>NC_045427.1:474956164-475556164 GCF_902635505.1 Sarcophilus harrisii | reverse complement strand
ACTTTGGGTTCTCTCTGCTAACCCTACTTAGTAATCCAGGACATTATCATATATAAGTATTGAAACTAAGGATTAAATACCTTGTCTTCCAACTTTAGGCCCCTTTCTACTGCACCATACTATTAGCAAATGCAAGTGTTGACCGAGTTTGGATACTGGCATGAAAGGCAAGGTTTGTGAAACGACTTGCATAATCCAAACAGTATTTCATTTATTGATGGTTACTTTCTGGTTTACACACAAAATGCTACCTGTCAGGTCTACATAGACTGTTGATGGAGGGGAATTCACAAATTCTCTCCTATTCCAGACATTAGACTACTAGAATGTGAGTCTGGGAAAACCCTAATCAACTATAACTTGACTCATTTATAGGTTGGGCAGACCTTCCATTAAGGGACCCATCTTGATTTGCCTTCCCCTCCCCTTCAGGATCCTGAGGCAATGTCTCCCGAACAACCACTTCCTGCCAGAAATTTGCCCAACATTCTCAGGAAGGAAGAAACTGACACATCCTTTAGGCAGGTGTGGGTTTTAGGCCGGACCCACTCACTACTGGGGTGTAAGGATAGGGGGAGAGGAAGTTCTAAGACTTAACTCTTCTAGAGTATTTCTGTTCTTAGCAGCATTGATTGAATCTTTCATCTGGAAGTCCTAAGAATATAGCACATGGACTGCCCAGTATAGGAGGGAACAAAGAACATAAAATGTTGGAATTGGAAGGAACTTTAAGGATCATCTAAATTAAGGGTTCTTAGTCTTTTTTGTGTCATGGACCCCCTCGGAGGGCTAGTGAAGTCTAAGACTACTCTCCCCAATATACATCAATGAAGGAAATGCTAAATTTCAGCTAACAGTTAATAAGAATAAAAGTGTAGTTTTTCCCATCCAAGGTCACAGATACCCTGAAATCCATCCAAGGATCCCAGGTTAAATCCAAGCCCATCACTTAAACTAATGTTCACTGGAGGAAGTGACTTACTCAATGTCACATAAAGAGTTAGCAGTGAAGCAGTAGCAGTCTCATAATTCAGAGCGATTTCTACAACACTGTAAACTTGAGGCAGTATTACATAGTGATGGTGTTAGAATCAGAAAAGGCGACTTCAGACCTCTGGCCAGCGCTGCTCCTGGGACCCTAAGCAAGCCGTTCACCCCTTCAAGGCCCAGATCTTTAACTGTAAGAAAGATGATTGGACCATATGACCTTTAAGGGTCTTTTCTCCATTGGCTCTATGGCTGTATGATCCTGAGGTCTCGTGCCTTTAGTTCTGCTTTGTATTCCAAAGCAACATTGCCCCCTGGTCTCATCCCTAAAGAAGCTTATTCTTTGCACTATATCATAGGGACTGAGAATCAGCATTTGGGTTCTAGCCATTGGCCGTGTGATCTTGGACACTTCTGCTATGCCTGAGAAAACATCTCTCCTCCCACCCACTTGTCTCCTTCTGACACTGTGTCCCATGGTGGGGTGACTCTTCAGCTGCCAAGCTCTCTGCCTTCAGGAACACAACTCAGAAAGGCTTTGGGGGTGCCCCCGTCACTGATGGGCTGGCTGTGGGGTGCAAAATGGCGACGTTCACGGAAGTGGATGACCACAATTCTGGCTACCAGACTATCATGTTGTTTCAACCCCCAAAACAACTCATTAAGGATGTCAACCTGCATTAGTGTAGGGAATAGCTACTAGATGGCGCTGTGGATAGAGAACTGGACGTAGACCCAGGAAAACCTGACTTCAAATCCATTCTCAGTCCCTTATTAGCTATTTGTTTGTCTCAATTGCATCTGTGAAATGGGTCAATAATAACACTAATCTCTCAGGATTGTTATGAGATAATAATTGGAAAAATAATAGATGTTTAACAAATATTTAATGGTTGATCATTGTAAAGTGTTTACTGAGTGTCAGGTACACAGTAAGCTATTATGATTATGATTATTACTTGTAGTAAAATCATGAGTTTTATAGTTTTAGGAAGAGGCATCATGGTTTAGTGGAAAGAATGTAGGACTCAGAATTTAATTTTTTTGGCTGAGGCAATTGGGGTTAAGTGACTTGCCCAGGGTCACACAGCCAGGAAGTGTTAAGTGTCTGAAGCCAGAGTTGAACTCAAGTCCTCTTGACTTCAGGGCTGGTGCTCTATCCACTGCACCATCTAGCTGCCCCTGGACTAAGAATTTTTCAAAAAATTAAAAAAAAAACCCTTAGATTTGAATCTTGGCTCTGATACTTACAAGTGTTTGACTGCAGACAAGGAAATTAACCTTTCTGAGCTTCAAATACTTCAATAAAATGAAGATAATTTAATTAATAAATATGCATGTATTAAGTACATACTGTATTAGGCACTGAGGGCTCAAAGGCAAAAATGAAGCAGTCCCTGATGTCAATGGGTTTATATTCTGTTGGAGGAAACCACATATATTATATATATATATGGAAATACTAAAAAGGAAAGCAAAAAGGAAAATTAGAAATCAGGAAAATTTAAATTTTAAAACATTTATAAGTAAAACTTAGAGCCTTAAAATATTAGATAAACAGTAAGCTAATCTAATTTTTAAGCGAAAGGAAAACAAAATTGTTAGTGTAGAGCAAAAGGGGAAGTAGAGCAATACTGCTGTACCAATCCATGAGAGAAAAACATGCCAATGAGAAATGGAATATTCTTTTTTGTTCCCCGTACCCCCTAACCACTGTCCCCAACTCCAAAGATAAGCTGGTGGCTTAGACACACAAAAAGCTGAGTGTTTAGATCCCACAGCCCTAGCTAGGAATTTAGTTTTAGACAAAAAAAACTCTCATGGCCCTAAAAGGAAACTGCTCCTTCTCCCTCGGGATAAGGCAGTGGAGTATTCAGTAGTCTAGGCAGTCTAAACCACTGAAATCAAGGTATCTTCTGAGTTGCCTTATAGAAAATGAGGATGAGAAGCAAGGACCCAAGAAACAACTTTAATTATACCATAGCAATAAAATCCAGCAGAAAGAGATACATTCCATTCAAAGTGACTACAAAATATATGAAACATTTGGGAACTTATTTACTAAGAATATCCAGGAACTACATAAATACAACTATAAAATATTCTTTCTGCAAATAAAGACAGAACTAAATAATTAAGAAAATATGTTAGGTAAAGCCAACATAATAAAAAATGAAAATATAACCTAAATTAAGTAATTCAGTACATTCCAACTAAATTGCCAAGGGACTATCTTTATCAAGCTAGAAAAAAATAATGACAAAATTCACATAAAGGAAAAAAAAGGTTAAGAATCTCAAGGGAATAATGAAAAAAGTGAGAAAGAGGGAGCCTAATAGTACTATCTCTCATTTTATCAGCAAAACAATTTGATACTGGTTAAAAAGTAGTGTAGTTGATCAAATTATACAATATACTGAAGCAAATAGAACACAGTAGCATAACATTCATTACACCCCCAAGCTCAAGTTATTGGCAATAAGGACCCATTATCTGACAGAAACTGCTATGAAACTAGAAGCTGTTTGGCTAACATTAGGTATAACCACTATCTCATGCTGTATAGCAACATAAGGCTCCAAAATTATATATGCCAGACATAAAAGGTGCTATGAACAAATTAGAAAAGCAGGGGAAAACTACCTTTCAGTATATGGATAGAAGAGTTCAAGATCAAACAGGGAGAGAGAAGATCGATTTAATTCAATTTAAAAATATTTATTAAGTACTTACTATGTACCAGGCCCTATACTAAGCACTGAGGCTACCAGAAAAAAAAAAAAAATAAAAAGGCAAAAAAAAGTCCCTGATCTCAAGAAGCAACCAAATGTGTACAAAGCAGGCTATATACAGGATAAAGAGGAGATAACAGAGGGAAGGCACTGGAATTAAGAGGGGATGGGAAAGACTTCTTATAGGAGTTAAGGTTTTAGTTGTGACTTGAAGGAACCCAGAGAAGTTATTAGTCAAAGTTAAACAGGGAGAGCATTCCAGGCATAAGGGACAGTCAGAGAAAATAGCCAGAGCAGAGAAATGGAGTGTCTTGTTCAAGGAATGGCCAGGAAGTCAGGATCACTGGATGGAAGAGTATATATTGGAGAGTATTATTGTAGAAAGACTGGAAAAGTAAAAAAGGGGTAGGCTATGAAGGATTTTGAATGTTCACTAGAGCATTGTGTATTTGCTCCTAAAGTCAATAAGAACTGTTGAGTAGAGAGGGGTGATGGATGACAATCTTGTATTTTAGAAAAATCACGTTAGTGATTGAATGAAGAATAGATTGGAGTGGGGAGATACTTGAAGCAAGCAGATCTACCCAGCAGGCTATTGCAATAGTCCAAGGAAAAGGTGATGAGGGCCTGCACTAGGGCAGTGACAATGTCAGAAGAGAGAAGGAGATTCCAGAACCTAGAGAACCTCCTGGAAAATTCTGGGGCCCCTACCCTGTTCAGACTAGCAACATCTATCATTTCCTACTTCCAAGATAAACTTCTGGGAATCTCCGCTGTGGCCACCAGTTAGAAACTGCTTTCCCTGTTCCCCAGCAGATATAGTTTCAATGACACTTCTGCAAATTCCCACTTCCTGCAGTTCAGCTTATTCTGTTCCCTACAGGTGACCTCAGCTTGGGGCCCAGAGAGTGGACTGCTTCTGTTGGCTAGAAGTGACCTAAAATGGATTCTCTGGTTTTCTAGGAATGTGCAATCACCCTGCAATAAATAACTTGTGAACCACTCTGCTGTTCCCTCCCTCCTGAGTACATATAACTCCTGTTTGCAACTCCCCTCACTGAACTTCCCTGAGTAAGACAGTGTACATTGTTCCAAACTGCAATTCTTTGGCTCTGAATAAATGTTTTACTTTATTGATCACCTTTTTTATCTAATTTTTATGCAGGCCTGACAGGGACATTTTCAGAAGATGATGCAAAGGTGAAATCGAGAGATCTTACTTAGCAACAACTTGACTATGGAAAGTGAGAATACAGGATGACTCCAAGGTTGGATGACTAAGGGACTCTTTAATAGCAGGAAAGGTAGGAGTAGGAAAAAGGTTTAGGGAGAAACATAAGAAGTTCTGTTTTGGATATATTGAGTTTAAGATTTCTACTGTATGTCCAGGTCAAGATATAGATAGTTGGAGATGCAGGAGTGAAGGTCAGCAGAGAGATTGGACAGGAGAGGTAGATTTGAGAGTTATCAGCAAAAAGAGAGTAATTAATTCTGGGGAAACTGATGAGATCACCAAATGAAATCATACCAAAGCAGAAGAAAAGACCCAAGACAGAACCCTGGGGGACACTTATAGTGGGTATGATCTAGAAGAGGATCTAGCAAAGGAGAGAGAGAGAGAGAATGGTCAGATGATTAAGAGGAAAACTAGGAGAGAGTGATATTCAGAAAACGTGAAGAGAAGAGAATAGCAAGGGAAAAGAGTTATCAAAATCACCAAAGACTGCAGAGAGGTATAGGAGAATGAGGATTGAGAAAAAGCTATTGAATTTGTCAACTAAAAGATCCTTAGTAACTTTGGAGAGAGCAGTTTCAATGGAATGATCAGGTCAGGAATCAGGCTGTGAGGAGCTAAGAAGAAAAGTCAGAGGAGAAAAAGTAAATCACCTATTGCAGATAGCCTTTTCAAGGAATTTAGCTAAAAAAGTAGGCTGATACGTAGCAGGGATTTGTTGTTTTTCAGTCATGTCTGATTCTTGATGGCTCCATTTTGGGTTTTCATGGCAAAGACTCTGGAGTGGTTTGTCCCTTCCTTCTCCAGCTCATTTTACAGATGAGGAAACTGAGACAAATGGGATTAATTAACTTGTGCAAGATCACATAGCTAGTAAATGTCTCAAGTCAGATTTGAATTCATGAAGATGAATCTTCTTGATTCATTAGCCAGACTGACCCAGTTAGCAGGGATAGAAGGATCACATGAAGATTTATTCAAGACTGAGGAGATGTGGATGTGTTTTTAGGTGATAAGAAATGAGCTACTGGAGAAGGAGAGATTGAAAGTAAGTGAAAGAAAGGGGGTAACAGAAGGGACAATCTATTGATAAAAACAGGATGAAAAAGAATCACTTGAATGGGTAAAGGAGTTAACTTTGGTATGGAGTAAGGCCATGTCAAGATGAGGAAACCGTGAAGGAGGAGATAGTGGGAAAAGGTACGTAAATAATGGGAGATGAAGAAAAAGGGAGAAAATGAAGTTCATAGCAAATAGCCTCATTTTTTTCTGAAAATATGAGGCAAGATTTTCTCTTAAGAGAATGGTAGTCACGAGGTATTTGAGAAGGGATGAAAAGCTTTGGAAAAGCCACTGTGGAGAGAGAAATAGTGAATTGATAAGGAAAGTATAGAAGCAGATTATCTAGGACACAGTTGAAGTTGTATAATATAAATTTGTAGTGGATCCAGGCAGAACTGCTATTTGATTTTCTCCATAAATAAGGAGTTTTTATTATACAAAATTAAAAAGGGCTTTTGCAAAAAGTAAAATTAATGGAATATAAATTAGAAGGAAAGCAGATAACTGGGAAAAATCTTTTCAGTAAATTTCCCTAATAAAAGTCTTATGACCAATTCTATAAAGAACTGATTCAAACATTTAAAACTGAAATTTTCCAATAGCTAAATTAACAGGCAGTTTCCAAAAGGAAAAAAAATACAAATTACCAATAACCATTTTTTTAAAAAAAAGTTCTATATTGATGATATCAAAGATCTTATTACTTCTCTAATAGGCACTTGAGTTACTAATAAATATTTGCATTTGAAAATGCTAAGGGATTCTAAAATCTTACCAGTTGTACTATCTTTTCATTCTAATCGTGTAATACTTTATTTTTCCTTCTTATCTACTGTTTCCTCTCTTTTTTTTTCCTAAATAAAACCGTATCTTGCAAATTTTCCAAGAAATGTGTCGAATTGAGAGTTGGTCCTGAATGATGTATTTTTTAATAATTCCATTTCAGGTAAATCAGAAGAATCCCATCTAATCCTTCCTGACAATTTTTATAAAATAGAATCATTGGTTTTTTTATGCTACTTTAAATAAATCCAATTTTCTGATGTATCCTTTAAAAAAATGTCCTAAATTATTAACAATGCCAAATAGAACATGGAGAAATGCAAATTTAGACAACTGAAGTTCTGGGTTACACGCATCAAATTGAGAAAAATGACAGAAGAGGAATATAACAAATACTGGAAGAGTTGTAGGGAAACAGGCATACTAATAAATTGCTGGTGAATCTGAATTGGCACACCCATTATGAAAAACAATTTGGATATATGCCCCCAAAGTCACTAAACTGTCTGTGTCCTAGGAACTCCCCCTCCCAAGCAATACCATTTCTAGGCATATACTCCAAAAAAGATCAAAGAAAGAGGAAAAGAATTCATATGTGCAAAAATACTTAGAACTGTTCTTTTCACAGTATCCTGAAACTGGACATAAAGGGATACTCACCTTTTTGGGAAAGAGATACACAAATTAAGACATGTGAATATAATAGAATATTATTACATCATAAATAATGAAGAAATGAACAGTTTCAGAGGAAATTGAGAACATTTCTGAAATAATGAAGAGGGAAGTGAACAGAAATAGAATAACTTACATGGTGACAACAATTATAAAGAAAAACAACTTTGAAAATCTTTAGAATTCTGATCATTGCAATGATAAATCACAGTTCCAGAGGAATGAAGCTTCTACCTACCTCTTGTCAGGGAAGTGATGATTACCTTAAAATGCAGAGTGAAACATACATTTTTGGACATTAGCCAATGTAGGAATTTGTTTTGCTGAGCTAAGCATATTTGTCATGATGGTTTGTTCCCCTTTCCTTTTTCTATTATTTAATTTAAAAAAGGATAAGAAGGAGAGATAGTAAATACATATAAAAATAAAGAATTTTTCAAAGAAAAAAAGTTTCACTGAAATATTTCCTTAAATCCTTGTTCCCCGATCTTTTGGTACAGAATAGGAAGGGATAATGGAGAGAAACTAAATTACATTCAGTTAATCAATCAGTTATATAAAAATTAATAATAATATTAGCATTTATATAATTCCCTCTATGTGCCAGATAATGTGCTAAGCACTTTACAAATATTATCCCACTTGATCTTCACAACAGTCCTGGGTGGTAGGTTATATTATTACCCCCATTTTATAGATGAGGAGTCTGAGGCAGAGGTTCAATATTTGTCCAGGAAATCTTTGAAATGGTATTTGAACTCTTATCTTCCTGATTCCAGGCCCTGTGTTCTATGCATGGCTAGCTGCCAAGATGAAATGTTAATATAATTAAATCTTTTTTAATTTTTTTTTTTTTTTTTTTTTGCTGAGGCAATTGGGATTAAGTGACTTGCCCAGGGTCACACAGCTAGGAAGTGTTAAGTGTCTGAGGTCACATTTGAATTCAGCTCCCTCTGACTTTAGGGCTGGTGTTCCATCCACTGTGCCATCTAGCTGCCCCTAGTATAATTAAACAAACAAATATTAAGGAGGGAAAAAGTAGATACTGAAACCCCACCCCATTACTGCACAGGGGGACATCCCTGACAAGAGACAGTGTCCCAAAAGTCTTAGTGCAGTTTTAAGCTGTTAAGAACGTATAACTAACTGCTCTAAGGCTTTGGGGACATCCTGTATATGCAAAGTGAATAAAAGCTAAATTGAAAGAGAGTCACAACCAGCTGGAGAGTCACCAAGGAAGTTCTCCTATAAGAAGTGGCTTTGACAGAAGTTTGGGATTTCAAAAATAGGGGTGAGGAGGGAATGAATTCCAAGCTTAGGGGACAACCTGCATCCTGTGCAAACTGATGATAATGATCATCTTTTCCCACTTCACAGAAAGGTCATTGTGAGAAAAGCACTAGAGAACCGTGAGCCGTTGCCCACTTCCCTATGCTGACAATTCCTTCTTTGGCTCCCCTCCCTGATGAAGCGTTTTAGGAACCGGGAATGGTCTGGTGCCCTCTCTATGTATGCGCAGTGCCCCGGACAGTGCCAGGCACAGCCCAATACCCCTTAAATGTTTGTTAACTACGAGGCTGCGCTTCAGTTTCTCCATTTCTCCTACAGAACCATGTGCAATGTCTCACAAATCAAGGTGTTGCGCTTGTCCTTTAGGATAACCCCGGGGGGATGACTGATTCTAGGAGGCAGCAGATGGTCAGGAAGAAAATAGCTTACCTCAGCTGCTGCTGCTAAAGGAAAAAAAAAAAAAAAAAAAAAAGAACTTTATATATAGATGACCTAACATTACCAAATATTATTAAAGTAAACGATAGTGCTGGCTCATTCCCATTAGGTTGCCCTTCTGGGACTTTGCACAAAAGCTCTCAGAATCCCAGGCTCTCAGGATGGGAAGGGATCAGAGAGGTCATCACTTGAATGAGACCCAAAATTCCCTCTCCAATATTCCCAACAAGTGGCCATTCAGCTTCTGTCTGAAGAACTTCTGTGGTGAGGAATCCCATGCTCCTGAAGCCACACATTCCATTCTGGGAAGTTTTAACTTGAGAGGGATCTTGATGGACAAGAAAAATTCTGCATATGGAGTCAGAGGATTTAGTTTTAAATGCTTAATTTTCCATTTAATATTCATGATGTTAAATCACTTCTTCCTGGGCTTTATTCCTTATCATTAAAATGAACATACATAGTACTAGATGATCTGTTAAGTTACTTCCAATCCTAAATCTGTGGTCTTATGAAGTAGAAATCGATTTATATACATTTATTTATCTTTAATACACATTGCTTTATGAATCATGTTGAGAGAGAAAAATCAGAACAAAAGGAAAAAACCATGGGAGAGGAATAAAAAAAAAAAAACAAATAAACAAAAAAGAAGTGAACATAGCATTGATTTACATTCAATGTCCATAGTTTTTCTGGATACAGATGGCATTTTCTATCCAAAACCTATTGGAATTGCCTTGGATATATACAATTTTCAGTTCATAATTCCAGTTATTTTTTCTGAGGGTAACCCAGAACAATTCAAATCTCTTATAACTGATATTTATTTAGCACTTAGAGATTTGAGAAACTCTTTACATATATTTCTCATTGGATTCTAAGGTCCAAGAAGTTACTCTTTTCTTTTTTAAAATAGTATTTTATTTTCCCCAATACATGTAAAGATAGTGTGTGGGCCATACAGCATTTAATAAAAAAAAGCTGGAGAGATATCTAGAAGCAAAACAAAGTTTATTATACAATCTCTGGAGAATTGGGCGTCCCACCCATCGAGCAGACAATGGAAGGGAGGAAGCACCGTAGGGGGCAGGGTCAACACTTTTTATCCCTAATGCAAATACCCCCTCCCATCACTGACCCTCATCCTTATTGGCTGAGGATCTTACATTCTAAACGAGGGAACTACCCAAGAAATTGAACTTGACCAATAAGTACATAGTTGCCCATATTTGACCTAAACAGAAAGACACTGATGTCATAGGAGGATAACAAGGGGACTTAAGTATGCCCTTAGGGGACAGCAGGGAGGGGACTTAAGTATGCCCTTGACTTGATGCTTAAAGTCCTTCAGGCCTACTTCAACTCTGATGAAATAGATGAAGCCTTACTCAATTTTCACAACTGTCTTGAAAGATCTCACCTCATCTCGTTCATGGCTAACTCTGGTTAGCCCGTTAAACTCCTTTATGGATTTAACCAGACAGTCAATGGCATACCCAGGCCTCGTAGCATATTCCTTTAATGGATTCTTCCAAATTTCTTTCCTTTCTAGCTCATATTTGTTACTCCTGGTATCTATTTTAGCTCTTATTTTGTCTGTAACATCTTCTTCTAAATAAACCTTCTTTTTGACAAAACGAAGGGCCATTGTGAAGTTGTCCTTTGGAACTGGATATTACTACCTTGACTTCATCAAAATCAGCTAGAAAGCAGATCATATCTACATACTTTTCTATCCTTATCACTTTTCCATGACTTTGGAGAACTTTTTTTTGTTGTTGTTGTTAATTAGGGACTTTTAAAAACAATATTTTAAGGGGTAGCCAGGTGGTGCAGTGGAGAGAGCACCAGGTCTGAAGTCAGGAGAACCTGAGTTCAAATTTCATCTCAGACCCTTAACATTTCCTAGCTGTTATCAAACTGTGCATACCCTTTGATCCAGCAGTGTTACTACTGGGATTATATCCCAAAGAGATTATAAAGAAGGGAAAGGGACCTGTATATGCACGAATGTTTGTGGCAGCCCTTTTTGTAGTGGCTAGAAACTGGAAACTGAATGGATGTCCATCAGTTGGAGAATGGCTGAATAAATTGTGGTATATGAAAATTATGGAATATTACTGTTCTGTAAGAAATGACCAACAGGATGATTTCAGAAAGGCCTGGAGAGATTTACACGAACTGATGCTGAGTGAAATGAGCAGGACCAGGAGATCATTATATACTTCAACAACAATACTAGATGATGACCAGTTCTGATGGATCAGGCCATCCTCAGCAACGAGATCAACCAAATCATTTCTAATGGAGCAGTAATGAACTGAACTAGCTATGCCCAGAAAAAGAACTCTGGGAGATGACTAAAAACCATTACATTGAATTCCCAATCTTTATATTTATGCACACATGCATTTTTGATTTCCTTCACAAGCTAATTGTACAATAATTCCAGAGTCTGATTCTTTTTGTACAGCAAAATAATGTTGTGGTCATGTATACTTATTGTGTATCTAAGTTATATTTTAATATATTTAACATCTACTGGTCATCCTGCCATTTAGGGGAGGGGGTGGGGGGGGGGTAAGAGGTGAAAAATTGGAACAAGAGGTTTGGCAATTGTTAATGCTGTAAAGTTACCCATGTATATATATCCTGTAAATTAAAGGCTATTAAATAAAAAAAAAAAAAAAAAAAAAAATTTCCTAGCTGTGTGACCCTGGGTGAGTCATTTAACCCCAGTTGCCTCAGCAAAAATAAATAAAATAGTATTTTATTTTCTCAAATACATGAAAAGATAGTTTTCAACATTCATTTTTTTATAAGACCAACAGGCTATTATCTGACAGCCAGCAATATTTGTGGTCAAAGCATCCTGGTCACATAGAGTAAATTGGGGAAGGATCACCTAGGGGAAGGAATATATAATTTTTAACTACATCATTCCCCAAGGCTGGGTGGGCTTTAGGGTTATTGCTACATCTCTCTCCCCTCCCCCCTCCTCTTGCAGGAGCTGAATCATATCATTTTCATAACCTCAGTCTCTATATAGCATCAATTCCACCAAGTTCCAAATCCAAAGGCACCTCTCAGGCCTGAATCCTGACACCCTGGCTTCCTGGAGTTTCCCTGCTGAGCTGGCAACAACATCCAACTTAGAATTCTGTCTCCAAGGTCCATAGATGAGTCTGGGGACCTCCACAATTTGCACCTACAACTAAAAAAGACAAATAAAACAGATAAAAAACCCAAATCTGTTTCTTAAGGTCACAAGGCCTTAAAGTAGTAGGGATAGGGAAAGTAGTCTTCTCCCCAAACATAGTTCAGTTCATGAGACTTAAGCTTCAGGTAAATAGAACCTTTACTCTCTAGACTTTCCCAGAAAGAGTGAGAGATTACTTGGGTCAGGTAGTTCTAACCTGTTCCAACTAGGCAACCAATGGAAGGAAGCTGTTCCCATCAAAGAATGGAAAATGCAACTCCCACAGGGATAACTCCAGGAGTGTGCTGGAGTGCTCTAGTTCTAGTTCAGAAAACTTAATTGTTAAATTTTCAGTGTGAGTATTTGCACTTCAGAAATTGGCAAATACTACAAATCAGGGTTTGATTTATTGCTAATTTTTTATTTATTGTTTATCTATAGCCTTTATATATCTGTTTAAAGAACTTATTTTTAGACTTAAGAAAGTAATAGAGAAAATGTAAATCAGATTCAACTTAAAATTATGGTTTATGTAATTTCCCCCTACTCAAAGGGTTGATTGTTAAATATTTACCTGCATACCCCTAAATGCCTCCATCATATTGGATTTGGGCAAGCACATAGCTCATTTGGATATAAATTTGGTCTAATACTACCACCACCACCATTCCCCCTCCAAAAAAATCAAACCGTCCTCCAAACAGATTGAGTTGATCACAATGAAATTTTGATCAGGAAAGCTAAGAAAAAGTCACTGTGAGTCATTTTTTTACCCCATGTCTGTATAAAGAAACAGAGATTTAGGAGCACTGAGGAAGGAAGGTGACCCAGACCAAAAGGAAGCCTATGGTCCCATTTCTCTGAACCAACAGAGCTTTTTGTCATTTGGCTAATGAAGTCTGAGTCCAGGCACAGGACCCACACTCAAATCAGGAACTTGCAGATTTCAGATAGTGGAGGAAAGGATCAATGAAGGGTGAAGAAATGATCTGACTTTGCCATGGATCAGATCTCTTTGGGAGTACTGTCACTTCAAAGACTTCATTGTCTCTGAGAACCTGGAATAACAACATTTAATACTCCCAAGAAAGCAGTAATAGGATCAGCCCAGATCTTCCCCCCAGAAGTGCACAAGTACTTAGAACCTGGCCATATTATATAGTCCAAAGTCAGAAAGTAGATTGGAAGGATAAGCAAGCAAACAAACAAAAAAAGAATCCCACCATAAAATCCTGGTGACAGGAAAGCTAAAGACAAAAATTCAAAAGAATAGAATGACTCCAAAATATCTATAAGCAAAGCTTCATATGAAAACATAGCTTGGACAGAAATTCTTTTAGAATTCCTGGAAGAAATGAAGCAAGAAGGTTAGGTTGTTGTGAGTTATTTTGGGGGAGAAGAGAAAGGTTGAGTGCCTACAAGTTATTTTTTAAAATAAATTTAATGAAAATACTAGAGGACAAAATTGGAAAAGAAATTAGAGCTATGGAAAAATTGGAAAGGAAATAAATAATCTGGAACAAAGAGGTAGAAAATTTTATCCAAGTAACAAACTCCCTGAAAACTAGAATGGACTAAGTTGAAATTAATGATTCTATGAGGCAATAAGAAATTCTAAGATTGAAAAAATATATAGAAAAATGTAAGGCATCTCATAGTAAAGAAAACAGATTGAAGAGGGAAAAATAAGGCTCACTAAACTACTTATAAACCATAACCACACAAAAAAGATCCTAGACATAGTATTTTAGAAAATCATAAAACTGCTCAGTTCTCTTAGAACCAAAGGGCAAAGTGGAAGCAGACCATCTTCTGAACCCCTAAATGAAAATTTCAAGAATATTACAGTCCAAATCTATAGGTTCCTGGTCAAAGAATAATTATTACAAGCAGTCAGAAAGAATTTAAGTACTGATAAGCCACTGTCAGAAATCACACATAATACAGCAATCAACATTGTAAAGGAATGGAGAGCCTGTAATATGCTAAGTAAAACGGCAAAGGACAGAGGCTTGGAGCCAAGAATAATTTACCCAGCAAAACTGAACATAATCTTACTGGAAAGGAGGGGGGAAAGGACAGCAGAAAGGGAAAAAGAAAAATGGACCTATAATCAAATAGAACATTTCCAAGCTTTCCTGATGAAAAGATCAGAAGCATGTAGGAACTTTGAAGTTCAAGCACAGAAGTGAAGAGAAAATAAAAATAAGATAAAAATGAATAATAAAGGACTAAATAAGGATAAATTGCTTACATTCTAATATGGGGAGACATGATACATGTGTCACCTCTGAACTCTATCATCTCTATTGAAAGGGAACCTAATTAAACAGAAGGCTTGAATGTAGTTCTGTTCCATCAAGATCATTAAAAAAAAAAAAAAAAAAAGGAAAGAAAGGAGAAATATACTAGAGGGTGTTGAGATCTAGATTTGGGGTACCTAAATGAAATTAGGGTTTAGTTGAGGTCTAGTGGCACGTTCAGGGTACAGGGAGTCAAATGGAGCTCCCCTGCAACCCCCCTTGGATTCGGTGCAAGGATACGGTGGTGGTTCGAGTCCCCAGTAAAGGCATTTATCGGCCTGAAAGCTAGATTGATAAAAGAGGTTTATTATTGGGTTTGGAAGCAAGGTTAAAACATAGTTAAGGAAATAGGCAAAAGTAGAGATAAGAAGGGCACTGGACAGAGGGTCCAGTAGACAGAGGGTCCAGTAGACAGAGGGTCCAGTAGACAGAGTCCTGACATGCTAGCATGTTTGGACCTCTGCAAAGAGGGGTTCCCAGTGTAGCCCTTTTATAATAGAAGATTCAGCTCGAGGGGCTTTTGGGTGTAGCTCCAAAGTTGGTTCAGATCCAGTTGGGGCTGGGACAGGCCTGGATCTTCTATTGGAATACAAAGGGACCAGGATTTGTGAGTTAAAGGGTAATTACATTAACTAGGAGGGGGTGGGAATCTTAAAGAAAGGAATCTTTCCCACATCTGAGGGGATGAGGGGAAAGGAAGAACAGGGGAAATTGTCTCAAGGTGTGCAAGTAGACTTGACTACATAATGAGGGAAGGAGAGAGCAGGTTACATTTGAACCTCTCAAGTAAATTGGACAAAGGCAGAAAGATCACACACAGGAGTTGAATACAGAAATACTTTTCATTTGTTAAGGAAATAGAATGGCAAGAGAAGAAAGGAGAATTAAAAGGATAGATTAAGGGAAGAGTTAATCCTAAACAACATAAACTCCAAGAATGTACAAGATCCTATATAGCTCTTTTTGCAATAGCAAAGAATTGGAATCTGAGATATCCATCAATTGGGGAATGACTGAACAAGGCAGGATATCTATCTTGTTGATAGAATACTATTGTGCTGTAAGAAATGATGAAAGGAGTAATTTCGAAACTTGGGGTGACTTGTTTGAATGGAAGGAGAATGCAGTGAATAGAAACAGGAGGGCAATTTATACAATGACAACAATATTATAAAAACGAACAGTTTAGAAACACTTAGGAACTCTGATAAGTATTAATGATAAACCATAAACCATGACTCCAAAAGAATACCTTCATAGAAAGGTAAAAGATTAAGAGTATAGAATGAGACATTTATGTATATATGTACATATTTGAAAATGTATCTATATATACACACACATATTAATTTTTACAAAGAAATATTTACTTCTGAAAGTACAATCATAAATTTACAAACTTACTGCTCCAACCACACATAGCGGGTTCTCTCCCACCCCAATTCAGTCTCTAGGGAGAGGAAGGAGATTAGTTCCATAGTTTAGCTCAGTTCCTACACAACAGAGTCACAGTTCCAAATTCAAAACCCTTCTTGAGTTTGAGTCCCAAGGCTCCTGGCTTTTCTAGGTTGGCTTCCTCCACACTAGATGTCTGGCTATACCATTCTACCTATAATCCTGACTTCAATGTCACCATGGTTTGAATTCCTAGCCGAAAACCATAACTACCAAGTCAAAGGGGATGACCTTCCAGCTTCAGGTAGACAAATAACACAGAATATAAACAGGCTCATTTCTCTTTACTCCTCTTTTCTGCCTCTCTCTTTCTGCTTTTTGGCAACTTTAATCTGCTGTATTGAGTGGGTGAGAATCCAGTTCACCTACAGTATGGGCAACATAAACCAAACTTGTAGAAAGGAAAGACTTCTGCTTTCTCCCAGCTTTTTTTTAAAAGACAGCCAGTGAAGAAATTTGTTTTGCTAGACTGCATGTTTGTAACAGGCTTTGTTTTCCTTTTATTCTCTAGGAGGAGACAGAGGAAGAGGAAAAGAGAATAGATTTTTACTGATTGAAACAATTTTTAATAATGTCATGAAGTTTGAACCACTCAAAAGGAAAAGAGGGGAGGTGGAACTCTCATTCAGTAGTCACTTACCCTGGAGCTTGGGAACAAGAAGTAGCTATGCTTTGAGGGGCAGGAGGATTCTCCTGATGTTATCTTGGAGGCTACCTTTGAGACTATTGTTATGGATATCTGACTAGCAGGTAGATTACAACTTCCTTAACACTTAAAGCAGAGTGGAGGGAGGTTGGAAACTTGCACTGTGGGAGAATACTGAAGGAAAACAACCACTTATCAAAAAGAGGGTAGGATGCAACCAAGTTTGCTGAATCCAACTCATACAGCTTGGACAAAGCCACTCATTCATACTTATGCAGTGTGAGCCTTTATATCCTGGAAATCGATTAATGCTGCAAATCAGGATTTAATTTAGTATTCTGATGATTTTCTACAGTTTAAAAAATGATGGAGAAAATGTTAATGCAGATTACATTTTAAAGTATATTGTGGGTTTCAGCTGGATTTAACCCAGCTTTCTACTCTCAGAGTGATTTATTATATATCCTATAGAATCAGGCTACAACTTCCTTAAGAGTAAAGCCATCATTCCCTATGGATCTTGGTCCCCGCTTTGGAGACACTGGCCTAAATGACTTCTGAAGTTGCTCCCAGATTTGAAAGTCTATAACAAGTTACAATCCCATATTTTTAGGTTTTCCTTTGACATAGACTCCTGTCATAGCACTGTGGTCTTGTCTGGCCTATCCTAATTTTAGGGTCTCTCCCATTTTAATATTTATTCTAAGCAATCGTTGGTGCTGTCAAAGCCATCTTTTTAACCTCTCAGATCAATCTTTTCCTCTCCATAGAGGAGACTGTATATATTTATATATTGTGTGTATGCATATACACATAAATATATATGTGTGTACATGCATATATATACACACATCATGATACACATCTACATTATACATATGTGTATGTATGTATATATGTGAGTATGAATACACATAAGCTCAGATATCCTTAACTTCTAATACCAAGTTTTTAACCTCAAATCTATTAGACTTCTGTTCACACGCTCAATGACTCTATCATTTTTCTCAGCTTCCTGAGGTTCACCACATACCTGGGACAACTTGTTGCCCCAGTCTGACATGTATCTCCTTTCCTTCATTCAAAATGACTTTTTAAAAAATTCCACCTCTTCCATGAAGCCTTTCCTGATTGACCATAGAAAGTTATTTTCTTTTGTCATCCTCTCTTTCTCTAATCTCCTGGCATGGAACTCAAACAAAAACTCTTATGAGGCTCTCCATTCCACTTCTACATTTGGTCTTCTTCCCCATCTAGAATTAAAGAATTTCAGAGTTAGAAGGGACCTGAGAGATTATCTAGTCTAGGAGTTGTTAATTTTTTTTTTTTTTTTTTTTTTGTCATGGGCCCTTTCTCAGAATAATATTAAGTGACTTGTCCAGGGACACATAGCTAGGAAGTATCTGAGGCCAGATCTGAATTCAGGAAGATGAGTTTTCTTGACTCTTAAGCCTGTGTGCCATCCCCCCGCATTACCTACCTGCCCCAGATACCCCTAGGCCCCTTCACATATCCTCAGATGGCATGGTTTTGCAGTTTCTATATCCATCCTACTTGCCTCCTCCTCTCAACATGTTCCAGTTTGTCAATTTACCTCCAAAGTATTATTTCAGCTTCAATAATGTATATTAAACACTAACTATATGCAGAGCATTGTTACCTTTAAGCCAGATCTACCCACCCAGTATATGACATAGAAGTTAAATTCAATTTGGTATTTGTTAAGTAGGAGGGAAGAGAGAGAGAAGAAAAAGAGACATATATACAAGTAACAAAATATGTCACTTGAATGTTTTTGTTCTATTGTATAGTCATTAAAAATTTGTCATACAGTCTGCAAACTTGTCTCATTATCTTATAATTGACAAGCAATTATTAAGTTGTTACTTAGTTGCTAGGCTAGGCTAGGCCCTCGGTATAAAAGGACCAACAAATGAAACTCTGCCATGGGGATGCAGAATAGGGTGTGGTGCAGAACTGAATTAGCCCACAACGGTGAAATATGAAAACTTAGAGAATCCACCCCAAATGTTCATAAGGACTATTTGTGTCCAACCTGTGGCAGAACATTCTAAGCTCGTATTGGTCTGATCAGTCACAGTCAGACATGAAAATTTCATTCTAATACAGTGATGTCATTTTGGTGGTCTCAGAAAATGAAAAACAAGGTGGTGATGATATGGTAAATAGAATAAATAAAATACAAAATAGATACAAAGTAATTCTGGTGGGAGGGCACTAGCAACTGGAAAATTTTCCCATGGAAGGTAATACTGAGCTTTGAAGGAAGCTGGGTATTCCATAAGGCAAAGATAAGGAGGGAACAAAGGCACAGGAGACAGTCTTTGCAAAAGCACAGGCAGGCAGTGGAATGTTCTGTCTGGGGATTAGCTGCCAGTCCAGTTTGGATGTAACGGCACCAAGAATTTGGGAAAGGCTTTTGGATTGGTTGGCGGTGCCCTAGTTATCTTCAAGAAACCTCTGAGGAACACTAAAAAAGCACTAGACTTGGAGTTAAGTGATGTGGGTTTGAAACTCAGCTTGAAAACTTATTAGCCATATGACCCTAGGCAAGTTTATTTCATTTATCTGCACTGAAGAAAGGAAATAATTATGCTTGACATTAGCTATTCCAGAATGTTCTGTGAATTTCGAGGAAAGTGTCCTATAGACTATTATTATTCTTTCCATATACTCCAGGCAAACATTTCCCTTCTTACTTCTAATTTCTGTCCATATATATCTTGTCTTCAGAGCACCACCTACCTGGAACCATCTACTTCAATATGCCTTTGGTAAACTGCATCTGATGTTTGTTATTTCCAGAAAGTCAGGCTGGAGTTCCCTTAAGAGAAGCCTGAGGGCAGGCTGGAAAGAACTTAATGTGTAGAAAGAATTTTGGATTGTAAATCAGCTCCAAGTTCTAGTCTTGACTTTGCCACTAATTTGATGTGTGGTCTTGAGCAAGTCACTGGCCGTTTGGGATTCGCTTTTTAATCTGTAAAATGAAAAGGCTAATCTCTGGTCTCTTCTGACTTTAGCATTCTGTCATCCTATTCTTTCAATGTGCAATAAAAATTTATTAAGAGCCTACTATGTACTAAGCACTATGCTCATACAGATTGAAGGACATATAACTTTAGATACTTATTTTTCTTCATGAAATTCCAAGGTGGGAGAGGGGAAGACAACTATGGGGAAAAGGGATAAGACAAATTCCCTTAGCTGTAATATATAATACTAGATGATAAATACATTCAAGCATAAAGTGCTATATTAAGTTCAAGAGGAGAAAGGTTCATCTCACCCTCTGACCCCCATGTAAAAATCAATGGCTCCATGGAGGAGCTGGGAAATTCAGCATCAATTGGTAGGACAAATATTGGGATACAGATTTCCAGGGAAGTGAACATAAGTAGGGAGCAAAGTCAGGAAAACATTGAGACATACATGGGACAGCTAGTCTTCCAGTTACCCTGTAGTCAAGAATATGCAAAGAAGATTACAATAATATCAAGGGCGCATCATTTTTGAAGTCCAGAGAAGTCTGAACTTTCTTTAAAAGAAAATAAATTGGGCAGTGGTGCTAAAGGGCAGATTGGAAAAGGGATGGAGAGAAAGGAAGGCAGGAGACTGGTTAAGAGACTCTAGAACTAGATGAGGTATGTGGTAGTAAGACCTCTTTAGCCCATCCAACTTGTGTTTAGGTCTGAGTCCTAATGATGAGGTTAGTGGCAGGTTAGGGGTTCAGGGAACCAAATGAAGTTTGGGGTTATGTCCCCCTAGGATTCGGCTTAGGGTAACCCCCTTCTGGCGGTGCAGAGGTCCTTCATAAAGGAATTTACGAACCTGAAAAGTTAGACTGGTAAAAGAAGCTTATTATTGGCATTGTGAAGTCAGCCTTTGCTATGCATGAATAGAAAGACTGAATTCCTTGGTGGCAAGGTCAAGACAGAGAAGTAAAGTTTCTAGCAGAGAAATTGCAACAGAGAGGTATAAAGTCTTGTTAGGGAAATAGGTGAGAAAGAGATAAAGAGAGGGTAACATTGAAAAAGAATATCATTTCAGCGGGCAGAGGATTGTTGCTATGCCAAGGGGAAGAGATTCCTTGGCATAGCATGACATGGCATGTTAGGTCCTCTGCAAGAACTGAAAACCCAAGTTAGCTCTTTTTATAATAGAAGCCTAGGCTAGCAGCTCTTGATGGGGGCTGGGAGCAGTTTGAGCTGGAATCAGAATAGAGAATCTTGGGATTGAATGATTGTCTCTGAGCTAATCTCCAATTCAATGGTCTTTTACTTAACCACTCCCACCCAGATAACAGAATCACTTTATCTTGATTACCTGGGCCGGTCTCTCAGGGGAGAGTTTAGCATTCCCCCCCAAAGTCAGAAAGAGAAAAAGAGAAAGAGTTTGGGGGCTCCCCTGATCACTAAGGTCTCAACATAAAACTAAATCCACGAGGCTCTGCTCCGAGCACACCATTTATGTTCTGACATGAAGAAATGTGACATCAATTAATAATAAATATGACATCTTCAGTAGGGCTGGGAACAGACATAGCCTAGGGACTAATATCCTGTGAGTGGGTGTAAGATGGGGTAGTCTGACTGGGGTAAGGACTGTTGACAATAACTCACAGGAACAGAGATTACAAAACTGATAGCAAAGTTAAGCAAGCTGCACAGATAAACCAGCTTCTCACACAGTTGTTTCCCATGAGCATTATTGTAATCAGCAAGGTAAGGAAGTACTTTCCTTCATTAGTGCAATTACAAGCATGGAGTCTAGCCTTCAAATTTCTCAAATTAAAAAAATAAGACTAAGAAAGGGGAAATGACCTAAAGTCAGATAAATACAAAGATAAGACTAAACCCAAGTTACTTGTGTCCTCCCAGCAGCCTCTTACTGGTCTTTTTTCTTTCTCCAGGTCTCTGGTCCCACTCCACCTCACTCATGCCTTCAGGTGAGGTGACACCTCCTACTGAGGTGTCAATTACAAATAATATCTCCCTATAATTTTAAGATTACAAAGCACTTTTTTACCCCTACAAATTCATCAAGGTAAATAGGATCAATATTGTTATCCCTGTTTTACAGATGAAATTAAGACCCAAAGACTTGTCCAAGAACCCAAAGGTAGTTATAGCAGACTGGGATTAGAATTTAGTCTCTCCAGTTTTTAGATGAAAAAATTAACTCCCTTTCTAGTCATGTGAAAAGATGCTCTAGGTGACAATTGATCAGAGAAATGCAAATTAAGACAACTCTGAAATACCACTACACACCTCTCAGATTGGCTAAGATGACAGGAAAAAAATAATGATTGGAGGGGATGTGGGAAAACAGGGACGCTAATACATTGTTGGTGAGATTGTGAACAGATCCAGACCTTCTGGAGAGCAATTTGGAACTATGCTCAAAAAGTTATCAAGCTGTGCATACCCTTTGATCCAGCAGTGTTATTACTGGTCTTATATCCCAAAGAGATCTTAAAGGAGGGAAAGGGACCCACATGACAAAAATGTTTGTGGCAGTCCTTTTTGTAGTGGCAAGAAACTGGAAACTGAATGCATGCCCATCAACTGGAGAATGGCTGAATAAGTTATGGTATATGAATGTTAGGAACATTGTTATTCTATAAGAAATGATCAGCAGAGTGATTTCAGAAAGGACTTATATGAACTGATGCTAAGTGAAATGAGCAGAACCAGGAGATTATTGTCCATGGCAACAAGACTATATGATGGTTAATTCTGGTGGATGTAGCTCTTTTCACCAATGAGATGATTCAGGCCAGTTCCAATGATCTTGTGATGAAGAAAGTCATCTACACCCAGAGAGAGGACTGTGGGAATTGAGTGTGGACCACAACATAGCATTTTCACTCTTTCTCTTGTTGTTTGCATTTTGTTTTCTTTCTCAAATTTTTCCCCCCTTTTTGATCTGATTTTTCTTGTGCAGCATGATAACTGTAGAAATATGTATGCATATATTGGATTTAACATATATTTTAACATATTTAATATGTATTGGATTACCTGCCATCTAGGGGAGGGAGAGGGAAAGAAGGGGAAAATTTGAAACACACGTTTTGCAAGGGTCAATGTTGAAAAAATTACCCATGTATAGTTTTTGTAAATAAAAAGCTTTAATTTAAATTTTTTTTTTTTTAAAGCATTTAGTCTCTCAGTCTTAATATAAAGGTTCTTAATCTTAATTCTGTGGTATCATGGACTACTTTGGTACTCTGTTGAAGCCTACAGACCCTTCAGAGAATGATCTTTTTTTTAATGTATAAACTAATTAAGTTAGGGTATGGTCCCCTTGGGAAAATCAGCCTCACTGGATTTTCCTATCTGGGAGTCCCTATGTCAATAAAACAAACAAACAAACAAAAAACTCAACAAACTCCTCCCCTGCCACCAAACTTACTGGTTGGGATCTTTAATGACAATAGCCACTTCAAAAAGACAATGAATGAATCCACTGAAATACTGGTGGGTGTAATAAAATTACTGCTGGTCAACTGTCATGGACTTGGCTCTTTTCAACTATGAGGTGATTCAAGACAATTCCAATAGACTTGGAATGTACAGTGCCATCCACAGAGAGAATTTATGGAGACTAAATGTGGATCAAAACAGTGTTTTCACCTTTTTTGTTGTTTGCTTGTTTGTTTTTTTCCTTTCTTGTAGTTTTTCCCCTTTTGAACTGATTTTTCTTATGCAGCACCACAAATTTGGAAATCTGTTTGGAAGAATTGCATATATTTAACCTATATCGGATTGCTTGCACTATTGGGGAGGGGGAAGAGGGGAGAGAGGGAGAAAATTTTGAAACACAAGGTTTTGTAAAGGTGAATGCTGAAAACTATCTTTGCATGGATTTGGAAAAATATAATACTATTTAAAAAAAGAAAAAAGTCAGCCTTATCAGGCGTATATCCTGGAGTGCTGTACAGCGACAGCCCCTTCCTCTTGACCACTGAGCACAGCACAGCTGGGCAGAGCCCTGGGAAAGAAACCCATAGCACGGCAGGGGGTTTGCTCTGGGCCAACAAGGTCAAGGTGAAGTCTGAGGCTCTCACAAGGCAGGAAGTAACAAACGAGGGGTTTACTTGAGCCATCCTCCCTCAGAGACTGGCCCACCTCCCCTAACTCATACTCTTGCTCCAAAGGGGAAACTGAATCAGCAGCTTTAGTGGGGAATATCAGGGACCGGAAAGGAAGGGTCGTGGGGAAAAAAAAAGCCCCAGGAGTCCTGGGTTCCCAATTTTAGAGGCATCATCCCACTCAAAGGAAACCGTGACTCTCGCCACTGGCTACATCGTTCTCCACTTCCGCCGTGGGTCGATGGTATGGTCCATTCCTCCCCACCCCACCCCCACCCCCAGGATCAGTGGTACAGCCCTTTGGTCCCTGGATCAGTGGTTCCTTCCTACTCTGCGTCCCTCCTCCCCTTTTCCCCCCAGTGGAGGGGATTGACTGCAGCGATCTCGGGGGGGGGGGGGGGGGCGCCTTGAAGAGTGAGGGCCGCCCCAAGCCCTGTCTTTGTATCTGCTTCTGTCCGAAGAAGCAGCAGTCTTCTCTGTACATTCTTAATAAATACTTATTGCACTTTGAACGACTAGAATGATAGAACGCTAAATCTGGAAGCGACCGTAGAGTCTTATCTGGTTCAGCTTTTTCGTTTTATAGATAAGGAAAGTGAGCTAGATTTAAATTCAGTTAGCAAAAAATGATAAGTTCTCGGACCCTAGGTTAGGAACTCCTAAAAACAAATCATTATTTTCTTCTGGACAAGGAATCAAAGTCTGAAACCCAGGGATTTACTGCCTAACGTTCAGAACTGAAGGTCGAACTCATCCTGATCCAGTCTATGGGTCAGGCCAGTCCTGCTGCCCGTCCTAGAGACCCTAGTCCTGTCACTGCCCCCGGCGAGTCCTCTTTTCACATAATGGATGCGCTCTAATTCGGCTCTCCCATTTTGCAGATGGGGAAACTAAAATGTTAAGTGCCCAAGATCGCGCAGGCAGCCCGGCGCACAGACCAGATTTAAGTTTCCCCATCGGGCCCCGCTGCAGAGCATCCATCTGCGGGCCAGCTTCTGGATCTTCCTAATCCCCGAGATCGGTCTCGGATCCTTTCCACTCCCCCTCTCTGGACTTTCGTTTCCCTAGGCTCCTTTTCAGCAATAAACTCAAGATGGACAAATCCTCCTTCTCTAGTTCGGCAAAAAGAAGGGCCTCGGAAGAAAGGGGCCAGATTAGCCTCATCATGACGTCAAAGAGGAAGGGCTTGCATCGCCCCAACTGGGCCCCTCCCACCAACCCTCCGCCGGGGGGTAAAGGGACCCAGGTCTTACGTCACACGCTCAACGTAATCCCGTAAGAGGATCCCTCCGCAGTAAGAGGAAATAGTCCCTAAAACGAAGGGACTCTTGTCGTCCCGGACAATGGGAACAGACATTTACGCATATGATCCTGGGAACTCTAAGTGGCCGTGGCATCTCGGATGCAGAATCCAGGCCAGTTCCCGGCCGCGCCCTTCTACAACGACGTGGAAGTAGATCCGGCTTTTTTGAAAGGACGATGGGTCCTTCCGCAACGGGGGGAGGAGAATGGCGGCCGAATCGATGCCGGAGCGGGAGAGGAAGCCGGGAGAGAAAACAGCGGGTGAGTGCGGTTCGGGGGTGGGCCTTTCCACATCCTCTGCAGAACAGCGATTATGGGCTTTGGCGGTGACTAGCGACGAGGTCCCGGGCCGGCGGGGCTGCCCGAACAGGGCCCCGGGGTCCCCGATCTTTTAGTCGCTTTCGCACTTGCCTGAGCGGAAACCCAATGCCTCCACAAGATGGCGTCGGGGCCGGAACACAGGCAACGCTTGGGACAGCCCTCAGCCGCCAAGGCCCCGGGATCGCCGCAGTCAACCCCCTCCACTGGGGGAAAGAGGGGGAGGGGGGTACAGAGTGGGGAACGAGCCACTGACCCAGGGGACCAATGGGCTGTACCACTGATCCCGGGGCTGGGGGAGAGCCGGAGGGCACAGAGCATACCATTGCCCCGGGGCGCCGCCTTGACTCCGGGCCTGGGGCGGGAGCGAAGAGCAGTGTGGGGCAGTGGCCAGCGCCACGGTCCCCTTTGGGTGGGATGGTGCCTCCGAAGTGGCGGGCCCGGGTCCGCTGGGCCGCGTTTCCCCAGGACCCTTCCGTTCGCGTCCCCGATACGCCGCACGCCGGCCGGTGCCTCAGTTTCCCCTTTGTGGCGTGGGGGGGGCGCGCCGGCCTGTGGGAGGGCTCATGGACGCCCCCTTGTCTGTTGCTCCCTGCAGAGTGAAGGCCCCGACCTCGCCCTGACCCGCTGGCCCAGAGCAGCCCCCGCGGGGTGTTGGGCTTCGCGCCCGGCGCTCTGGCCGGCCGTGCCCTGCGGCCAGGAGGCGGGGCTGCCGCGAGTCCCCGGGACCCTCGCACGGCGCTCCGCCAGACGGCCCTGGTGAGGCCGGCCGTGCCCGGCCCCTGGACGCGCCAGGGCCACCGATGGAGGAGAATGAGGTGGAAAGCAGCAGCGACGCGGCCCCCCGGCGCGCCCGCGAGGAGCCCTCCGAGAGCGGGCTGGACGTGGGCACCTCGGAGGCCGTGTCGGCCGACAGCAGCGACGCCGCCCCCGGGCCCGGCCTCTTGTCAGAGGCGGGCGACTCCGTGGTGGGGCAGAGCTCGGACCTCGGCGCCCGCTCCCTGGTACCGCAGCGGGGCGGGGGGGCTGAGCCTGGCACAGCCACTGAGGAGGGGAGGGCTGCGGGAAGAGCTCTCTCCGCCCTCCGTCTGAACACTGTCCCCTTCCCGACAGCCGCTTTTCTCCAGTTCACATGTTTCCTTCCTTCCTTTTTTCTCATTAAGTAGTTAACATGGACAAAACATTCAAAGGGAAGAGAGAATTGCCGTGTTATGGTGGGCGTGGGGCTTACCTCCCTCCACCCCTCAAAACATCACATAACAATTATATTTTTGCATAAAAGATAATCTCTTGCTATATTCCATTCATCATTGCAACAAATTTTGCAAATCATTAAGTGCAGAATTAATTGCCCAGAATAAGCGCTGGGGAAACTTAGATAAGATGGAGTCCTTTTGCTGTTTAAGATAAAAAAAAGTCTCAGATTAAAGTATTTTGTTATATGTGAAATTATAATTAAGTGCATTGAAAAAGTTAAGGTGCTGTGAAAAATCTAATGAAAGTTGTTAGGGATCAAGAAAGGCTTCTTGGAAATAGCATTTGAATTGAACTTTAAAGAATGGATAGGAATTCAGTGGATAAAGAAAGGGAGAGAGGCCGTATGGAACAGTTCAATTTCTCTGTAAGGACCGAGCACTTGGTCATTAAAAATAATTTCAGAGAACTTTACTACAAGGGCTCTGTCAAAATTTTGTTTAACCTGAAGGGTCATATCGCTATGAAAAAAGTTGGAAATCTACTGGTAAAGTAAATAGAGAACTATCCTTGAAATCAGGAAATTCTGGCTTTAAATATTGCCTTTTACACATATTACATGGGCAACTTATTTAAAGCCTCTATGCCCCCTGGCAATTCTCTACAATTAGAAATTGCAGAAAAGTCGTTTATCCCAAATGAGAGAGGAAATTTCCTCACTATAATTTGCCTTTATCCATGACAGCACAAATCTGTCCTTAATACAAAAAAAAAGGTCCAGTATATTAGAGGAACTAATCCTGTTTATTCACCCTGATTTATTCAGCAGGTGGGACATTTTTGAGTGTAGAAAGTAGTGGGAACAAAAGCACAGACAGGGGAGCTCAGGGCTTTTAGGGGATCCAATGTGTCCAGAAACTCCTTAATTATCCTAACTGGGAACCTAAGATGTGGTAACTCGGGATAAGAGACAGTGTGACCCGGTGCTGGCCTTCTCCCTTTGGAGACAATGCAGAGTGCCCTTGATATGTCACCAACATGTCCTTAAGTCTGGGGTTGAGAGTGCTGGAGAGGCTGTGGTTGAACTACTATGATTTGATCTGCAGGAGGAAGTATCTGAAAGCAGTTCCAGCCGGGATGCCACCCCTCAGGGCTATCTGCCAGACTCGTCCTCCATCGGCCCATCGACATTAGTGTCAAGTGGATCGGCAGGGGCCCCCGTGCTGGTGCACTCCAGTGTACTTGCCGATGCCGCCATGCTGGTCTCTGACTCCACTGCCTCCTCCTCCGATTTGGGCTCTGCTATTGACAAGATCATTGAGTCAACTATTGGGCCAGACCTTATTCAGAGTAAGCATGGGGGCTGATGTGTGTGGGACTGGGATTAGTGCATTTCTTCTTGCTTTTTCGGCTCCCCTGCCATGCCCAGCAGGCTTCCCAAGTCCCAGCTTCTTGGCTTCTTGGCTCACCTGTTAGAGGCACTGTAACATGCTAGAAACAGTCGTTGCCTGGTGCTCAGAAGACCTAGGTCTCAGTGCAGTCTCATTAACTGGCTGTGTGATTTTGGGGAGTCTTTTTCTTGCTTTGGACTTCAGCTTTCTCATTTGCAAAGCAAGGGAGTTAGACTAAATGGGTTCCCCAAATCTCTTCCAGTTTTGTACCTTTTGTTTGAGAGGCAACACTCAATGTTGAATGATAGTGTATCACAGCATGTACCCAAGAGTAAGTGAGAGCTATCAGACATGGTCTAGATCATTTAGATTCAGCTTCCTGGAAGAAATGAGACTAGAGCTGGATGTTAGAGAATGTTTAGCTGGTGAGTGAATGTGCAGAGGAGGGAGGAAAAGAGAGATCCAAGGTGATGAACCTGGTGGATCTGAGTTGGGCTGGTGTCTTCGGGAACAGTGAGTTTGGATTCTCTTCCAGGCTGCATCGCAGTGACAAGTGCGGAAGATGGTGGCGCTGAAACTACCCAGTATTTGATTCTTCAGGGCCCAGATGATGGTGAGCACTAGACTGGCCGCTGGTCATTGGGGTTCGAGGGAGAACTGTAGGAAAGAAGTGAAGGGAAGTATAAGGATAAGAGAGAATGGATCTGGAATTGGGAATCCCAGGCTTGGCTCATCCACTAACACTAATGTTGTCGAAGTTATAGTCCTTCCTGTGGACGTTATTTTCCCTATCTTTACAATGGGGACTTGTACTCTACAATCTCTTCTGCCCTGACATCTTCTGATTCTTTGAAAGAAAGGAAGCAGGTCAGGGCTTCTGTTGAAAAAAGTGGGGCAGTCCTCACCCTCTTGCTTCCACAGGTGCCCCCATGGTGTCCCCGATGTCCAGCTCCGCTCTGGCCCACAGTTTGGCAGCCATTGAGGCCTTGTCTGATGGCCCCACGTCTACCTCTACTTGCATGGAGCCAGCTGAAGCTCAGGAGTGCTCCCCACCTGCCGAGCCCCCTCCAGGACCCTCGGAAGAGCCAGACCTGCAGAGCCTGGAGGCTATGATGGAGGTGGTGGTTGTACAGCAATTCAAGTGCAAAATGTGCCAGTACCGAAGCAGCTCCAAGGGCACCCTGCTCAGACACATGAGGGAGAGGCACTTCCGCCCTGGTGCGTGGGAGATGGGGGGTAGGGAGGGGCGGCAATCAGAAGCCAGTTCTAGCAGTGGGACCCTGGCTCAGAGTCCTGGCTCTGACATGGCTTTGGGGGTGTGATCTTGAGCAAAATGTCACCTCCTGCCTCAGTTTGCTCCTCTTTAAAAGGAGACTTGAACCAGGTGGTTTCTGAGGACCTTTCAGTTCTGACAGTGGGTTCTAAGCCCCTTCCTGTTCCGGCCTGCTGCACTTTATCCTCTAAGGTCCTCTCTAACTAAAGTGCTGGGAAACCTTGGTTAATGTATTCTTGGCTTCCTACAAGCAGGATGGGAAGGAGCTCTTGGTGATCAAGCCTGGGGGACAAATTGGCTTGCTTCCCCTTCTCACTCTCCCATAGCCTCTACAACAGCAGCATTAAAGAAGGCACGTTCCAGGAAGTGGGGAGCTTCAGCTAAACCCCAGGAGGAGGAAGGGCCAGAGGAAGAAGAAGATGATGACATTGTTGATGCTGGAGCCATTGATGACCTGGAAGGTGAGCCCTGGGAGCTGGAAGGGAGGACGGCCGTGGGAGAAGATGGAGGGAACTTCACATACCGTTCTTTGTTCTCCCTTTGCTAGAGGACAGCGATTACAACCCTGCAGAAGATGAGCCCAGGTCTCGGCAGCCACGCCCCCAGCGCCCCATACCCACCTCCAGTGCTGAACGTCCCCGAAGGAGACCTGGGAGGCCGCGAAAGCTGCCCCGCCTCGATCTCCCCACTCCTCCAGAGGGTAAGCCTGGGGACAGGGTATGGGATGGTTGGGGGAAGAAGGGAGGGGAGAAGGTTGCAAGCTGTGGTATCGTGAACCCTGTAGAGAGACAGTACTTCTAGACTGGAATCTGCCTTTGAACCTCAGGTCTGACATCTAGCACTAGAACTCTAAAAAAAGTCTGTTAATATCTCAGAGACTCAGTTTTCTCATCAATAAAATGGGGATAATGTGTTTATACTATCTTTTTCAATGTGTCATTGTGGAGAAAGTGCTTTAAAAGTGCACAAAACTAGAAATCTGAGTTACTTATAAGTGTCCCTTAAAGCTTGAGTGTATAGCACTTTAGACTCTTCCATGCATCTTTTCTCTGATCTCATTTGAACCTCAACATTTCTGAAGGTAGGTAGGTTATATTTTACAGGTGCTTATGCTGACTTCAAGAGTCACAGAATGTGGAGCGGTGGAGAGGTCTTTAGAGACCATCTCCTCTAACCCTGCCAATTTACAAATGGGGAAACTGAGACTTAGTTGAAGTGATTAGCCCCAGATCTCACGCAGAGCTACGTTATTGGGACTTGAACCTAGTCCCCCAATTCCAAGACCATCTTTCTTTGTGCAGGGCTGCCATGTCTCTGACAGCCTGTCTGTGAGGGTCTTATTCATTACAGGGGTGGAAGCAGAGTCACTGGTCACCTCTCAGAGTGGACAAAGCATCCCAGAACTGCAAGGACTGGAGGCCACTAGCTCATCAGGCCCGGAGCCCTGTGGGAACAGCGAGGGGCAGGTGGAGCCCAGTGTGAGCCAGTCAGATGCAGAGAACACAGTTCCTAATGCCAGAGATGATGCAGACGTACCCCCGCGACGACGTGGCCGGCCCTCCCGACGCTTCCTGGGCAAGAAATACCGCAAGTACATGGGGCAAAGGTGAGGGGGGAGGAGAACGCTGTGTGGGGCTACCCCCCACCCCCAATTCATTTCCCATCATTAAACCTAGCTCTTTCCACCCTCACCAGATACTATTATAAGTCCCCCAAACCCCTGCTGCGACCCTACCTTTGCCGAATTTGTGGCTCTCGCTTCCTATCCCATGAGGATCTTCGTTTTCATGTTAACTCCCATGAGGCTGGAGACCCCCAGCTCTTCAAATGTCTGCAGTGCAGCTACCGCTCCCGCCGCTGGTCCTCTCTCAAGGTGGGCAAGAGATGGGGTTCACAGGTGGGAAGGAGAGCACCACAGCGGGGCCATAGAAGGGGCTGGTTCTGGTGTCGGACAGCCGCTTAGTTTGGAGACTTGGCCCTGTGACTGTGAGCATCATTTCCCTTGAGGATGTAGTGTGACGCATGGTCCTTCAAACCTCTTCCAGCTTAGACATTTCTTTTTCAAAGTCCTTTTAATTCTGGCATTCTGGGCTCTAAGGTCTCACAGCTCTGACATTCTGGGATTCTGGGGTGAGCAGGGGGGTGAAGTCTGTGGTTATTTTGTATTAAACAAGCTCTCAAGGTCTCTGGTGGGGAGGGGAATGACCCCGGCCTCTGACTCTGGACCTCAGGGCCCCTTCTCAGTCTGTTATCCTGCCGGCCCCTCTAGGAGCACATGTTCAACCACGTGGGCAGCAAACCCTACAAATGCGAGGAGTGCAGCTACACCAGCGTGTACAGGAAGGATGTCGTCCGGCACTCGGCAGTGCACAACCGGGACCGGTCAGTGGGGGCAGCCGTGCCTTTGGGGAACTGACAGGGAGCCAGGGCAATCCCGCATGACCCTGCTTGACCCTGGGCACTCCTTACACCTAACACACATTCTTGTGATCTTCACAGTAGTCTAGTCAGGGAAGTCTCGTGCTAGAGTTACTATCGCTGCGTTATAGATGAAGGACTTGAGGTTCAGAGGGGTGGGGACTCCTCCATGGTCCTTAGCTCAGAAAAGGCATATGCAAGAGCACTAGACTGGGGCCAGGAAGCCTGGGCCTTCAGCCTTCTGGACATCAGGTGTGTCCTTTGGAAAAGAGGAATAATGAAACCACTGTGATTATTTGCCTCAAGAGAGAAAGCTTTGCAGCCATAAAGCCCCACAAATGTTTTAATTGTTGGGTGGGCAGCGTCACTTTCAGGGTTGGGGAAAACTCTTAGAATGGAAGGACACTTAGAGTGGGGACTGTGGGTACTTGGGTCTAGGCTACTGAGGGTCTGGGTCCAGGGGACTTGGCTGACCTGCACACATCTCTCCCCTACAGGAAGAAGAGGCCAGAACCTGTGAGTCTGGAAACCTGGGCTGGGTTTGGGCACGGTGGGAGGCATTTTTCCAGAGGGAAGTGAGATATGTTGTATGAGCTGTGCCATCTATCCCTTCTGTCCCTGTGCCCTTGCAGCCCCCGAAACTGAGCTCCTTCCCCTGCCCTGTGTGCAGCAGAGTCTACCCAATGCAGAAACGGCTCACGCAACACATGAAAACCCATAGCACCGAGAAGCCCCATATGTGTGACAAGGTGGATGGACGGGGCCCAGGAGGGATTGGGGAGGAGCAGGCAGGGCTGGGAGGGTGCTTATGCTGTGCATGAATCCTACTTTTCCTCTATCTTATAATTTGCAGTGTGGAAAGTCCTTTAAGAAGAGATATACTTTCAAGATGCATTTACTGACACATATCCAAGCCATTGCAAACCGCAGGTATCATCTTATAGTGCCTTCAGAAAAAGTGATGTTCATGTTGTTACCATTAGAGCTACCATTTAGCACCCCTTTCAAAAGGGAATAGTAATTCTTTTACTGCCTCCCCCACTGGGCTTTTGTGAAAAAAATTTCTTTGTAAAATGCTATGTCAGCCATAATCATCATAGTAAGTATTATTGTTCTTCTTAATGAAAGTCTTAGTTCCTTGGGGGATAGAGAGCAAGGGAGGATGTGGGGGAGTGCCCTTTGACCCTGTCCTTCAAGGACCTTGGCTTATGGGCTCTCCAACCCCCTTCCTGGCTTCTCTAGTTACTCATGCGCCCAACCCCAGGTTCAAGTGTGAGTTCTGTGAGTTTGTCTGTGAAGACAAGAAGCTTCTACTGAATCATCAGCTCTCCCATGTCAGTGACAAGCCTTTCAAGTGCAACTTCTGCCCCTACCGGACCTTCCGAGAAGATTTTTTGCTTTCTCATGTGGCTGTTAAACACACAGGTCAGCCTGCCATTCTTGGTACCTCCTCCTCCTCCTCCTCCTCCTCCACTGTGCCCTGAAGCTCTGGTACCCCCCCCAACTGCCAAATACTTCCTGGTCTTCCCTTCTGCTTTCCTCTCAAACTTTATCTCATTACCCTAAATCCTCAAATCAACTCGAACACATAAAAGTAGCTTTGTGAAGTGAATCCCCTAACCCCAGAGGCACTTACAGCCTAAGAATAAAGACATCCTGGATAGGCTATTAAAGGAACTTTTGAAATAAGGAAAAAGTTTACCAGTGGTAAAAGAAAGTAAATCGAATATAGCACACATATATCCAGAAACTGCTCTGTGCTAATAAGCCTGTGATAACCATAATAATTTCCACTTCAAAAAGTGTTTTTATGCTTTATTCAGTCTGCAGAACAACTCTGCAAGAAGAGTAATGGAAGCAGGATCTTAAAGAGAAGGCATTTGAGGCTTCAGAAAGGAAGGCACATTTTAAAAGCCGCCCAGCAAGTCAGGGGCAGAACTAGAATGAGAAACCAAGTCATTTGACAACATCTAGCCCTACCTCCACCATTTACATGGTGGAGGGTAATGGGGCCCTTTAGAAGGGGCCAGGCTAGGCTCTCACCTCCTGGGTGAGCTCACAGCCTACTTAGGAAGACAAGGAACTACCTTAGTGGGAAGAGCACTGCACCTGGAGGCAAAGACTGGGTTCCAGGCCCCACTGTGACAGCTGTATGATCTTAAACATCATTTTAGCACCTGGGTCACTGTTTCCACCTCTGCAAAATGAAAGAGTTGGACTACATTCCCTCTGCCACCCGTTCAGATTTCACATTTGGTGGCCTAAGCTTTTTCCCTTTTCTATAATTCTTGGTGGAACTTGATTCACCCTGCTCGGATGTAGCCTGTGGACAGGCAGGGCGTTCCTCCAGGTGTGCCATTCCTCTTCCCTTCCCCACAGGAGCCAAGCCCTTTGCCTGTGAGTTCTGCCACTTCACTACCAGGCACAAAAAGAACCTCCGACTGCATGTGCGCTGCCGGCACTCGGCCAGCTTCGAGGAGTGGGGTCGGCGCCATCCTGAGGAGCCGCCGTGCCGCCGCCGGCCTTTCTTTTCAAGGCAGCAGATAGAGGAGCTGAAGCAGCAGCATGGGCAGCGCCCCGTGCTCCCTGGGCCTGCCCCCCTGGAGCCACCAGGGTCCCCAGAGGTGAGTGAGGGGCAGGAGTGGGGCAGAGGGAGGATGGGTCGGGAAGTGGGGGAGGTGAGGACAGGACCCAGTTTGGGGGAAATGAGAACAGAGGCCAGGCTGGGCCCAAAGGCATGCCCTGTTCCCCAGGCCCTCCCAGAGTCAGCACCTCCTGAGACCTCTCCACTGCTGTGTCCCGAGTCCCTAGGGGGTGCCACAATCATCTACCAGCAAGGTAAGGCTTTCAAAAGGTGAGGGGCAGGGAGCAGGGCAACGGTGAGAGAGTCGGGATCTCTGGTTACCAATTTTCTCCCCTCTTCCTTTCCTTGATACCCATCTTCACCCTTAGGAGCTGAAGAGTCCACAGCCCTTGCCACTCAGACAGCTCTGGACTTACTGCTGAACATGAGTACCCAGCGGGAGCTGGGGGGAGCTGCGCTACAGGTGGGACTCTGGAGGAGCTCCTTACATCAAATCCCAGTTCTCGAGAGAGTCCATATTTTCCCCAAAATATCAAGTATTTCCCAAGCTGCCTGTATGCTTAGATCCTTATTGGGAACAGTGGAAGGAAGTGAGGAAAATAGTTCATTCTCTCTGCCTCTGCTGAGCCCAGAGTCTAGTTGGGGTGACAAGACCTGCACTTTTTAAACTGGGATTCTTAATTTTTGTGTTGTGGATCCCTTTTGGCTGGGCAGTCACACCTATAGATTCCTTCTCAGAATAATCTTTTGAAATTTACAAATAAAACACATAATGTTGTAAATGAAAACAATTATATTAAAATAATTAGCAAACCATTAAAAAAAAAAGTCCATGGACTCCAGGTGGTGAAGCATTTTTGCTGTAAACTACTAATAGAGAATGGTAGGGGAAGCAGTGAATAGAGAAGGCTTCCCAGAGGAGGTGATGCTGAAGAAAAAAACCCCACTTTAATCTTTGTCAAATACCTCCCATCAAGCATCCCTTTGAGAGAAGGTATCCTCATAAGATAGATGAGGAGCCTGAGGCTCAGAAGGCTGAGGTGAGAACTGAGGCTGTAGTGGAAAGAGCATCAGGCCTGGGTTCAAATTGTCACTGCTACTTAGCAGCATAATGAAATTAGGCAAGTCGCTTCCCTCTCTGGGCCTCAGATTTCTTCCTCTGATCCAGGAGGGGTTAGATGAGATCTTCTCAAAGGTCTTTTCTAACTTTGCATTCATTGAAGCTGTAACAGCAGGCAGTGGTGTGAGCTTCCTGGCCCCACTTCTGGCACTTATACTCCTGGGGAGGTGTTTGGCATCCCTGCCTAGGTAGGCAAGAATTGGGGGGGTGCTCTCTCTAGGAAGCCAGAACACGAGCAGAGGTGGGGCCTGGCAGTGTGGTGTGTTCAGGGAACAACGAAGAGCCGGCCAGTTGGGGTGGGGTACATGATGAAGGTGGGCATGGAATCGCCTTATTGTCCCCTTGGTAACAACCCATTACTCACTCCCATGGCAGGTGGCTGTGGTGAAATCAGATGGTGTCCGAGCAGAGCTCTCGTCCCCTCCTGGAGAGCCCAACCCCCCAGGAGCTTCTCCTCAAGTAGTTACCCTGCATGTGGCCGAGTCTGGGAGTAGCTTTGCTGGAGAGGGACCAATGGGAGTATCTGACCTGCAGCAGATCACCCTGGCCCCAGTACCATACAGTGGAGCTAGCTACAGCGTCATTGCAGCTCCTCCTATGGAAGAGGGGACCTCTGCCCCAGGGACCCCATACAGGTAAGTCCCACCCCTAGTCTCTGCCCACCCTTGCTGGTTTTACAGTGAAATGTCCCACTACCATTCAGGATGACCAAGGCAGATTTCTTGTACTAAGAGCATTTGCATACTAGCCTTCCTCCTTTCTTCTGGTCTCCAGGGGTGCTGGCTCCCCCATCCTGCTCTCTGGCACATCCACTGTTAGTTCAGATACATATCTCTTTTATAAGAGGGGCAAAGTTCTTTGGCTACTCCAAAGAGGAGAATCTCAGCATTGGCAAGGATTTTAGAGAACATCTAGTCCGAGATACCTAAACAGGACTATCCTGCCCTGCTTTCCCTTACTCTATTTAGAGCCCATACTATCATGCTTCTAGATGAAGAAGTCCAATGATGGGGCAATCTCTGACCTCCCTGAGGTAGTCATTCCACAGTTGAAAAGTTAGGAATTTTTGTATTTCCATCAAATCAAAAATCCACCTCATGGTCTCTGGGGCCAAGCAGAACAAGACAATACTGTGGAGGCCCTTCGTGTCTAGTCCTTCTGAGCCATGACCTCTCTTCCTGAACCATCTTGGCCATGCTCCTTTTTTCAGGGTGCGGGCTAAAATGTGTAATAATTAGGACTGGGGACAGCACTTCAGGCATGTCCAGGACAGGATCAAATGAAGACCACACTTTGTTCAGTTCTTCCCTTAATGCAGCCCTAGATCCCATTAGCATTTTTGATAGCCATGTTGCATTATTGATTCATGAAAGCTGGAGTCCATTTGAGCCCCCAAATTTTTTCACAACTCCATGCCAACTCCTATGGGAAGCCTTTCCTGATTATCTTAGGTTTTTGTTCTTTTGTATTAGCCTCCAGCACAATGTCCCTTGCTTCAAGTAGGCACTTAAAGGTTGTCTCCGCCATTCCCTCAGTCATACTAGGCTCAGTTGCTTTACTTTCTTGCCCTAGATTAAAGCATTGAAACACCATCTTTTTGACAGCTTTTGTTCATTCTCCTTAATCTACATTTCCTACTCATTCTCCCCCACTTTCCACCCTCTGAAATTGAGTCAGACACTAACTTTGGCTTCCTATTTGGAGTCAGGATCTATTTTATTTGGATCCTATGGCCATCTTTGGCTTTTTTGCTTTGAGATACCAAATGTGGCAACTAGAAAAGCTAATGGGATTTATGTTGACATGAATGAAATTCAGGTATACAGAGCAAGGGAGTGCTTATCATCCCATCCTGCTCCAACCTGATTAGGCCCCATCTGGAGGATTGTGTCTTATTTATGGAAACCCATTGACAAGCAAAGAAGAGTGAAGAGGATGGGAAAGAAGTACGAAGTGAGAATCTAGGATTAGTGAAAGAATTGGGAATGTTTAGAGGTGAGAAAATTTAGGGAGAGACTTAGCCCCTTTCAAGTATCTGAGGGGCTGTCATAGCGAAGAGGAAGTAGAGTCTTTCTGCTTGGCCTTAGAGGACAAAACACAGACCAATAGGGGAACATTCCAGAGAAATTGATTTTGAATTGGTACAAAGAAGGAAACTTCTTTATAGAACTGCATTACTGGAAATAATTGGCCAAAGGACAAGTAGCCACTTGTCAATATTATAGATAGAATCTCTGCCAAGTAATAATTATTATTTGATGACCTTTGAAGTCCTTTAACCTTTGAGACCCAAGGTTATCAGAATCTTTCTCTGACTGTCCTTGGGGGTTCATCTTCTGCCCCAATTCAGCTGCTGACTCTCAGGTTGTGCCCTAGGAATCCAGTCATCTCTCAATCCTTTTTTCTAGTCTTGGACATAGACTTTACTGATGAGGAATTGCTCTCAGTGCCTATTGTATGTAATTGCTACATCCCAGAAACTCTCCTATCCCATTTCTAGGATTTCCAGAATTCCTTGCCTTTGATTTTACCCAACTGAGGCTGTCCAAGTGCTACTTACCTTACCTTCTAACTTGGGTAGTCATAGATCTAAATCCTCTTTATAATTCAGAGATTCATTTTATACATTTGCATGTTAAGGGCAGCTATCATGAACAACTTTGGGTTTATACAGTAGCATTTATCTCTGGCAGCTTTGAGACATAGGGTATATCATGGAATTAAATCATTATAAACAGAAGGAACTTTGGAGATTATGTTTAGTTCACCCTAATTTTACTTGAAGCCTAAAATGAGAAAGTGGCTTGCTCTAGTAAATAAAGGAGGAAGTGACAGCCAGGACTAGAACCCAGATCTCCTTCATCCCATCCTATATTCTTTTTCCCATATTATGAATAATAGGCCCCCCAAAACCCTGTTACTTCCCTCAAGATCCTATGACTCCTTCTCAGCTCTGCCTCATCTCTCTATACCCACAGCCAGGAGCCTCCAGGGGAGGCTGCACAGGCTGTGGTGGTGAGTGATGCCTTGAAGGAGCCTAGTACCCACTATATCATGGCAGCAGATGGGACCCAGCTACATCACATTGAGGTAAGAGACTCTTTAGCATTCCCCCCAGTCCCAAAAGTACACTGCAGTCTGACTACTTCACAAGGCTCTCCATCTTCCCAAAACTCTCAGCCTACTTACTACCCACTCTCAAGATGCCTGTCCCAAAGAGCACCTATGTCCTAGAACTGTTGTCAGGATCAGATGAGGTGATGGGTATTAAAATTCTTTGCAAACTTATAAATATTAGCTGAGTGAGGAGAGAGGAAGAGGAAGAAAAGATATTCCCTCCCCACCTTCTTGTAACATGTTCCCAAACCACCACTCTCTCTCTCCTCTTCTACCCTATCCTTTTCATCTCTTTCACTTTCACTTTAACAAGATGGAAGACCCTCAGATTTGGAAGGGTTTCTTCAGTGGCTTCTTGTCCATTCTAGTTCTGAGCAAGAAAACATTTACAGCATAGTTAACAAGATTGTCAGTAAGGATGAGCCCCCTGCCTCAAGACACTCCTTTTTACTTTGGACACCTCCAATTATTAGGAAATGTTTACGTTCAACCTATATCTGCCTCTTTAACAACATCTACCCATTGTTTTAAGTTTGTTCTCTGGAGTCAAGCAGACTAAGTCAGATACTTCTTCTGCATTACGGCCCTTCGCTTATTTGACAACAGCTGTCACGTCCCACCTAAGGCTTATTTTGCTCCAGACTGAGCATCCCCATTTCCTTTAGTCAATATTCTCATCTTAATCTCAAGCCATTTTGATTGTTTTACTCTGGAGGTGTCCTCCTCCCCTAATGTGACCTCCAGTATTACTGTAGTCTGACCAAGGCAGAAAAAAAATGATATTGTGCCTGCTTATTCCTAGATATTAGACTTCTCTTAATGCGAAATAAGATTAAATTAGCCTTTCTTGGCTACCTTGGGATACTTTTGATTCTCTATTGAGCCTGAAAATCTTTTCCAGATGAATTCGTGTCTAGTCATGCCTCCCTAATCTTATACTTCTCAAATTAATTTTTGGACCTACGTATAAGACTTGAAATTTAATAGGGATAAAATGAAGTCTCATTAAATTTAGCCACATGGTCTAGGCCTGTGGTGTCAAACTCAGATGGAAATAGGGTTAACAAAACCATACATGTTCTATTACATTTTTATTTATCTTGTTAAATATTTCCTTATTATATTGTAATATGGTGCAGACTGCAGGCCGCAGGTTGTTCTAGCCTGTCGAGATCTTTTTGGATCCTGACTGTCATGAAAAGTATTAATCATTTCCTGCTGCTATGTGTCACCTGAAAATTTTATATGTATGCCATCTTTGCTTTTATCTGAGTCATTGATAAAAATGTTAATCAGCATAGAAGTGCATACAGATTCCCAGAATACTCTCCTAGAAAGAGACTAGGAGAAGTCTCTCCTAGAAAGAGACTAGGAGAAGTCTCTCCTAGAGACTTTTCTTCTGAGTGCATTTTTTTTAGGGACAAACAACTTTATATATCTCAGTAGCAACTTACTGTTTATATATAACCATATAACAATTGATGGTAATAATGACACTCCTGGGTCATTAGGAAAATATCAAATTAGGTTTGATGTACTCTGTTTAAAATGCTGTCCTAGTTTGCATCAAACCACGGATTGCTATTCTTTGGGTCTGTATTCAACCACTTATGAATCCGTCTAGCTTGGATGGATTTTTTTTTTTTTTTGTCTAGGCCACACTGGACCAGCTTTCCTGCAAGAAGAGCTTGAAAAACTGTGTCAGCTGCTTTGCTAAAAACCAAATAAATTTTATCTGCAGCATTCCCCTAGCCCAGTCAAAAAATGAAATTAGGCTGACGTGACCTGATTTTGAGGAGACCTAACTTATTCTTTACCAGATGCCAACTAACCATTCTTTTACCAAAAAAACATTCTAGTTTTGCTAAATATCAAAATCAAACTCATCGAGCTTGAGTTTACAGACTCTCTTCTCTTCCCATTTTAGAAAACAAGACACTTGCCTTTCTCTAGTCCTGTGGGTGCCCTTCTATTTTCATTATTTTTCATAAATTGCTGACAATTCTGCAATGATGTCTGACATTCCCTCCGGTGCTCTGGGCCATCTGAGCCTGGCCTGTATTCATCATAGACAGACAGGTGCTCTCTTTTTCTCCACTTAGCCTTGGTTTCACATCCCCATTGGCCATTTTTGTTCTCTTTTCCTATCTAAAGGTCAGAGAAAAACAGAAGCAAAGTAAGAATTGAGCTGTGATGCTTTCTCTCCACAAAGCAGAGAGGGCACTGGGCAAGGAGTCAGGAAGGTCGGAATGGATATCTTGCCTCAGGCATTACTGCTAGCTGTGTGACTTTGGTCTTGACCTCTCTCCTCAGTCTCACTTTTCTCACTTTTCAAATATAGGAATTGGACTTGATGAACTTTAAGCTCCTTCTAGCTCTAAATATATGATCCTGGCTCTAAATCTATGATCCTGGGATCTATTATTAATTCTCCACAAATACTAAGCCCATTCCTAGCCTTTTGATTCTATTCTTTTCCCCAACAAAACTATCTTTTATCCTTAGAGTTTTTCCTCCCAGTCTTCACTTATTTTGAACTTTTTAATTTTTCTATACTTAAATTCCTGTACGGCCAACCTTCTCTGTTATACTTGTCTTCTACTTTGTGCGTATGTCTTTTAAAAATCTAAATTGGCTGATAAGATTCCCTGTATGTACATATTGATCTCTTTAGGTGACTTTTCTTTCTTTCAGCCTCTTTGTGTCTTCAGAACTTCATTTTTGAAAGCTTATTGCTCTTCTTACATTTGCTTCCTTTGTAGAATTTTAGTCCATGAGTTCCTATCTATTCTCTGAAAATGTTGAAATTTGTTTTTTGTATAACCTAAGGTGTATCACAATGAGCCCAGCTTTCTTCTCTATCACAAATTCTAAAATGAAGCGACCCCTTTCTCTGTATTTGTTGTTTGTATCTGAGTCATTAGTTCTTCCTTATTGATATGAATCAAATTCAGAACAGAATTTCTCATCATTTATTCTTCTATCTTTTGAAAGATGAAATTATCATGAAGACAAGTCTAGAAATCATTAGTTGCTCTGATTTGTTCGCAAAGAGAGATCCAGAAAATATCCTAAACCTCCTTATCACTGCTTTTCCAGGCTTGTGATGTTTTCCAAACTCATTTATTTCCTATTTCTGCTACATTTTCTTTAGTATATGCTACCTATAATATCATCTTATTTCTGAGGCTGATGTTCTGCACCCAAATGATCTCTACCATATTTCCCCACTCTGGCTCTTGAGCTTTCTACAGAGGAAGGTAACTTAATACAATGCTACTTAATAGTTCCTTCTGATTAAGTTTCCAGAGCTATATTCCACTACGGGCTCCTCCCATCAATTTCAGATCAAATTTGCCTAGCATTTCTTGGTCACCTTACTTGTTACTTCTATTTTGTGCTTACATTTATAGACACAGGAAGCCATGATTCTTATTGCTTGTTCTGTTTGCTGTGAGTTTGGGGTGCTAATACATCCTATATTACAGTTTGTTAATTAGATTGGTGGTTATAGATGATCCTTCCCCCTCCCCCCTTTTTTCCTTTTCAATTTAAGCCTTTTTGGTTAGATTTGAAAGATTGACCACAAATACATTCTTTCTTGCCTTGTTATGGATGTTCCATTACTGTCCAGGAGCCAGCCTCATTCCTGTGTTTTAAGCCATAATCCTAAAACCATACTAATGCCGGAATTTTCTTTCTTTCTCCTCTTAGTGTTCCCTTCCTTGGTTCTTTGACTTACTTGTCTCTTCTTCCTTTTCCCTATTCATCCTTCCTTTTCCCTATGATGTTCTCTCCTCCCTCGCTTCCATTAGCTTATTCCTCCTTTTCTTCTCCAAATCTCACTTGTAACCCCTTGCCTCCCAAACTTTCTTTTTTCCATCCCAGTCTTATTTCTGTCTTTCCCTTTTTCAACCTTTCTCCCAAAATTCCCTCTTCTGGTCTCCCCCTTTCTCATTCTAAACATTTCTCTGTCTCTTAATTGCCTTTATTCTCTCCTCCCTTCCTAGGTCAGACAAATCTCTGTTCCATAGTTCCCCTCACTGTCTCTTTTCTCCTCACAGTTGAGTGCAGATGGAGGCGTTTCCTTCTCAGGCTCCGGAGCTTCTGATCCTCCAGACACTGGGGCTAAATGGCCTCTGTTGCAGTGTGGAGGACGGCCGATGGGCAGAGATGCGCCCCCTGCACCCCCCTCCCCAGCAAGAGCTCTTAGGGCTGGGGTTACTCCAGCTGAGAGCAGAGGACCACCTACCTCAGCTTCCCCACCTCTCCCAGCCACAAAAGCCTTGGGCCTGGTAGTTCCCTCTCCACCCCCATCTTCCTCAACAGCAGCAGCTACTGCCGCCAAGAAGTTTTCCTGTAAGATTTGTTCAGAGGCCTTCCCAGGCCGGGCCGAAATGGAAAGCCACAAACGGGCCCACACTGGGCCCAGCACCTTCAAGTGTCCCGACTGCCCATTTGTATCTCATCTGTGGCCTGAGGTTCGGGTAGGTAACAGGACTGAGATGGGAGGCCCTGGGCACACTTATCTCACTGTGAGCATGGAGCCAGTACCAAAGCCCTCAATTATGTGTGCTTCTCTTATAATCCCTCACATTTGTGTGGTATTTTTCATAGTCTCAATTCTTCTAATGTCCCCTGAGATCAGCAGGCCAGCTTAACAATAGCCCTTTTTTTATGGATGAGAAAAATGGCCCAGAGAAAGTGATTGCCTTACCCAGAGCCACACAGTAAGGGACAGAGTGAGGATGAGGGAACTCGAAGTCTTCTTTCTTGTAGTCCATGTTTCTTTTGTTAGATCCCAATGGTGATGATCAGTAATCCAGCATTAGTTTATGCCTGGTATATGTGGTATTTAAACAGCAAAATTACCTTGCTAATTATTATATTTGGTTGAGTCAAACATTAAAATGAACTCTTCTTTCCCTGAATCTTATGTCAGCAAGATAATAGAGACAGGTGACTTTTGGGTTGCATTTACAAGCTTATTATGATTTAATACACAAAACCAGGTTAGAATGCAAGCTGGCATAGTGGAAACATCATGGAATTTGGAGGCAGAGAACATGGATTTGAATTGCAGCTCCTGCTTACATGCATGTTTGCTGTATGACCTTTATCACTTCTTATATGCAAGTCACTTCAGCTTTCTGGGCTTCGGTTTCTTCATCTACAAAAGGAGATTTTCTCATCTAATGCTGTAACAGCTGACATCTGGCACTGCATTGTTGCTTACAAATACACTTGTAACTGCAACAAGATTGGAAATATATTATCCTCATTTGACAGATAAAGAAACTGGAATCCAGAGCAGGGAAATGGCATTCCCAATGTAGCATAATTGGTAGAAGCCAGGGATAGAATCCAAGCCTCCTGGCCTCCCTTCCAAAGGAATCCCAAAACCCTTCCTCCCATTTTACAGAGCAAGAAACTGAAGCATAGGGAAGGTGATTTGTCTGTGTTCATAACCCCAGGTGCTATTTGAACTCAGATTTTCCTTTAAATCTAGCACTAGCTACTATACCATGCTACCTTTCTAAGGTTGCTCTCTAACCACCTTCAGGTCAGTGGACAGGTCTATAGGCCCACTCCTTAGGGAAAAAGGGGGTGGTATAAAAGTCCATTCCTGTGATGCTCACTCTCCTTGGCTACCTGCCAGGCCCACATGGTCCAGCACTCAAGCCTTCGGCCCCACCAGTGCAGCCAGTGCAGCTTTGCCTCTAAGAACAAGAAGGACCTTCGGCGACACACCCTCACCCACACCAACGAGAAGCCCTTTTCCTGCCACCTTTGTGGACAGCGGTGAGACCTTGAAGAGGTTGGGGAGGAACAGGAGAACATCCCAGGGGACTGGGGCTATCTGACCCTTCTCCCCTTTTGCCCACCAGCTTCAACCGAAATGGCCACCTCAAATTCCACATACAGCGGTTACACAGCCCAGATGGAAGAAAGCCGGGACCTCCAGTGCCCAGGGCCCCTCCCCGTACCTCTACCCAGACCATCATCCTCAATAGTGATGATGACACACTGGCTACATTGCATAGTAAGCACCCTGGCCCCTCCCCTTCCCCCTTGGAACAGGGATACTCCAGGGTACCAGCTGGGTTCAGGGGAACATTAACTGAGCATTCTCTTGGGTAAGGGTACTTTCTCAGGACAAGCCTGGCTATCTCGGAGCCAGGTGAGGGACTTTGAGGAGAGCAGACCATGTTTGGGGAGCTGGGAACATGCCATCAGGTCAAATAAGATGGCTTTAGACTTCTCTGCAGCTTACTAACCAACTCCATCCCACTTCCCCTTCCCTATTCTTCCTCCTTCCACTCCTCTTCCTTATCCCCTTTCCCTCCCCAGCTGCTCTACAGTCCAGTCATGGGGTTCTGGGCCCTGATCGACTCCAGCAAGCCCTGGGTCAGGAACACATCATTGTAGCCCAGGAACAAACAGTGTCCAATCAGGTGAGGCTAGGAGGAGCCCTAGGATTTGTGGGTGGGGCACGGGAGATGGGACCAGTTGGGACTAATTTCCACTGGCACTGGATTTGTTCTGGTAGGAGGAAGCCACTTACATCCAAGAGATCACTACTGCAGATGGTCAGATGGTACAGCACCTGGTAACCTCAGATAACCAGGTAAGTTTTTTCATTTCACTGAATCCAACATCTCCATCCTCCATTCCTAATAGTTTAGGATTTGGGGTTATACACAAGCTTAAAGATTAATCCATCTCTCATTTTACAGTTGAGGAAACTGATGTCCAGAGGAGTAAAATGACTTGCATCTTCTCTTATGTCCTTGCTTTCTTACTCTCCTTAGATCTCAGAACTACCCCTGGCTTATTTCAAAAGCCCCTTTCTACAGTCAGTCCCAGAATGTGTCATCTTTTCTAGGATATATTTTCTTCCTAGTGAGGCTTACCAATTCTAGGAGGACAGGGGCTACCTGGATCCTACCCAAAACTGAGCTCAGAATAATCCTCCATCCAAGGCATACCAGGAAGTTGGTTTCCAATGATTTCTTTGCTTTCTTCTTAGGTGCAGTATATCATTTCTCAGGATGGAGTACAGCATCTCCTCCCCCAAGAGTATGTGGTGGTTCCTGAGGGGCATCACATTCAGGTAAAGAAAAGCCTCAGGAGCAAAGAAGAAAGAAGGGCTTGGTTGTAGTGGTAAGGGCTGACTTATCTTCCTGTTGCCAGGTACAAGAAGGACAGATCACTCATATTCAGTACGAGCAGGGCACTCCTTTCCTGCAGGAATCTCAGGTATTAGAATAGAGGAGAGGAGGAGGGAATGGGACCAAAGAGCTGGGGTGGGAAGAGGGTTACATCTCCAAGACACTCAGTTCCCCTTTTCTTTGTTGCCAGATTCAGTATGTTCCTGTGTCTCCAGGACAACAGATTGTCACTCAGGCTCAGTTAGAGGCTGCTGCCCATTCAGCTGTTACAGGTACAAGACTGAGAAGAGTGGAAGTGGGTGACAGGGCGGGAAATGGAGGGAACCTTGTGGTCAGCCAATGGAGTTAAAGGAGGGAATGGACCTAGACCTCGGGCCTCTTAAGGCCAACTCTGTGTTCCCCTGCCAGCTGTAGCTGATGCTGCCATGGCCCAAGCCCAGGGTCTCTTCAACACCGAAGAGGCAATGCCAGAGCACATCCAGCAGCTGCAGCACCAAGGCATTGAGTACGACGTTATCACACTGACTGATGACTGAGGGGCTACAGTGAGGACACAGAGAAACGAGAATGCCAAAGGGTCTCACAAGATCCTCCTTGCCAACCAGGCTTCCATGAGAACCAGGCAGGTATCCCAGACTTCCAAATGAACTTGGGTCTGCCTCGGTGCCAGGGCTGAACAGGGCACTGGTGTGGTAAGCTACTGCCGACCCCCTGACCCCGGATAAAGGAGGGCAATCCGGGCCTGCAGGCAGGCTTGAGAGAAATCTATTTTTGTTTGGATAGATCATCTGGTATATCTGTCTGAATAAAGAAAAGGAAATGAGTCCAGCCCTGGCCAGTCTTGCCAGAATGGGGTGGCTCTCTTTCCTGCTTTCTCTTTACCATGTGGTGGTGGTGGTGGCGGCAAATAGATATCCTGGAGGCCAGTCCCCTACCTCCCCTAATATCAGCCCTCCACAGTTGACAGAGCTGCAGCTCCCTTCCTGCTGGTGGCGCTCAGTATTAAAGGAGAATTACTTTAGTATTGGGGAAGGTATCATTTTACAGAAATTCAGTCACAGAGACAGAGATTTAAAAGACCTTAGAGATCATCTCACCCAACCCACCTCACTTTACAAATGAGGAAAATTAGGCTCAGAGAGAGAAGTGACTTGCATAAGATCACAGGTAGTATCAGAGCTTGTTGTCATGCTCGAGTTGAAGTAAGATTATTACTGAATTACTTTCGAATTCTAGAATCATGCATTTCTAGACTATGGTCCCTTTGCCCTATAAAGGCTTTCTCAAACTTCTGCCAGTTTGTCCTTGGAGACACCAGAGGAAGTTGATAATCCACAGGCCTAAGGAACCCTAATTGACAAGTTTTGAGTGGCATGGGGTAGGCTCATTCAAAGGTCCCTATACACAATGGGTAAGACTACTCAGATCAGTTAAAGACTGGACTGGGCCCATTAGCTTTTATATAGCCTGTAAGGATTCAGCTGGCCTACTAAAAATCCTTACAGGAAAGAACCCAAGAGGAAGATGAATCTGGTTTCTGGCCTGATTGGGTTTCTGCCCCCTGCCCATAGGGCTCACTCCACAGCTGGTCAGGGAGTTGTGTGAATCCCTATGTCTCTGAGAACACAGGGCCCTAGAAGCCAAGAACACTGGGCCTAGGGGCTTGTTTGCTAAAACATACCCAAAGCCCTGCAGACTCCCCAATCTCCCTGACCTGCAACTAGTGGGCGTATAAGAGTAAAAAGGGACAACGTCGTCTGTGGGCAGTGAGAACATCTCACTGGTATGAAGTGGCATAGGAAAAGGCAGCAACCATGATTGGGCCTGGACATGGGCTCCCAGGAAGGGGGCCTGGGAAGCTCCTTCCTCCTTCCAGAACCCTCACATAGTCTTGGGGCTTTTCTGCATTTTCTTGTACACGTGAAACAGCGTTAGCGACAGGACAGGGAGCGTGTGGGACTATTCACAAGGGACGTGGAGTGAGTGCGAGGCTTTAAGGAAATTGGGGAAGAAGGGATATGTGTGTGAGGAAAGCCATGGAGGACCACATTCTTCCTATGTCAGTGGCAGCTCTGACCCTCTTGCTGCCCCATAAAACATGATGGCATCTTGTTCCTGGGGTTGGGGCTAAGGTCAGGTAAGGAAGAGAGAGGCCTGAACCCCCCACAGCTCAACAGCCCTCTTCTCCACTGCCTGCTAAGTAGGGTTTGACTCTCGGCTGGTGCTCTGCTCCCGGCCAGAGTCACGGTCCTTGGGCTCAGAGGAAGAGGAAGCGCTCCCTGAGCTGGAGCTGTGACTTCGGCCAGACTGCCGGTAGGCCGTGGTCAGTTCCTGCAGCCTTGCTGGCGTTGGCTCCCACTTGGCAAAGCCAGGGTCGTTCTGCAGGAACAGCACAGCTGTGTTGTGCACAGCCTTGTAGTAGAGCTCTTCCCTGTAAGGCAAGTGGGCTGTTAGTAAAGCTGCCCCAAAGCTTCCCATCCAGCTCTTCCTGCTGCCCTGTCCCCACAGAATGCACCCACTTCTTGCAGATGTGCTGGGAGCCACTTCGATACTCGTGGTCAAAGGCAGGCAGCACCAGCTGGTGACGCTTAAAACGGCTGCGCTCCATTCGGGTCAGTGCTGGTGTGGGGGGGTCCCGCCACTCCGGGATGAAGACAATGAAGGACAGGGGCTCCGGGGAGCTCTCCAACAGCTTCTGCAAAGCGCCAGCAGGGGAGGTGATGCTGAGACTCAGGCTTGAGTCACAACATGCCTCCCCCAGCCCCTCGGTGAGGGTCACGAACCTCAAAGTGAGACACCATAGCATCCATCAGCTCCTCACAAAACGGAGGGTTTGCCTCAAAGGAGCCACTCAGAGGGGAGAAGTCCAGGCAGGGCCTGAGGGCAGGGGAGGGAGGCCGTCAGTCAGTCAACCTATCAAGAGTGGCAGGTGCCCTATGTATGTGTCTAGTGTGCCAGATTGGAAAATTAAAGGCAGAGAAGGCCACCTCATATAAGCCTTCCAAAACCTTCCCAAACTACCTGTGCTGGTATGATCTTTGACACTTTAGATCTAATCACTTCAATTCTTAGGGGAAGTCACTCGGCACTAATTTACTCCCTAGTTATTATTTCCCCAACAAAACTGAGAATTATGAGGAACAGTTACTATCTTGCCCATAATACAAGAGCTGATGGGCAGCAGATATATAACACATTAGCATGCCCAATCCATAAAGCAGGTTTGATAAGATTTCTCTTCAGCAACAACCAGACCAAAGAAATGACATCCTCTGGGGAGAGCTAGAGGACTTGGTACCAACAGTTAGGAGCCAGCCCCTCTGATCTCATAACTGTGTATAGCCTAGCCACTGCACACCAGCAGCTGGGACCTCACCCTCGGGAACCAAAGTAGCCATCGGTGTCTGGGAAGGCAGAACAGTACTGACGGAAGTAGCAGTTGAGAGGGGAGGCAAAACATTCAAAGCTGACGCCAAAGAGTCGGTGCAGAGCTTCGAAGACGTGTACTGGGAGTGAGCCCTGCAGGCCTGTCCCCTCGTACAGTCCCACCCCAAACATCATCTGCAGGAATAGCCAAAAGAGACATCATCACTGGGAGGGATCGCCCTCTTTCTTCCTCTCCACCCTTGGCTCCATCCCATTCTTCAAGGTTATTCATACCACCCCCTCCCTCCAAATCCCCATCCCCCTTTCCATCAGCTGTTAGCCTAGCATGCCTCTGCCCAGCACAGCTGTGCCCTATACTTTCTACCTGATACCGTCGAAGAAGACACCAGACCCGGGGCAGGAATCTCTCAAAAGCAGAATCATCGATGCAGCTGTAGCGATAGAGGAGCCACTGTCAGAAGACAGAGAGTTGGACATTAGCAAAGAGCTCTTGGGGGGGGCTCCTTGCTCAGGGAAGAGATCCTTCCATGTCAACAGTTCAAAAGCTTCATTAAGCACCTTTTGTGTGCTAGAGACAGACAGTCTTGCACTGCCTCACAGTCTGCGTTTCTGCCCATGTGAAATTTCCAGTATGGTAAGAGGAACATGTCCTAACTAACTATAATATGTAACTTATATGGTACTTTTAAGATTTACAAAGTCCCTTCCTCAAAATGACTGTGTGAAGATAGTAGACAGTATAAGCATTATACCCCAGTTTCTTGACTGCAAGTCCAAAGATTCCACTACATCCTAATGTCTCCCCCCATAACTGTGGTACCTACAAGCCATTTAGTTCCCCAATCAAGTCCTTTGAATGGAGAGTTCTGGTGTCTTGATCTAGGCAGACTTCCTTTCTTAGTTCCTATATCCCACCACTACCGTTCGAAGCTTCTGCTCTCACCAGTTTGCTGAAGAAGTTACGACTGACTTTGACCATCTCCCCCTTGTAGCGCACACAAGCCACGTTGTTCTCCATGTGCATCTCCACACTGGGCAGGGGAGGTGAGGGCACGGCCAGCCGTACCGGGTAGCAGTAGACGAGTCGCTGCTCCACTTCTGCTGCCTCTGCCTCCTCTGAGAGAAGTGGGCGAGGTGAGGGCCCTGGCCTGGGGTGGCCCCACCCTGCTCCACTCCAGCCCATTCTCAACTCAGGTCAGGGAGCACCTTGAGGGGACTTACTGAGGAAGACTGGCAGGGGGCTGGCAGAGCTATACCTAGGGGGTTGCAAACCTAGGTCATAATTATATTATGATTATTATAATAGCAATAACAACTCCTTTTTATACAGCACTTTCAGGCCTACCAAGACTTTTCCTCACAGTATTTGATCCAAAATTATTACAGTGTCCTCATTTTGCCAAAAAGGAAACTGAAGCTCTGAGAATCTGTGACTTCACCAAAGTCATCGAGTGAGTAAATGCCAGAGCCCCGATCTGAACCGAGGACTCTTGATTACACCAACTCATACTGTGTGCTGCAGAGCCCCCGCCCCCAGCCCAGACTCCATGCAGATACAGGTGAAATTCGGTTAGAATAAACACCAAAGGTAAAGAAGAGGAAATCACCAAAGATTAGTTTGAATGGGGAGCCAGTCCCACAAGGATTTGCTTTGGTGAGAGGGGTGTTTATAAGCCATTTGTCCATAAAACAATGAATGAAGCTTAATTTAGCCAATGGCTCCTAGGCATCTGTCTTATTACAGTTGTTCCTTGTATATGCACCTGGCTCTCTCAGTTCTGCTTGTGTCAGCTCCTTAGCTCCTGTGGACTGCCTCCTGGAGATAACCACCCCATGCGATGTTCCCTGGAATGCCTCATGTGGAGATGAAGAAAGATGGCAGCGATGCTTCAATGCTGGGGTCCCCATCAACTAGCAGGAGGAGTTAACATGTGCTGCCCCCTTGCCGAGCCCCTGTCTGTTTTCACCTGGCTCAACTCCAGGTTTTTCTATGTACTTCCTATATTACCTCGGGCAAGTCACAACTTCTAGGTCTCAGTTTCCACATCCATACAAATATGGGTTGGACGAGGTGACCTCTAAGGTTCTCTCCATTTCCAAAGTCCCATAACCCTAACACAGTTTCTTTCTTCTCCTCTCCCTGCTACGGACTGAGAAGAGCTGCCAGTCCCAAAGCTGTAGATCCTCTACCCAAAAGGCAACAAGGCCCACTTGGTGTTTCCATGATCACAATTACTCCTCCTTCCCAGAACTAGTTCATGCTCCCACAGGGATTCCTAGAGGCCATCCTCCACCCAAAAGCTCCCGAACCATCTTCCCTGATGGTCACCCCCATACCCGGGATGTTGTTCTCCTTGAGGATGGCAAGATGCTTCTCCCGGATTCGTTTGACGTACTCCAGGGAAATGTGGTAGATCTTGCTACATATACCCTCCACTGAGTCTTTTGCCGCAGCTGACACATGGGGGCCACACTGCTTTCTTAAGTGCTCCAGACGGTCCTGCAGCAGACATGCCCTGTAGATGCAGCACCACCTACCCTGGGGAGCCCCCAACCCTCTCAACCCTCCTCTCCAAGGGCCAGGAGATTGGCCAGTACTCACCATATAGTCATCTTTGGAAGCTGAGTGATCCTTCCGTAACCAGCTGAAAGTATCTTCCACATTCCACTTCACGACCTTCCTGCTATCTGGGGATGCACTCCTACAGAACATGTAAGGGGAAGGGCAGCAAATCAGTGTACCCAGGCACCACAGTCAGGCCAACTGGGAGGTACTGGTTCTACTGGCCCCCTCCTTTCCCCACCCCAACACATACTCCACCCTCACAAGCCTTGTGTCAGGCAATAGCTTGGGTATTTCTATAATACTTTAAGATTTAATTCTGCTAAATGGGTAATATAGATATTATCTCAGTTTCATAGATAAAGAACCGGAGGCTCAGGGACAGTGACTAACTAAAGTCACAGAGGTGAACACAGGAACAGATTCCAACTCGGTTCTCCTCTTAGCCCAGTGCTTGCTCAGGAGCTAAGGAAGGGACTGCCCCTCTGAGCCTGTGATAGAGTTCCACAGAAAGAAACAGGAGCTCTGGCCTCCACAGGCGCACCAGGATCCCTCTCTGTTCAGCCACTTACCCCTGACCCCTCAGCCTTGGTACCTGATATCCCTGTCAGCACGTCATAACAGAACCTACTGAGTGTAAAAGTGTGATGTATAGGATGGACTCTGAAGACTTCTACCACCCCACCACCCACTTCATTCCTGGAGAACTTTCTTGTAGACGTATTTATGGCCTAATGGCCTGGAAAGAGAGTTCCTAACCTGGACTCAATAAGTCGCTTGGCAGCTTCTGCATATTTGAAGAGCAACCGCTTGGCTTCTTCCCGGAACTTGATTCGGGATAACCTGGGTCAAAAAGCCATCAAGGAACTCAGTAACAAGTTACCCCCAAAGGAAGTAGGCTCAACCCGAGGAGAAGCCCACAGTCCAATTGGACCAGGTAGAAGAGTACCTGATGGGAATGTCATTCATGATTTCTCGAAACATGGAAGGAGACACAACTGGCTCACAGTTGCTTGGCAACAAAGGATCAGGCCCTTTATCCACCACCTTACGCTCAAGCATCCAGCGATTAAAGGACTCCCTTGGGGGCTCAATGCCTGAAAGAGAGGTCAATATAAACAATCCTAAGAGGAGACAGGGGAACAAAGAGGAATACAAGACCTTAGGCATTGTGGGAAGTCCCAGAAAGGAAATCAAAGGACTGAGATTTGAAACCAGATCTTGTGCTTTCAAATCCAGTGCTTCTACTTCTACGATACTACATCTCTGGAGACAGCAACAGGGACAAAGAGGGTAGGAGTTCCCCCAATTCGAAGCACCCTGGATTTTATCTCAACTTAAAGCTGGAGGTCAGAGGGGAAAAGACCCTGTGTATGTATCTGATCCTGGTAATTGAAGTCCTCAGCTCCATCTCTGTCTTTTTCCAAAGGCTGAGGGGAAGAAAGGAAGATAAAGGCAACAAAGAAAGGCTGGAAGAAGAACCATTAGCAAAGGAGAGGTTCAGCTGCCCAGTCTTACCTTCACGCTGCTGGCAGAGCTCCCGGTAATGTTGGCGAAGCTTGAGAATGAGCTGGGAGCGAAGCAGCTCTACCTCGGGGTGTGGGGGCAGAACCTCGGATGGTCCACGCTGCTTGATCACTGCATTTGTCTGAATGTCGAGGTCCCAATACACCCTTAGGACACAATGGCCAGTAAAGAAAGGGGAAGAAGAACATCCATTCTCCAGATTTCCATAAGAATCACCCAATCCAGTAACCCCCCAAAGCTTCTGAATCAATGACTGACACCCAGATGAGTCAGCCAATAACTTAGCTGTTCCCTACCCTCCAATTACCCACACTAAAGTGAAAGAGCCCGACGCAGCCTCCAGAGAGGACTCACTCGGTGGGCCGAAGGAGAGCTGCTTGCTGTTTGTCTTCAGGGGATGCGCCCCATATCTTCATAGTTGGTGTCCCAGGAATGCTAGGAGAGCTAGGTACAGACTGGGCAGAAGGAGTCCCTGGAACTTCCACCTGAAAGGAGGAATAATAAAAGTCATGATATTTTCCAAGCTCATCAACATGCTGACAATACGTGTGAACGTGAATCCTTATAGAATAATAGCACCATTCTTCCTATCACCAATATGCCAACCAAATCTCTTGACTACATCTTGCTGATAATACTTCACAAAACTACAACACTTTACCAAAAGTCTTCATATGTATTACTTGGTCCTCACAATAGTGCTGTGAGGGATGGGATGAGGGAGGAAGAGCAAGAATTACCATCCTTCTATTACAGAAGGAATAAAGTTCCACTTAAAAGTAATGATCAGAGAATAGAGGTCTCAAAGATAAAAGAAATTTTAGAGACGATTTAATAAAATCTTTTTCACAGTGAAGAAAAACTGAGACCAAAAGAGGAGAAATGATTCCAGGTTCACAGAAGGAGTAAAAGAGCTGAACTGAGATTTGAACCCAGACCTTCTAACCCCAAATTTAGAACTTTTTAAAATTATAACATGCTATGTAACTTGCCACATGGTTCAGTAAGTGCCAAAGTCAAGTTCAGATTCAGGTCCTCAGCTTCCTTGTCTAGGCCTCTTTTCATTACATGCATGCCTTCAGGCCCATCTGACCTTATTCCACGTTGTTTAAACTAGCAGGACACACACCTTGGGCTTCTTTATGATGTTGCCACTGGGCTGCTCCTCTGAAAGCCGCCTTTTCCTGGGCTTGTTCTCCACTGGTGTTTCCACCACTCCAGCGTCTGGGGGCAGCGGAGCCGCATTCAGCCCCAAAGGGTCCGACTGGGGGTGGGGGCCAGACCAGCAGAGTTATAACTGGCAATACTGGCTCCCAGAATACGAAGAGCCTATCACACAGCCCTGCCCCATTTCCATCTCCCACCCACTGAATACCAGACAGCAAGTCCACCCTCAGGTAGCACACCCGTGGTGCTGTCAGAAGTACTGTGCCAACCAGCTTTCCAAGCCAGGTAAGAGAGGACGTCGCCCCAGGAGGGCACCGACATCCTCTACTCTTCTTGGACAGCTGCATCGGCCCACCACAGTCCTAAACAAGGCACTTACAATGACATCATGCTGACCCAGGACTGGCATCTCCCACAGTGACTGGTTGGTGAAGCGATTGAAGTAGTAAGGGCGATTTTCTCGTCTGCTCCAACACTTCTCCCAGCCAGCCTGTACCAGCTCATCTGGAAACCAAAGCCAGAATCAGGGCAATCCAGCAATTCCATGTAACGGGCATTTATTAAATATCAGCTACATGCTGGGAGAAATACTAAATTTAGATTAAACAGAGTCCCAAACTATGACTCTATAGTCCAGCAGAGGAATTAAGACAAAATCAGGAATTCGTGTCATAGGCAATAGGAAAAGATTAAACATATTAGATAAGTTAAAAGAGGACTGTGAAGTTCAAGGGGAAAATGTGTTACCCAATGAGGAGGAGATCGGATGTTCTCTGGAGGAGGTGACATCTCAGTTGGGCATTAAAGGATAAATAAGAATTTAATAGGTGAAGATTGGAGAGAAAGGGACTCCATGAATAGGAACAAGGTGACAGGAAAGGCCAGGGCATAGTCAAAGGACAGACTTGTCCAGTTTCGTTGAAATGTAAAATCAACAAAGCAAGAACTGAAATACAGTCGGAAAAGTAAGGGAGTGCTAGATTATAGAAAGCCTTGAATTCTAGGCAGAGGAATCTGAATTTTACTTAGTAGCACAGTCGGGCATGTCACACAAACCAGGAAGTTACCCTCCCAAGGCCCCACAACTGTTTTTTATAATTCCTTCATTCTTTTCCCATAATACCTGGAAGGTCTTGTACCAGTCGGATGGGCCTGGGGGAACTAGGCTGGCTTTGATTAGAGGTGCCTGGGGAGTGACTCAACAGAGATGCTTCCTCTCTAGGACTGCCATGGTTCTCATTGGCCATCTCTCAGCAACAGCATGAGACCTATCACACAGTGATCAAGTCAAAACCAGAAAGGCCCGCTCCATTTGCACCCTCTCTCCGTTCAGATTCCAGAAAGAAAGGTTGAAATTCTCCACAATCACAGAAACGATTTCCAGAAAACCACCTGACTGTGAGATCATATACCTGTCCTCAGTGCCGTTCCATCACACCGCTCTCCTGTTCAACATAAGGAAGCCTGGGAGAGACGTCTATACTTTTCCTGCTTAACCACTCTGGGATGATGGGACTACATTTAGTAATTTTAAAGCTGGAGGCAGGGCCCACGCCGCAAGGCCAGCACAGCTGGCGTGCGGGGGACACATTTCTCCTCTCTCTAAGGCGGGGAAGCTCTGTGCTTAACAAGCTAGGAGGAGATGATGTGTTCGGGAGAAGGACGACGCGAGTGCCAGGTGACTGACTGGGGGCAAACCCATCTCTCAGGGCTTGTGTCTTCCACAGTAAAACTATGCGGGGCGGGGGGTCAGCCAATCGCTCCAAGTCATGGGGTCCAGAGGCGGGACGGGACGCCGAACCCGAGGACTGGGGGAGACAAGCGCCATTGCTCTCACCCTCTGGGGTCTGCAGCATTAGCCCGAAAAGGCACCTTCGCCACCCCCGGCTTCTCTGGAGTCACTGCAGGATTCCCCCGCGGAGGGCCAGAGGCAAGTGCTAGGTGCGGTGGGCACCGGCGGGCGCGTGGGGGGGTGGAAGGGCAGGTCAGCAGTGACTTGGGCAAAGTACCAGGGGCATCGTCAGACCTGCAGCTGGGGAGCCAAAACAAAACACGGTCGCGGGCAGGGCGAGGCTAGGGAGGAGAGGGCATCGGGAGGGACACCCGGCACCCGGGGGGAGGGGCCTCGGGACAATGCCAGGTGGGCGGGCAATTCCCGAGCCGGGGGCGCAGCGAGCCGGGGGCGGGCTCCCGACAGGATTCCAAATCCTCCAGGCGGCGCTCAAGAGCCAGCGGAGTGCGCAAGCGCGGCGACTGCTCTGGGCAGGCAGAGGGGGAGAAGGGGAACGCAGAGGGGAGGGGCGACCTCGGGCGCGCGCTTTCCCCCCCTCCTCCTCTTTCCCTTTTCTCCTACTCCCTTTTCCATCCCCCTCTCCGGCTCGGGGCGGGCGGGTGCGCGCACGCCGCCCTACTCCTGGGCTCCGCCCCCCGCCCTGCCGCGCGCTCCCGCCCCCGGGCTGAGGAGACTCGGGAGTCGCAGCCCAGCACAAAGGCGGCGAAGACGGAGAAGGCGGCGGCAGCGGCGGGAGAGGGTTCTCCCCGGCCGCTACCCTCGGGGCCCCTGGCTCCGCGGCCTCCCTTTCCCAGCTTCGGCCGCCCGCCCGAGGGCCTAAGATGGCGGCGGCGGTGGCGACAACGACCTCAGGGCTGAGCTGCGGCCCCGGGCGGGAAGCGCCTGGAAGAGCCACCGTCGCCTGACCGCGAATCCCCGGACTCCAGCGCGGCTCGCGGCAGGACCGCGGCCTCCAGGGGCCCTTACCTGCCCGGAGCGGACTCGGGGGGACACGACTACATACTCTCCTTAGCCGCCCGTTTGGCCGCCTCCGCCTCGCCCTCCCCAGCGCCGCCGCCGCCATCTTGTGTCCCGGCCGGGGAGGGAGGGCGCCGTTGCGCGTGCGCGGGCACCGCCTGTGAGGGGCCTCGTAGTCTTCGCGCCGCCATCTTAAGTGTGGCGAGACCGACCGCTTGGGGGTGGGGTAGTGCTATGGAGAACTCTGGGACAGTAGCCCTAAGGCCTGGTTTCAGTTTCAGCCTTCACTCCATCCCAGGAAAGGTCTCCTGGAATGGCGGGACAGCTTTGTGATCCTGGCCAAGTCACTTTAGCCCTGAACCCGTTTCATTTCTCTGGGGGATGACTGTGATTGCACTCCCACTTCCCCAGGTGGTTGCGAAAGCACCGTAGGAGAGCGAGCCCCTAACAGCCAGCATCCTTTATGATGAGAGCCAACATTGATTTAACGCTTACTATGTGCCAGGCGCTGTGCAGAAGCTCTTTCCAGTTAGGGCGTTTGATCTTCATGGTGACCCTGGCAAACGGGGACTGTTCATCCCCATCTTACAGATGAGGAAACTGAGGTAAACCCAGAGTCTCACTGACTGAAGCCGGGCATCTCTGCTGTTGCCTGGATGTTTCCCTGAAGTGCGACCCTGAGGCCTTGATTCCAGAGGAATAGGGGCAACTCACCTAGGACGGGAGAGGTGACCTCTTCATTTCTGCCATTTTGGACAAGTCATTTAGTCTCTCAGAGTTTACTCAGCTGTAAAAGAACACCAACCTTTAGGAGATCTTCGGAAAGGATAGATAAACATTTTTGAGATGAGATGATGGTAAAAGGCCTTAAAGATTTAAAAGCAGTATATGAATGTTAACCATGGTAATGATGATGAAGCAGGCCCAAAGAGGGCAAATGGCTTGCCCATCATTGCGGGCAGTTGTGTGAAAATCTGAGTTTCATTTTATTAATACCAAAAGCTCTCTCTATTCTCTACCCCCTTTAGGTAGGCATCAGAAGGTAGTGAGAACACGAGACTTAAGAATCAGATCTGTATCCTCTTAATTGATCTCAGGCAGATAACCACTCTACCCTTTAGTTCCTCTGAGAGATTGGACTCCCTGATCTCCAAGGCCCGTGTGGTCATGAGTGAAATTTACAATAACAAAATTGCATAAGACTAGACAGGACCTAAATCACCCTTCCCCAGTGGCCCAGGAAACCTGTCTGGAGAAGATTCTGCAAAAATAGCCCCACCTTTGTGCTGCACCTAGTTTGTATTGCCTGTCTGCATTCTCTCCTAGGCACGTGATGTTGCAGATGACAGGTGCTGCCCTCCTGGGTTATCACTTCAATACTGATTGCTCCTTCCCCTCCCTCCAATTACTTCCCAAGTCAGCTTCCTAGGAGTTGCTGAAAAGAGTAGGGCAAGTGTGCTGCCTATCATCTATCAGAAAAGGCTTTGCAGAGTGGTAATAAGCTAAAACAGAAGGTAGTATCAAAAGGCTGGCTCTTCTGAAGGATATTTGTGATGTCATATCTGTACTCTCTGAGCCCTCCATTTTCTTGATGGAATTTATACCATTTCATACTAATTCCGTATATGTGTATGTTTTTATGTGTCTGAATGCTTGTTAATCTTTTAGGATAATCGTCCAAACTCTGCTTGATAGCTTTAGGCTCGCAAAGCTTTGTCCTGGGTCCTCCCTTTTTAGTGCACTCAAGATAATTTCATTTTTACCCAGAGGCTCAATTATCCCTACATATCAGACTCCTAGTTCTATATATCCAACCATAGGCATCTCAGACTCTACAAGTCTAAATAAAAACTAATTTTTCCCTCAAACTTAATTCCTCTTCCACACTTAGCTGTTTCTGCTAAAAGCACTACAGCCCTTCCAATTGCACAGCTCTGCAAACTCAGAATCATTCAGGAATCCTATGATATATTTTAGAATACTTAGATGCTGATCCAGCAACCATTCTGATATAGATTAAGTGGGGCAAAGGTTATTATCCCTTATTTTCCAGTTAAACATCTCTCTGATTACATAGTTTATACCATTTCTGCTGCACAATTTATATGGTAATATACTGCAGGGAAGTAGCATAATATAGTACACAGGCTTAAAAGCCAAGACCTGGATTTAAATCCTGACTCTAAATTGTATAATCTTTAGCAAGTCATTTAACCTCCAAATGCCTCTGAGTCCCAAGAATGTAGTCAACTAAATCGGAAAATCTTGATCTCTTGTTGGTGGAAAGAATTCCTACATCAGGAATTCCACATTTTTAACTCATGGATGGATCCATCATGTACTTGCATTTGATATGTTGTAATTTTTTGACACCATTCTCTACAAGATGTCTTTCCTAATGTAATTGTATACACATACATTTTATTTTCTATATATCCTGCATGTCATTATCTATGAATATTTTTATCTCTTTAAGTTGAATGCAAGGTGCTTAGGGGCAGATACTTGTGTTTATATCAATAAGTTTGACATATAATAAGTGCCTACTAGGGCTACAACAGGGTTCTCCCTCTCTTCACATTGAGAAAGTTTGACAAAAAATGGGAAATGACATATGTTTGAGTAACTACAAGAAAACTTAACATTAATGAACCAGTGATAGGGCTTTAAATTGGTATGGTTATTCTGGTAAACAATTTGTAGCTATGCTAAAAATCCCTAAACTTCATACCCTCTGGCCCAGAAATACCACTCATAGGCATGCTCTGAAAAGCTAAAGAAAGTGGAAAAGGATAATGTACAAAAAATACATCTTTTTTTTTTTTTTTTTTTTTTTTTTTTTTTTGGTGGTGGCAAAGAATTAGAAACTAGGAGAATATTAATCATTTGGGGAATGGCTAAAAAATATGGCATAGTAATGTAATGAATACTATGCCATAAAAGAGAAAATATATTGAGCACTGTTTTAGAAACTAAAAATACAAAAAGCAGCCTTACACTCAAAAAGTACAAAAAAGAGCACATAATGGAGTTGAAAAGGGAGGAGAGAGAATCTGCCCAGAAATGAGATGGAAAAGTAATCCTTAAGAGTCAAGGGCTGAAAGTTAGAAGTGATTGGAGTGGATACTTCAAATGAAAATTCTAGGACAGAATTCAATTACAGAGCATTGACTGTAAAGGTGAAGCCCTTAGAGCCAAAATAAGCAGAGGTAGAAATAATAGATTATTTCAGAGAAAACTGGGAAGACTTGAACTGATGATAGAGTGAAGTGAATAAAATAATTAAATGTAAAAACCAAAAGTTTTGAAAGAGTTGAAGGCTCTTATGAACACAGTGATCAACCTTGATTCCATAAAACTGATTCTAAAGTGTGCTGTTCATTTACAGATAATAGTGAAAAATAAAATGTCCTTTGGACACATTCAATTCAGAGATTTGTTTTACTTGACTGTCCACATTACAAGTACACATTTTTCCTCAAGTTAGGGTGAGAAGGGAAATTTTTAAATTGTGTTTGTTGAATAAAAAATTTATTTAAAATGTGCTTGTTGATTGTTTCAGGTGCTTCCAATCCAGTTGGTTTTCCAGCTATCTACTGGGCAAAATTTTGTTTGTGTCTGATTTGTTTCACCCATTCATTCTTTAGGATTAGATTATTTAGTTTTAGATTTTTGGTCTATTTTCTCCTGGCCTTTTTATTGCATGTAATTTTTATTGCATAATTGATGTGGGAAAGATTTCTTTCTTTGATTCCCACCCCCTCCTAGTTGATGTAATTACCCTTTAACTCACAAATCCTGGTCCCTTTGTATTCCAATAGAAGATCCAGACCTGTCCCAGCCCCACCCGCATCTGAGCCAACTTTGGGGCTACACCCAAAAGCCCCTCGAGCTAAGTCTCCCCTTATGAAAGGGACACACTGGGACCCCCTCTTTGCAGAGGTCCCAAACATCCTAGCCATGTCAGGACCCTCTGTCCAATGGACCCTCTGTCTGGTGCCCTTCTTATCTCTACCTTCACCTATACTTTAACCTTGCTTCCTAATCCAATAATAAACCTCTTTTATCATTCTAGTTTTTGGGCTGATAAATGCCTTTATTGGGGACTCTCTGCTACTAGACCTCATTTACCGCTGTATCCTTGAGCTGAATCCAATGGGTTTGCAGAGGAGCTCTGTTTGACTCCCTGTACCCAAACCTGACACTAGACCTCAACCAAACCCTAATCTCATTTAGGTACCCCAAATCTAGACCTCAACATAATCTGAGAAAAATGGATTTAACTGTCTCTGCCTTTCTGTATTTGATTTTGAGGTTTTTATGCCCTAATACATGATCAATTTTTGTATAGGTTTCATGTACTACCGAGAAAAGGTTATATTCCTTTCTCCATTCAATTTTCTCCAAAGATCTATCATCCCTAACTTTTCTAGAATTCTATTTACCTGGTTAACTTATTTTGTGGTTCAATTTATCTGTTTCTAAGAGAGCAAGATTGAGATCCCCCCATTAGTTTAGTTTTGCTATTTTTTTGCAGCTCTCAACTTTTCTAGGAATTTGGATGTTATACCACTTGGTGCATATGTTTAGGATTGATATTACTTCATTATATAGGGTACCTATAAGTAGGATAAAGGTACCTTTAAGTAATCTTTTAATTAGATCTATTTTTGCTTTTGCTTGATCAGAGATCAGGATGGCTACCCCTGCTTTTTTTACTTTACCTGAAACATAATAGATTCTGCTTCAGCCTTTTACCTTTACTCTGTATGTATTGATCTCCTTTAAATGAGTTTCTTGTAAACAAATTGTAGGATTCTAGCTTTTAATCCAGTCTGCTATCTGCTTCTATTTTATGGGGCAGTTCATCCCACTCACATTCACAAATAAAATTACTATTTCCTACCATCATGTTTACTCCCAGTTATATTTTTCTCTTCCCTTTCCCCCTTTTCCTTCTTTCCAGTATTTTGTTACCGATCACCCCCTCCCTCAAACAGCCCTCCCCTTTTATACTTTTCCCCATTTACTTCTGTTCTACCTTCTATTAGCCTCCCCCTTTTTCCCTTCCTCTCCTACTTCCCTATAGGGTGAAACAAGCTTCTCTGTGAAGTTAAATGTGTCTGATAGTCTCTCTCTGAATAAATGTGATGAGAGTAAGATTCGTCCTGTGCAAGATGGACAGCCTCTGTCTTTAGTCTTTGTACAGACGATATGCTGAGCCAGGCTTAATCTAGGCCAACCCAATCATTCAGGTTTAGGGGCTAAAATGCAACAAAGAATTTATGGATCTTCAAATACAGTAATGATAGTTCAAAAAGTATAACTTTCAAAGTTAAAAAAAGGTACAAAATCCTACACTTCACACTGCTTCCCCACTACAGCACTCTTGGTGACATGCCATACCAGGTCAAGAAAGCATTCTCTGTCAAAAGCAGCTCAAAATTTGTGGCAACTCCCATTTTGACTTGCCAGGCTGCACTGCTTCAGCAACCAGGAAACCAGTGGCCTAAATCCCTTTAAGGGACTTTAAAGAATCTACATGCTAGAGTCACTGCCCAAGAAGTAGGGCTGTGGGAGGAGGGCCAAAGAGGGAGAGAAAGGGAGAAGGAGGGGGCTGGGACAGAAGGGAGGAAGAGACAACTCTAGCCTCAGTGTGGATTCAATCTTTGTGACTAATGCTGGGACTCTGCCCCGAACTTCACCATCACTAGCAATGAAAAACAAAATGAAGTTCTTACTATGTTCAGTATCTGGCATAGACTCCCTTCTCCTCTCCTCTTAGAGTCACTACTTTGCTTCAAAATAGCCTGTATCACTACAGCATGAGGCCAGTACTCTTCCTTGCCCTCTCCCACCAACTAATTAGTACCCTTTCCTTTGAGAAATTATGTGTTATTTTGTATATACTTTGCTCCCTTTGATACATGTATTTCTCCAGCAGACCTTAAGTCCTTAAAATAGGGATTGTCTAGTCTTTGTATCCCTACCACCCAGCACAGTTTCTTGCATATTTTTGTTCTTTCAGTTGAGTCTGACTTTGTGACTTCATCTGGGTTTTTCCTGGCAGTGGTCTGCATTTCCTTGTCTGTCTGGCTCATTTTGCAGATGAGGACACTGAGGCAAACAGAAGTGACTTGCCCAAGGTCACACAGCTAGTAAATGTCTGAGGCCAAATTTGAAGTCAGTGTTGAGGTTCAAAGGAGACCCCAAAAGGTTGGGATCGCAGACCGGTGTTGTGAGATGTCTCCAAAGAATTTGCAGGCTTCGGCTCATCTCCAAGTAAAGGAGCAAAGTTTATTATAATTGTAACACCAATTACAGCAGGCTAAGTTCCAAAAGAATTTAGCAAAGAACCGTGAGCAAAAAGATAAATTTATAGGAAAAAGAGAGAGCAGATGCTTTATGTCACTAATACACTAATTTTATGGCTTACTGGTGGATTTAAGGAGGGGTCTGCTATATACCTCATTATTGTCTCAGAAACTTTATCACTGACCAACAGATTGTTATCTGAGAGCAGCTGTGTTTATGGAACTATAACATTCCCAAGGCCAGGGGATTTTAGGATTATTGACCAACAGATTATTATCTGACAGCCAGCAATGTTTGTAAAACTATAGCACTCCCAATGCTAGGAGACCTCAATCTACCCTATAAGCTAGGGGAAGAAATATATCTATATTCCTTCCAAGGCCAGGTGGTCTTAGGGTTATTGCTACATCTCTCCTAGAAGCTGCACCCCATCATCAGGAAGTTGAATCTTATTAATTCCAGGATCCACAATTTATCCACTGTGCCACCTAACTGCTCATATATATGTCTTACAAATAGTAGGTACTTGAATGTTAAATTGAATTTGCTATTGCTCTGTGGCTATTGCTATTGTTATTGATGTTAAAAACATGGAACAGAAGGAAAAGACCCATGTGTTTAAAAATATTTATAGCTGTTCTTTTTGTGATAGCAAAGAAACAGAAACAAAATAGGTACCCATAAATTTGGAAGTAGCTGAGCAAATTATGATATACTCATGTAATTAAATATTTTTGTGTCAAAAGAAATGTTACAACAAATTCAGAGAAATTTGGGAAAAAATATGAACTGATGGTGAATAAAATGAACAGCAAAAAAAAAATGTGCATAATCCACAATTACATGAAAGAAAATAACTTTTGAAGTCTGAGAACTCTGATCAAAGCAGTGACCAATCTCAGCCATAACTTCAGGAGATTGTTGATGAAACATGCTTCCCACTATTTGGCAGACAGGTGATGAACTAGAAGTATAGAATAAGAATGAATTTTTATGTATGCCCAATGCATTGATTTTGTTTCATTAGGTTGTACTTACTATTATAAGGGACTTATTATTAGAAGAGGGTTCTTGGGTAATAATAGATATGCAAAAAAAATTACACAAGAGAACAAAATGTTCAGAAGAGAAATGAAGAAATAGGTGATTTGGTTACTATCTTATTAAATTTAATACATTTTTAGGAACAAACTGAATAACAAGTTCTGAATTTCACATAAAATCTTTTTTTGTCCTTTGTGTATTGAAATGTTTGTGTTTTTTAAATTTGGATGAACTTCAACTTCAATTCTTCAGAGACTGTAGTAGTCCATGACTCACAGGCATATACTTCACTAGAAAAATATTGATATTGAGAAGATGTTGCATTTTATTTTGCTTCACTTTTTTTCTTGTGTGGCATGATAATTGTATAAATATGTATGCATATATTGGATTTAACATATTTCTACCATGTTTAACATATATTGGACTACTTGCCATCTAGGGGAAGGTGTAGGGAAAGGGAGGGGGGATTGGAATACAGGGTTTTACAAGGGGTAATGTTGAAGAATTGTCCACACATATGTTTTGAAAAATAAAAAGATATTTAATTAAAAAAAAAAAAAAGAAAGAGATGGGAGTGTTATTTCAGGGAGAACCTTGGAGGTCATTCAAAAAACTATATAATATTGAAAAGGTAATCTAACCCTCTTTTTACCCTAGCTTTAGTTTTGGATCCAGATCATTGTCAATTTGTTTTGTCTGTCAAAGATAAATGTACTGAAGAATAAGCTTTCTGGGTTATTTATCCAGCTGCACATGATAATCTGGATAAATTATGAGTAGGCTTGTAACATACATTTATTCTTCTTTTTCTTTTTATTGTAGCTTTTTATTTACAAGATAAATGCATGGGTAATTTTTCAGCATTGACAATTGCAAAATCTTTTGTTCCAACTTCTCCCCTCCTTCCCCCCACCTCTTCCCCCAGATGGCAGGTTGACCAATACATGTTAAATATGTTAAAGTATAAGTTAAATACAATATATGTGTACATGTCCATACAGTTATTTTGCTGTACAAAGAGTTGGACTTTGAAATAGTGTACAATTAGCCTGTGAAGGAAATCAAAAATGCAGGCGGACAAAGATAGAGGGATTGGGAATTCTATGTCTCACTTTATTCTTATTCCAATTTGATGGCAAATAAATTTCTTTAGTAGAACAGTGTGTGTGTGTGTGTGTGTGTGTGTGAGGATACTGGTACCTTGTGAGCCTAGCATGGTGCCTGGAAGATAATAGGCACTAACATGTGCTTGGTAAGCCTTCTGTGCACAGCCGAGGCAGCAGGCCCTTATTTTCTGTTGAAATACCAGTCTGGGCCGTTTGTAGTCATCAAGTCTGGCACTCCCCAACTCTTCTCCAAGAAAGCATCGTACTGGGGAGGCACAGAGCGCTTCCTGCGGGCTTCTGCTAACTCTGTGCCCACTTTTAAAACGAAGTATCAAAGAGACCGTGGGTAACGCGGATTGTTCCTCCTGAGCAGATACAGTCCTTGCCTGCGTGAGTCAGCATCGGGTCCCAGGGGGACAACACACTTCCTGCCTGCTTCTGCTCAGTCATGTGGTAGCTCAGTCCCGCAAGGACTCGGTTCTGACACGGGCTGCCTTGGAGCCACCAGATGGCGCCAGATGGTAACCCACTTACTCCCACTGAAGGTGGAACGTTGTGGGCCCCCCCTCCCCAATCCCCCCAATCCCCGGGGAACCAGGGCTCTCCTCTCGGCCCACTTGTTGCCAGGCCCCGGTTGCCTTTTCTTGCTGTTTTCTTTTCTGAGTAGGTGACCAAACATCAGCCTGTGCACAGGCGTGCCCAGGCTTGACGGTGACCTTGTAAGTTCTGCTGGTTCCCAAGCCAGAGGGATAAGCTGGAGCCTGAACAACACCACCTTCCTCAGGACACCAGTTTTTCCCTCAGCCTCTATGTGCCACCATCCCTCAGCGACTTGCCACCACTCAGACCCCAGTGGCCATTGTATCCCAGCCCCCGGGTGACTCTTCTTCCCAAGGAGTTCTGGACCCGGCTTCTCCATCTCCCTTTTCTCCCCAAATCTTGGTCCTTCCGCTAAGAGGCCTTAGCATCTCTAGTGATATCCCCTAGTTAAGTCCTGATTTAAATCAAACCCCTTTTCAGCTGAGGAATAAAATACCTTTAAATGGAGATAATGGGATGACAAAGCTGCCATTCTGGGGCCTGTCCCGAGACTACAGAGCACAATGGATTTTTCTAGCTCCAAGACCCACGAGAAAGCTTCTCATACCTTCCGAAATAAAGGAATTGGGGGGAGGGCAGGGAGAAGAATGAGGTAGCAAGGCCTGGACATGAGACCCCAGAGGGCTATGGCAGTCTGAGCAAGGAAAACAACTTCAATCTGGATGTTTTGTCCTTTATGCCACAAATCCCAGTGGGAAGGAGACAGACCTCAGAAACTTAGATCCAGCCTGAACTGGGTTCAGGTTGTAAAGACAGGGTTAAAATCCCTGAGTGCCCACTTAGGGTGGGGTTTATCTTAAACTAATCAAGAGTAAATATCTTAGGAGTAGGAGTATAAAGACATTACTGAAATTCTGACATTACTAGGATCATTAAGGGAATGATAGTAACAACTATATGAAATTTTGTCATCTTCAATCACCCTAATCTCCCAATTATTCGTTCTTCTTGAATCCCCTGATTCATTCCTTCACTACACTTCAACCCCACATAAGGATAGTTACATTATGAATCTTATTTCCCACAAGTATTGTTTCTTAATCAGAAACGCTGATGTTCCTCTATGTGACCATAATCTCTTATTCTCTTACCCTCAACCTCTTATCTCTTCCTCTGCCTCATTCCAACTTTAACTCTTTACCCTTCTTTTTTACCCTCCTCAGTTCTTTCTCAGGCCATTTCTTTTTGTTCTGATTTTTCTTTCCTCTTCCCTTTCTAATCTATATCCTACAATTAGCCGATTCAGTTTTATTCTTGAATTCTTCGCTCATTGTCTTATTGCCACTCATTTCTTGGCAAACCTCTCAGTCCTGCATTACTCATAGTATTTGCCTGTTCTTCTCATAGTCACATGGTGCTGAAAAGAGCTGAAGGAAGTCATACAACCACACAGACTGAGTACTTTACAAATTCACCCTAACTTGAACTGGGTCCTCACTACAGCAAGGCCGACCTTTCATTCTACTCTAATTGATTTCATATTTCTCTCTCTATAGAAACTATTCCAAAGCTTCTCTTCTCTCTTCAGTTATCCTGTACTTTATTCTTCCTTTCTTCTCTCCCTCAGCTGAAAAAATAGGTCATTAACATGAATTCACCCTTTCTGTCTTCATCTCAAAATTTTTGACATCATTTCCCACTCTTTCCCTTAGCCTCCCTGATAAAGAGGAACCTTCTCTTTGCTCTACATATACCCTTGATATCAATAAATACAGTTTGACTACTGACTGAAGCTGGCCAAGTCTCCATTCTCAAGGTCAATGAATTGCCTGGGACTGACCAGACATTTTCACTCCCAGCCTCTGTTAATTTCCCCTCCAGCAGCTTGGCATCCCTTCTACCTTACTACGTGATATAAACTCTGTTTCCAATCACTCCTTGAGTATCCCAGAGCTTGTTAAACTCTTGCTATCCCAGAGCTTACTAAATCAGCAACTCACTTACCCCAATTAAAGATCTCAGTTTTGCAATATTGGCTGTTTTCTCTTGAATTCAGGTTGATAAATACCATCCCTTCTCATGCTGCAATCTCAAAAATCCCTTCTTGATGTAATCTCCCAATCTATTGCTTCCTCCCTGCCTTCAAATATGCTCATCTCCTGCTGAGCGAAATGAGCAGAACCAGGAAATCATTATATACCTCAACAGTGATACTGTATGAGGATTTATTCTGATGGAAGTGGATTTCTTCAACAAAGACAAGATCCAACTGAGTTTCAATTGATCAAGGATGGACAGAAGCAGCTACACCCAAAGAAAGAACACTAGGAAATGAATGTAAACTGCTTGCATTTTTGTTCTTCTTCCCAGGTTATTTATACCTTCTAAATCCAATTCTCCCTGAGCAACAAGAAAACTGTTCGGTTCTGCACACATATATTATATCCAAGATCCACTGCAATCTATTTAACATGTATAGGACTGCTTGCCATCTTTGAGGAGAGGGCGGAGGGAGGGAGGGGAAAAATCGGAACAGAAGTGAGTGCAAGGCGAATGTTTGTGGCAGCCCTTTTTGTAGTGGCTAGAAACTGGAAACTGAATGGATGTCCATCAGTTGGAGAATGGCTGAATAAATTGTGGTATATGAAAATTATGGAATATTACTGTTCTGTAAGAAATGACCAACAGGATGATTTCAGAAAGGCCTGGAGAGACTTACAGAACTGATGCTGAGTGAAATGAGCAGGACCAGGAGATCATTATATACTTCAACAACAATACTAGATGATGACCAGTTCTGATGGATCAGGCCATCCTCAGCAACGAGATCAACCAAATCATTTCTAATGGAGCAGTAATGAACTGAACTAGCTATACCCAGAAAAAGAACTCTGGGAGATGACTAAAACCATTACATTGAATTCCCTAATCCCTATATTTATGCACACCTGCATTTTTGATTTCCTTCACAAGCTAATTGTACAATAATTCAGAGTCTGACTCTTTTGTACAGCAAAATAATGTTTTGGTCATGTATACTTATTATGTATCTAAGTTATATTTTAATATATTTAACATCTACTGGTCATCTTGCCATTTAGGAGGGTGGGGGTAAAAGGTGAAAAATTGGAACAAGAGGTTTGGCAATTGTTAATGCTGTAAAGTTACCATGTATATATCCTGTAAATAAAAGGCTATTAAATTAAAAAAAAAAAAATAAAGATTTGAATGATTTGGAAAAAAAAAAAAAAAAGAAGTGAGTGCAAGGGATAATGTTGTAAAAAAATTACCCTGGCATAGGTTCTGTCAATAAAAAGTTATTTAAAAAAATAATAAAATAAAATAAAGTCAGAAAAGCAAAAAAAAAAAAAAACTCAATAAAAAATATGCTCATCTCCTACATTTTAAAAACCTTATCTTGACTCTGTCATCTTTTCAAAATATTGTCATATCACTTCTCCATTTATCAGGAAAGAACAAGAGCAAGTATAACAAGAACAACAACAAAAAAGAACAAGAAGGACAAGAAGAAGAACAGGGAAAACAAAAACAGGAACAGGGCACCAAATGATGAGGTTAGCAGCAGTGCAAAGAGTTGTGGGACCCCCTTTCGGCTGGCGCAGGTTCAATGTGAAAGTATTCACCAACCAGAAATATTAGATTGGCAAAAAGGAAGTTTATTGTTGGCACTACAGAAGCCAGATTTTGCTAGGAAGACTGACTTCTGAGTGTCCTGGAAGAGAGATAAAGGTCCTAGCAGAGAAATCCTAGCAGAGAGATAACAAAAGGTTTATTACTGAGAAGAGAATGTCTCTTCACAACGGGCAGGGGTCCTGGTAGGCAGCTGTGCCAAGGGGAGAGAGGTCCCTTGGCATAGCATGATTTCTACTTCAGGCCTCAAAGAAATGAATACAAAATTGCTCTTTAATAGGAAATCTGAAACTGAAGTTTCAAATGAATGAAATTACTTCAATGTTGTCACTGCCCCCAGGGCTAGATTTCCAGTGGAATGAGATCTTTTAAATCCAAGCTAAGTAGAAGTGGTCCTGGACCAATTTTCAGTTCAATAGAGGGTGCAGCCAGCTACTCAATCAAAATATCAGGTCCAGTTCTCCAGCTAAAGGAGATCTCTTAAGTTCCAGCTAAGTAGGAGTGGTCCTAGGCCAATCTTAATGAAACCACTTAACTGCCTCAAGGGTGGGTCCCTGTCAGGGTTCACCTAGTCAGGATGATGCTCTATACTTGTTGCTTGCTTTTCCTCTCTTTTCATTCAAGCCTCATCCCTTTTCATTCTGGTTTCTGACTTCATCAACTGAATACTTCTCATTAGAGTTATCAATGATCTCTTAATGCTGAATCCAATGGTCATTTATAAATTCACTTCTTTCTCAACCTGTTTGCTTCAAGTAAAACTATTGGTCATCTTAATCTTCAAAATACTCTCTTCTTTCTTTTTTTTGACATCACTATCTCCTGCTTATCCTTTACCTAATTACTCATCATCATCAATATCATGTCCCCTAACTGAATATTTCTCATACCTTTGTCTTGATTCATATTCTCTCTCTTAATGATACCATCAGGCGCTATGAATTTAATTATCATGTCTCTGAGTATGACTCACAGATAGATACACACACACATATACATACATGTATATGCATGTATCTATGTGTATCTGTGTATCTAGTCTCAGTATCTCCCCTGAGCTTAAGTCCTGCATCAGCTATTAGCTTTTCCTTTTAAAAAATATTTTTCAATTACATATAAAAAATTTTTACATCTTTTTTTTTTATTTTGAGTTCTAAATTCTCTCACTTCCTTTCTCATTCCTTCCCCTAATCCCTTCATGAGATAGCAAGTCATTTAAAACAGATTATACATATATTAGATTACTTACCATCTAAGGGATAGAGTAGGGAGAAGGGGGGTGGAATTGAAACACAAGGTTTTGGAAGGAGCAATATTGAAAAATTATCTGTACATATATTTTAAAAATAAACAGCTTTACTAAAAATTAAAATAAGTTATACATTTGTAGTCATAAAAATATTTTCATGTTAATCATATTGTAAAAGAAAGAAAAAATAAAGTTTCAAAAAAGTGTTATTCAATCTGCATTCAGACTTTATCAATTCTTTCTCTGGAAGTGGATAGCATTATTCTTTCTTTTTTTTTTTTTTTTTTTAATTAAATAACTTTTTATTGACAGAACCTATGCCAGGGTAATTTTTTACAACATTATCCCTTGCACTCACTTCTGTTCCGATTTTTCCCCTCCCCCCCTCCGCCCTCTCCCCAAAGATGGCAAGCAGTCCTATACATGTTAAATAGATTACAATAGATCTTGGATACAATATATGTGTGTAGAACCAAACAGTTTTCTTGTTGCTCAGGGAGAATTGGATTTAGAAGGTAAAATAACCTGGGAAGAAGAACAAAAATGCAAGCAGTTACATTCATTTCCTAGTGTTCTTTCTTTGGGTGTAGCTGCTTCTGTCCATCCTTGATCAATTGAAACTAAGTTAGATCTTGTCTTTGTTGAAGAAATCCACTTCCATCAGAATACATCCTCAAACAGTATCACTGTTGAGGTATATAATGATTTCCTGGTTCTGCTCATTTCGCTCAGCATCAGTTCATGTAAGTCTCGCCAAGCCTCTCTGTATTTGTCTTGCTGGTCATTTCTTACAGAACAATAATATTCCATAACATTCATATACCACAATTTACTCAACCATTCTCCAATTGATGGGCATCCATTCATTTTCCAGCTTCTGGCCACTACAAACAAGGCTGCCACAAACATTTTGGCACATACAGGTCCCTTTCCTTTTTAGTATCTCTTTGGGGTATAAGCCCAGTAGAGACACTGCTGGATCAAAGGGTATGACAGTTGATAACTTTTGGGCATAGTTCCAAATTGTTCTCCAGAATGGCTGGATGTGTTCACAATTCCACCAACAATGTATCAGTGTCCCTGTTTTCCCACATCCCTCCAACATTCTGCATTATCTTTCCCTGTCATTCTGGCCAATCAGGTGTATAGTGGTATCTCAGAGTTGTCTTAATTTGTATTTCTCGATCAATAGTGATTTGGAACACTTTCATATGAGTAGTAATAGTTTTAATTTCATCATCCGAAAATTGTCTTTCTATCCTTTGACCATTTATCAATTGGAGAATGGCTTGATTTCTTATAAATTAGAGTCAATTCTCTATATATTTTGAAATGAGTCCTTTATCAGAACCTTTTGACTGTAAAATGTTTTCCAGTTTATTGTTTCCTTCTAATCTTGCCTGCATTAGTTTTGTTTGTAAAAACTTCAATTTGGTATAGTCAAAATTTTCCAATTTTGTAGTCAATAGTGATCTCTAGTTCTTCTTTGGCTAAATTCCTTCCTCTTCCACAGGTCTGAGAGGTAAACTATCCTATGCTCTTCCAATTTATTTATGATTCATTCTTTATGCCTAGATCATGAACCCATTTTGACCTTATCTTGGTGTACGGTGTTAAGTGTGGGTCAATGCCTAGTTTCTGCCTTACTAATTTCCAATTTTCCCAGCAATTTTTGTCAAATAATGCATTCTTTGGATAGCATTTTTCATCATGTCTTTCAGAATTGTCTTAGATCAGAATAGTTAGCAAATTCAGTCACAGTTGATAATTGTACAACATTGCTATTACTGTGTACTAGTGTTCTACTGGTTCTGTTTATTTTACTTTGCAGTTTATGTAAGTCTTTCCAGATTTTTCTAAAACCATCCTGCTCTCATTCTTTACAGCACAATAGTATTCTATGATAATCAACTTGTTTGAAGCCATTTCCCAGTTGGGGAGCATATCCTCACTTCCAAATTCTTTGCTACCACAAAAAAAGAGCTGCTATGAATATTTTTATAATACAGATCCTTTTAGATTCATTATCCTTTTAATTTTAAATCTGTTTGGGATTCAGACCTAGTAGTGCTATTGGTGTGTCAAAGGGAATATATAGTTTTATAGCTTTTGAGGTATAGTTCTAAATTCTCCAGAATTGTTGGATCAGGTTATAACTCCAACAATACATTAGTGTTCCGGTTTTCCCACATCCCCTCCAACATTTATTGTTATGTTTTCCTATCATCTTAACCAATCTGATAGGTATGAGATGATACTGCAGACTTGTTTTAATTTACATTTCTCTAATCAATAGTGATTTAGAACATTTTTTCATGACTCTAAATAGTTTTGATTTCTTTATCTGAAAGCTGCCTGATCCTATCCTTTGATCACTTATCAGGTAGGGAGTGGCATCAATTTAATATTTAACTTTGAAATCTTATAAAGTTGACTCAATTCTCTATATGTTTGAGAAATGAGACTTTTATCAGAGAAGCTTGTAAAATTTTTTTCACAGTTTTCTGCTTTCCTTCTAATCTGGCTGCATTGGTTTTGTATGTGCAAAACTTTAATGCAATGTAGTATATAATTTAATGTAATCAGAATTATCCATTTCACATCCGATAATTCTCTCTCTGGTTTGGTTGTAATTTTCTCCCTTATACAGAGATCTGACAGATAAACTATTCCAGGCTCTCCTAATTTGCTTATGATATCACCTTTTATTTCTAAACCATGTATCCATTTTGACTTTATCTTTGTATACAGTATAAGATAATGATCTATACCTAGTTTCTGCCAAACTGTTTTCCATTTTTCCCAGCAGTTTTTGTAAAGTAGGGAATTTTTATCCCAAAAGCTTGGGGTATGGGATTTATCAAACACTAGATGATTATTTACTATTATGCAATATATACCTAATCTATTCCACTGATGCACCACTCTATTTCTTAGGCAGTACCAAATTGTTTCGATGATTACTGCTTTGTAATATTATTTGAAATCTGATATAACTAAACCCACTTTCCTTCTTTTTTTTTCACTGATTCCCTTGATATTTCTGAACTTTTGTTCTTCCAGATGAATTTTGTTACTTTTTTCTAGCTCTATAAATAACTTTTTGCAAGTTTGATTGATAATGCACTGAATAAACAAATTAATTTAGGTAGAATTATCATTTTTATTATTTTGGCTCAGCAATTAATCTTTTCCCAGTTGTTTGGATCTAACTATTTTTGTGAAAAGTATTTTGTAATTGTGTTCATATAGTTTCTGGATTTATCTTGGCAGATAGACTCCTAAGTATTTTATATTGTCTACAGTGACTTTTAAATGGAATTTCATTATCTCTTGTTCCTGAACTTTGATAGTAGTATAAATTCTGATGATTTATGTGGGTTTATTTTGTATCTTAGAACCTTTCTAAATTATCAATTATTTCAACTAGTTTTTTAATTGGTTATCTAGGATTCTGCAAGTCTACCAGTCTACCATCTGCAAAAAGTGATAGTTTTATTTCTTCATTGCCTCATTATAACTCTTTCAATTTGTTTCTTCTCTTATTGCTATAACTGCATTTCTAGTACAATCTCGAACAATAGTGGTGATAATGGACATTCTTGCTTTACTTCTGATTTTATTGGGAAGGCTTCTAGCTTATCCCCATTATAGACTGAAGGTTTTAGATTATTTGGATGTTTCAAATTGGCTGCCACAGAGCTATCTTGAACTCAACATGTCCAAAATATAACTCATTAACTTTTTTTGTTGTTATTTAGTTGTATTTTTTTAAATTCTGAACTTAACACCAAATAAAATTGGCACTTCTATAGCTAAAGAGAACTTATTATCATTCTCTCCAAAACCTTCCCTTTTCCAAACATCTCTATTTCTTTCTTTCTTTCTTTTTTGATGAGACAATTGGGATTAAGTGACTTGCCCAGAGTCACACAGCTAGGAAGTATTACAAACATCCCTATTTCCGACAAAGGTACTACTATTCTAGTTTCCCAGGTTCAAAACCTTGGGCTAATCTTCAATTCTTCACCCTCTCTCACACCACATAAATAATCAGTTTCCATATCTTGCCATTTTTAACATCACCTCATTCTATATCCTACTCTCTCTGCCCATAGCCATCCTCTTATTTCAGATCTTTATCACCTCACCTAAATTATTGCAACAGACTTCTTTCTAATCAGTTCCCCTGTCTTAAGTACTTATCTATAACAAGTCATCCTCCATATTCCTATTAAGGTGATTTTCCTTAAGCTCATATTTGATGATATTTTAAAACTTTTCACAAACCAGTGCAACTAATCTTTTTAGCTTTATTTTACTCTCACTTTTGATTTCACTCAAAGTGTCCTTCTCTCTATCCCTCATTCATAATACGCCATTTCCCATCTCCATACCTCTGCATTGGTTTTCCCCTAGGGCTGGAATTCACTCCCTCCTCATTCTGCCTCATAAAATCCCTCTCTTACTTGAAGACATAATTTAAGTATCACCTTCCAGATGAAATTTTTCTGGCTCTCCCAAGTGTTAATGTCTTCCTACCTTGACCATTCTACATTTAACCTTCTAAATGCTTTGAATTTATTTTTATTTATTCTCTTTATATTTATTCTGTATACATATATACATTATATGTAATGCTACTGAAGGCAAAGTAGACAGAGCACTGGGCCTGGAGTTAGAGAGATTTGATTTCAAATCTAGCCTTAGACTTACTAGTTGTGTGATCCTGGGCAACTCCCTTAATTTCAGTTTATCTGTTTTTTCATCTATAAAATGGGCATCTACCTAAAATATCATCTACCTCCTATAGCTGTTATGGGGATCAGATGAGATAGTATTTGTAAAGCATTTTACAAACACTAAAATGATATATAAATTTTAGATATCATTGTCTATTGGTCTGAAGAACTTAACTATTTTTATATTCCACTAAGAATTGCTAGATTTATGCCTGAGGATTGGGTTCAATCCTGGGGGAGCCTGGCCCTGGAAGGTAAGGATCAGATTCTCTTTTTTTCTTATATTCATTGACTCTTTACATTCCACCCAAAGTAGTCAAGGGAAAAGTACTTAAAGTTTAGATTTGATTCATGTCTAAAGTTTCAACAAAAGAAGATATTCAATGTATAATATACAATGTATGACATACAATAATGTATCAAATCACTATTTATTCCCTCTACACAAAAGAAATGCTAAATACAAAATATTCACAAGTATGCAACTGGTTAAAAAAAAAACCCATAAAATATTTTGAACAATTTTTGAATTCTCATTTCATCCTAACCTAAAGCCCTCATTCCCCTGTCAGGAATCATCTTCTTCAACTAGTACTAGAATAACTTTGCCAGAGGCTGATGTACAGATTGTACCAACTTAGGACCCAAGAGTACCCACCCTTTCAGAACCACAAAAATGTCAAGGCTAAAAATGTCTACCGCAGGATCAAAGTTTGATCACTGATGCTCATGAGAGAAGCACAGTAGAAGCAGGGAAGGCTTTGAGATATAGTCTCAAACTCACATAAATCAATACATGTGCTGGCTCTTGTATGCAAGTAGTTTGCTCTTTCTACTGTTGTGGGGGAAAAGGTGCCTGCCCTCCGTTATCCTTATAGGAAAATCCAGGAAGAGAAATCTGTCCACATTCTTGGACCTCCAAGATTGCATGATTTCTAAGATCTATTTTAGCTCTGCATCCATCCTTCCTACCTTCCTTCCTTCCTTCCTTCCTTCCTTCCTTCCTTCCTTCCTTCTTTCTTTCTTTCCTTCCTTCCAAAGTAATTGAGGTTAAGTGACTTTCTCCTGTCACACAGGTGTCTGAGGTTGTATTTGAATTCAAGTCTTCAACTTCAGGGCTGCTATATGTCCTATATTCTAAGATTCTCCCAACTCCTCCTAATCTTATAACCAGGAGACTGGGTGTGAGGCTTTTCTCTGCTATAAAATTGCTCTTTGATCTTGGGCAAGTCCCCTTTCCAAGATTCAGTTTACTCCTCTCTAAAATAAGATGATCTCTAATGTGCCTTCTACCCAGACTCTTCCTAGAGGGCCCTCCCAGTGGTTCCATCCACACTCCTCTCAGATCTTTCTCTTTTAGGAGCTGCTGAAGAAATTTGAGAATTGTACCAGTTATTCAGAGTCCTGTAGTCATAAGAAGGGGTTAGAGGTGAGTGAATCAGGAGAAAGAGTCTGAGGCTTTGAAATCCTCTAGCTGCCATCTCAAAATAAAAAACTGCCAAGCTTCAGTATCTTGACTGTGAGATGAGATTACGGCAAAAAAACAAACAAACCAAAAAACAATGACTAGTTTGAATATCTCTGAGGCACCCTGCAAAGGACAAGACAGTTGTGAGTTTGATATCTGTTATCTTAAGATTCAGGTCTCCTTCACAGTCTGCTCTGAAAATCCAAAATACACACTCCATTGATTATACGTGACCTTTTAAATCTTGATATAGAATAGCCAGCATATGATTTATTCCCTAACCCCTTATCCTGCTCCTTTCTGCACACTGTCCCAATGAGGTAGTGGAAAGGAGGAAGTATGTACCACCCACCAGAGAACCTCAAAGCTCAAGAAGAAACAGTCCACTAAGTCTTTTCTAGTTCCTCCCTCCAAGTTGTTGTGGAAAGTTGCCTACAATTTCCCTGAAGAGCAATTATGAATAATACCAAGGCTATTCTGGAGAATTACAACTAGAAGTCAACAAAGGCAATGACTTGCTTCTCAAAAATGGAGAAATGATATATAGTTTGGCTATTTAGTCCTGGTCTGGGAAAGAAATTCTGTGTGAAAGAGGCACAAAGGGACTAGGGCTGGCATTTTGCTCAGGAGATGGAAGGCCTCAGAGCCAAGACATTTGTTGGTCCTAGGTTGGGAGCACTTATTCCTTCCAAAAGTGCACAGGTAGGATAAGAATTGAACCCAAAGGAGAGGCAGTAGAGACCATGGCTTACCACACCCAGTCTAAGCAGCAGGCTTAGGGGGCCCAAAAAAGTGAGTGATCAAATAGGGACTCTATGTTCTGAGGGGGCCTTGCCATGTATAGCAAAGATATCAGGAGAAGACATTGGATGGAGAGGGATTCTTGAGCACAGGGGCTATAAATGACCTTGGTCACATATCAAAGTGTACCTTTCCACTTCTGAACTCTGTGTATGGCCATTCTTCCCAATACTATGTATTTGTGATAGAGTGTACCACAAATTTGTGGGGGACATGTATTTTTCTGCTGCTTTTCTTATTGTGCCATTTCAGTATAGTCCTTTACAATTGAGTTAATTATGATTATGAGACAAGGTAAATACAATAGTAGGAAGACTAGTGAACTATGGTTTAAGGACCTTAGTTTTTTCAGCTGCAAAATAAGAGGGTTGGATTAGATCATTTCTAAAATCCCTTCCATTTCTAAAACTGTGTTTTTAAGTCCCACTTAAGTCTGATATTTTAATGTTCTAATGTCTTTTCTGGCTCTGACATTTGATGTTCTTCCAAATCTGCTATTCTATGATGTTGAAAAACAAGAAATCTTGTTGTTGTTCAATTATTTCAGTCATATCTAACTCTTTTTGACCCCATATGGAGTTTTCTTGGCAGAGACACTGGAATGATTTTTCATTTCCTTCTCCAGCTCACTTTATAGATGAAGAGACTAAGGCAAATGGGTGAAATGACTTGCTCAAGAATCACATAGCTAATATCTGAGGCTGGATTTGAACTCAGGGGCTTCCTGACTATGCTTTCCAGCTCTCTCTATCCTGACCTATCCAGCTACTCCCAAGAAATCTATTTCTTCACAAACTGCCTACCAGTTTGACAGTCTTCTAAGAGGCAGCTAGGTTGCTCAGTGGATACAGTACTGGCCCTGGAGTCAAGAGGACCTGAGTTCAGATGCAGCCTCAGATGCTTCCTAACTGGGTAACTCTGGGCAAATCATTTAACCCTGTTTGCCTCTGATTCCTCATCTGTAAAATGAACTAGAAAAGGAAAGGACAAACCAGTGCAATATTTTTGCCAAGAAAACCCTAGTGGGATCCCAAAGAGTCAGATGAGACTGAAAAACAAACTGTCCCCAGTTAGCTGAAGGTCTCCAAGCAGAGTCTGCATGATTTCTTATGGGAATGTGCACAGGATTCCTGCTTCAAGTAGGGATTGAACTAAATGACTTCTGAGATCATTCCCAATTCTAAGATGTTCATTAGCTTTTCCTAAAGTAAAAAAAAAAAAAAAAAAAAAAAAAAAAAAATCTTACAGATCCGGGAGGGATTGGAGGTGGGGGGGAGGGAGGGGAGTGAACAGGGACAGGGAAGGTTTCAGGAAAGGAAAGCTGCAACGGAAACTGGGATTTATTAAACATCAAGAAGGAATTGGGCTGTTGGAAAGCAATGAAGACCCCCCTGTAAAGAAAGGGGTACAAGAAGGACTAAAGCATTAAAAGAGGTCAAGAGGGTAAAGGAGTTTACTTTCTTTGTTTATGGGGAATTACTCAATCTTAAGAGATTAGGAATAGAAAGAATGCATGGCTGATAGCCAGCTCCAGATCTTCTGGAAAAATATGGACAGGGCTGGTTGCTGTCAGGACAGAGCAAAATAAACTTTAAGGCTTTCATAACTTTGAGGAGTCCCAGGCCTCCAGGTTACTAGAATCCTTATTTTGTAGTGGCCATCCATGAAAGCCACCCTGTAAGCTCAATGTCCCTTTACAATCATGAAATGTGTGCATGCATCCTCACATATACAGTTAGTAACAGAATGACACTCTCCACCCTAATAAGAATAATACTTTCTTCAGTAATAGTTATTTTTTAAAAATACCTACTATGTACTATTTCTGTATTTGACACTATGGGAGATAAAAATAAGACATGAATTCAACTCTTCAAAGAGCCTCTGTTGTGTCCCAGGGAATATTAACACACTTGGAATCTTAGAATGTTAGTCCTAGAAAGTCACAGTAACAATAATCTGGTTCAACCTCTTTTTATGAAACAGTCTAATACTAATACAAAGCAGTCCATGTTAAAAGTTGAATTAGCTATACAGAGATCAATGAGATCTGAGTAGAATGCAAAGTATCAAGGCTGGGAGGGACCTCAGAGATTTTCTAGTCCAATTATCTCATTTTAAAGATGAGGAAATAGATTTCATGGATTTTCAAAAGGGATAAAAAGAAAAAGGAAAAAACACCACAAATTTTAAAAAGATACAAGTTATTTTTTTTTTTTTTTACCAGACCAAAGCACGAGGACAGATCAAAATAAAATTTAATTCAGATCTTTGCACATGACCCAAAGCATTAAACAATTGTCCTTTCTCCTCTCCTAACTCTACAAACTACTCTGGAGAGTCAGCAGCCTTATTATTTTCCCACTGTGGTTCTCTGAATTCTTGGAGCACACTTGTGGAAATACTTGGCCTATTGGTACTCAGAATGAATCAAGGTCTATACTTCTGGGAGCTTCTCCCCCTTTACTTGGGTCTCCCTAGTTCACCCTCACACACCCAAACCCTAACAAAGTCACATGCAACAAGCTCACGGGTTTCAATTTCAGGAAGGGAAGCTATTAAGTATGTGCATGAATGCAAATGTAAAGGGAAGAAGGGAGAGTCATTGGGAAAGATACTGATGATGTAGCTTCCCCAAGCCAAGCCTGAATCCTAAAACAGTGGACAGATGGGGAATACCCAAGGGAGTGGGTGAAGGGGATCAGCTTCAAGCTTCTATTAGCCAGCCAACATTTCCTGTGGAGACTGAGGAGGAAAAGGAGGCTGAGGGGAAAGGGATGGGATAGAAAGGTGCCTGACTGGCCCTTGAACTGAGGACCCCAGATGAATAACCAACCTGCTCTATATATTAGGTCAGGTCACCAGAAAGAACCAGTGATTCTGAGTCTCTCTGCTATCCCATAGAGCAAATTAGTAAGGACTGTGGAAGACATGAGGCAGGTGGACAGGTTGCTGCAGGCTCCTGGACATTTTCCAGCATTTGATAAAACCTCTGGGGATGTTTCTAGGAGAACAAACTTTCCTAAGGATGGGAAAATAGAGACTTCTGGTATCTGGGTAGGAAGTGGAGGGGAAGCTGAGCTAACAGCATCTATTGGGTTAAGAGTAGTGAATGGACAGAGGATAATGTACTGGATTTGAAATTAGAGGACCTGAATTTGATAATTACCGTTTGTGTGATTGTTGACCCTCTGACTTTCTCTGTTTCCTCTTCTGTAAAATAGAATGTGTGTGTATGTGTGTGTGATGCTTTCCAAAGTCCTTTCCTACTTAAAATGCTACAGTGATTCTGAATATACCTAGCCTGGGTTTCCAAAGCTAAATTTTGAATAAGCTGGAAGCCTGGCTTGGAAAAACCTAAAAGGGACCAAACTTAGTGGGGGAGTAGCGCAGGACCTGAGGATGGCAGATGAGAAGAGAATGATATAATAAGAATCAGGAGCTAAGGGAAGGGGACAAAGCCTAAAGTCACGGAAATAGTGCTTTGCTGAAACTCAGATGAACTCCTGGGAGCCCCAGCTCTACCATCTCTTAATTCTGTCACTGGGTAAGTCACTAGTTTCTCAGGCACAATTTTCTCATCTGTAAAATGGGGATGATAACCTCCTGAGACATACTTCGCCAGACAGGATGTCCTGAGGATGAAACGAATGTGAGATGAAGGAGCTTCCTTGTCCCATTCCTTGGTCTCTGGGAGCAACTAGTCTGCCTAGGCTTGATCAGTCACGGGCTGCCTAGCCCTCCCCCCACCATTCCCCCACACCAGTCAGCCCGCCCCAATCCCTCCCAGCTCAGGAGGGGAGGAGAGGGGCGTGTGTGTGTATGTGTGTGGCGGGGGAAACGAGTTGCGGCTAGCGCCCTATAAAGGCAGCAGTATCCGAAGTGGCCCTCACAGACCCTGGCCCCGCTTCTCTCCTCAGATCAAGGCACTGCAGGCAAGACGTGACTGCAGCTGACCCCCGGCCTCCTTGGCCCAGCCTCGTGAGTCTCAGCACATATCCCACCCCGCCCCCCTCATCTTCGCTCCCCTCCTCCCCTCTCCGCCTTCTCCCCCCCGCCGCCATCCTCAGCATCCGCTACCCCTGGCCGGAAGCCTAAACCTTGCACAGAATCTGGGCTGGGGGAAGAATTAAGGAGACTCCGGGGATGCGCAAAAAGGAGGGCGATGGGAGATCATCAGAAGGTCTGCACCGGGGCTAGCATTGGGGATGGGAGAGCTCAGGCTGTCGAACAAGCTCAGATAATATCTCAAGCTGACCTTCCAGTTGCTTTTTTTATATCTTCAGCTTTCTTCCATTTCTAATTTTCTATTTTTCTGCATTCTCTATTCTATCCATCTATGACATTCTCTTATAAAGGTCCCTACTTTTTCTAACATTCTGCATTCTAAGAATGACAGCTGTGACTCTCAGATTCTCTAGATGTAAGAGATGGGAAAAGGTACAGGGGGATTCCATTTGGCCAAGGAGCTCAGCTTTTAGAATCTCACTCTGCATTGGGCTGTCCGCTTCCCTAAGTGGTGCCCAGGATACCACAGACTGTCCCCAGGAATGTGTTTGCTCCTGTTACCATGGAGTGAGGCTGAGTTGCAGGCCCCCTGTTGCCAGGCAGCTAAAGGGGTGGGGGGATGGGGTCAGTCACCCCACTAGTCTTAGCCTGTCATGTGGTTGCTGCGAAAGAAGCTTTGCCCCCCCATTATTCTCCTCCTCCCCCAAATCCTATGGGTGATGGAATGTGGAGTTAGAAGATGGGCTCCCAAGACAGATCTCTGTCCTGTAAGACAGACTGACATCCCCAAGAAAGGCCTGGCTGTCAAGGATGGGAAGGAAGTTGGAGGTCCCTTCCTCTTGTTCTCCTGTCCAACAGTACTAGTTGGATTCTCACAGGGACCTGGCTACCCCGGGAGCTGCACCTGAATCCTGAGGCTTGAGTTGCCTTCTCTACCAGAGCCAGATCCGACCCCCACTCCAAACAGGTACAGGAAACCCTAAGGCCCAGGGGAGGGATTGCACCCAAGGCCTACCTGTAGGAGAATGAATCCTGTGCCTGTCTTTTCCTCAGGTCGGCCCAGCCATGACTCTCCCCTGGGGCCTCTTCCTAGCACTTTTAGCAGTCACTTCTGCTGAGACTCCAGGGTGCAAGATCCGGGTCACTTCCAAAGCCCTGGATCTGGGTAAGAATAAGAGCCAGGAGGCAGCTTTTCTTTGGCTCCTGGAGGGTGGGGGATTCTCTGGGGGAAATGAGAGATTCTCTGTTCAGGAAAAAGCCCTGGGGTCACCTCTCCTTTCCTTCCCACAGAAAAAGCCTGTGCTTTGTGAAGGTGGGAGGAGGGATAGAGGGAAGTGGGAAGAGGAGGGAGAATCCTGGGTGGAAACTGTTACCAGTTCTAAGGAAGGGTCTTACTGTCTCAGTAAAGCAAGAAGGACTGAAGTTCTTGGAGCAGGAGCTAGAAACCATTACCATCCCAGACCTTCGGGGCAGTGAGGGCCCATTCTCTTACAACATCTCTGAGTGAGTGGGGCCTGGGATTTGGGGAGCTCAGGCTAAAAAAATGGGAGGGGGTGCAGTGGGGAATGGGGCTGTGCTGTCTGAGCGACGTCCGAATTCGAGTCAGAATTTCTTTACTTGGACATAGTCCATTACCATACAAGTATAGAGCTGGAAAAGACCTTAGAAGCCCTTTAGTTTCACTGTCTCATTTTATAGATGAAAAACTTGAGGCCCAGAGAGGTTTTGTGCCACAGTGTTTCTCAGCTTTGGCAACCCATCTTTGCCAGAGGTCTAGTGAGCCAGGGTTTGTAGCTTTATAAGCTTGTGAGATTTAGAGCTGGAAGGAACTTTTGGAGATCACTTAGCAATCCACAACGTTCCACAAACAAGTGCCTACTGTGTGACAGGCAGAGTGCTAATCCTGGAATGACCCTATGCTCTCTTGGGAAGGGCACACTGCCTCCCCATATAAGTAGATGCAAAAAAATATATACAAAGTAATTTGGGTAGTAGATATTAGCATTTGGGGCTGAGGGATCACACAGGAAGGTTTCTCTGTCTCCCATTTCATTGCCTTTGCATCTGTCCTTCCTCCCTGGAATGTTCTCAGATCCTAATCTCCCCCTTTTATACTCTCTGGCTCCATTTGAGACCACCAACTGCAGTAGGCATTTTACAACCTCCCAACTAAGGAGTTGCATCCCTTCTGAGGTTATCTTTCCTCCATTCCGTATTTATCTTGTTTGTGCCAATTTATGTATATGCCTGCTCACCCATTTAAAAAACATCATTCTGAGAAAGGAGCCAGAGGCTTCACCAGACTGCTAAAAAGATCTATGACCTAAAAAAGGCTAAGAACTGATCGAGTCCAATCAATAACATTTATTAAGCACTTACTATGCACTAGGCACTGTACTAAGTGCTTAAGATACAAAAAGCAGCAAAAACCATTCCCTGGCATCCAGAAACTTATGATCTAATGAGGGAGACAACAAGCAATCAAATATATATAGGCAAGATAAATACAGGATAAATAGCAAATAATTAACAGAGGGAAGGTACTGGAATCAAGAGGGATTGGGGAAGACTTCCTGTAAAAGGGTTTTAGTTGGATTTAAAAGAAACCAAGGAAGGCAGTAGGAAGAATTTAAGAGGGAGATTATTCCAAGCATGGGAGACAGTCAGAAAAAATGTCCAGAGCAGAGACTGAATTCACACTCAGGGGAGGGGATGTGATTTATTCAAAGTCACACAGCTGATTAGTAGCAGAGCTAGGATGCTTGACTGCTAGGCCAGTACAGTTTTTACCTTACGGCATTGTCTGTAATGGAACCCCACCTACAAGGGATCCTGGGCATACTTTCTCATAATACTGGTTTCGTGTAAGGAAGTAAACACCTTTGAACTCATTTCCTACATCCTCCAAAGGCTGGGTCAAGAAAAGGTTCTGAGGTTAAGCTATGGAAGGAATAGAAAGTCTGGGAGTATAAGTTTGAGTCACATTTCTGCTATTAACTCGATGGACAAACTTAGATAAGTTGTCGGCCAAGGCAAATGGTTGAAGAAGCTGGGAAAGCTTTTTTTTTTTTTTTTTTTTTTTTTTTTGAGAGGAGAAGATTAAAAGAAGGTAGCGATTACTGTCTTCAACTCTTTGAGGTATGCTTTCATGGGAAAGATTTTTTCTGCTTGACTCCAGAAAACAGAATGGGAAATAAATAGGGGGTAGATTCAGAAAGACTAGTTTCTGTTGGATGAAAGAAAAACCTTCCATTTGTCCAAAAGAGAAATAAGTTGCTTTGGAAGATAGTATTTTCCCTAAAATGGAATTAATTCATCCAATGAGATAATATTTGTGAAGTGCTTTGCATATTTTAAAGCACCATATACATATTAGCTATTATTATTTATTCAAGTGGAGACTGAATAATCAATCATGGAAGTGGTAGAAGGGATTCCCTCTCAGGGGTGGGTTGAAGTAGAGGATGTCTGGGCTCCTTTCCAATTTTGAGATTCTATGCCTCAGTTTTTTCCCCTGTAAAATAAGCTAAGGTCCATCCAACTGTGACATCCTACATGTTGGGCAGCTAGATGGTTCGGTGGATAGAGCGCGGCCCTGAAGTCAGAACAAGGAGCCTTCCCTGGGAGAGCTAGGGCACGTATTGTCTTTCTTCTCAGATTGAGCAGTGAGGTGGCCCTCCTTATAATGCTTACAGGAAAAAGAAAGGAATATCAAATTGTTTTGTTCGATTCCTCATGACTCCATTTTGGGATTTTCTTGGCAAAGACACTTTGCCAAGCTCTCTTTACTTGCCAGCTCTCTTTTCAGATGAGGAAACTGAGGCAAACAGGGTTAAGGGACTCACCCAGGGTCATACAGGTAGTAAATGTCTGAGGCTGGATGGCACTCCAGTCCTCCTGCCTCCAGGGCCAGCGCTCTCCACTGAGCACCTGCTGACTCACTCCACAGTTACCAGGGATTATTCCAGCCATCCTGTTTTTGTCCTGAGGAGACTTAGCTCTGAAGGGGATCTAAGGCTGTGATGGTTGGCTCTGAACCTCCCCCGCTCTGTCCCTCTAGGGTGAAGGTGAACAAACTGCAGCTGGTCCAGTCAGAACTGTACTTCAAGCCAAACCACGACCTGATCCTATACATCAGCAATGCCTCCATCAGCCTCCACTTCCGCAGAGAGCTGCTCTACTGGTTCCTGTGAGTGCAGGGCAGGGAGAGGGTCGGATGGGGCGGTGGGGGGTGGGTTTGTCTGAGCCCCTTCTTTGTACCCCATCTCTTGAAGGCAGCCAGGTGGTGCAGAAAGTCAGGAAGAACCAAATCCAAATCCCGCTTCAGACATTTGCTGGCGATGTGCCTTAGTTTCTTCAACTGTGTAATGAGAATTATAGTAGCACCTAACAACCAGGGTTGTTGTGAGGATCTACTGAAACAATGTAACATGCCCGGCACACAGTAGGTGCTCTGTGCTGATTTTCTTCTGGGGGTTCCTTTTGGCAGTTATGACGGGGGCTATGTGGATGCTTCAGCCGAAGGCGTGTCCATCCATACAGCCCTGCAGTTGGCCAGAGACTCTGGCGGTCGAATGAAAGTTTCCAACGTCTCCTGTGGAGCCTCTGTCTCGAAGATGCACGCTGCCTTTGGGGGGACCTTCAAGTGAGGCTTCTCCTTGGCTCCAGAGCCCCATTCCTGCTGACATTCTCCTCACGGACTTTCCTTCCTCATGCTGGGTGGGAGAAGGCTCCTAGGGGGCTCTGGCCATTCCTCAGTCCACAGCAGAGTTAGTCATTCCAGTCTTGGACGTAAAGGAGCTTTAGTCAGCTTACGCCCTATTGTGGGTGGGGAAGAAAGTACTGGGCTAGAGTAAAAGCCATTGAATGTCTGCTGTGTTCTTGGCCCCATCTTGGGCATTGATAGGAAATAAATGAGACATGTCCCCTGTCTCCATAGAGTTTACTATCTAATGCAATTGGGTAAAGGACAAAACACATATTCAAAGCAGAATATATTAAGGCTGTGAAGTTTCACAGAAGGACAGAAAAGGGAGCTGCTGTCACTTTTAGCTGGGAGGTGGGGCTCAAGGAAGGCTTCTTGGATGAGCTGGCTCTGGGCCTGGAAGCTAGGACTGACAGGGGGATTTGGGAGAGGGCATTTCCAGAGAGGGAACAGTGCAGCAGAGGGATAGGATTTGGCCTGTCGGGGATGAGGTACAGAGGACCTGGTTGGGAAGTGACTCTGCTGTGAAGGGGAACACTGGGAGACGGGGATGAGGTAGAAGTCTGGGCGGGTTGTGGAGGCCCTTGAATGCCAGGCTGTTTAGGATTCCCCTCTCCACTCCTGCAAGGCTGTTCTCTTTCTCCCTCTTCCCTGTATCCATTGGGACACAGATGTTGAGGGTGAGAGGGAAATGATGAAATGTGTCTTGAGCCCTGCCTTCTATCCATCCCCATCAGGTTGGCCTTGCTTGTGGTACCAAACTCTACCCATACCCCAGACTCCCCTAGTCAGTCCCCTCCATGCCTGTGAGGGGTAAGGCCAGGCTGGGATGATGTTTAATGGGCTGTTCTTCTTGCAGGAAGATCTATGAGTTCCTCTCCACTTTCATCATCTCAGGCATGGGCTTCCTTCTCGACCAACAGGTGCTGCGGGAGTCAGGGGCGGGGGCTCCGAGGGGCCAGGTGGCAGGGCGGAGCAAGGGGGTGGGAGCCTGAGAGATGGCTGGATCAGGTAGGAATATGAAGGAGTAGGGGGGCGGAGGGGGGAAATGCGCAGAGGGGTCTGGTGCTGATGCTCATATTGTGATCTCCAGATCTGTCCCGTGCTATACCATGCGGGGCTGGTCCTGCTCAATTCCCTTCTGGACACAGTCCCAGGTAAGTCATGGAAACGAGAAAAGGTTGGAGTGCATGTACTTTTGACTTCTCTCCTGGTCCCTCTTCCACCCACTCCCAGCAGATCTGAGGGGGATGAGAAGCCCAAAGGTTGGGAGTGTCTCTCCAGAAGTTTAGCAAATACATCGTTATCTCCCAAACTCCACAGGCTGAGACAGATAAACAGGAAAGAGGGGAAGGAGTAGGGAGAGAAAGAGTGGACACACTAGACTTGGAATCAAGAGACTTGACTCTACCCTTTTCCTTACCCTTTACTACTCATTGACCCTGGGCAAGTCACTTTTTATGGGCAGCCAGGTGATGCAGTGGATAGAGCATTGGGCTTGGAATCAGGAAGACTTCTACTAACTGTGATCTTGAGCCAGTCACTTAGCTCTGTTTGCTGCAGTTTGCTCAAATGTAAGATGATCTGGAAAGCAAAATGGCAAACCGCACCAGTGCCTGTCAAGAAAACCCCAAATGGGTTCGTGAAGTCAGACATGACCAAGCAATAACTGGGCAGGTGTTGTGCCAGGTGGTAAGAATACAAAAACAGAAAGGAAATTGTCTGCCTTCAATAAAATTGTATTTTATTGGTAGAGACAATAGGCAGGCACACAAATACATACAGAATACATACCAAATAAGCATGAGGCAATCTGGAGGACTTGGGTCCTGACTACAGCCAGCACTTACCAGCTTTATCATTTGGGGCAAGTCACTCCTCTGAGCCTCAGTTTTTCCTCATAAATAAAGTGGAAACAATGATACTTTCCTTAACCCACAAGATAAATGTGGAACCACTGCTTTTGTAAACTCTAGAAATGTGTAATGGTTATTTTTTGTTGTTATTCAGTCATTTTGTGATCCCATTTGGGTTTTTTTTGGCAAAGACACTGGAATTGTCTGATATTTCCTTCTCCAGCTGGTTTTACAGATGAGGAAACAGGCAAACAGAGTTAAGGGACTTGCTCAGGATCACACAGAAAAGTGTCTGAGGCTGGATTTGAACTCAGTAAGATGAGTGTTCCTGATTGCATGCCCAGTGCTCTAACCACTGCACAACCTAGCTGCCCTAACTATCATTATTATTACTGTATTATCTCAGCTAGTTGGTGAGCAGGGCCTGCCTTGCCCCCCATAAATACTTACCCATTGTTGATAGCTTTGGGAAAGAGGGCACAAAATTTTAAGGCAGGGGGCTCAAATCTAGTTTGTCTTTTCCCCGAGTAAAAACTGTGTCACCCATTGGACAGAAATGGTCTCTGGCCAGGTGAAGGCCTTGGGATTGAGGTCCTGGTGTCCTTTCCTCTGGCCTGTCTGACTCAACCTTTCAATAGACATTCAGCACAGCTATTTGTCTTTCCGGAGTTTTCAGGCAGTGCTCAACATGAACTATCTTATGTGAGCCTCACAGCAACCTTGTGTATAGATAATATCATAGAGAGTAATGGTCATATCTGACATTTACATAATCCTTCAAGGTTTTCAAAATGCTTTACTCTTTTTCATAAGTTTTTTGTTTTGACTTTTTTTTTTAAGTGGTAAATGTTTCCACATCAGAAACATATGATTCCCTCAGTGGAAATGATGTTTTTATTTTATTTTTCTATTTTTATTTTCCCTAATTACATGTAAAACATTTTGGGGGGAAGAGGGTAATACATGTACATTAATTTTTTTCATAGATTTCAGGCTAGAAGGAAACTAAGATTTAGTCTGATCTCCTCATTCAACCGAGGAGGAACCGAGACCCAGGGAGGTTAAATTGACAGAAGAGGAACTGAGACCCAGGGAGGTTAAATTGACAGAAGAGGAACTGAGACCCAGGGAGATTAAATTGACAGAAGAAGAACTGACCCAGAAAGGTTAAATTGACAGAAGAACTGAGACCCAGAGAGATTAAGCAGCTTGTCTGAGGTTCTAAGTTCATTCAGATAATAACTAATCCAGGATTTGATCCATAGCCCTTGGATTCTAAGAACAGCATTTTGTACATTACACCATACTGCCTCTGTCCATTAACTCATCTGACCCTCACAACAATCCTGTAAAGTAGGTGCTGTTCTTTTAGTTCCCATTTTATAGTTGGAATAACTAGAGTCAGACAAAGTTTTCATGACTTCTTCATGCTCACATACCCTGGTGAGCATCTGAGGAGAGATTTAAACCTCACACTTCCTGATGAGTTTCTTTACTGGGTCTTGCTGCCCCTTAATACGTGAGAAGGAGAAGACATAGTACCTGCTGACCAGGAGCTTGAGTCAGGGTAGTGAGGAGAAAAAAGCTTGAGAAACAGCCAGGAGACAAGGATTGGCCTCTGCTCATCCCTTATCTGGGTGATGCTGGAAGCTAGCTTAATGCTTCTGTTGCTTGATTTACTTTCTCTAGGATGAGCAGCACCTCGTATTTGCACTGCTTCTTATGGAATGTTGTCATAAGGAAAGTACTTTGTAAATTGTAAAGTACTATAGAAATAAGAGCTTTAAATAACGTAATTCTGGGCTTCCTTTGTGGAATAGCAGCTCACACTAGCTAGAGTACATTCCACAGTTACAGGATCTTGGCATTTAGAGTTGGAGGGGACTCCCACCTTTTTACCCCAGTCATCCCGTCATTTTACAGATTTTAATTTTTATAGATTAGGAAACTGAGGCCCAGGGGTAGCAAGGTGATGACAGAGCACCAGCCCTGGAGTCAGGAGACCCCGAGTTCAAATGGGGCTACAGACATTTACTAGCCGTGTGACCCTGGGCAAGTCACTTAATTCTGATTGCCTCATCCACCCCCAATGTGAACTGAAATAAAAAGGAAACTCAAACCTAAAAAGGGGTATCATATGCATAGGCTCAAACACGGCAGTAAAGAGCAGAGGCAGATAGCAGATTCAGACCCAGAAGCACTGACTGACTGCAAACCCATCACCACAGTCTCATATGAAGAGAAGTGGATGGTGCAAGGGCAAGTGGGAGGCACAATAAAGAGTCGCTGGTTAAGAGTCCTTCTGAGTTCAAATCCAGTCTCAGACACTTCCTGGCTGTGGATCCTGGACAAATCACTTAACTGTTTACCTCAGTTTCCTCATCTGTAAAATAAGCTGGAGAAGGGAGGGGCAAAACACTGTGGTATCTCTGCCGAGAAAACTCCAAATGGGGTCACAGAGAGCAGGACAGGATTGAAAACATCTGAACAACAAGTTAGTGCAAGTGTTATGTATGACCCACTTACTTTTAAGAGGTAAGACTAGAGCTCAGATCTTAGGTAAAGAAACCATTTCTCCTCAGACTCCGAGTGCCATTTCTGATCCCTGTATAGCCCTGTCTCCGGGAAGCATAATTCTATATAGGCTGCCTCACTAAAAGTCATCGAGTTGGATGGTGATGGAAGTAAGTGCGAAACAAACCTTCCCTCCCCACAGTGCGCAGTGCAGTGGACCAGCACGTTGGTATTGACTATTCCCTCCTGAATGATCCAGTGACCTCAGCCAGCAACCTTGACATGGATTTCCGGGTGAGTTTCCAGCTTGGGCCCGGGCCGAGCCTGACTCTAGACCCCATCCAAGTGTTTTCCTATCCAAACATCCCTCTTTGAGATGCTCAGGCTGAGACATTCAGTCCTTTCTGCTCCTGTCTCTAGGGAGCCTTCTTCCCTCTCTCAGAGGCCAACATCAGCCTCCCTAACCAGGCTGTGGAGCCTCAGCTTCAGGAAAACGAAAGAATGGTCTACGTGGCCTTTTCTGAGTTCTTCTTTGACTCCGCCATGGATAGTTATTTTCGGGCTGGAGTGCTTCGGCTGGAGCTCGTTGGGGACAAGGTGAGATGAGGTGGTATTTGATCTGCCGAGAGGCTGGGGTCAGCATGGGAGTGGGAGGACACAGAGTGAATCAGGTAGAAGACTCTTTTCACCTTGTGAAGTGGCGAGCTCCCTGTCACTGGAAGTGTTCAAAAATAAGGATGATATTGTACACAGCAACAAGAAGATTATGTGATGACTAACTCTGATCGATAGGGCTCTTTTCAATAATAAGGTGATTCAGGCCAATTCCAGTAGACTTGTGATGGAGAGATGCAACATGATAAATGCAGAAATACGTATAAAAGAATTGAACGTGTTTAACATATATCGTATTACTTGCTGTCTGGGGGGGAGGGAGAAAGAAAAATTTGGAACACAGTTTTGCAAGGGTCAATGTTGAACTCTCTTTGCATATATTTTGAGAATAAAAAGCTATTATTAAAAAAAAAATAAGAATGATATTAAGAAAATTCACGAACAGAGAACTGGCCTAGTTGACCTCTCAAGTCTAGCTTACAAGTTTTTCCCCTCTTCTCTCTCTTTTTCTTTTCTTGACTCAGGTGCCCAAAGACCTGGACATGGTACTGAGGGCCACTTTCTTCGGAAGCATCATCTTGTTGGTGAGAGGCATGGGAGGATGAAATTGGCTGTATGGGAGGGAGGGAAAATTCACTCTGAGAAGGGAATGGATATAACAGTGTGTTTCCATATGGAAGTTTAGGTATATATTCTTATCCTGGGGAGTGTGTGCTCCAGTTGCAGGGCTCAAGAGGAAACCCAGCTCCCTATCTCTAGATGGATGAAGTACAAGTTCAACATCTGGAATAAGAAAACTTGAGTTTGACTTCTGACTCTATTACTTAATGTGTGACTTTAGGGAAGTCATTTTATTTCTCCAGCCTCAATTTCTTTATCTATACAATACAATACAATCTCTACAATAACAGGGGAGGACCAGATGCTCTATGAGGTCCCACAAGTCTTTTTGGTCCTTGCCACAGAACAGATATTTCAAAGATCTGTGATTTTAATGTAGGTGCTTCATCTGTCCATGAGATTGAAACCCCTCTATAATTTGGAAAATGCTCTTCAAGAATTGTTGAGGGTAAAAACCAAAAACCTTGGCTATAAGTCTCCCTGAAGTTAGTCAGCTTGGTTACTCAGCCTGTCCCTGCAGTAGAGAAGACTCCTTTCCCTCTTGAGAGGCCCTGACCTGGAGAACCAAAGGTCACTTCCAGAATGTCACAAGTGTCTATCCGAGGCACCTCCACTTCCTTTCCTTTCACTCTCTTCTTAATTGTTCTGTCTGGCTTCTGACCTCATCACTAGGCTGAAACTGCTCGCTTGAGTTGCCCGGGTTCTCTTCATCACCCAATCTTCTCATCACCCTCCTTGATCTTTCTGAAATTTGGGACCCCACTGCTCACCCTCTTCTGCCCTCCCGAAGTTTCTGTGACGTTGCTCCCTCCTCTTTCTCCCACCTCTCCCCAGTCTCCTTTAACAGTGGTTTGTCCTCCAAGGCTCTGCACTGGGCCATCACCTCTCCTCCTTCCCTACCGCCTCCCTTGGTGACCTCCGTTCCCACGGTCACTTGTCATGCAGAAGGTTCCCCAGTTATCCAGCCCTAACCGCTTCCCAAGTTCAGGCCTGAATGATCGGCTGCCTTTTGGGCATCTCAAACTGATTGTCCGGTTTGGCCTATCCCAAACAGACCCCACCGTCGTTTCCCCCAGACCTGCCTCCTTTGCAACTTTCCTCTTCCTGTTGAGAGCAGAACCATTCTCCGGGCTCCCAGCTTCTCTCCGGCACTTACCCCTTCACCCTCGCCTCTCTTGTGTATGAGCCTTCGTCCCACTGCACAGAGCTGCAGCCTGGCCCAGGAGTCACCCCTGACCATCCTGCGCTCAGGGGCCAAAGTGATCTTCCTAAAGAATGGAATTCACAAGGCACTTTTCAGTGGCCTTGCTGCGGGGCTGCCATCCCGACAGGGAGATCCGTTCTTCTGTTTGGCCTTCGAGGTTCTACACCATCTGGCTTCTTCCTGCCTTTCTGGTCTCACCGCATACTCCTCCTCCTCCCATCCTACGTGATCTGGCATCACTTGCTGTTCCTTGCACAATCACCCTGAGTCCCCACTCTGTGCCCCGCCTGTCCCTCACCCCTGCAACGTTCCCTCCTTCTTCTATGTCCTGTCTTCCCTGGCTCCTTTCAGGATTCGGGTCAATCCTTCTGCAGGAGACCTTGCTTCACCTCCCCCCCATCGGTGCCTTTTCTTCTAAATGTCTCACATGTACGTCCTTGTGTTAGAATGTGAGTTCTTGGTGGGCAAGGACCGTGTTTCTTTGTATTCCCAGCACTCAGTAGGTGCCTGGCCCTTGGAAAGTACTTTTCAAATGCTTGTTGACTGACAGACAGGCTTTGATAGTGATGACATGCCCCAGCTGGATAGCAAATAAGACCCTGAACTAGCCTCTGTTGATCGGTGGTCCTCCCATTGCTGCCCCCCCTTGCCATGGCTGCCATTCAGAGTTCTTTTTCATCCTTTCGGTGTGTTGAATATCAGCTATGTGATGTGGTATAACCTCTGAAAGAATTCAGGCTCAGTTTTCAATCCAAGGAAAGGCATTTTAATGAGATTTATACACTCAGTGAGTGGATCAAGCTCCCCAAATCGGTCAGCAGCCCAGCTAAGCAAAAGGAGGATTTTTATGGAGGAAATAGTGCTGATTACATCCCGAGATGTAAAATTTGCGGTTAGGGAGTGAGCTTGCTAACATGGGGAGGTCCTACACTCTCACAGGGCTACCCAGAATGCATAGAGAAAGCCCCACTTGGGGGTAGTAATGTATGGTAATGATATTATAAGTAGTATAGGTTCATCCAAGGACAGCAAAGCGGGGACTGCGCGGGCGCCAGCAGGGGGAGATTTGTGGAGGTTTACAATCCATTGTCCTGCTCTGCATCTTGTCCATGCGACTTTCTTCTTGGCTGGTTTCTGTCATGTTTTGTAGTCGGCATCATCTGGTAACCGGTGATGTGGGGGCAGCATGTGCCGGCCTGCTCATGGTTCTGGAGATGTCCATGGTCATTTCCGTGGGGCTTGGGCCGGGGCAACAACCAGAATCCATTCAGAGACCATCACGAGTCCGCGGATTCCAGCCATGAGGGACTTTAGCGGTCACTTACTCCAAGTCCCCGTGGATTCAGACAGAGAATCCGGTGTCTGAGTCTCAGAGGCAGTGGTGACGAGCAGAATCCGAACCTCGGCTCCCCGGCTCCCCACCTCTGTGCCCCTTTCCCTCACGGACCGTCCTTCCTGGGCCCTAACTCTGTCCCTTCTCTCTCCCAAGAGCCCAGCAGTGATCGACGCGCCTCTGAAGCTGGAGCTGCAGGTCCTGGCCCCCCCGCGATGCACCATCAAGCCTTCGGGCACCACCATCTCCGTCACCGCCGGCCTCGTCATTGCCCTGGCGCCCCCCGACTTGCCCCAAGTGCAACTCTCCAGCATGACCATGGTTCGGGGCCGGGAGAGGGCGAGGGGCAGAACTGCTAAGGGGGGGAGGGGGCCAGTCACAAACGTCACCGCCCCCTCCTTTCCTTTAGGATGCCCGTCTCAGTGCAAAAATGGCTCTTCGGGGGAAGGTACTTCAGGCGCAGATGGATTTACGCAGGTAGCAGAGGTGAGGGGTTGGGGGTTGGGAGGAAGCACAGGCCCACCACGCAGGCCCCAAGACTTTCTTCCGTTTTTCCAAAGGTTTCGCATCTATTCAAACCAGTCTGCCTTAGAGTCCTTGGCAGTGAGTACTGGGAAGTTGGATGGGACAGAGAAAGTGGCTGGGACGAGAAGCCTCCCAACAACCCCTGCCTAACGGGCCCCTCTCCTCCCCCTCCCAGCTGATTCCCCTGCAGGCCCCACTGAAGACACTGCTCCAGATCGCAGTCATGCCGCTGCTCAATGGTAAGCCAATCTCCCAGGGCAGAGGCTGGGATGGGGGGCCTGGCACCCTGGGGAGACTTCCGGGCTGGGCAAGTCCGAGTCAGAGCCTGAAGAGTTAGAAGGGCACGCAAGTCATCCCAACCGGAATAGGAATGTCCTTTGTCTCCACTTCTCCTGAAGACTGGTAAGGGAGGAACTAAGTGAAAACCTTCCTCATCTCACAGGAGTCTCAGAAAAGTAAGTGCCTCATGTTCATAGAGAGCAGAGCCTGCCCTCTAGCCTCCAAATCATTCTGAAACTCTCAGGAGCTGGAAAGGCTCCCCAGCCCACCCCTAAAGCAGGGATCCCTTCCCAGCTTCCCTGAGCATCGCCATCCAGCCTCCACCTCCTGGGCCGGCGCCCCACCCCCAGAGAGTGGTGCAGGCCTGGGCCTTCCTCTAACAACGGAGCTTGGTAGTCCTTTGGATCCAAGCAAGAATCTGTTCTCTTGCTTTTCTTTGCTACAGAGCGAACCAAGCGTGGAGTGCAGATACCGCTCCCTGAGGGAATCGACTTTGTCAAAGAGGTGGTGACCAACCAGGCAGTGAGTGAAGGGTATACAGAAGTGCTGGGGAAGGAGGGGAACTTTGGTGGCTTCTTTTTAAGTCCTCTCTCTTCTTGTGAACCATAGGGATTTCTGACCATTGGGGCCGATCTCCACTTTAGCAAAGGGCTTCGCGAAGTGATTGAAAAGAACCGGCCAACTGGTGACCATGGGCCCACTTCCTCTCCACCTCAATCTGTTGCCCCTACCTCCTGAACAGGTTTCCAGAAGGTGTCAGTCATTTATTCAAGCAAGTCCACTCTTTCATTCATGGAAGTTCAACCTCCCCTTTTTCTCTCTCAAAATGTACTGGAATCAATCCCTGCTCTTTCAATAAAGCCCTCCCCACCCCCTTTTCCCAGTCAGGACTCAAGAGACAGAAGCTGGGCTATGGACTTTTATTCCCACAATCACAGTCAAGCCCTGCCCTTCTCTCCCCTCTCCCTCCCGCCCCCAACTTCAGTTCCCATATAGTGACATGTGCATAGTCCTGAGTTGCGTTGGGTAGGGAACAGTGCATGGTGAGTGGTGACATTCAGGGGGCACCCTAGTACCCCATACCCCAGAAAGGTCTACCCTAAAAAATAAACCAGTATCAACTCACCCCTTCAAATAGCTCGAATTAATCCCCCTACTCAAAACCCTGATTAATTCCACATGAGAAATTTGGGTACAATTTGAATCCCTACCCCTGCAAGCCTGGGCCCGATTCTGACCAACTAAGATTCCCTTTGGCCAGCCAGAGAGACTTCAGCCAAGCAGGACCAGGCCTTATCCCTAGGCAGAAGTTAGGGGCTACTGGCTGGCTGGCTCTCCATCTCCCACTGCAGGGTAAGATGGGATTTAGTAGGGCTCCTTGTTCAAGAATCTTGTGAACATGGTTAAAGCTGCCAGGGGCTTGTCGGTAGGCACCATGTGGCCAGCTCCCTAGAGGACAAAGGACAGAGATATAGTAAAAGTTCACTCTACAAATCTTCAAGAGCTGATCACATGACTGAGCTACAAGTATCCCAGCTTAAAGAGACCTGGAGTTGAGATCTGTGGAGGGTCCTGTTCACTGCCTCCCAGACAGCTAACAAAACAGCAGGTGCCAAACTGAAGACACTGCCACCCACCTCCACCCAACCCTCTAACCTGCCCTCACTCCGGCTCTCCATTCTCACAGACAGGCTTTGCCCTGCCCTGATGTCTCCCCTTCATGCCATGACCCAGCAGATTTTTGACCCCACTCCCAGTGTTTTTTCACCCTAAAGCCTCACGTACGTACCTTGATAGTGAGGAAGGCAATATTGGCGAACTCCTTCACAAAGCCAGCAACTTGCTCCCCATTACTGTCAGACACTAGCCACGGCCGACGCTGTACCTCCACCTGCCTCCAGCCCCATCCCAGGAAGGATGTGGTCAGTAAGCACAAGGGTCCACCCTGCAAGTCTTCTACCCAAGAACCAAACTCAAGGCAACTGTCATCCAGTTTTCTGCTTGGCTGTCCCATGGCTTGCCTCCCACTGGCCACACTGCTCACCCCACTCTCCCTCCTTGCCCAGCTTCCCCACCTTCTGGTTCAAGGAATCCACAAACCACTCATCTCCCATAAAGTTACAAGCCATGTCTACATCTCCGTTGTAGACCAGGATCCGGTATTTCTGTAGGGAAACAGAATACCAAGTTATAACTCAGGTCCAATGCTACCTTCCCCGCTTCCCCCTTTAAAAGACACCCTTAACACAAGGTGGAACAGAAGAGGAAACTAAAGGAGTCTGAGACTAGCTCTGGTCCTTGAGGTGCCACCAACATCTAAGATGGCCTTGAAGGAAAATTTCCCCTCTCTGAGCCTGTTTCCTCTCTGTTTCTAACAGACAGGATAAAAGATCTCAAGATCTCCACTCCCCACTCACCTGGGCACTGAGAAGTTTGAGGTACTGATCATTCATGGTCTGATAGAGGCGCCGATAGTTAATGTTCACCTCAAAGCTGGCAAAGAAAAAAGGGGCCAGGGCAAGAAGGGAAACAGTCAGAAAGGCAGAGTTAAGGCCCATCTTAGTCTAGTCTCAGCTCCACTACTAAAACTGTAGAACACTGAAAAAATGGGCTATTCTCTGGGGCTCAGCTTCCCTATCAGTACAATAAGAGTTGGATTAGATGTTATCACTAAAGTTTCTTTCGCTCTGCACCCTCTAGGGTCCCCCTTAGCTTTCACGCTCAAAAAGGGCTTCCCTGTCCTTACCACTCTGCTCTCCCTGCCTCCCCCCACTTTTTAGTGACATGAATTATCCCTCAGTCCTGGGTGCTCACTTGCACATGTCCCAGCGTGGTACAGACTCAGGTATATGTAGAGCCTTTCGCACATAGAGGTTGTTTAGGTAGGTGGAGGGTGCTGTGGTGTTGGTACAGGGGGGGTCCAGCCGCACTTTAAATCCAGTTCTCAGCTGTGCCTGGTGAGAGAAAACACTCTTGACCTTGCTTTGGCCTTCCTGCCCAGGTGGCCAGCAAGAAGGACATAAGTGAAGTAATGGCACAGGGCGAGACAGAGAAGAGATGGGCTATAAGCAGATATCTCCACTTTAGTAGAAAGAAATGTACATTTGGAGTCAGAAAACTAAAATTCCGATTCTGGTTCTGCTACCTGTATGATTCTGATGAGTTTGAGATAGTTTGGGGAAGGGTCTTAAGCTAGAGTTCTGCCAAACTTACCTGGTTCCACATCTGCTTGACTGGCAATCGAGTGAAGAGATTCCCCATGTTCTGTACTACAAATGTATCCTTGTCATACCTGTGGGCAAAAGAGTAACCATGAGTCCTGGGGTGGGGGTGGCGTAGAACCAAATCTCTGAAGGTAGAGATCCCAGGTCCTCCCCTTGGCAGCACATACCGGATGTGGCCAGGAACTCCACCAGCACAAGGAGCATAGAGATTATAGATGTTGAGCCCTGAATTGCTTATGATATGAGACACCTCCAACAACTACAAGAAAGTGTATGTATGTGTTTTTTTTTGGGGGGGGAGGGTTAAGAAGGACAAATGGGAGGAAGGATGGGGGGGAGGGAACGGGTGTTTTAATACCAAAGGAAGGGTTGGTAAATACCTATGTGGACACTTCTGGTCTCAACAGACCAGAAGGAAGCAACAGAACCTCTATGGAGGTTTGGTAGACAAATCAATGGCGACACCCATACAATGGAAGCCCAGATTTAGTGGTGAGAGGATTGTAGGGACTGGACAGATGAGAAGACAAGAAAAGAGGGAAGCTCACATTAGTTGTACAAGCTGGGTCTTGGTTGTCATGGAAATTGCACTTCCCATGGCTGCAGCAGTGAATCTGAAGGGCAGACCATAACCTGAACAAGATTAAAGTGGGTGACCCAAAAGGCAGACATGGGGAAAAAACTCTTCCTCATTTAGCAGAATCTGGACCACTGGATAGCTATCATTCCCCCTCAACATTCATATTCCAGGGAAGCCCTGATGAACATCAATGGCAGTGGAGAGAAAAAGTAGCTATAAAAAAACTCTACTGTCTACATTTTTAATCTTTTCTATTACCTGGCAAGATGTTGTGTATTCATCAATCATTTAATATTTTAACCCAGCAATTTTTGCCACTCTTCACCCATTTCCTTTATCAGCTTTAAAAATCCAACTGACAGCACCCCAATTCAATTCAGTAGACATCTACCATGAGGTGTGCTACATAATATGTGTGACTTTACAAAAAAAAAAAATCACTTCCCTCTTAAAGACTTAGTTTCCTCCTCTGTAAAGTGAAGGTGTTAGATACAGGATCTTTAAGTTCCCTGTCAGCTCTAAATCCTAGGATCTGATGTGAAGGGCCTTGTGCTCAGAGCCAGGGATGCAAGAAGGAAACAAACCTTGTCCCTGACCTCAAGGAATTTACATTCTATTGGAGTGATGTCACCTTGCTCTCCCCACCTTCTGCAGCCTCATATTGAGGTTGGAGCCAAGGGCCAGACCCAGATCAATTATCTATACTATACCTTCAGGATCTTAGCCAAGTAGGATTCTTCCCCACCCAGACTTATGACTTATCTATTACTCCACAGCCCTCATTTCTTTATCATATTCTCAGCAACCCTACCCTTCCCCCTCACCTGTTGCCTAAGAGCCCATGGTAATAGGCAAAGTAGACCAAAGAATTATCATTCTGTTCATAGCAAGAAAGTCCGTTGCCCACAGCCAGACCCTGTGACACACATACATACAAATAGAACTCAGTTATGATTAGGCTTTTCCAACAGGCCAGAATAAGTATTCTCCTCCTCCTCTTCTTATCCTACCAAGGTCCCACTCCTGCCAAGACCCAAATCCAAGAACAGGGAAACAGCACCAAGCTTTGGCTCCCTGTGTTTCAGAGGGGCTATGGTCCAACTAAAAGTGGAGCCTCCTGGTCTGTCACTTACCCCATGTCACCTTCCCCCTTCCCCAATTCCTCTACTTCGAGGCTTTCCTCCTTCCTCATACCTGCAGATTCATGTTGGAATCTTGCATGACTAACATAGCCAGTGTAGGGATGTAGATGCCAGCATAACTTTCCCCAGTGAGAAACAGCTGATTGCTACGGTACTCAGGGAAGAGGCGGAAGAATTCTTGGAGCGCTGCGTAGTTGTTTTCGGCAACCTGAGCAAGGAGTAAAACAGCTGATAAGTAATTCTGTGCAGAATGCATGGGGATTTGAGTTTGTGGAGAGAGGCTGAGAAGAGCGAGGAACAACTAACGAGGCTCACCTCAGTGTCGTTGGTCACATAGTTCTTATCATCAGAATAGGAGAAGCCCACACCAGCAGGGGATTCGAGGTACAGAACACTGGCATTCTGGGGATTGTATAGGAAAGAGATGTAGCAAGCTCTTGGCTTCAAATTCCCAAGGTTTATATTTTCCTTTCCCTCCTCATCTCCCCCAGTCCTACCAAGTTCCAGGAATAAGGGTTATATTCCAAGGTAATTCCATCTGGTTGGATCTGAGGAAGAAAGGACAGCCTTAGATATCTCCCTGGCCAAAAGAATGGCAGGAAAGGTCTTGTTAGAAGGCCTTTTTCCTGAGTCACTCCTTTCCTTTTAGACTCAGTTCTCTCCAGTTACCTTCTGGTGCTAGAGAGAAAGGGGAAGTGAAAGGACAGAGAGATGGAAGCAGAGGAAGATGAAAATGTCGGCCAACTAACCAAGAAGGGGCCGTGCTCAGTGAGGAGTCCATCTAGGGAGCTGCATCCTGGGCCCCCATTGAGCCACAGAACCACAGGACTGTGCTGAGGATCCTTCTGGGATTCCACAAACCTTTAAGGGAGGACAGCCCGAGTGAGAATGTCCGTCCACACTTCCACCCCATCTCCCAGACCCCCGCCTCTCAGGCCCTAGGCCAGCCGGTAGCCCTACTCCCTGCCCTTCCCCTCGCCCACTTCCCAGGAGAACGTGCCTCCCTCTCCCGGGGAAACCTCCTCAGCCCAGCCCCGAGCCAGACCAGTAATGAAGGTGTTTGCCGCCTCCGACGTCCAAGTAGCCGGAGTACTGGCGAAAGGAGGGCTGTTTCATCAGCCCCGGAAGCCGCAGGATCTCGTCCCTTGGGGGCGCTGCCTCGGCCGGGGGGGGCCCGAGGAGAGGCGGCAGCAGCAGCAGCAGCAGCGCGGCCGGACCCATCTGCGGGGAGACGAGGCTGTTACAGGGCAGCGCTGGCTCTCGGGGGATGCCGGCAGCACGGAGGAAAAGAGGCCGGGCGCCCCGCCCCCTCCCCCCGCCGGGCTGCGAGCAGAGGGGCTGCGAGCAGAGGGGCTCCCACCTCCCAGCGGCAGCGAGCTCCGCTCACCTCGCTCTCCGAGTCCGTCTGGTTGGTGCCGCAGCTCTCTCGGGGATACAGGTGAGGAGGCCGTCACATGAACACATTTACGGGATGTGCCCGGGTCACGTGATCTGTCCCGATCACCTGATCGCTGATCGGCTCCACAGTCACGAGCGGGGGGGAGTCCCCTTCCCCGGCTTGCGTTGGGCTCTCCCCCGGGAATCCGCACCCCTCCCGCACCTGCAGGCACTGGCGAGCTCGCTGAATCTGGTCCTCCCCAGGCCCCGGGGATGGGGTGGGGAAGGGTCGCGTTCCGTCTGCGCCCGCCCGCGGTCGGAGTCGGCTGGGAGCGGGCGGCGCTAGGACCCCAGGCCAGTCCCGCCTCAGTCTGGAGACCCTCGGGAGCCTACATGGCCCTCTCCAAATCCGGGCCCGGCCCCGGGGCCCAAAATAGCCTCCGGCGCCCGCCTACCCCACTGCACCGGGCAGATGGCGGCGGCCCCAGGAGGTGTCCCGGTCCTTGCCGGAGGCGCTCCGTACAGAGAGCCGCCCCCGACCCGTTTCCATGAGGTCCACGGGGCTAACATCCGCGTGGACCCGTCGGGGACGCGGGCCACGCGCGTGGAGAGCTTCGCGAACGGCTTGTGTTTCAGCCGGGAGCCGCTGGCGCCGGGCCAGGTATTCCTAGTGGAGATTGAGGAAAAGGAGCTGGGCTGGTGCGGCCACCTGCGCCTGGGCCTGACCGCCTGGGACCCCGGCAGTCTGGCTCCGGTGCCCGAATACTCGCTGCCCGATCTGGTTAGTCTGGGCCGGAGTTGGGTCTTTGCCATCACTCGCCACCACAACCGCGTGGTCACCGAGGGCCAAGAGGAAGAGCCGCCGGGCCGTCCGCCCGGCTTGCTGGACGAGCCCTATTTGCACATCGAACAGCTGCGGATCCCCCGAGACCGCCTGGTGGGCCGGAGCCGGCCGGGCCGCTACAGCCACCTGCTGGACCAGCTGTATGAGCTCAACGTCCTGCCACCCACGGCGCGGCGCAGCCGACTCGGGGTGCTCTTCTGCCCGCGGCCAGACGGCACGGCCGACATGCATATCCTCATTAACGGGGAGGACATGGGCCCCAGCGCCCGGGGGCTACCCACCACCCAGCCCCTCTATGCTGTGGTTGATGTCTTCGCGTCCACCAAAAGCGTTCGCCTGGTCCAGCTGGAATATGGATGTAGGTATAGGATCGCCCAGTGCTGCAGAAGGCCTGAGTTGGAATCACTAAGAATCAGTCTATCATCCCCCCAATTCTCCCTTTCCTCCTTTGTAAAAGGGGCATTATAGGAGGTAGAACTGAAAAGGGAACCCTAGAGATCACTAGTCCAAGCCCCTCTTTTTATAGCTAAGGAAACTGAGACTTAATCAAAGTCACAATACCACACTAATCAGACAGCATATTGCAGAGGAAGACTAGGACCAGCAACATTGTGTTCAAGACATTTATCCAAGCCCCAGTTTATTCATCTGTAAAATGGCTATAGCCCAATCCACTGTGATACAAAGTTATAAGGGCACTTTCTAAACATTAAAGGGCTAGAAAAATAAGCAGTTAAGATACTTTTTATTCTTTAATTTATAGAATGGCCATTAGGAAAACAATACTATAGGTCTGAGCTGTTTGAATTACCATTACTAAATATAGTACCCATGGAATCTTTTGCAAGTTAGCAGCTGTTGCTCTGCTTGGTTTAGCTGTTACCTTCATGTCATAATCAGATATCGGAGAGAACTTGAGTGAATAGGACTAAATATAATTAAAAAATAAAAAATGATCAAGATCCATGGGCTTTCAGGGAGCCAATAGCAGTGGGGGAATAGGGAAGGAAGACGATATATTCCCAGAAAATTATAATGTATAATAAATGCACACGAAAGGCCAAGATGGGGGGAGTCCATTTCCCTGGCTTGCCCGTTGGGCTCTCTCCCGGGAATTCGCACCCCTCCCACACCTGCAGGCACTGGCGAGCTCACTGAATCAGGTCCTCCCCAGGCCCCGGGTATGGGGTGGGGAAGGGTCGCATCCCAAAAAACAGAGATTACTTCCAGCTAGATCAAAGAAGGCTTTATGTGATCTTTAAATGGGGAGGATTTCAAAGAGAAGCTACTTCAGGTATGAGATATAAAGTAAGGAAAGGGCCAGAAATGAGAGGGTAAGTTGAGAAACAATGACAAATGTATCATTTTATTGATAATTTATATATGTATATTATCATTATATATGTGTATATAATTATATATAATAATGAAAATGGATAAATTTATCACAGTTCTAGCCTGTGAATCCAATATACCTTTGTGTAAGATGAAATTAGAAAGCTGATAGATGCCTGGTTGTGAAAAGCCTTGAATGGCAGTGTGGTGCCCTGCTTTTCAAAGTGCTTTCACATAGTCTTCTCATAACTAGCGAGGTAGATTAGAAGATGTTCCAGTTTTATACCTGGAGAAATAGGGGCCAAAATTGTAAAATGATTCATCCAAGGAAACACTGAGACACCAATCCAGGTCTCTAGACTCCTAGTTTAGATCCATTTTCTCCAGGCTACACCTGATAATCTCCAAAGCAAATGGAGGCAGCCAGCCTGGGATCTTTATCACTAATTCATCTTTCTCTTTCTCTGCAGTGCCTTCCCTTCAGACCCTGTGCCGCATTGTCATTCAGAGAAGTGTGATACATCGACTTGCCATTGATGGGCTGCACCTGCCCACGGGCCTCAAGGATTTCTGCAAGTATGAGTGAGGTCCTCTTGACCTCCAGTTGGCAGATCTGGGTACAGATAAACAATAAAATTCCCTAGTGCCTGGTGTCTCAGCCTCAGGAACGCCTACCCCCAATGTCTTTACTTAAGGCCACATCTTTGAAAGAACTTGCCCTACTGTAAAATGAGCCCTTCAGGGCCACTCTGCTAGAAGTCATAATAAAAGAAATGATGATTTCACATTTGGATGATTCTTAGGTCAGGGCTTCTTGCCCTTTAATCTTCTAATGTATACCCAGTGTCTTATATTTTTCAAATTTTTATATATTTTATTTAATTCTCAAAACATCTGTCAAGTAGGCTAGGCAAGGGTGAATATATAGATGGTGAAATCAAGAGATGGGGAGTTGAAATGATTTGGGCAAGAATACCTATTTATTTTGTAAAACCAGGACAAGAATCCAAATCTCCTAGTTGGGGGGAGGGAGGGCGAAGTAGGGTTTGGTTCATTGTTTCTATTCTACTAGGACTCAGGACTGGAAGCAATCTAATGCATAGCTCTTGTTCTAGGAGCAGGGATCATTGACAAACTATTTAAGTCAATTTTTTTTTTTTAATTTTTTTTTTTTTGGTATACCCCCATCTAGAATGGTTTTTACATTTGAAAAAATGTAAAAACCATTCTTAGCTCATGTGGACTGAGGCCAGGCAATTGCCTGATTTGGTCCTTTAGCAGTAGTTTGACAGCCCATTTTAGATGAGCCAGACTTAGTGCTGTGCCCAAACTCAGTAGCAGGTTGGTAGTAGGATCAGGTCTAGACCCCTTCCCCCTTTCCCTTCAAATCTCTAGATTCCTAATCAAAAGATTTAGAACTGGGAAGCACATCGGGCATCTTTACTCTTAAAAATAAGAATACTTAGGCTATGGTTAAATAACTTGGCCAGGGTCACACAAGTAAGAAGCATAGGTTTGAACAACCCATGTTGTGTGACTCCCCAAATGCTACTTTTTCCACAACACAGCACTGTCAATGTTCCACAGGCTCCTTTGCCTCAGTTGAGCACAGAGAGGTACATTGGTTCTAGAATGAACAAGCCAGTTCTATGAGGTAGATTCCAGCTAACATAGCCTAGGGTTGTGAGGTGGGTTCTAGAAGGGTGAGTGGGGTAGGACATGAAGGAATTGTCCTACTGTTCCCTCACAACCTGGGGCCCCTGTGGGAGCCATGTCCTACTTCATGACACAGAAAGCTCATTCGGGTCTCCTTACTCCTGGCCAAGGTAAGATAATGGTTTCTTTGGATTAGAGGAACAAGACTACCCCTGACATGTTGTCACCTATATGCTGGTGTCCCAGGATGTTGCTATCCCTCCTGGGAAAGTATAGCCTTAAAGCTACTATCCCAAAGGTAAAGGCAAGGTGGCACCTAGATAAGATACTGGAACTTAACAGTCAGAATACCTAATCAAATCTCAGCTCTATCATTTATTTATGTACCCTAATGCAATTTATTTGATGTCTCTGGACTGCCTTATCTGAAAAATGAGGGCACTGGCCTAGATGATCTCTAAGAGCCCTTTCTAATTTTAGACCATATAAATGTTAAAAATGTTTGATGACCTGAACTTCCCCTTTGCTGGATCCCAGCCAGTTCTTATAGTTATGCATCACCCTCAAGGTATCATAGGGGTTGTAAATCACTTTCTATCTCATTCCTGTCTCTGCAGGTGGGGCAGGCCCTCCAAACTCCTCTCTCAGCCTCTATGGTCCCATGGAGCCAGTGGTGGTAGCCCCTGGAGGGCCAGGTCTGCTAAGCCAGAAAGCTGAGCGTCAGGCAGCTCCCCAGTCCTGGGGTCACTCTCTACCTACACCAGAGCCTGGGATCTGCCCAGGGGGGGCTGGCTGGGAGCCGCTTCGGCGGAAAGAGTATCATGGCAGATACTGCAGAAAATTTCCTCATGTGAGGCAGCTTGAGAACCTGGGCTGGGAAGATGGTTGCCCACGGGGCAGGGTCCCTCAGTTGGCTGGAGGGCAGATGGGTAGCCTTGGGGGGCATGGGCCACTGCTGCTCTGTGGGCTATCTCCAGGGGCCCTGCTGATGCCCAAAGAGGCAGGGGGCAAAGAGCCTGGTTCCCAGCCTGACATCTGCATTCTCACATTGGCTATGATGATTGCTGGCATCCCTACTGTGCCTGTCCCAGGCCTGAGGGAAGAGGACATGATCCGGGCTGCCCAGGCCTTCATGATGGCCCATCCAGAGCCTGAGGGGGCTACTGAGGGGAGGTGGGGTCAGGCCCAGTCTCACATGATGCTTGGCCAGGCCCCACTGGTGGGGCCCAGAAGGAGTCAGGGTCCTGGTTCCTGCTTGTAGCCAGATGAAATTGCACTAGACTCACTGGGTGGCTTCTCTGTATGGTTATTGGGCAGCTAGATGGGGGACCCATTTCTGCAGGGGATGGTACAATATCTGGGGAGTATATGATATCTACACACCAGCATTTCAATACTACCAAGGGCTGGGAAGTTTATTCACTTTAACAGGGAAATGAGTTTGGCCAGAAAATAGTGCAAAAACCTAAGATTACAAAAACTGATTGGGGAGGAGAAGGAGGAAGGGAGACACTCTTTTCCTATTTCTATGGTAGCAGCAATCATTTGACTTAGTAGCTTTGCTATAAACCTTTATTGAATACAAATTTCCCTTGCTAGCAGTGGGCAGAGAATAGAATAGGAATGGCAAACATTACTCTTTTTCCAGGAATGGTGGTGAGCTAAAATTCTAAATGAGCAATATTGACATAAGCAGCATTCAGATTCAATCACAAGGACCAAGCAGGACAATGTGACATAGAGCATAGGTACTAAACAAAGTTCCTCACTTAGGCTGCAAAAATGCTTAGATTTTTTGGTCACAGGGGATGGAATCAGCTGACTGGGCAGCTGGGCTGACCTGTTATTTGGTCTCAGCCTTTCTCCTCATCTATTGGGTCAGCTGATCCTTGAGAGTACAAAATGTTTGCAAAGAAAGTAGGAATGTGGTGGAGTACTTTACTCCTTCCCTTTTTCTCCATTGGGTTAAAAACAAATCTTGTTTCTGTGTCACTTTATAGTTTAGAAAATGCTTTCTTCACAACAATCTTGCGAGGCAGGTAGTAAAACGAATATCTCCATGTAATAGCTGAGAAAACTGAAGCTTGGAGATTATGTCACTGTCCTAGACAATACTCATCACCCCCTTTAGCTGGGTTGAGGAAGGACAGCTAGGTGGGTCATGGCAGAGAGCACATCCAGCAGGGACAAAGGAAGACGGCTTACACTTGCACTTGAAAGTAAGGTCCAATCCAGCTGTCTGCCAGTTCACGGAGGGTGTTATAGCGTCGCTCAAACTCTTCCCGACTGCACTGAAGTAAAAGCCGCCTCACCTCGCCAGTGAGGAATGCGACCAATAGCTCCTTGTCTAGAGCCACATTCCACCTGCTGCCCAGGATACTGGCTAGGCTGGCCACACTTCTGGGGGGTGTTCTGCAGCCAAGTTTCCACTGTTCAGGTAGCATTTCAGGCTGCAGCACTTGCTGTTGGGAGCTAAGGACAGTCAGAATATGACGGCAGGGCAGTCCAAATGTCTGGCTGAAGTGGCAGGTACAGCTGCCGGGGCCTTGAGGGTGTACTTCATGCATATCCTCTAGGATCTGAACATTCACCTTGTCTGTGCTTGAACCAATCAACTGTATAGACCTCTGGACCACAGCAAATTCTACCAAGCAGAGCTGGGCAGCAGGTTCAGCACAAATGGTTTGCAAGGAATGTTGGATGCAGGCTTCTACTTCTTGGAGCTTGGTAATTTCTGCAGAAGGCTCTGGTGGGGTACAGTTGGCTGGGGTGTTCAGGTCTGAGTTGGAGGTCCCTTCCTTATCTGTATTCTGCTTCAAGTACTCTAGCAAGGAAAGGATACTCCTTTCCAGAGACAATTCGATACCAAAGAATTGGCTTATGACCCGGGTTGTGATCTCTAGGTCCCGAAAGTAGCAGATACTCTCAGCCTTGCTCCTCCACCTGTGTGCCAGCCAGATCCTATCATCTAGTAGCCAGCTCAGGTGAAGGTCAGGCTGCAGGTCTTGGGGGACAGAGTCACTAAGGAGGGTGTGCATTTTCTTCAAGTTACTGGCCGTGGCTGAACACACGGTGTGCTGCAGGTTGGTGAGCAGCAGCTTCTTCACTGACTGCTCTACGGCGAGGCGGTAAAATTTTCCCTGAAGAAACTTAGATACATGAAAGGCAGACAGAAGGATCTCTGCGGATGGAAATTCCATAGCTAGAACAGGCAACAGAGAGAAATACGGATCCACTAGGATGGTGCAGGTTCTCTCCCACTCAGGGTTAAACTTTTTGAAAGTTTGGAACAGCTGGACCAAACCCTCGACGTTCTCCTTGACTGGGACAGAGAAATACACGATCCTGGTCAGACTGCATTCAGGCTGCACCCCAGGGCCGTCCACCAAGAAGGTGTAGAGTATCTTGCCCCTGGGATTGGGGGTCCGGTGTATGAACAACACTTCAGGGAACCTCATGAAGATTCGTCGCATGAAGGGAGACTGGTAGCTCAGGGAGGCCAACTGAGAGTTCCTGCCCACTTCAAAGACTAGTAAAGGGGCATGGTCTCCGGCCTGGAGCTCCTTCAGGGCGCTTAGCGCCATGTGGAAACAGGGGGTCTGGAAGGCCTGAAAGGATAAGCGCAGCTTCGGCCCGAAGGGGCTCAGTCCGCGTCTCCGCCAAGGCGCCTGTGGGGGGAGTTACAGGAGTTGAAGCGAAGCACTAAGAGGGCGGTTTAAGGGCACGATTAGCGAGGTCCAGGGCTAGTGCCACCCCCTCCTCCCCAAGCCATAAGGGCACCCGGAGGGGGCGGGGCAGGAAATGAGGAACACCCTACTCTTAACTCCGAAGTAGAGGGATCCAGGCCCCTTTTTAAGGTCCCAGGGTCTGGCTTCCGAAGGCCCCTCAGAGAGGGCCGAGAGCTACAACTCTTTAACCCCAGGGGGCGAGGGAACGGCAGAGCCTGTGAGGCCTCACGCTTTCCTTACCGACTGCTGCGCTCGGCCATCGCCTTTCCGGGCTCACAGCAGAACACCGCCCTAGCACGGACGGCCTTCCACGCCCACCAATCAGCGCGCAGGTCGCCCTCCGCAGAGCGATCGCCGAGGAACTACGGCCCTTCGCTACACTACGCCGACGCACGACGGGGCGGGCTTATACGCAGCGCCTTCGGCGGTCCCAGCTCCCGGAGGGACAAAACCCGTAGGGGGCGGGGCGAATAAGAGCCGGCGCACCGGAAGGAAGGGCGCGTTACTATGGAAACCGCCGGATGGCGGCTAGGCGGTGGAAATCTGTAGAAAAGTAAAAGTTCTCCCCCCACGAGATCCTTCCTCCCTCTCTGAGTCTCTGGTAGTGAGTCTGTGGGGTGGGGGCGGAGATGTCGGGGACATCTGTGAGCGGCGCCCCCCGGACCTGGGAGGGCCTCGGTCTCCGCAGCGTAGGGCCGCAGAGAAGCGTTTCCGTTCTAAGGCCCTACCTCGCCCTCGGGGCCTGTCGGCCCGGGGAAGGACCAGGTGGGAAAGGCTTCCAGCCAGAAACGAAGCCCCTGCTATGCGCAAGGCCTGCTCGGAGGAAGCAAAAAGTAAGAACAGCCCTTCGTGGCCTGCTTGTGCCGCTGGGATCCCCACAGCGACAAAGCAGGTGCCTTCGGGAAAACGATGTGTAAAGCGTAAATCACTTTTAAAATAAAATCTCAATCAAAAATAAAAGCTAATGATCTCCATAACACAAAACTCATTAAAAATACAAAATAAAAGCACTTACAAGGGGAGAGTGGAAGATGTAACACCCGAAGAAAGATTCAGCTAGGTGTAAATCAGAGGAAATGAAATCCAAAAACCGTGACGGGGCCGGTCCCGAGGCTGCAGGAGAGGGACTGTGGTGTCCTGGGACTGGAAAGGCGCGCTGGAGCCAGACTGTAGAGGCTCCTCCGGGCTTAACGCACAGAACGCCCGAGTCGGCCTTCAGAAGACCGAGTCTGAAGCCTCTCATTGCCGTGTGACCGTAAGTTGCCTAACCACTGAAAGGCTTATTCTTTATCTCTTACGGAGGCTATCGGGCCAGCTCTAAATCGGTGGGCCTCAGTTCCAGGCTGGGGATTTCACGTTTTATCTTTGTGGCCGCTGGGAGCCATTCGTCTTTTGTTTTTTAATAAGGGAATGACGTGGTTTTAGATCTGCTTTAGGAGTATCAGTTTGGAAGTTACTCAGGGAACTGATTGAAAAGAGATTACGGTCAGACAAGTATTTATTACTGAAGGCAGGCAAGTCACCAAGTTCAGATAAGAGGTGAAAAAAGCCTGAAGAGGCTGTATGAGAGAAGGGGAGGGACCTTGGGGGAAAAAATGAGAACTTTTAGTAGAGAAGATGGATTTGGGGGGAAACCTAAGCTCCCTTTTTAGATACGTTTATTTTGATATGTTTTCAGGATGACCACATGGAAATGCTCAACAAGCTACCAGATAAATTTAGGGTCCATTAAAGGGAGTTGCATATCTAGGGATTCTTTTGCATAAAGACAGCTGAATCCTTGAGAACTGATGAGATTACCTAGCAAGAAAGTATATATGTGTATAAATACAAATATACATATATATGTATAATTGCTGTTCAGTTTCAGTGCTGTTTGACTCTTCATGACCCCATTTAGGTTTTTCTTGGTAAAGATACTGGAGCGGTTTGCCATCTCATCTAGTTCATTTTACAGGTGGGTAAACTGAAGCAAATAGGGCTAAGTGAAGTCCACAGGATCATATAACTAATGTCTGAGCCTGGATCTTCTTGACTCCAGGCCTGGACCACCTAGCTCATAATCATTCACACACACACCCTAAAAGCAAATAAGCATTTAAGAGCCTACTATGTGCCAGGCACTAAGTGCTGGAGATTCAAAGAAGGGGCAAAAACAAAAACACAGAAACTACCCCAAGTAGCTTACAATCTAATAGGGAAGCCAAATCCAAGTTATATACAAACAAGATATATACAAGATAATCTTGGAAGAAAGGCACTAAAAAATTAGGGAAGGCTTCTCAAAGAAGTTGCTCTAAAGAAAAGACTTTAACTGAGGCTTGAAGGAAACCAGGAAAGCCGGAATGAAGAGAGAAAGAAGAGTGTTCCAAGAATGTCAGACAGTCCGTGAAAATGGTCAGAGTCAAGAGATGTGAGGAACAACAAGGTCAGTGTAATTGGGTATCTGTTTTTACATAGTCACTGGACTCAATTTATTGATTATTTGCTAACCATAATTAAATTATTTGTTATATAGAAACTATGTCTCTTGAGCTTTTAATTTGTCATAAATCCAAGGCTGTGGCCAGGCAAGACAAGACTGGCAATATAAGGAAGTAAGACTCAAAAGAAGAGGAAAGTTTGGTATTGAACTGGTTCATCAAGGGATAAGGATGGGGAAGGTTGATGAGTGTAGTCCATAGAGGCTGATGGTCTGGAAAAGACCTGAGGAGTGGAAGGATTAAGATGAGAGGTTCCAGGGAGGACAAAGAATGGGATTTGGGTTTGCAAGAAAAAGATAGAGGTCAAATGACAATGGACTGAAATCAGATAAGAGAATTTCAAGAATTCATGAACACAGAAGCAGAACACATGATGATGAGACAAGATAAGGGTATAAGGTGTCCAGAAGGAGGGAACAAGGGACTTAAGTACCTGCATAGAGCAGCAGCTCTGAAATCAGGGAGACCTGAATTCAAATCTGACTTCAGATACACACTAGTTTTGTGACCTTGAACATGTCACTTTACCCTGATTGCTTCAGTTTCCTCATCTGTAAATAAGCCAAAGAAGGAAATGCAAACCACTCCAGTAGTTTTGCTAAGAAAACACCAAATGGGGTTATGAAGAATCAGACATGATAGAAACAACTGAAAACTATATATCAGGCATTGCACTAAGTGCTTTTAAATTGACTCATTTGCTCCTCACAACCCTGGGAAATAAGTACTATTATTTCCCCCAAGATTTTGCAAGGGTAAATGTTGAAAACTATCAATGCACATGTTCTGAAAATAAAAAAAAAAAAAAACTTTATATAAAAAAGGAAAGCAAAATTGATCAGAGAAACAGTCATGGGAGGTATGGTGAGGAAATGAAGACTCAACAAGTACCAAAAAAAAAAAAAACACCCAAAAACCTGAGGGATCAAGAAGGGAAAAGGTTTAAGATGAGAGCTAGTTTGTACCCTATGGAGTAGGCATTCTAGAGTATAGTGAAAGGGATGCCACTTTAGAGGGATTCCCCGGAAGGTTGAGAAGAAAAGAAAGACTTGGATTGAAGGGGATGGAGCTAAGAAGTAAGAGGAGGCTGGAGAAAGAGTTTGGACATTGGCATCTGGGAGTTATGAATCACTGAAAAGGAGAAAGTATAATGGGGAAAAGCAGATTAATCATATAAGAATGAGTTCAAAAAAGCTATTATCCATAGGGATTTTGCCTTGGGGTGAAATTGTTCCAGAATAAAAGCTGTGTATTTAGAAAGGACAAAAGAATAGCTTCTTTGGGAAATTAGGAAGCTCCTCTTCTCAGGTGGGCACAGGCAAGGCAACTGACAAAGAGAGGATGATAAATAAAGCAAAAGAAACTTAAGTACAGTCAGAACCAAGAGAGGCAGGGCCACAAAAGCCAAAGGAGAAGTAGTGGTCTAATGTGTCAAAAGCTGCAAGGAGGATAAGAAAAATAAGGAAGGAGATAAGCCAGTAGAAGTATTAGGAGATAATTAGATTTTATAGCCTTCCCACCTGTGAAATGAAGGGTCTTGATAAAACCATCTCTAAAGATTCCTTCATGCTCTAACACTCCATTTCATTGGAAATAGGTTTCTTTGAGTTCTTAGCATTCTATGATGAAAGTTCTTCCTGTATCTTTAACAATGTGTGCTAAAGTTCTTTCTGTTTAATGTTTTTTTGTAAGATTCCTTCTTGTGCTAATTAATACTCCATTTCCTAATTTGGACACTAATGCACTGTTGCTGGAGTTGCTAGAGTCTCCAACCATTCTGGAGAACAATTTGGAACTATGACCAAAGGACTATAAAACTGTGCATACTTTTCGATACAGCAATATCACTTCTAGGTCTCCATCCCTAAGAGATAATAAAAAAGGGAAAAGGATTGATATGTATAAAAATATTTATAGCACCTCTTTTTTTGTGGTGGCAAAGAACTGGAAATTGAAGAGATGCTCATTCATTGGGGAATGGCTGAACAAATTAAGATATATGAATGTAGTTGGAATACTGTTATGCTATAAGAAATAATAAGTGGGCAGATTTTAAAAAAATCTGGAAAGATTTGAACTGATGATGAGTGAAGTGAGTAGAACCAGAACATTGTACATAATAGTTATATTGTACAGTGAACAACTCTGATTCAATAGCTCTTCTCAGGCAATACATTGATCAAAGACAATCCCAAAAGACTCATGATGGAAAATGCTAACCATATCCAGAAAAAGAACAACTGCAGACTCATGATGGAAAATGCTAACCATATCCAGAAAAAGAACAACTGCAGCAATGCAGATTGGAGCATATTATTTCACTTATTTTTTTCATGTTGTTTTTTTTCTTTTGTTTTATTCTTTCACAACATGACTACTATGGAAATCCATCAGATTACTCACCATCTTGAAGATGAGGGAAGGAAGGGAGGGAGAAATTTTTTTTTAAAAAACTCATCTTTCAAAAAATGAATTTTGAAAATTGACTTCACATGAAATTGGAAAAAATAAAATACCATTAAATATTTTAAAAAGAAAATAAATATTCCATTTCCTTTACTATATCTCTAAACATTCTATTTTTAAAAAGATTATTTCTATTTCTAACAGTTAAATTAAAATAATCTACGTTCCAAGATTCTTGATTTTTCTAATATTCTGTTATAAGGTACCTATTAGTCCCTAACATCCTTTGTTATTTAACATTCTTTGAGCTAAGGATCCCCCAAGATTTTAACATCCTCTGTGTCCACTCTGCTATTTTGTGATCTCCATTCTAGGATCTCCTCCAGATCCAATATTGTGTTCTCTAAGATTTCCTTCCACTTTCAACATTCTATGATTTTATGAAATTCCTCATCTCTAACATCGGTGTCCCATCATCTCTCCCATATTGCAAAGACTTTCTGCCCTTTCTCATCATCCTCTCTCCTTACCCACCTCTCCTAAGGATCAGTGCCTGGACCCTACACAAAACCTATCTTGTCTTAGTATGCTGTTCAGTCAACTTTAGCATCTCCCTAAATGCCATGTACAACAAGAATGTGCTGCTGGCAGTAGACTGCAGCATCTTATGCCTGATGTTCTATGATAATGTCAAAACTCGTCTCCTCTTTTGGCCCATGCCCTGCGGCTGTTTAGAAAGCTATAGATCCTGAAGGCCTTCACCAAGCTGGGAGTGTCCACTTCTAAAGCAGGGTATCTTGGGTGGCCTCTTTGGCTCTTCCATTGACTAGATGATGGACCTGGACACAATACATAATCAAGCATTTCCAAACCCTGCACCCAGATAATCATGGCTATTCTCTGAATATATAAATAAATATGAATAGATCTATTCATCTTTGAAATTAAAAACTTCCTTGGATCAACATAATGGTGCAGTGACTCCTCTGCCTACATGTGAATAGTTTTAAAAATGAAGAAGGCCCAGGAGCTGAACCCCAAAGAGGTTGAGTAAGTGAAGATAGGAGCATGAACTGTTTCTTACTTGGTCTGAAACCTTGGATGGGGGTGAGGGCTTTGGAGATCAGGGAAGAACCCTTCAGGGCAGGAAGGGGCATTATGGTGGAAATGTTATTTGAGGGTAGAATCTTTAGATTAGGAATTAGATTATTTGCAATAGTCAGTGACTATAATAATCTAGTGTTTGACAAACCGAAGACTCCAGCTTCTGGGATACTAACTCACTATTTGAAAAAACTTGCTGGGAAAACTGGAAAATAGTATGACAGAAACTAGGTGCTGACCAACATCTAAAACCCTAAACCAAGATGAGGTCAAAATGAGTTCATGATTTATACAAAAAAATATTACTATAAGCAAATTAGGAGAGTAAAAAATCTTATCTGTTGAGAAGGGAGGAATTTATGGCCAAATAGAAAACATTATGAAATGCAAAATGGATAATTTTGCTTAAATTAAATTCAAAAGACTTTGTACAAAGCCAAGTTAGCCAAGACTGAAAGGGAAGCAGAAAGCTGAGAAACAATTTATACAGCCAGTGTTTTCTGATAAAGGCCTCATTTCTAATACATAAAGAACTGAGTCAAATTTATAATACAAGTCATTTCCTAATTGATAAATGGTCAAAAGTTATGAACAGACAATTTGCAGATAGAGAAATTAAAGTCATCTATAATCATATGAAAAAAAAATTCCCTAAATCACTATTAGAAAAATATGAATTAAAACATTTCTGAAGTACTACCTCATACCTCTCAGATTGGCTAAAATGACAGGAAAAGATAATGATAAATGTTGGAGAGGATGTAGGAAAAGTGGAACATTAATACATTGTTGGTGGAATTGTGAAATGGCCCACCATTCTGGAAAACAATTTGGAACTATGCCCAAAGTACTCAAACCATGCATACTTTTTAACCTAGCAATTCCACTTCTGGGATTGTATCCCTAAGAGATTATAAAAAAAGGAACAGGATCCATATGAAAAATGTATGTGGTTTCTCTTTTTGTGGTGGCAAGGAACTGGAAACTGAATGGATGCCCATCAGTTGGGGGAATAGCAGAGTACGTTATGGTATATGAATGTTAAGGAATATTACTATTCTATAAGAAATGCCTAGAAAGACATATATTAACTGACATTGAATGAACTGAACAGAACCAGAACATTGTACATCATAACAAGATAATCAACTGTGGATAGGCTTGGTTTTTCTTAACTATGCAGTAATTGAAAATGATTTCAAAAGACTTGGGATGCAAAATGCTATTCAGAGAGAACTATGGAGACTAAATGTGATTTAAAGCATAGTATTATTTTAGTCTTTTTGTTTTTCTTACACAACATGACAGATATGGAAGTATATTTAAAAGGATTGCCTATATTTAACTTATATCAGAATGCTTGTCTTGGGGAGGCAGAAAAATTTGGAACACCAAGTTTTACAAAAATGTTGAAAACTATATTTACATATTTGGAAATTCCTAGTTCATTACAGAATCTTTTTTATTTCTCCCCTCCCTTCCCAACATGATCAATATTGAGTGGAAGGGACAAAAGAAAAAAATATATCATTATTAATTATGGAGAGAGGATTTTTAAATGATGTGTTTTCCAGAAAAGCCAAATTTCACGGTACTATGTAGTGACTACATAGTGAAAAGATAAAGGCAACCCTTTATAGGAATTTGCCTATTTTTACTAAGCTGGAAAAAACTAAGATTTTACATAATAATTTCAAATACATGTAACCACTTCAGAGGATTATTTACACTAATGGGAACCTCCATATTTAAGAAAGTTAAAAGAATTAGGATAGTAGGATTAAGTAGAGGTTTAAAGAAGGGGGCAGGTAAAGAATCTAGCCATGGTTATAGTGAGGAAAAGTAGATAAGGAGAGACTAAAGACAAACAAAAAGAAAAATTCTTAAAAAGACAATGGGGAAGAATCAAGATTACAAATAGTAGAAGCCCCTTCTTCAGCCCCAGGGGGACAATTAAGCACAAATGCAAAACTGGGATAGTCCTGGCCCTCCTTTGGCTTATCTTCTGATGGGAAGATAACACATAGGGGAGTTTCAATCAAAGGAGTCACAGGTATATTGACTTGACCAATTAGACAGCAAATTGATAGGTTCTTTCCAGAAGAGATCATAGTATCGATTTAACTTCATATCCTAAAGCCAGCTTTGATTGTGGTGGAGGGGTTGAGTATACACAAAATTGATGACACATGGACCTTGTTTGAAGGCTAGAAGCATGCTCAGTATGTGATTTTGTACTCTGACTAACAACTGGCTCCACTGTGGGAATTGTGAAGGAATAGTGGAAGTCCTCTCTGAGTGTAACAGTCTCTACAGGAGACTGGAACAAAGATGAAAATGTGGAATAAACAGGGTTTTTTGAAGCCTGGAGTGAAGGAGATGAGGGCAACAAACTTATTTTTCCAGTAAAGGAGGCAACATTCTTTGCTGAAGGAAGAATAGGAAACTAGAAAGTTAAAGATTTCTTATCTGAATTGGTCAAAGGAGGGGAAAATACATATGTACACAAAATTAGGTATAAATGCATTTTACTCAACAGGAAAATAAGCAGAAAAAGGGGAAAATTAAAAGGTAAAAGAAAACAACAAAGCAAAAATAAACTCAAGTTCTACAAAAATATTTATAGTTTTTTTTTGAGGTGGAAAATGGGACTCTTAATGGGAGGTGTCCACAAATAGGGGGAATGGTTGAACAAGTTATAGTGTATAAATATCATGGAATATTATTGTGCTATAAGAAATGATCAAGGGGATAATTTTTGAGAAACCTGGGAAAACTTTATATGAACTGATGAAGAATGAAATGAACAGAACTAGAACAATTTATATGACAATAAGGTAAAGCTGAACAATTCTGAAATAATTAAGAAATCTAAAAAACAAAACAAAAGGAATTAAGAACTCTAATTACTGCAATCACTAGACATAATTCCAGAAGAATGACACTACTTGCCTCCAGAGAGATAAAAGGCTCAGAATGTGGAGACATAGTTTTTGGACATGGTCGATGCAGAAATTTGTTTTATTATATAACTTAATTTGTTTTTCTTTGCTCTTATTTCTCAATTGGGAGAAAAAATATAGTTGTGTGTATGTTGATAACTTTTAGTGAACATAATTAGCAATTATATGAATTTCTCCAACTAAAGTACTGCTTATACAGGAAATGAGAAAGAGAATGATGGAAAAGAATAGTGGAATGACATTTGGGGTTTGGTCAAATGTAACTGGTATTTTCTGATTTACTCTGTCTTTTCTACCCCTGCCTCATCTTTACCCCATCCCCTTAAAATTGCTTCATAACATTTTGTACCTATTTACTTCTCTATCTGTATTCCCAATAAAATGGGAAAGAGACAGGCAGCTGACAACATATGGTCAACTAGAAAGTCAAAACTTTTAAGGGAGCAACTAACATGAGGTTGTGATGAGGATGAAGATTAAGTTTAGGAAAGAGGCACAAGGAGAAATGGAAGAATAAATTATGATTAGGTAGAGGAGCTTCAGAATTCTGCATCATGGAGGTGAGACAATGGGATGAATTAGAGAAAAGATTTTTAGGAGGGCTATAAATTCATTACTAGAGAAGACATTACTGTAAATGTTTTAATTAGAAAAATATGAAAGCAGAGATTATAGTGAAAAGGAAGACATAAAAACCAGTTACTGAATGAGAGAAAGAAGGGAGAATAACCAGAAAGTCAGTAGATAGTTGCAACAAGTTGGGTGATAATCATGGATGGAATGAACATTCTGATAGGATGCTGAGTGATGGTGACAAAGGGATGGTCTGGAAGTGGCAGTGAAGGGTAAAATATATGCAGTCTCTTACTACTAGTCTAGTTCAGTGAATGAAAGGAGTATCTGCTACAAAGGGTAGCTAAGGAGTTCCTGAAAGAAAAGCCCAAAGTGAAGAGTACCAGAATTAAGGGAAACAAGTTAACAATTGCAAGACTGGGGCCAGGTAGGTGGCAAAGTGGATAGATCACAGACTCTGAAGTCAGTGGGATCCAAGTTCAAATCCAGCCTCAGACACTTAACAGTTACTCTGTGACTTAACCCCTACTGCCTTGAAAAACAAAAACAACTGCAAAGACTTTCTGAGGGACAAATGAAAGCAGAAGGTGCTATAGAGTGACAGGACAAGGATAAATTGTGGGGAAAGATGAGAGAAGAAGAGTATATTTGCTTAATAGGTGTTAACTCTGCAAAAGTCCAAGATGAACGGAAGCTGAACTAGTTAGACTGGTAGTGCTATGTAGATACCTACCTTTAGAGTCCATTATGACAAAGCATGAAATAGGTTCTAGACCTCATCGATTCCCAGGATGCCAAAATCTCATAATTCTGAGATAATAGCTAAAGAATAGTAGTGATCTGAACTATGAGGATTAAGTTGAACTTGGAGTCAAAGGCTGTTCTAGACCATTTAAAGACTGGGAATTGAGAACTTCAAAGAGACCACTATACACATATCCTGTCTTATAAATCAATGACTCCCAAGTGATTAAGACCTCCAAAAATGGCCTAGATCCATCACATCTACATGTCTTGTGATAGGAATTAGTATTTTTGAGCCACTTTCCCTCCCTAGATCTCAGTCATGTGAATTATTCACATTACTATAGCACTTGAAGATTTTTCAAGAACTTCTCCCAGCAAGCCTGTGAGGTCTGTCAAAAAGCTGTGATTTCTTGGTGTGACTCTCTCCCATCAGAATATTAAATAGTTATTGGAAGCTTAAGTTCTCAGTTACCTGAGAAGTAAAGTGAATTGTCCATGTTCAGAGTATTGTTGGAGGCTTCAGATCTTTCTGGATACAAGTGCAGCATTATTCAATCCTACTAACTCCCTAAGAATTATTAGTCTAATAGTTAAGGAACCCGAGATTTAGAAAAGTTAAATAATTTTCCCATAGTCCCTCAACTATTAAGTGTCAAGAGTTAAGAAACCAGGCCTTTCCTACAAATGATTTTTCAAATGAGATTGGACTGGATCTCTAAAATTCTTTCTGCTGTAAGATCCAATGATATCCTAATTAATTAACATTAAGGCTCCTCCTTGTTTCTATTTATAAAGCAAATAAACGGGTTATTAAAAAAAAAACTTTTATTAATGTTGCAAAAAAGGACAGGTATAGTGACAGAATCTCTGTATAGCAGCAACATCCAGAAACTACCTTTTCTCCTTTTCTGAACAGCTCCCTTGCTAGGTCCCAAAGTAGATCTATCTGGAGAATTGGGAGTTTCAACCTCAGAGTGGGTAGGAACAGACCTGTGTAAGAAATCCCTCAACAGGAACACAACTTTGAACACATTCAACCTTGGGGACAAGAAGGATGACAAGAAAAGGACTAGGGCATTTAGGCCCTTTCCGAATCCTGAGGGCCAGCCCAACTTCTAGTCACAGGTGTAAGGGCACAGACACACCAGTGGTACTGACCAACTAAGGACAAGTGGAGTCTCATCCCTCAATTCATCAATTGCCCTGCCTGGAATGAGATAGCGATGAAACAAGACAAAACAACAAAGGAGGGGCTTTGGTGTGTGCCAGTCCCACTCCTGTTCTCCTTTCTAAAAAGGTCTTTGGCTTTATTAGGTGCCTCAGTCTAGGAGTATTGTGGTCCCAGAAAGTGGGAGCTTCTCAGCTTCTTCCTGTTTCACCCAGAGGAAAGGGAGATGCCCCACATCATTGTAGTCTCCCAATTGCTGATCAATCTCTGTCAGCTCACAAGGCTCAGCCCATATGTCCACAATCTTCCCCAAAGTGGAACAGCGTTCTTCCAGCTCTGCCCCTTCACTCTGCATCAGCAGATTGGCCAGCTCACTGCTGAGGCTCTGGATCACATCTTCTCTACCTTCTTCCCAAGCCTGGTTGATGTTCAAATCTTTGACAGGATCCCGAAGCTCCCCATGGGGTCCGAGGAGGTGCTGGTACCGCTTCTGCCACCGTCTACACACCATGACCTCCCTCACAGCCTCCTTGTTGGTGTGGAGCATCGCAAGGATGTGGCGGCATGGTAAGTGATAGCGCTGCTGGAAGGAGCAACTGCAAGTGCACCCGTCCTTGCTAACCTGGTGGGAATCCTCTAGTAATTGGACCTCTGTTGCACAGCTAGCCACTTCTACCAGCTGGGTAGAATTCTGCACAACTTCCCACTCATTATGGCAGAGCTGGTAGGCAAGATCAGAGCCATTCTTGTGCAAGGCCTCTAGCATGTTATCTCCAAAGGCCTGTGGCTTTTGCTGTGTCTGCTGCTGAGGATGCAGGGGGGCAGCTTCATTAGGGAGTTTGGAGGTCTTGGATAGATTAGATACATAACTATCTGTGGCTCCCTTGGGTCTCAGGGGAACATAACCCTTTGGCTTAGCCCTCTCCCCACTAGGGAGAGGTTGGGACAGGTTCTTCGGTCGTTTGGTGTTGAAAAAGTCAACATAATCCACAAAGCGCAAAATGCAGCCCACCAGGGACTGCTGTTCCCTGAAGAGACTAGATACTTTGCTTGTAACTAGGTCAAGGCTATCCATGTAAGTACTACAAGCATGAAGACCCTTCCTGGCATGCATATACCAAAGCAGCTCACAAGAGAACCAATGGGCTTGCAGGTAGCTATAGAGATCCTTGTCTAAGAGGGTTTCTGCCATTTCAGACAGTTTCTGTAGGCCAGGGCTTGAGGCAACAAAAACCGCTTCCCGCAAAGCCTCCTTCATCAGGTGCTTGAAGGATTGACTAGCTCGGCTCCTTTGCAGCTTCTTCTCTAGGAGTCGGGTTGTATGGTAAATGGAAAGCAGCACACGAGCTAACGGGAACAGCTCCTGCACCACATCCCGGTGCTGGAAGGATGGTTCCACAAAAATGACCCTGACTTTGGACCAGTCAGAATTGAACTCAGTGAAGACACTCAACATCTTGGCGACGGAGGAAGCAGTCTCTTCCCTGAGCACTGCAAAATGTACCACCCTTCCCTCTCGCTCCTTGCTTTCCACCAGAAAGGCATAAAGCACATGACCGTGTGCATTTTCTACCCTGTGCAGCAGGAGGTTTTCTGGGAAGCGAACAAAAAGGTCCTGCATCTTGCTGCTCTGGAAACTGAATCGGTCAAGGTCTTGGTTGCTGCCCACACTGAGAGAGGCCATGGATCCCATGTCTGCCTTGAGGAAATTCTTCATGACTTCTGCCACATGAGCCAAATCTAAAGAGGTGATGCCTTCTTGCTTCAATTCAGGAAGAACAGGGTCTTCATGGGGGGAAGAGGAGGGCTCAGCTAAGGATTTCTTGCCCATCCCAGGATCCTCAGAGGTGCTTTTTCCCTGCTTGGCGTCCATCCACAACAGTTTTGACTGAAATTTGCCAGAAGTATCTTCCTGGGACTTCTTACACAGTTCTGAGGTTCTTTGTCCAGGAGAAGAGCCAGCTTGTGGGACAGTAGCAGTTTTAGTTTCAACATGGATGTGCTGCGTGTTCAGTTCACTGATAAATAGTCTATCCAATTCCTCATCATATTGCAGGACTAAGTATGCTGGGCACATGTTGGGCTCCAGCTTCTGCTTTCTGTATGATTGGGCCCGGGTACAAACAAATTTCACCTGCATATACCTGAAGAACAGAGAAAAGAGAAACAATAAGAATTCTACAATGCCAGATTAAATTTCCTTACATCTAAAGATCAAGGATGCAACATCCTAGGAAATCCTAGGAGGGCAGTCAAAGAACTGAAGAAGCAACATCAAGCAATATGAAAGTAAAGAGAGATAGCCCAGCTAACATATAGAGTCAATACCATTGAAAGGATAAACAAATAGTGCTAATGCAGTTATGATACAGAAGGCTAGGAACTAGAAATCTTAGAGATATTAGTCTAAGCTTCCCCATTCTCCACCTCACCAAAAACAAAACAAAAAACAAACAAACCACTGAGGTATAGAGAAGTAAAGCCTATTAGTTCTTATTAGCATGATATGTGCTATGATAGAAACAATTCTAGAAACTTAGAGCAGGAAGGACTTCATAGATCATCCAGGTTATTTCCTATCCCAAGACTCAATTTTCTTTAACATCATCACTGCCAGAGAGCTATATAGTTCATAGACCTCTAGAAAAAGGAACTTAATTCTTTCTGGGGCAGATGATTCTACTTTGGGACAGCTCAAATAGAAAGGAAGGCTTTCTTTTCTATGAAGCTAAAATCTTTTTCCTTGTATCTTCCACCCATTGATTCTAGTTTTGTTGTCTAAAACCAGGCCAAGGGCACTGAATTTCTGACTCATTTCCCTCATATCCCTTTCAAAGATGCTAAACCAGTTTTGAGTCTCAGCTCTGATATCTCACATATTAGCTCTGTCACTGTGGATAGATCACTTTATCATTTAGATCTTAAGCTTCTTTATTTATAATTTTTAGTTCTTCCCTTTGATAGTATAGGCCCCATCCCATCCAAGCCTTCTAATGCTATATATGACCTCCCACAAAAAATCCACTCAGCCCAGTGTGGATCTATCTCTAATTCTCTTGATATAGTATAGAATATAGTAATTCTCAATCTTTTACTTTCTATGGGATCCTTCATTTAATTTCTGTTGATCTGTGACTACTGAAGATTTGGTCACAAGGCCCAAAGCAGGGGATCAGACAATCAAGGAACATGCACAAATAAAGTATTATGATCAAGGCTATTAATTATATGTCTATTTTCTCACTCTTTATTTCCCTCTGGAGTCACCATCTTTCCTCTCTAAATATGGAAAACTATTTTATAAGGATTATGGGAGTCCCAATCGTGGTCACAGAAACTCCCTCTTCCACACATCCAGATCTTATCTAATTATTTCAAATACCAGGCTCCTAGTAAACCCTTGCTATAAGGAAACTCTTCTTTTTTGTGAATTAAGGATACTTTTTATAATTTAATCATACATTATCTTTTGATATCTTGAATTACTGTTTTATTCTTTAACTTTTCATGTATTTTTCTTCATAAAGAGAATTAAGTCCAAACTCCTTAGCATGATATCCAAGATCTACTATATGATAAACTCTATATTTTCCACCTTCTCTTACTCTATTGCCTTCACTTTTGTTACACTTTAGTTAACCTGCAATATAGCCAATCCTGAACTTTTGCAAGGGTAGGATTGCTAGAAAATGGCATGAAAGTCAAAAACTTGAATGTTGATACATTTAATCTTTGGGAAACAGGAGGTTAAGATTGTGGTGACCACCTAAAACTGTAATATCTTACTATAGATCACTGAAAATATTTTTCTGCGTACAATTCTTTAAAAAACCATCAACAACAACAACAAAAACCTAATTGATTCTGACAATAATCACTTTATATTAACATATGAAATCTATAATACCATAAATATTTTCTCCGTTTTGTGGAGATAATGAATTATTGATTAACACCTGTTTAAGGACCATGTCTAAGTGAAGGGGCAGGTCAATTCTCTGAGAGCCTCCACATCTGTCAATCATCATCCTCTCACATGAAGAGATTTAGATCTCCAGCAGCCACTGGCAAGTGGCTCTGGTATCACAACAAATACCAAACTCAGGGCTAATGGTAGCTGCAAACATTCTGGCAAGAAGTTTAACGCTTTTTTCCCCCTCCCTAAGTGGTATCAGTGACTTTGCACATTTGAACTTAGTGCCCAAAGGACATGCATTACTCTTTGAGGGCATAATTAAAACACAAAACTTGAGTTTTAATGGTAAACAATGAAAATGAGGAACTGTCTTTAGAACAAAAGGGCAAAAAAGACCAGTAAAGTGCCTAGTAAAATACCAGGCTGCTCCACAAACTTTAATTAATTTTGCCTCTCATTTTCCTTTATCATATGTAGACTGAAATGTTTAGGGTTGCTAATACAAAAGTGAAAATGAAGTTATGAATAAAATTTTGCTAGTGCTTGAAGGTGAAAAAGTTAAGCCCTTGAATACTGAGGACTGACTGTACTTGTTACCCTTCACAATATCTAGCACTTTCCCACCTTTGTGCCTTTGCTTTCTTTTACTGTTTTCTGTGACTAAAGCACTATCTCCCCAAGTTCTGTTGAAATATTACTCTTCTTTCAAGTCCTAATTCCAATGCTTACTCTCCTAGGAAGCTTTTCTTGATGACTCCAGCAAAAAATCTTTTTCCTTTTAAATTTACACAGCAGTCTCTAGACTATGCTATACGCTATAATTATTTACTATACATTTAATTTATTGTACTGTGTATTAACCTTAGACTAAATATCAGGAGGACACAGATAATGTCTTAATCATCTTTGTATTTTCTGTAACAAAGGTATACTTACAGGCATTCATAGTAAATGCTTGCTGAATTAGCATTCTATTTCTTTTCAAAGGTCTCAAGAAGCAATTTTCATAGGCATTGATGATTACTGTGTACCAAACACAGTGCAATCATATATCTGAATTCAGGCTTTAGAAACTAAAATGTATTTCTTGTATACTTTCCTTTAGAAAGACAACCCTTCCTCCTCCAAACAAACAAATCCCAACCTATTCTCAGCTCTCAAAGAGCTCATGATCTAATCGGGGAGATAATATACAAATTATGTACACAAAAGATTCAGTAATCTCAGAGAGAAGATACTAACATGGAGAGAGATCTTGCAGAAGGTGGGATTTGAGGTAAGCTTGAAAGAAGCCAGGGAAGTCAGGAAATGGAGACAAGGAAGGACATTCCAAGAATGGAGAATAGCCAGGGGAAAAGCACAGGATTGGATTGAGAAACAATAAGGATTACTTGCAGAAAGGTAGAGTTCAATAACTTAGTTGGGTGGATATAGCTCATTCCTCAGTGTATTTATGAATACATACATGCAGACACGTGTACATGCACATAGAGAAGCAGTATGACATACTGAATATATCATTTAACTGGGAGTCAAAAAGATCTAGTCAAATCCTATCTAAGACATTTCCCGGGTTTGTGCACTGGGTAAGGCATCCCTCAGTTTATTTACATTTCAATTGAAGGGGTTGGGCTTGAAGAAAGGCCTCTAACATTCTTGACAGCTCTACATCTATGATCCTCTATCTTTCCAAATACTATCTTTTTTATCACAAAAGGATCTTAAGTTGAGCCCAGAACTGAAAACTGAAGAGTAGGCTAGATTATTAATTTTTTTAAATAGCTTTTTATTTACAAGTTATATGCATGGATAATTTTACAACATTGACAATTGCCAAACCTTTTGTCCAATTTTTCCCCTCCTTTCCCCCACCCCCTCCCCTAGATGGCAGGTTGAGCAATACATGTTAAATATGTTAAAGTATAAATTAAATACAAAATAAGTATACATATCCAAACAGTTATTTTGCTGTACAAAAAGAATCAGACTCTGAAATAGTGTACAATTAGCCTGTGAAGGAAATCAAAAATGCAGGCGGACAAAAATATAGAGATTGGGAATTCTATGTAATGGTTCTTGGTCATCTCCCAGAGTTCTTTTGCTGGGTGTAGCTGGTTCAATTCATTACTGCTCCATTGGAACTGATTTGGTTCATCTCATTGCTGAAGAAGGCCACGTCCATCAGAATTGATCATCATATAGTATTGTTGTTGAAGTATATAATGATCTTCTAGTCCTGCTCATTTCACTCAGCATCAGTTCATGTTAAGTCTCTCCAGGCCTTTCTGAAATCCTCCTGTTGGTCATTTCTTACCAAACAATAACATTCCATAATATTCATATACCACAATTAATTCAGCCATTCTCCAATTGATGGGCATCCACTCAGTTTCCAATTTCTGGCCACTACAAAGAGGGCTGCCACAAATAGGCTAGATTATTATCGACAAACTGTGAAGTACTTGGAATGACCTCTGTGACAAAGATCTATTTTTAAAATCTCAATATTCTTAGAGTACTGCTGTATAGGTTTCCAGTTAGTGAACTCCACCATTTCTGAAGAATGAAAATGAGGATCACCCAGAAAGCAAAAGAAATGCAGAAATACATCATGGACATGGAATTAAAAGGAAAAGAAAGATTAAGAACATGGTAAAAGCAACATAAAATTTAAAAAGTAGACTTGTCACATAGTAATGGCAAAGAATAATTATTGTCCACTGGTATCCTTTTGATGTCAAGAGAAAGTGGGAAAGGTCCCCACCATGTAAGACCTCAATGGTGAATTCCTGAGATTAAAAAGAAGTTATATAAAATAAACATTAATGAAATGGAATTGACATCCTGGAAGGGAATACCCACATCAATGGAGTCATAGATCCACTTCAGTTTATTGTAAGGAAAACTTTCCTAACCACTTGAGCTGTTAAATAGTAGGATGGGATGCCTTAGCAAGTAGCTAATTCTTTACTCACTTGAAGCTTTCAAGTGGAGGGCAGATGATCACTTGTCAGGGATGAGGTAAAGAGGATTCCTGTTTGGGTACAGGTTAAACAAGAACTGAGTCCCCTGCAACTCTTATGAATCAAAGACTAATTGGTGGGTGGAGCTGGCCATACACCCCTTCTTGAGAGTATTATTACCACACATACTCGCAACTACTTGCAATGAAGGCCAAAGCATTTTACCCTCCCAGTTGCAGACACTCAGCAAGGGAGGTTGTGAGCCTAGCTGTAAACAAAACTAAGAAAAACAGGATGTGCCTAGATTGGCATCACTAGGGTGGAGGGAGCAAGAGTTGAAAGATGCCTACATCTCCTATAAATACCATATATGGACATCTACATAGTTGATGAGACTATTAAAAAGCCTATTGATAAAGCCAGGAAGAAAGGCTCAAAATTACTGGCCAAATAAGCTCAAAGGCTCTTTCCAAGATCCCTGTTTGTGAAGGACACCACCATTCTCCCTAATTAAAAGCCTTCGAATTATTTGCTAACAAATTTTGTGACCTTGTTAGACAAGACAGATATTGCCTCGTAACTAAGTCTCTTCCTCTCTTTGGGTCTCAGTTCTTTTCTTCTTAAAAGTTGGGATAGATGATCATTAAAATCCCTTCTAACTCTAGCATCCTATGTATGATGATTCCATCCAGTTCTAATATTCTACAGCATTCAATTCCTTTTTCTTTCACCTCCCTTTCAGCTAACCTGTCATCACATTTTTTTTTTAATTGAACTAAATACAAAATGAGAAAAAACAGAATAGAAAAAGACAGAAAAGGAAAATAAACAAAATATTGTCATGTGCCCAGCAGAATATCAGGGAAGATTAAAAATATTTAATAAATTCCCACTTCAAGAAAGCATATATAATAATAGAAGAAATTATATTTATGAGTGTCCATATTTTCTTTCATGTTATTCTTTTGTTCTATACTATGCATTTTTTACTCTTCCCCCACCCTTCTCATCCCCTCTCACCTCCCCAAGCAGGCTACAGTTAAGCATAGATATGTGCATCTAAAACAATATTAATATGTCTGTCATAGTATGTAGATTTCTCTTGATTGACTCTTTAAGTATGACTGTCTAAGATCAATGATTACTAGCCCTATTTTTTTTCCTAATAAATTCTATTCTTAATCTTTGTTGTAATGTTAGTGTATAACTAATGGATCATTTACCTTAAAAACACTTTCAATCACTCAAGAAAACTTCTGACTGATCATTACAACATGACCCCTTGCCATAATATGATACATTTCTACACTAGCACAAACAAACCGAGCACCCTTTGATCTAACCGAAGGGGAATCCGAACTAGTCTCTGGGTTTAATGTAGAATATGCTGCTGGTCCTTCGTATTTCTTATAACTGCTAACTCTTCTATTTTAATTCTTCTCCTTAACTTGCCTTGTTACTATTTAACCTCTTCCCACCCTTTCCTTCCCATTCTGATTCCCATTAAGCTACATAGTTTATCCCATTCCTGTTAATCTAAACACTCTCCTGTACTCTACCTTATCTAATGCTTCCCTTTCTCCCCCTTTTCTTCCTTGTCCACCTTGTCCCACTGGCATAAATCTACATATTTTTCTATACTCCATTTTATCCTATTCCTTCTTCCCTTGTTTATAAATTTTGGAAGGTGCTATATTTTTGTAGTATATATATGTAGCGTTCCCTATTTAATATATTCCTTGTGTAAATAGGTTTTCAGAACTATGAGCCCTCGTTCCCCTTTCCCCCACAATGCCTTCACATTGGTTTTTCCTCTGAACCTCATTTGTATAACATAATTATTATTTTTACCTTTTCCTAGACAGTTTTGTCTTTTAGAATCATCATACCAACTCTGTCCCAATCTTTCTTTTGAGTAACCCAATTACTCATGTCAAATTTAAACCATGTTGAGTTCCTCTAAATTAGTCTTTGATATTGGCTCTTAGGTGTTAAAGTTTGTATTAAGTTTGGGTTTAGCAGAGACTAAGATCTAAAAATCTACAAGTTCATTGAATATCCATTTTTTTTCATTCAATGTTATGTATAACTTGCTGAATATGACAGTTTAAGCCTCAGGCCAAGTTCTTTCGATTGTCAATATATATATTATTGCTGCACATGCACTCTTTTATTGTGGCTGTTGATAAATTCTGTACAATTTTAATTGTAGCTTCCGCATATTTGAATTTTTTTGTTTCTTGCAAAATTTTCTTTTTGATCTTGGGGTTTTGAAATTTGGCAACAATGTTCTTATGTGTTTTCCATAAAGGATGTTTTTGAGCAGAATTTTTTTTCTATTTCCATTTTCCCCTTGTCTTTTATCACTCCAGGGCAATTTTCTTTAATGATTTCTTGCATTATTGTGTCAAGGTTCTTTTTTTGATTACAGCTTTCAGGTAGTCTAATTATTCTTATATTTTCTTTTCTTGATCTGCTCTCCAGATCTGTTGTTTTTCTTGTTTCACATTCTGTACTATTTTTTCATTTTTTAAATAATTCTTGGTCTCTTATACTTCACTGGTTTCCCCTTGCCCAGTTCTAATTTTCAAAGAATTCTTTTCCTCTTTAAGACTCTATCTCCTTTTCTAGTTTTTTTCAATAATCTTGCTTTTCTTGGATTTTTTTTTTATGGTTTTGTTTTGTTTTTAAGTTTTTCCTCAATCTCTGTCACTTGATTTTTAAAGTCTTTTTTGAGTTCTTCTATAAATTCTTTTTGAAAAGGTAGCCATTTATACCCAGAAAAAGAACTCTGGGAGATGACTAAAAACCATTACATTGAATTCCCAGTCCCTATATTTATGCACACCTGCATCTTTGATTTCCTTCACAAGCTAATTGTACAATAATTCAGAGTCTGATTCTTTTTGTACAGCAAAATAATGTTTTGGTCATGTATACTTATTGTGTATCTAAGTTATATTTTAATATATTTAACATCTACTGGTCATCCTGCCATTTAGGGGAGGGGGTGGGGGGTGGGGTAAGAGGTGAAAAATTGGAACAAGAGGTTTGGCAATTGTTAATGCTGTAAAGTTACCCATGTATATATCCTGTAAATTAAAGGCTATTAAAAAAAAAAAAAAAAAAAAAAAAAAAGTAGCCATTTAACCTTACTCTTTGGGATAGAAGAGGCTTTAAAAAACAAACAAACTTAACTATCCTCCTCTGAAGATGAATCCCTTTCTTTCCTATTCTCACTGTAAGTTTCTATGTGATTGGGTCCTTTCTTTGCTTGTTCACTTTTTTTTTTTTTTTTTTTAAACAAGAACTACTAGTGTAAGTACCTCCAATCCTGGGTTTGGGGAGTTGATGCCTCTAGCTTCACTTCAATTCTTCCCTCTGACCTAAAGCCCCAAAGCAAAAGCTCCACCCTCCTGCACGTGCCCACAGCAATGAGCATCTCTGCCCCACTCTGCATTCACCGGATGTGTTGGTTCCTGCCTACTCAGGGCCACATCTTTGCAGAAGTTCCCTCCATCTTCCCAGACTCAAATCCTGATTTCCCACCCTGGGAGGTGAAAGTTCCTGTGATTCTAGCTGAGGCTCCAGTAGAACCCAGCTAGCTGCAGAGTTCCCCACTTCCTATTTCTATGGAGCTAACCTGGAGGTGTTTGCACTTCACTGGTTAATCCCGTCCTGAGGTCTTTCTTCTGGTCTTCTCAGGTTGGACCCCCGTTCTGTCCCAAGTCTTCTCTGTTTTTCATCAGTCTAGGTTCACCCTGAGGCACAAATTTATTCTGTTTATGGGAGAAATCTGGAGAGCTTGAAATTTTCTGACCTATTCTGCCATATTCCCACAATCCTCCCCATCATCACATTCTAAATATTCTTCTCATAACTCCCTCCCTCACCCTCTGCCCAGATTTGTCCCTTTTCTATTTCTAATGCACAGGGTGATATAATGGGAAAACACTATGTGGTCAGGCACTGCTCCTGAATTCCAACTCCATTACTACCTTGGGAAAATAGAGGAGAAGGTGGTGGTGGTGATGGTAGTAGAGGTTTCCTGCAATCCTAAATACTAGTTTTAACCCACAACTTTTTTATCTCATGGTTTTACAATAAAGTCCTCATAAGTAATTTTCTACTCTTTTATCTTATTGCTATGTGCTTATGCAACTGTGTAATAATGCCTCCTATATTGATGGATTTATGTATACCTTGTTTCAAGTGAGCCCCTCGAGAAACCCGCTAATCTGATTTGATTTTCTATTTCCTTTGGTATTTTTCATCTCCCTTCCTGAGATGTCAGGGAAGGCGTGATCACCTTTTTGGAGTTCTCACCTCCTTAAGAAGTCAAGGAGGTTATGATTGCTTATGTTCTAAATCAAAAGAAAAGGGGAGATGTTGGAATCTTTACAAAGTGTTAAGCCATTGGAGCTGGATCTATTGGTAACACTACTAATTAATGTTATCTCCTTTCAACATCTCTTTATTAATATCATTGTCATGCGTTTCCTTAAGGTTATAGACAATGTTTTAAGATACAATGCAAAGAACACTGGACTCAGGAAAGCTAGCTTCAAATCTTGCTCTTCAACTTACTATCTTTATAACCTTGAACATATCAATCTAATTCTTTGAGCCTCAGGTTCCTCATCTAGAAAACTGAGGACATGATACAATAAATATTATATGTAGTAAAGGGCCATGGAAAGACACTGAAAACTAATTAGAAAATAGGCAATCTAATATTAAAGAATGAGGGAATCAAATAACAAATCATAGAAATAATAATTTCATCAAAGAGAACAACAATAACGAGAAAACACACCAAAATTTATGGGATGCAGCCAAAGCAGTTAAAATTGAAAGTAAGAAAACACTTGAACTAATATATAAAACTAAGCTTGTTTTAGGAAAAACAATAAAACAGATAAATCTTTGGTTAATTAAATTTTAAAAACATAAATTAATAGAATAGAAAGAGAAAAAGAATGAATTCAACCCCAATGAAAAGAAAATTAAAACAATAATTAGAAACTATTTTGCTCAACTGACAATCTGACAATCTAAGTGAAATGGATAAATATTTACAAAAATGTAAATTGCCGCAATTAACAGAAGAAAAAATAAAATATTTAAACAACTCCATTTTAAAAAATGAAATTGAACTAGCCATCAATGAACTTAATAAGAAAAAATCTCTAGGGTCAGATGGAATTACTAATTAATTCTACCAAAAAGTTAAAGAACAATTAATTCCAATACTATATAAACTTTTTGAAAAAACAGGCAGAGTCCTATTATGTTATTTTTATGATACAAATACAATACTGATGCCTAAAACAGGAAGAGTTAAAACAGAAAATTACAGACCAATATTCCTAATGAATATCAATGCAAAAAAATTTAAAATAAAATATTAGCTAAGAGATTACTCCAATTTATGACCAGGTCAAATTTAAACTAAGAATGCAGAGTTTCATCAGTTGAGAAATGGCTAAATAAGTTATGGTATATGAAGATAATAAAATACTATTGTTCTATAAGAAATGATGAGCAGGCTGATTTCAAAAAAGCCTGGAAAGACTTACATGAACTGATGCTAACTAAAGCAAGGAGAACCAAGAGAACATTGTACACAGTAACAAGATTTTGTGGTGATCAACTGTGATGGATTTGGTTCTTTTCAACAATGAGGTGATTCAAGGTAATCCCAATATTGAGATGGAAAGTACCATTTGTATCTAGAGAGAGAGCTATTGAGATTGAATGTATATCAAAGCATAGTATTTTCATCTTTTGTTGTTGTTGCTATTTGTTTGCTTGTGGGTGTTTTTTTTTAAACTTTTGATTTGATTTTTCTTGCTCAGCATGATGAGCATGGAAACATATTTAGAAAAATTATACATATTTAACCCATATCTGATTGCTTGCTATCTTGGGGAGGGGAAAGGGAGCAGAGAGGGAAAAAAAGGTTAGAACACAAGGTTTTGCAAAGGTGAATGTTTAATCTTTGCCTGTATTTGGAAAAATAAAATACTATTAAAAATAAACTAAAAATCTCCCCAACAATGCAGGGCTGGTTCAATACTAAGAAAATTATCAGCATAATTGACCATATCAATAACAAAACAGAAATCATATGATTATCTCAATAGATGAAGAAAAACTTTGACAAAATACAACACCTATATTTTATTTTATTTTTCCAAATATAAGCAAAGATAGTTTTCAACATTTACCTTTGAAAAAAATTTTTTTTTCCAAATTTTTTTCCTTCCCTTCCTCTCCCCCACCAAGACAGCAAGCAATCCTATATAAAACAGGTACAATTCCTCTAAACAATATTTCTATATTCTATACATTGTGCAAGAAAAATTTGCTCAAAAGAGGAAAAAACATGAGAAAGAAACAATAACTACAATTATAAAAAGATAAAAATACTATACTTTGCTCCACATTCAGTTTACATAGTTCTCTCTGAATAAGAATGGCACTTTCTATCACAGTTGATCGTTATATGATCTTGTTACTATGTACCATGTTCTCATTTCTGCTCACTTCACTTATATCATTTCATGTCTCTACTCTACAAGCTTTTCTGAAATCAGCCTTCTTATCATTTCTTTTTCATTTCCTGGTTTTTTTTTTTTTAATAGCTTTTTATTTACAAGTTATATGCATGGGTAATTTTATAGCATTCACAATGGCCAAACCTTTTGTTCCAATTTTTCCCCTCCTTCCCCCCACCTCCTCCCCTAGATGGCAGGATGACCAATACATGTTAAATATGTTGAAGTATAAAGTAAATACAAAATAAGTTGCTTATCATTTCTTATAGGAAAATAATATTCCATTATATTCATATACCTTAACTTATTCAGCCATTCCCTAATTGATGGGCATCCATTTAAATTTCCAATTCTTTGTCACTATACAAAGGGCAGCTACCAACATTTTTGCACATGTTTTCCTTCTTTTATGATACAGACTCAGCAAAGACTGATGGATGGACAGTTTTATAACTCTTTGTGCATAGTTCCAAACTGCTCTCCAGAAAGGTTGGATCATTTCACAACTCCACCAACAATGCATTAATATCCCAGTTTTCCCTTCCAAAATTGATCATTATCTATTCCTGCCATCTTAGCCAATCTGATATAGCAACTATTCCTATTAAAAATATTAAAGATCCATGGAGAAGAAACAAATTTGTGGCAAAAGAACTAAATTACGTTGTGAAATACAAAATGGCCATTTTGATTATATTAAGTTAAAAAGGTTTTATATAATCAAAACTATCAAATGCAGACAAGATTAGAAGGGAAGCAGAAAACTGGGGAAAACATTTTATATCCAAGGGTTCTGATAAAAACCTCATTTCTAAAGTATATAAATAAATGACTCAAATTTATAATACAAGCCATTCTCCAGTTGATAAATGATGAAAGGATATGAACAATTTTCAGATGAAGAAATTAAAATCATTTCTAGTCATATGAAAAATGCTCTAAATCACCACTGATTAGAGAAATGCAAATTAAGGTAACTCTGAGGTATCACTACACATCTCTTAGATTGGCTAAAATGACAGGAAAAGATAATGATTTAGACTAATTCCAATCTAAAAACTATCTATACATATTTTTTGAAAATAAAAAGCTTAAAAAAATACTAAAGATAATAGGAATAAATGGAACTTAAAATGGTAGCAATATTTAAGCATTATATTTAATGGGGATAAGCTAGAAGCCTTCCCAAGAAGGTCAGAGGTGAAGAAAAGATACTCATTATCACCATTATTATTCTTTTTTTTTTTTTTTAAATTTAATAGCCTTTTATTTACTGGATATAAACATGGGTAACCTTACAGCATTAACAATTGCCAAACCTCTTGTTCCAATTTTTCACCTCTTACCCCCCCCCACCCCCTCCCCTAGATGGCAGGATGACCAGTAGATGTTAAATATATTAAAATATAAATTAGATACACAATAAGTATACCCGACCAAAACGTTATTTTGCTGTAGAAAAAGAATCAGACTCTGAAATATTGTACAATTAGCTTGTGAAGGAAATCAAAAACGCAGGTATCACCATTATCATTCAATGTAATACTGAAAATGTTAATTTTAGCAATAAAAGAAGAAAAAGAAACTGAAGTAATTAGAATAGGCAATGAGGAAACAAAACTATCACTCTTTGTAGATGATGTTAATATACTTAGAGAATCAACTAAAAAACTACTTGGAATATTTACCATCTTTAGCAAAGTTGCAGGACATAAAATAAACTCACATAAATCACTAGCATTTCTATATATTACTAACAAAACTTAACAGCAAGAGACAGAAAGAGAAATTCCATTAAATATAACTATAGATATATTTTAACATTTAATATGTATTGGACTACCTTCCATCTAGGGGAGGGGTGAGGGAAGGAAGGGAAAATTTGGAACAGAATGTTTTGCAAGAGTCAATGTTGAAAAATTATCTATGCATATGTTTTGTAAACAAAAAGCTATAATAAAACTTAAAAAACATAACTGTAGCCAACATAAAATATTTGGGAATCTTCTTGCCAAGACCAACCCAGGAACTATATGAACATAATTACAAAACACTTTTCACATAAAGTCAGATTTAAATAATTGGAAAAATATCAATTACTCATGAGTAGGCCAAACTAATATAATAAAAATGACAATTCCACCTAAATTAATGTACTTGTTCAGTGTCATATCAATCAAACTGCTAAAGAAAAATTATTTTATAGTGTTACAAAAAAATAAAAAAATTCATTTGGAACAACAAAAGTCAAAAATATCAAGGGAATTAATGAAAAAAAAATTACCAAGAATGGTAGTCTCACAGTACCAGACCTAAAACTTTTATAAAGCAAATCATCAAAACCACATGGTACTGGCTAAGAAATAGAGTGGTGGATCAGTGGAATAGGTTAGATTCACATGACACAATAATAAATGACTATAGTAATCTAGTGTTTGATAACTCTGAACTCCAGCTTATGGAATAAGAACTCACTATTTAAAAAAGATTGCTGGGAAAACTGGGAAATAGTATGTTAGAAACTAAATATAGACCACATTTCATACTCCACACCAAAATAAAGTCAAAATGAGTACCTGATTTAAGAATAAAGGTTGAAATTATAAGCAAATTATAAGAGCTAGATATAGTTTACCTATCAGATCTTTGGGATCTTTGGACGAATTTATGACCAAAGAACTAGAGAACACTATGAAATCCAAAATGGACAACTTTTATTCGGTTAAATTAAAAAGATTTTGCATAAATAAAAATCACCACAGCCAAGATTAGAGGGGAAACAGAATGCTAGGAAACAATATTTATACCCGTATTTTTAATAAAGGCCTCATTTCTAAAATACATAAAGAATTCAAGAAAACAAGTCAAATTTATAATACAAGTAAGTCATTCCCCAATTGATAAAGTTATAAGGCTATCAATAGAGAATTTTCAGATAAAGAAATTAATGGCATTTTTAGTCAAATGAAAAAATGCTGTAAATTACTATTGATTAGAGATGCAAATTAAAACAACTCTAAGAAATCTATCAGATGAGAGGAAAAGATAACGATAAATTTGAAGAGGATGTGGGAAAACTGGAATAAGTAAATCAAATACTACATCACTTAAGGTACATACATTGTTGGTGGAATTATGAAATGATCCAACCATTCTGCAGAGTAATTTGGAACTATGTCCAAAGAGCTATAAAACTCTGTATACTCTTAGACTCAGAAGTCTCAATTCTGGGTCTGTATCTCTAAAAAATCATAAAAAAGGAAAAAGGATCCATATATACAAAAATATATGTAGCAGCTTTTTATGGTGGCAAGGAACTGGAAACTGAATATATATACCCATTAGCTGGGGATGGCTGAATAAGTTATGGGATATGAATATTTTTGTTCTATAAGAAATAAGGCTGACTTCAGAAAATCCTGAAAAGAACTATGTGAACTGATATTGAGTGAAGTAAGCAGAACCAGGAAAACAATGGGCAACAAGTTTATGCGATGATCAACAGTGACAGACTTCATTCTTCTCAGTGGTTCAGTGATCCAAGATAAATCCAATAAACTATAGATGAAAAACATCGAATTATGGAGATTGAATGTAAACAGCACATGCTATGTTTATTATTTTTTTTCTTGTTTTTTTCCTCTCCTGATTTTTCTCCCTCATCATGATTCATAAAGATATATGTAAAAAAAAAAAAAGGAATATATGTATAACTCCCCAAAATGTTTTGATTTTAACTGAAAAAAAAAAAAAAAGAATATCTAGGGAATTAATGAAAAAAAAAAAAATACTAAGGAAGATGGCTAGGCCATACCAGCCTACTTAGCCATACCAGATCTAAAACTATATTATAAAGTATCAATTATCAAAACTATTTGATATTGGCTAAGAAATAGAGTGGTGGTTCAGTGGAATAGGTTAGGTACATAAGTAGCAGTACCAGTACAAGATTCCAGCTTCTGGGATGAGAAGTTACTATTTAACAAGAACTGCTAGAAGAACTGGAAAATAATATGCCAGAAAGTAGGCATTGACATCATCTCACACCATATACTAAGATAGGGTCAAAGTGGGTATTACAAATCAAACATTTACTGATAATAATAATTTTGTGACCTCCCCCACATTTAGTTACAAGACTGAGATGGGGTCGTGAATCAAAGTTTAAGAAGCTGGGATTTAGACATAAAAGGTGATACTACAAGGAAATTAGGAGAGCAAGGAATAGTTTACCTATATATGAGACTAAATACAAGAGAATGAACATTATGAAATGCAAAATAGACAATTTTGATTACTTTATATTAAAAAGATTTTGCACAAATATAACCAACACAAAGATTAGAAAGGAAGCAGAATGTTGGGAAACTTATTTCAGCCAGTGTTTTTTGTTAATGGCATTTCTAAAACATACAGAGAACTGAAATAAATTTATAACAGAACTCATTCCCTAATTGACAAATAAGTCAAAAGATATGATCAGGCAGTTCTCAAATGAAGAAATTAAAACTAACTATAGTGATATGAAAAATGCTCTAATTACAATTAATCAGAAAAATGAAAATTAAAACAACTCTTAGGTACCCTCTCACACCTATCAGATTGGCTAAAATAACAGGAAAAGAAAATGGCAAATGTTGGATGGGATAGGAGAAAAATGGGACATTGATGTACTGTTGGTGCAGTTGTGAAATGATCCAATCATTATGGAGAACAATTTGGAACTATGCCCAAAGTGCTTTAAATTTATGCCTATTCTTTGATCCAGCAATGCCACTACTAAGTCTGTACCCCAAAGAGATAAAAAAGAGAAAAGGACTCATATATACAAAAATATTTCTAATAGCTCTTTCTGTGGTGCCAAGATTTGGAAATTGAGGGGATGCCCATTCAATGGGTAATGGCTAAACAAATTATGGTATATGAAAGTAATGGAATCCTATTGTGCTATTACAAATAATGAGCAGGAAGATTTTGTTTTTTCTCTTTTTATGTTCTGATTTTTCTTTCACAACCTGGCATGTATAAATATGTTAAACTTGATTGTTGCATATATATACATAATCCAAATGAGATTGCTTATCATCTTGGAGAAGGGCTTGAGGAGGAAGAAAAAATAACTCAAAATCTCATGAAAATGAATACTGAAAACTATTTTTACATGTAATTGGAAAAAATAAAATACTATCAGGTAGGGAAAATTTTTTTTTTTTAAACTGAGGTGCACAGCTGATTAAAAGAGCTTCCTACCTTGTGGGGGATCACAGAGTGACTGGTTGCAAGATCCGTGAACCCAAACATATAAAAGCATTGTTAGATATGTATGTAGTTCCACCAAAATATGCAGGGCAAACTGTTTGCTTTCTTTTCACAGATTTATGTAACTAATCTTCATTTTTGGCCAAAAGGGAGGAAAAAAAAACTTTTTAAAAATTAACCTAAAATTAACCCAAGCTACTTCTAGCTACATATTCTTTCCAAGTAGACAGGCATGCCTAATCAGACTGTGAAGTATCTGATGTTTTTGAAGTCAACATAAGTTTGTATAAGTGGAATTTTCATCACTCCAACCAAATTACCAGTCTCAGAAATTGGCAAAACAATAGCAGCAATAGTCTAAATAGCAAGCTCAATTAAATGAATGTGACCAATAAGCAAACACCACCTTCAGAAATAAGATTACTTTGCATACATATATTTCTAGCTTTCAAATGTATGGAGGCTTGTGAAGAATTAAATCCAAATTATTTTTAAAGTGCTAGGGAGTTCACTTATCTTTACATCAATGGATGATAAAGATAGCAAAAATTGGGGTACATGACATTTTTTAAAAAAAGGCATCTACCTCCTTAGAAAAGGTAGGAACATGGGGCCTAGTTGGTGGAATGGATAGAGCATTAACTCTGAAGTCAGAAGGACCCAAGTTCAAATTTGACCTTAGACACTTAACACTTCCTAGCTGTGTGACCCTGGGCAAGTCACTTAACCCCAATTGCCTCAGGGGAAAAAAAAAGAAGAAAAGGTAGGAAATCTTGGACTAGAAGTTCTCCATTAGACAGTATCCTTGCCACAACTATTGGTATAATTTACTGCCTTGCATTAACCAACAGTTTTTCATTTTGCTGATTCACCTTGTATACTGCTTCCTGACCATTTTCCTTAACATGTGACTAGAAGGGCTTAAAGAACACTGAACTGGAACACAGAAGATGCTAAATTTTTTTCTGGCCTATCATTCATTTGGGCAAGTTACCAGGTTTTTTTCAGTCTTAAGTTTCTTGCCTACATAAAAAGGGAGTAATAATCTCTGCCCTACATATCATGATGCTGTTGCAAGGATTGAATGAAACTATGTATGAAGAAATGATATATAAACAGTAACATGCTCCTGTAGATGTAAGAAACTATAATGAGTCATATTTCCATGTTACTTTAGAAGATAATTTCTGGAAAAAAAAAAAAAAAAGAAGGTAATTTCTGCACAATAGCCTGATGACATGGGTAGAAGTATTACGATCTCTATCTTATAGATAAGAAAACAACTTGACTATGTAATTCATTTGATCCTTGGAACAAACTGTAAGTCTAGAGAGCAGAGAATAGATTATTTCTTTCACATTGTGCTGAAGGACAGTGCAGAGTACCCTAGTTAAGAATTCATTGGATCATAGGTTTCAGACCTAGACAGGATCTCAAGAGATCATCTGGTCCAGCTGAGGCCCAGGAACCTCATTTTACAGAGAAGAAAAGTAATAACCTATGGTTATAAACTGAAGATCCCAAAAGCACATACATAAGGGAGATGTAGTACTTTATTATGCTAAGAGAATGAGATATGAAGTCAAGAAGCCTCAGTTCAAGTCTCAGTTGGGTTACAAACTTAGGTTTGAGGAAATTTTTTCCTTTTGTGGGGCTTCAGTTTTCTCATCTCTAAAATGGAGAGCAAATGTTTGGTTGATTTCATTATAAGGGAATTATTAGGATATTAGGATAGTAATTTGCTCAACTTCAAGTCAATCTATTACTAATTTATAGTAATCCCAGCTGTAGGGGTATATTATGTAAGTGAATGAAGGAATTTTTCATGATGAGTGGAACACGGAGTCGATCTTGGATATATCCAATTTCAACAATAAAAGGCATAGAAAGAGTACACTCTAACACAGGAAAATGGCCAGCAAAAGAGCATGAACTGGGAGCTGGCACAGCTAGTACTAATCTAATACCTATTATGCGTGAGGCAGCGCTCTCAGTTTTTTTCAAACATTCTCATCGGATCCTCGCAATCCCCACAAAGCAGGTACTACTGTGTCATTGACTGCCCAAGGATGAAGGGCTACAATCTGAGGTCATAGAGCTTCCCGATTCCACAGTACCACCTAGATGATCCCGGAAAAGGAAGTGACCTAATTGGGCCATAAAAATAATCCACACAGATTTCTGAAGCCCTTTCAATTCATTCTATTTCGTGTGATCTTCTCAAAGCTTTGGGAGAGATGACAGGGTCGTCCCAATTTTACAGATGGAGACACTGAAGCTCAGTATCTGAGGCAGGAGAGCAGCCTAGGTCCTGCCGATTACAAATCTAGCATTCTAGCCACATCATGCCGCCTCTGCCTAGGATGCCCGACAGGGAGTAGCATGAATTAAGAGAGCAAACAGGATATGGAGTGAGGTTCTGGATTTGGTGGGAGCTACGGCAGGTTATAGAACAGGAGAGTGCTGTGGTGTGAGGGAGAGAGAACACTGGCTTTGCGGGACTCACATCCAAGCTCTACGGCTCAACGGCCAGTACGGCCTAAAGGAGGTCCACAGTTCCCTTTCCTGCCCTCGTTCCGTGGGACCTAGCGGGTGGTGGGTGCAGGGCAAGCGCCTCGGTCAGTGGGGAAGGGATGCTGGGGTCGCTTCCCTTCCCTGGCATCCCCCCCCTCCGCACGCGGGCCCAGGGGAGGCACTCTTACGTGATGTCCTCACGGATGGAGGTGCCATGGTTGAGGTTATGGAAGCGGACGGAGATGCAGTTCCTCAGACCGAAGGTGCATTTGTTCTTCCTCTTGTAGGCATTGAAGCACTCTCTGAAGTCCTCAAAGGTCTGGAAGTGGCTGCCCAGCTCCATTGCTCCCCTCTACCCCCGAGGAGCAAAGGGGTCCCTGGGGCCGGGCCCAACCAAAGAGGTCAGAGGTCACCAGAGGGTCAAAGGTCACACAGATGCTGTGAACGGGGTAGAGAGACCCATATATGGCACTTTGTGGGTACTTGTGGCCAAGAACTTGACATTAAGCTGGGGTCTCTCAAAGCTCCCCCAACCCTGGGTTAAAATGAGTCTTGCTGGGGCCGTTGTAACCTAGCTGTTGGAGAGGCATAGGAGAGGGAGAAGACGACCCTCGGGGCTTATTATCCATACTCTAGGCACCGCCCCCTCGTTGGGAAACCGAATCATAAACTAGATCCTCAGATGGGCTTCTCCCTGAGCCAGTTACAAAAAGAAACATGAGCCATATGACTGAAGATGGACGGAAGAGCGGACCAATGGAAATCTGGCTCCCGCCTCCAAGCGGGCCTGCCGGCAACTTCCGGATTCGTAGGCCCTCCCCCTTTTATCCCGGAAACAAGGGATGATGAGCAAGTCTGTGGGCGGGTGAAGCCTCTTCACCTCCACCCCGCCCGAGAGAGCCTGGAGCCGCTGTGGCGCGGGCTCGGAGCGTCTACGGCTGCTCTGTCTCCCTCTTGCGGCTTCGGAGCTAGCGCGATGTCGCCCCCGCTGGATTCGGGGAGCGCCGAGGAGCCCTCCGGGGACCTCCGCAGCGTCTTGGTCACCAGCGTGCTCAATCTGGAGCCGCTGGACGAAGACCTGTACAGGTAGCGGCGCCCGCGGCTGACTCCCCCGAGACCTCGCCTCGTCCCCCTCTGTGTCAGGCGAGAGCCCTTGGCGGTTGCTAGGGCCAGCAGGAGCGGGGGCTCGAGCTGCCCGCGCCCCTCCCCTTCCCTTCGTCTCTCTTGTCTCCCTCGTTTCCCGCTCCTTTGAGGGGGGGTCACGGCCTGCTCGGTGGCGGTGGGGGGCCCGGGAACCGCCGAGGCCTCCCCTCCGTCTCCGAGGTTTTCCCTGGAGGCTGCCGGATTCGGGCAGGTGCGCCCCGGCGCCGCCCGTCTGCCAGGACCAAGCACTGACTGCGCGCGCGGCCCCGGGCTAGATGCTGAAGTGACAAAGTGTCCTGCACCCCAGCCTCGGAGTGCAGCCTGCGGGGCCCCGGCTCTGCGGTGTGGGGGGCGCTGGGGGCCCCTCCCCGGGGCTAAGCTTGTAGTTACCGTAGTGACCCAGCGCCCGGGGGCTCACTCGTCAAGTGCTGCAGCGGGGCGCGTTCCCTCCCAGAGCCCCGGGGCCAAAGGGCTTAGGCGCCAATCCCGAGTCAGCTTCCTGTAAGGGCAAAGATCCTTGCGCTTCCCAACGCGGTGCCGGCGGCGCCGTCTTCACTTACTAGTTACTGACTTCTTTGCCCACCTCCTTTCCTTACCGCTCTCCGGCTTGCCCCGCTACCAAAGCGCTTTCCCAGCCGAGGACGAGGTTTCTTAGTTTTAGATAGTGTGGGACTTGGTAACTTTTCTCAAATTTTAGTTAGCTCCTACAGGGAAAAGAGAGCTGGACTGATAGATAGTATAGGTTCTAGCACAAGCTTCTGGCGCTCTGTGTGAGCTTATACTACTAGCTGCATCCTTTCTCTGTGCTTTAGTTTGTCCCTCTGCAAAATGAGATTAGGGTTTCTTAAACTTTCTATTTACAACCTTTTTTGCCCAAAATATTTTTACATGACTCCAGGTAGATACTATATAAAGTAGGCATACAAATCAATCAAACATATCAAAACTTATATTTTGCAATCTTTACATTCAATTAGGAGTTCTCATAATTACAGCATAAGAAGCAGGGGATGAAAGCATCCTTAAGGTAATTGTGTTTGTAGAGCTTTTCCTCTATTTCTCTCTATTCACAGGGGGAGGCATTATTGGGTACCCACAAGCAAAAGGCTCTTTGGAGGTCAGATTGTTGGCCAGGCCTTGGTGGCTGCAGCCAAATCTGTGAGCGAAGATGTTCATGTTCATTCCTTGCATTGCTACTTCGTGAGAGCAGGTATCCTTCCTCTTCCACTTCCTACTTCCTCCTACTACCCCCACCCCAACCATTAACAGCATACACACATGCATCTATGCTTTCCTATTCTGAGGATACCATACTGAATGCTGGGGACATGGTTAACTACTTAGGAGGGAGCTTCCTTTGTGTTAACTGCAGAACTAGAGATGCTAAGACAAACTTTGACATTATTACTTAAGATTTCATTTATGCATGGGTGACCCTGAGACTGGTAGGCCTTCTGCTACCCATTTTTATGAGGCATTGAGGTATAAAAGAATCCAGGGACTTGAGTTTTAGTCTGCACACTGCTACTACTTGTTGGAAAAGTCAGTTCTCCTTTCTAAGCCTCTTTCTCTCATCCACAACATGAGGATTGGGAGGGAGAAGAGTAGGGTCAATCATAACTGGATTCACATTTACTTCTGTATGATTTACAAAGTACTTCACATTATTTAATTTGAGCTTTTCAACCACCCTATAAGGCAAGTATTGTGAGCATTACTGTGTTTTACAGATGAAGAATCTAAGGAGGAAAATCATTTGGCCAGGCCACATAGTACTAAGTATTAGGTGCCCCGATTCCAAATCTGGTGCTCTTTTCATTATACCGAGATGGTTTCTGAGGTCCCTGGTAGTGCCAACATTCAGTGTGCGGAGGTTCTTGGCAGCAGAACTATTCTGACTCCCTGGGCTCAACTGGAAAGGCCGCACCCAGGCTCATCTAGTGCTCCCTTGTCCCCTGCAGGGGACCCAAAGGTGCCAGTATTGTACCAGGTGGAACGGACACGCACAGGAGCCAGTTTCTCTGTACGCTCAGTGAAAGCCGTGCAGCATGGCAAGGCCATCTTCATCTGCCAGGCTTCATTCCAGCAGGCCCAGCCCAGCCCTGTCCAGCACCAGTTCTCTATGCCGCCCATCCCCCCACCAGAGGAGCTTCTTACCCATGAGGAGCTCATAGACAAATGCATAAGGTGAGGCGTTGGCCAAGGAAGCACATCTAACTGCTGGACTCTTCTCTGGGACCTTAGACTATGTCCTCTTTTTCTTTTGAGATGGAAATAATCTCTGTCCTACCTATCTTCTAGGACCAAGGCAAGGTTGTAGATGTGGATGTTTGTTTTGGAAAGATTAGTGATAGAAACTTTAGGAAGTGGGACATCCTGAAGTCTGAGACTCAGGGATATTGGACTTTGTGGTTAAAGGCAAACTTCACCTCAGAATCTCAGAGTTAGGAACTCAAGTTATCTAATCCACTTCTTGTCTGAACAAGTTTTATTGTCTTATTCAGTATGCTTAAAACCTTCTAATGACAGGGACCTCCTCCTCTTTTATCCTCTCATGCAGAGTTGGACACCCTTGGGAGAAGAACAGAAATGAGGCTGAGGGAAGGAGGAAAGGCTACAGTTATCAGAGGATTTTCTCCCTTATCTAGAGGATTGTCAAATGCAGTACAAAATGCCAGGTGTCTGGCTGCTTTCATTCACATAGGAGAGTGGTAATTCATTGCTTGGGGATGAAAGAAGGCCAGGTAGGGAGGAAATTACATACAGAATCTCAGTTGAAAGGCATTTTGGAGGTCATCTTTTCAAATTTATATCTGAAAAGGAAGTTCAACTTTCTTGATTGACCTCCCTTGATGAGTAATTAATTCAGTACTTCCTTTAAGTTCCAGTCTACTGTTGGACAGTTCTGGCAGTTAAAACTTTTTTGTCCTCATGTTTGGCCAAAATATGTCTCTTCTGAAGCTTTTACCACGTTTCCTACTCATGATCCTTGTGACCAAGCAGAAGAAATCTCTTTCCTTCTGCATGACTTTGATTTTGAATAGATGTGAAAGGATAGGGGAACTTCAACAGCTCTTTTGAGCCTGGGACATGGAGCTATGAGACACCGATTCTGTCACTTGGGCTGTGTAACTTTGGGCAAATAACATCTCTCTGGAACTCTAAGGCTTGTTCTAGCTCTCTAGATTGCACATGTATTAAAATACCTCCTCATTTTCATTCTTTCTAGGGACCCTGAGCTACGGAAAAAGTATCAAATAGGGTTGAACCGAATTGCTGCCCAAGAAGTGCCCGTTGAAATCAAGCTGGTGGACCTCCCCATCCTGGGTCAACAGAAGGCCAAGCAGATGTTCTGGGTTCGAGCTCGGGGCTACATCGGTAAGAGTTGCCGTTTCCCCCTCCCAAGGGGCGATGGATAGGAGCAGCTAAGGTCAGAAATTCCAGAGTAGATCTTGATAGACAATTAGAAGATATAAGATCATCCATTTTAGAAATGGGAGAAATCCTCATTGTACATGAGAGGAAAAACAAGACCCAGAAAGTACAAGAAAGGAGGTTAACATGACTAAGTCGAAGAACCTATTTCAGATCCAGGTCTTCTGCCTTTGTATTGCACTGTCCCGTGGCTTAGCAGCTGCTCTTTCCTCTCCTACATTCCTCTGTGAACTTGAGGCTTCTGTGGGCTCACTGGCTAATGGTACCATTTCAGGGGAAGGAGACATGAAGATGCATTGCTGTGTGGCTGCCTACATCTCTGACTATGCCTTTCTGGGCACTGCCATGCTCCCCCATCAGCATCGCCACCAGGTCCGGTTCATGGTCTCCCTTGATCACTCCATGTGGTTCCATGCCCCCTTCCGAGCTGACCACTGGATGCTGTATGAGTGTGAAAGCCCCTGGGCTGGTGAGTTCAGAAGAAAGGGAAAGATGGTGGGAGGGTTGGTTCATAAACAACTACCATGACTATTAAGATCATTTGGAAAGATGATAGGGTAGCAGGGTAGCTCTGATCAAGTAGGGGAAAAGCACTTTTAGAATTCCAGCAGTGTTAGCTCATCTTTATCTAATGCTGTTGTCTCATTTGGAAGTGGCATGGTTATCTCCAGATGAAGAAACGGGGAAGTCACAAGATCCAGAGCTGGAAACAGCCTTTGGGATTCATCTGGTTTTTAATCTTCTCATTTTAAACTTGAGGAAACCAAGGATCATAAGGAAGTGACTTATCCAAGATCATGCCAGTAGTTAATAACAAATACAAGCTTTTTCTACTGCATCAAATCTAGGTCTCATAAAACTGCTTACACAAGAGGTGGTGCAAGCTGGAAATAGTTTGAGAGATATTGCTGGATTTCAGGTCTATAGTGGATTATTGAGAAAGAATGTCACGTGGTAGAAAGAGCTCTGACCTGGAAGAACTAGGCACTGGCCCCATCTCCAAGTAAAAAGTTTCCTCATTTGAAAACCTGGACAACAATACCTGTATATTGATAGGCCTTTAATATCATACAGGACTGTTGAGGATAAAAAAGGTTATATAAAAGCACTACATAAATGTCAGATACTTTTACTATTCATGTAAACTTGAGCCCATTTGTTCCCATCTCTAGCATCCAAATCCATGGGATAATGTACTGTTTCCCCAGTCTTTCCAATGGCGAATTGGCATTATTGATGTGGAGAGTAGTGAGGTTTTGAAAGGCTATACAAGCCAGGTGCTCACTTTCCTTGCGAAACCCACAGGTGGCTCTCGAGGACTGGTTCATGGGCGTCTGTGGCGACGAGATGGAGTCCTGGCTGTAACATGTGCCCAGGAGGGTGTAATCCGGCTGAAGCAGGAGCTGGAGAGTAAGCTGTAGAAAGAAGCTGCCCCTAGATTTCTTGAATCCATCCCTGTATTCTGTTCTACCAACTGTGGGCAGGGGCTGTGCCCCTTCCATTCTTTGCTCATAATAAAGATAGGTACCATTTGGAGGTTTCAGCTTTTTTATTCCCCTGGGCTAGAACAATTGCTCCACTACTCTTGGCCTTTTGAGGAGACTGTCCCTCAGTCATATGGGAAAGGATGGAACAGAGATATGAACTTCACCTGGGGAGGAGCCCATTGCAGCTAGAGAAACAGGCTAGATTTGCTACTTTACTTGCTTTCCATTACTGCCACCTGCAGGCAAGGCTGGTCAAGGGCACAGCAAAATGGGGAAAGGGCCAGAAAAGAAATGAGGGTCTCAAGATCTGCTATTGCTGTGAGCATGGGCAAGTTATATGACCATTTTAGAGAGAAGCAAGAAGATCCAGAGAGGTTATTCTAGGGAATCTCTAAAATCTCTTCTGAATTCTATCTTTCTAGTTCCTACCACCCTTTATTGGATTCCTGTCAGCCCTTGTTCTCCTAGCTTCTCCCACCAACATCCCTGTCAAGATGGAAAGCTCTTTTAGTCCAGGGCCTCCCTGATAAGCAGTTCCTTGAGGCTGGGGGGTGGAGTAGGGGTGAGACCAGCTTCTTGTAGGGCCTGGAGCTGGGCCTCTGACTGGCGCTTGTCAATGCCAAGCCTCCAGGAGAGGCGAACATGAGCCTCAAGAAAAGGTCCCAGCAGGGGATGAGAATCACTAGTCCCCAGCATCTGCAAAGCCTGCTCACAGCTCAGCCTCGCTTCGCTGGGTTGTTCCAGCTCTTGGTGGCACACAGCCAAGCCTACCAGAGTCAGCAGTGTCCGATGGGTATCTACTGTAGTGCCCAGTTGGATCTGTAGGCGCCAGGCATTAGTCCAGAGCCTCAAGGCCTCCTGGTAGAGACCAGTGCAGGTAAGTCTTTGTGCCTGTCGAAGCTCAGGTAGAATGAAGAAGTCCTGGAGGTCAGGTGCCTGACGAAGCTCAGGCACAGCCTGAAGGTGCCCCAGAAATTGTTCAAAGGCCCGGCTACGCCGAGCAATAGTCTCAGCAGTAAAATTCCTCCGTAGGCGTTTTCGGGGAAAAGAAACTGCAGCCATAGGACCACGAAACTGCTGCCGAAGTTGCCGGTGTAGTCGTTCAAAGTCAGAGTAGCGCCGAGAAATCTGAGCTGGCGTGTGTTCCTGTGGCCCAGGGCCTATCAAGGCGATGGTGTAGAGCTGTAGACATAAAGGGGGAACCAAAGGGCAATTTGTCTGGAAAGTGTCTCTATCCAACCAGATTCCCTTTGCCCACGTCCCTCACTTTCAACTTTATCATTCCATCTCCTTTCCCACCCCCAAAGAACTGGACCTGGAAAAAGGGGCCCAACCAAGGGGACCTGCAGACCCACCTTACCTGAGGCTCCTCTGAATTGCCCAGGGTCACATAGCAGCACAGAGAGAAAGAGACAGAGATGGGATTCAGAGCTGGCAGCTCATGGTGTTCACCCCCTCTCAAGCCCAATTTCTTAGCACTGCAGAATACTAGGTCCCTGAAGCTAGAAGGAACTCCATCTAATCTAAAGAGTTCTTAATCCTAAAGTCCAGAATGTCAAGGAAGCAATCAATTGTTTTTTAAAGAAATCTTGATAGTTGTAATTTTATGGATTTAAAAACATTTCTTAAGATGATCACAGATTACCAGACTGACAAAGGGGAAGGGAGCATGTCTGTGCATTAGAATACTTGATCTTGTCCAGGCTGGGGAAGCTGGAACAAGGCAGAGGAAATCACTTTGCCCTGGGTCCTATTGCTAATAAGTGTCAGAATCGGAGCTTTGGCTCCACCCTTAACTCTTAAGCCACTCCTCTCTGGACCTCCTGGCCTTTTCATTTTTAATAGTATAATAATAGTTTAATAATGGATAGAAAACAAATTCAGATTTCCTTATACCATAAAATTTGCCTTCCACCAAGGAAGCTGCACCTAGGCAACTGGTAGCACAGTAGATAGAGACCTGGGCTTGTAGTCAGGAAAACCTAGATTCAAATTCAGTCTTAGTACCTCGGTGATCTTGGGAAAGTCATTTTAACATCCCCTTGCTGCAAAAAGGGGATGATAATTATCTATCTTGCAGGAATATTGAAAGGATTCAATGAGATAATATTTATAAAAGCTGACCTAGTGCCTGTGACATAGCAGGTGCTTAACTACTGTAATAATACAGCCTTCTTCCCTTCCTCACTCTGATAATCAGATGGCTAGTGGTAGACATGAAGCAGCATGATTCTGGTCATAGCCCACATGGCACCTGGGATCCACTTTTATGCTTTATATAGTATAAATTTCACATATATTGCACAATGGCTTAAATCTAAGGTCTGATATTTACTAGCTGGGTGACCATAGACAAGGCGCTCATGATAGAAAGCAAGATTCCCTAACAATAGAGCTATCAAAAAATGGGAATAGTTGCTTCAGGAGATATTAAATTGTCTCTTGGAGGCCAGTGAATCATGGGACAGTTGAGATCACAAGAGTTAAGATTGAGATTAAGAGTTGAGATCACTATTAAAAGAGTTTTCCTGTTCAAGTAGTTTGGATTTAGATGGCCTGAGTCTTTCATTCTAGTGAGGCAGCTAAGTGGCACAGTGGATAGAACAGGGGGATTGAGTCACAAGATTTGAGTTCAAATTCTGTCAAACATTCATTAGTTGCATGACTTCTGACAAGTCTTATGGAGATAATACCTCACTTAACCTCACTTATGGAGATAATACCTGACTCAGAGTCAAATAAGCCAACATAAAGCCTATACTTAAATGCTATTGCCATTTGATAGAGGAAGCAACTCTTAATAAATAAAAATATGAATAGAATTTGAAGGCTTATTTGCTTCACAATAGCCTAAGAAGTATCTATAACCCATTTTATAGATGGGGGAACCTAGAAGTTAGGACTTGGCCAGGGTTATATGACTAGTCCTAGCATTCAGATTCTCAGGTCCAGCACTGGAGCCACCCTCCCTGCTGCAAAGGAAACTTTTTTTATTCTTCTAGTTCCTCAGCTCTTCCTTGATTCAGCTACATCCCAGAGCCTTTCTATACTACTGATCTGAGCCCAATTCTTTATCCACACTGGACTTGCTTATTCTCACTGATCCAAAATTGAAAAAGCCTAGTGCTCTGGAAGGTTTCCAGGTGGTAGTTTACAACAACAGAAGGGAAGGGAGGGAACCTGGAGATGTGGGAGGAGGTCCCCATGGCCTCATTGCTGCCAGAGGGGTGGGTGTGTGTTTGTGTGTAAGCAGAGCTGGCAAGTTCCAGGACTACTTCTAAGATAGGCTTAGCTTCCTTCATGAGCAGTTTCTCAGTTCCATGTCAAGTTTCACTCACTCATTATCTCTTCTATTCTGCCCCTCCTCCTTACAGAGCAGTTTCTAGTGACTCCTCAGGGCTAGTCCCCTCTACCAGCTGCAACTATCACCCTTCTTCCTTAGTTGCTTCAGTTAAACTAAAAGCATTTGTTAAACTGTTTATGGCATGTCCTTGATACATGCCATTTCTCTTCAGCTTCACAGCCTGAATCCTTTTCCTTTCTTCTACAGTATTACTCCCAACTAGACCACTTTTCCCAAGCTTGAGCAAGGTACCTTAAAATGGCTGTGGGGAGGTTCTGGCCTTCCAGTCTCCTAAATGTCATACTCAGGTAGTGGGGGTGGGGGGCAGAGACTTCTTGGGGCACAGCCATCACCTCACTCCACAGAACTTTGAGGACCCAGGCCAGAGAGAGCAGGACCCAGCCAGTGGAGGGTGGGCCTCACTCACCACGTACTTGGAGGGTGGCTCATTGATGACATTGGCACTGGTCACTTCAAAGTGCAGCCTCTGGGGTACCAGGTTACTTTTTGACTTTTTCCAGAAGTCCTGTAGTTGCCGTGTCAAGAGGTTACTGCTCCGGGGACCATCTGATGAGGGATTCCGATCTGTTTAGGGATAGGGTTCGATCACAGCTTTTATCTGGCTAGTTTTGAGCAGTTAGTCAAATCACTTGCCCCTTCTAAGCCTGTGTTTCCTTTTCAGTATGAGGTAGTTAGCCTAAATGGTTTAAGGTCCCTACCCGCTCTAAATCTTGCAACCAACTGATTAGGTTAGAACCCCAAAGTAGAGTTCTGAAAACAGAAAAAATGCAGATTACTCAATCTAGAAGATTCATTCCTAAAACCTATGATGTGAAAAGAGCTGTGTTGAGTAGGGGCCCAGGACCAAATACAGAACTGATCCTTTGTGAAAGTTTGAAATTATTTGAAACCCTAGGAGATTTAAGTGAATGATTTTATATGCTCACCTAATCTGGGAATAAAAGTCAGGTTTAAGGGGCTAAAGACTGCCCTCCCACCTCATTTCCCAGGGCTTGCCTCCGTCCTCCCCAGCGCCATCCTCTCCAGGATTCTTAAGTCTTCGACCCAGGGCGGCCCCTGATCCTAGAGGATCTGCGTTTTCTTCTTCTTCCTCCTCGTCCTCATCATCTTCGGTACTGGTGAAGCTCAAGGTGCCACTGAGGCGAGTGGATAAACCCTCTGTATCATCCTCCTCGAGCTCCGAACTCTCCGGGAATTCCTCGGCCTCCGGGCCAGGGACCACCTCTCCCGGGCCCTCTCCGGTTAGGGCCAGGGCGTGCCGCAGGCGATGCAGAAGACGAGAGGCCATGGTACCCTGGGAGAAAGCAATCGGGGGCGCACGGTTGGGGATGGGAAAATATGGGGTTGGGGGAGGAGACTGGCCGCCCAGGAGAGGCCTTAACCTGAAGACAGAGAATTGGAGAGGGCGAGGGCTTCTCTGAAGGTAACGAGTGAAGGGCAATCGATTGAGAATGCGGGGAGGAAAGCTCTAGCAGAGTGAAGGGAGTCGGGGTCTGTCAGAACTGGGGAGGGGAAGTAAGGAATGTTTTAAAGGGGAGGCGGAGAAAGTGACTCTAGCTGAGGGCGGGAATAAGGTGGGGAGGAGTGGTCCAAGGGCCCACCCTGGCTCTGGAGGAAAAACAGGGGGAAACCTCAGTCTGGCCGGAGGCGATCTCTACTTTGGGTGGGTAGGTGGGTAGAGGTGACAGAGGGCTGAGGGTGTGAAAGGGTAGGCGGGGCAGATGCAGCCAGCTGGAAGGAAGGGACCGTGGTCTGTTCGATTTGGAAGCTGAGGAGATCCCCGTGCAGGGGGAGAAAAGGATGGGGAGAAAGCAAATAGTCCGGAGTCTCGCCCAGCTCATCTGGGTGGGGGTGGGAGGCAGGACGCAGCCTAGTTAGAAGAAAGGACGAAGTGCTCCCCCAAACTGGAAGGAGACGCTTGCAGAGCGAGGGAGAGGAGAGCAGGCGTCCCAGCCCAGGTAGGGCGGGGGAGCTTTAGGGGCAGCCGAGGCGGCCACCCGCCCCGCCCCTCCCCGGGAGCCCGAGATTATGATGGGTCCCAGACGTCCGACCTGGGAGCGTCTCTCACCCCGAGAGTCTGGGAATAGGGCTGCGGGCTGCAATGCTCTCAACCCGACAGGCTGTCCGGCAGTCGAGGGTGGTTGGAGGTCAGGGGTCCGAAGGCAGGCGGCCTCCTTCCCGACCCTTCCGGCTCGGTGGCCTGGTCCGGCTCGGCTCGGCTCGGCTCGGCCCGGCCCACAACTGCTCACCGAAGCCCGAGCGACGGGATGGCCTCCCGGCTGGGCTCCGCGGCTCCCTCCGGTCTCTTCCTGCCACGGCCCCGCCCCCGACTCCGCCTGCTCCGGGCTTACTGGCCTTGGAAGCCCGGGAGCGAAAACCACTGGCCCCGTCAGACACCGGACTCCCTGGGCCTGGGCCTCTCTAGTGTAGACGGGAAACGGTTATAAATGAGGAGTTTGCGAATGTGGGATCTTGCAGTGTAAATCCTGGAATCCCGAACCTATGATAGGTGTGAAAAGCCAAGTGCAGAATCTCGATTTCTTGGAATCTGGGATCCATCTACTTAGACTAACCTACATCTGTCTCTTCGGGATGGGCACTCACCCGGGAATCCACCTCGGAGACAACGCTCAAGTACCTGTCCCTCTCTCCTGGGAGTCCCAATCATTAACTTTTATTAAGCACGGACTTTAAGTGCTGATGATTCAAAGACAAAATGAATTAGTCTGACCTCATGGAGCTCACGTTTTGGGGGGCAGACATGAACATTCGTGTTAGAACAGAATAAATACAAAGTGTGAACAAAAGGAATTGGGGAGGGAAGGACGAGAATCGAGAAAAACATCATTTCAAGCTTGGTTTTGAAGAAAACTAGGGATCCGGTGAGGTAGAGATGAGAAGAACATCCCAGACAAGAGGTATAACCTATATAAAAAAGACACTGGGAGGACATGGACTGTATCATGTGAAGAATAAGAAAGCCAGTTTCATTGGAAATAGTTTGAAGAGGTTTCCAGTCTCCGGAGCCTGAAGAACAGTTTCTCTGAAGTTGTTTCTAACAAAGTAAAAATCCAATAATCCCTCACATGGATGTTAAGTAGTTTGCTGTTTTGCTTTGTTTTAATTCCTTTATAGCATTTTCTTGGCTATTATTTCAATACCTCTTATGAGTAAACCTAATCCCCCACAAGGGTAGAAACTTCAGAAGATATGATGAGTGTCTACAAGACTTTAAAAGACAGAAGCTTCGGATTCCAGCCTTGTTCTGTCACTTAGTTTTTTGTTTTGTTTTGTTTTGTTTTTTTACTTTGGTGAAGTCGTTGTCTAAATGTCTGATCTTTATTTTCTTTCCTTATAAAATTTAAGTTTGTTTTGGGTGGCTTCTGGAGTCTTTTTCTTCCAGCTGTGATGTTTTTTTTTTTTTTTTTCCAACCCCCTCTTCAGTTTTGACAGTCTATGAATCTCTGAAAAAGAGAACATTTGTTAAGGCATTTGTTAAACATTTAATATATACCAAAACCTTTACTAAGCACTAATGCAAAATGCAAAAGCAAAGACAATCCAAGTCCTCCAAAGAGTTTTAATTGTACCATGGGAAAAGTGGTGATTAGGAAGGGTCAGTTTGAGTCATGAGTGGGGGCCATAGAAGAATTAAATGATCTACTTCTTCCAGGAACAGCTGAATTCAGAATTGGAGGAAGAGGCACACCGGCAGCAAGAAGCAATTGGGATATAAAGCCTTCCTATAATAGTGGGCCAGGTGAAACTTCACCAAAGGGGACCACTGAAGCTTCTGGGCAGAAGTTCTAGAGCTGAAAGGGTTAAAAAAAAATCTTCAGGGCATGATTTCTGGTCCCTGTGGGAGTAGAGAGTGAACTGTGAAATGACTTGACTGAATAATGTTTCTAGTCCTTGACAGCCAGAACACAAGCTTCCCTCTAAATTTCTGACTTTCTCCCTGGTAGTCTCAGCCTAGGGAGGGTCCTATCTGATCTAGAGGAAGAATGTTAGTTGGTAGCATCATCTGAAAGGGGACTTCCCCTTCTAGTTCTAGTTCCATCTCCATTATCTCCCAATTTTATGGAACATCCATCAGATAGGACAGTATGGGAGAAATCTCGGGAGACCTGTGACCTCAGAAAGCCTATTTTACTCTGGGCAGCTTTAAACTAAAAGAAATAGCATTTGATAAGGAGTTAAAGACAAGTCTTTGACCCTCTGTGTCCCACCCTGTCAGGCTTTCAAGTCTACTCTCCAGAGCACATTATACTGCTGGAACTAGAAGGGGGGGGGCAATCAAATGCACAATTTGGATAAGAATACCCCGGAAACCAGTTATGCCCTGTCAGTGAATTGTGGTCTAGTGAAAAAAAACAATGGGCTGAGAGCCAGGAGATCTTTTCGTAAGACTGCTCAGTTTCTAATTCGTTCACTTTATCTCTGGATCTGTTTCCCTGTCTAATGGGGACAAAAGCACATAGTTGCAATCTTAGAATCAGAACTGAAAGAGAATTGAGAAATCAGATCATTTCATCCCATTCATTTTACACAGACCCAAACTGAAGTCAAGTTAGTAACAAAGCTCAGGCAGACCTAACTTCTAAACCAGAGCATTTCCCCCAGAATCACACTGAGTCAGAATGAGCTGAATGAGCTTTGATAATCAAACAATCAGAAAACATTTATTAAGTGTTTTCTATGTTGCAGGCTCTAATTGACAAAAAGGTTTCCCAGACCATCTTTAAAATGGTCTCAATTACATAATCCTTGTTACTCCTTACATCCTGCCCCACCCACTATGCCTGTTCCCCAAAGCTATTAAAGGTTATGTCCTCCCCATAAATAAATCACTCATTCATTTATGACTGTGTTCTATTTGCTTGAGCCCACTGAGCAAAATTTCTGTTATCTTTGATGAATGTCTTGTCACGATTGCTCCATGTCACGAACCTAATTTCTATTGTACTGTTTTTGTAAAATTCTTTACAATTATGTTCTCCCAAATCTATTTCATATTACCACTCCTCTTGTTTTTTTAAACCACTTCAGCTATTATTAATTGCCTCACAATCCCATTTATTACAGTATCCCTTCCAAATCTTTTCATCCCTTCTCAGGCCTTAATTGGTTCCTTCTCCTAATGTTCTTCCTGATAAGAACTTTGACTCATATTGTTCAGAAAAGAAAAAAAAATGAGGCCTTTACAGAGAGCTTTCTCCCCTTCTGATTTCATATTATTCAGATTCTTTCTGTCTCTCCTTTTCCTGTCTCACATGATAAGATAGCCCTTCTCTTTGTCAAGGTTAACCCCTCCATGTGTTTAACACATTCACTCTATCTCCTCCAACAGATTGTTCCCTCTGACATTTCTACTCTCACTTATCTTAATTTTTCTCCATGCTCTAGCTGCATTCCTACTGTCTAGAAACATGTGCATTTCTTCCCTTTCCTCAAAAAACCTTCACTGATTCTTTTATCCCCTGCTAATTACAGTCCCCCATATTTCTCCTGCCTTTTATAGCTAAACTCCTTGAGAGAGTCATGTGCAATAAGTATTTGTAACTTTCTTTCCTTTCCTTCTTTTCAGTCTGCCTTCCAACCTCACCATTCAAGTCAAACTGCTATCTCTAAAGTTGTTTTATCCAATGGCCTTTCCTTATCCTTGACTCTGAAGGTCTTGATACTCATTCTTCCCCATCATTTCTTTTTTCCTCTGTTTTCAAAACAGTGCTCTTAAGTATTCTCCAGCATGTCTGAAGTTTCCTGGTCAAATCCTCTTTACTGGATCTTCCTCCAGGTCTTGGATCTGGTCTGCTAATGACTGGTGTCCCACAGTGCTCTCTACTGGGCTTTCTCTCTTCCTTCTATATTATTTAACTTGATCTTAACACAAGTCTATTTATACAGTTTTAACCTCTTCACTGAATTCCAGTCTTTCATCTACAAATGCCTAGCAGACATTTCAAGCTGGATAACCTCTAGACATCTTAATTTCAGCATTATCAAAATTGAACTAATTTCTCACCCCAACCCTCCACCTTTCCCCTAAACTTTCCCCCTCCTACACTGTCCTCCCAGTCTCCTAGGGCAGCTAACTATGTTGCACAGAAGTTAGAGGGTCAGCCTGGACTTAGCACAGTGCCTGGCACATAGTAGCTGTTTAATAAATGCTTTCCCGACTATTCAATACATTAGCTATAAGGTTTTAATTAGCCCTTAGGAAGTTCTTCATAAGCTTTAACCTTTTTTCTTTTTTCCATAAATACTTAGTAGATTCCCTGTTGCTTTGGACAGTATCAGCAAATAGATGTTGCATTGTCTAGCATGTAGTAGAAAGAGCCCTAAACAGAAGTTAGAAAATTGTATGACTTTGCCTCTCAAAACCCTTATTTCCTTCAGTTGAACAATCGTTTTTCACTTCATTCATTTATTCAACAATTTCATACAGTGTCCTCCATGTAAGGCTGGGTTACCAGAGAGTGTCAAATTTAAATAAGGCAGTTCCTACCCTCTTGGAGTTTACTATATTTAATAGAAAAAATACCTATTAATATGCACACTATATAATGCATTTTAAGCTCTTCAGCCAGAAACAATTTTATTTAATTTAATATTAATAATCAAACATTTCTAATTTGGAGACAGAAAGATGACTAAATTGGCACATGTCTTGAGACACGGTCTCAATCCCAGATTAATTTCTGGCAACAAGGAAAAATTCACAATATGTAAAAATATAGTTCAGACTCATATTCTAGAGTTGGCCACTTCCCTTATTTGGAATAAAAGGGACAGTCTCCCAGCTGTCTATCTAAATCCTTTTCCTATGAAGAAAGATGGGTTCTTTCTTGGGTGGGAAGCTAAATGTCTGAGAAAGTCTGACTTAGTCTTAGTTAAAAGATTTAGTACCATCCCTAACCTTTTTCCTTAAGAAAAGTTTTTTTATCCTGGACCTACTACTCACCTTTCCTAGGGTCTTTTCTAAGGAATCCATAAAGAGCTTTTTAGAGCTGAGAAATGTTATTTCTTTGCATGTCTAGAGAAACTAAAAAGTTTTTTAAAAATCATTTCACACTAGTAATAGGATAGAAACACCAGATAATTAAGATATATTATCTGTTAAGTAAAGTTTTAATACAAAGATGGAAAACAGTATTATGAAAGGTCCAGAGAAAATCTTTATTAATTGAGGGGATAAGAGAAGGATTCATGAAAGAGGTGGCATTTAAGTTGGACTTTTAAAGATTGGGGATTCTGTGTCAAAGAGAAATCAAAGGCTCAAGGGGAAAATGTGTGCTTTTGGAGAAAAGGAATGGAAGTTAGGGTGGGGAAGAAAGTTCAATAAAAATTGGAATATAAGAAAGATAACATGAGATAAGACTGGAAAAGTAGGCTTTTGTTGACTTTGCCGAGGGTCACAGAGAAGAGGTAGAGAAATATGTTTATTTTATAGATGAGGAAACTGAGATTCAGAGGGGTCAAGATTTATCTATAGGTCATAAAATGACCTTCCAGATTTCCCTATTGCTCTTGAAGACACCATGATAAGATCTTAGCTTTAGCAGGAAGAAATCTTAGAAGCCAAGGGAATCAAAACCTCTCCTTTTACAGGTGAGGAAATGAGGGTTCAGAGAAATTTGTAAGGTTATAAAGCAAGTAAATATTGTCAACCTTTTTTTCAGATTTTGGTCTAATTTTGCTATTCTTAGCAAATGATCCAAGACAATTAAAGGAATTATGATAAAAAATGCTGTCCATACCCAGAGAAAGAATTGATTGTTTCTGAATACATACTGAAGCATTTTTTTTTGAGGGGGGAGGGGGGAAGAGATTGGACATATATGTTTTCTTTTACAACATGACTTATGAAAATATTTTGCACAGTTTTACATGGGTCTTTTCAATGAGAAAGGATATAGGAAGGAAGAGGGGAGAATATGGAATTCAAAATTTTAAAAACAAATATTTAAAAATTGTTTTACATGTAACTGAGGAAAATACAAATATTAAAACAGTCCAAGAAAGACAGATTTGGGTTATATCTTGGCTTTATTCCTCCCAAGAAGGTGGACATATATGCATGGGAACATAGTATTGAGCTCAGAGCAGGGATTATAAAACAAAAATAACAAAGGACAGGTATAATCACAGTGGTATGATAAGGTTATCAAGACAAAAATACAGATCTGAGGCTGGGCATAATATTCTTATCAGGTTATCTCTGGGCTAGGCTGTTTTTTCAGAAGGTATATTTTGACAGTGTCAGGATTTGCTCTTGGGCTGGGAGTCCACATGAGTCATTCTGAGTTCTGTGGCATAATAGGGGGAATTCAAGGGTCAACACTCAAATAGTGCAAGGAAATCCTGAAGTGCCCCAGTTTATGGAATGCTCTCCTGCTTCTGATTCCCAGGTCAGTGTGACCTCTTCTGGATGGTAAGGGAACTTGAGCAAATGAAGTTGGTTAGTAAGAATCATTAACTGCCTCAGTTTCACAGTCTCTGAAGCAGGACTTGAACTCATATGTTCCTGATTCCTTAGGGCTATTTTGGCTTTTTGTGACATAACTCATTTTGGTTCGTTTCTATATGTCTCCTTTTCTGGGCCATCATTGACATCACACCACTATTGAAAGTAGATTTTGGGGATTAGCTAACTCCATTTTATCCTTTATTTGCTGCTATTCATTTTTTCCCCTTTCTGCATGATGCCTCTTTGGCAGATACTGAATGTCTCCTTCCTTACATTTCTTCCCCCATTCCTTTATTTTATTTATTTTTTGGAGAGGCAATCAAGATTAAGTGGCTCGCTAGGTTCAGTGTCTGAGGCTGATTTTGAACACAGATCCTTCTGACCTTAGGGCTCTTGCCCTATCTTCTGCTCTATCTAGCTGCTCCACTCCCTCATTAATTTTATGATTACAAAAGAAAATTCATAGAATTTTGAATAATTCCAGGAACTCACTCTCAAGTCTAATAAAGTGTAGTAGTAGTTGTTTGTCCTTTGTTCTCTAGGAGGACCATGACAATCAGGGAGATGATGTCATGACTTGAAGTGGGTTGGATTTAAGTGAAGGAGGACTGTACAAGGTCACCAGCCTCACTTTTCCCTCCAGAGCCATCTGGGTCCAATGGCCAGATATAGATTAGGATGACTGGAGACAGCCATGGATGCAGTAGGAGACTTTGGCCTTTTTAAGCTTAAGGTCTCTAACAGCTCTTAGTTTGACCGAAGCAACACTCAATCAGATAGATAAGAAGCTAGATAAGAAAGAAATGAGGCAAAGAATGGCTTTTTTTATCTAGTCAAAAAAATTCATTCTGGCTAGGGAAGATTTTCAGGTTTTCTGGCCAAAACAGCTACAGTGAGGCTATTGGGACAAAACAAAGACCAAGTGGGCTTGGCCTGGAATTTTTTATTGATCAATCAATGAAAGCCAGAGGAGAGTCAGCTCCTACCTAGTAGGAACTTAATAAATATGAACTTACTAAATGACTAATAAAGAAAATAAAGTTTTCTCTGTTGCTGTTCAGTGGTATCAGACTCTGTATGACCCCATGCACAAAGTCCATGAAGTTTGTTTTTTTTTTTAATTTATTTCAATAGTATTTTATTTTTCCAAATACTTGCAAAGATACTTTTTTAACATTTTTCTTTTCAGAACCTTTGTGCTCCAAATTTTTCTTCGTCTCCTCTCCCTTCCCCTACCCCCAAGATAGCAAGCAATCTTATATAGGTTAAACATGTACAATTCTTCTAAACATATTTCCATATTTGTCATGCTGTACCAAAAAAAAAAAAATCAGATCAAAAGGAAAAAAAAAACATGAGAAAGAAAAAAAAAAGCAAGCAAATAAACAATAAAAAGAAATGTTGAAAATACTATCCTTTGATCCACGTTTAGTCTCCATAGTTCTCGCTGGATATGGATGGTACGTTCCATCACAAGTCTGTTGAATTTGTATGGATTTTTGTTTTGTTTTGTTTTGTTTTTTGACAAAAATACTGGAGTTGTTTGCCATTTCTGTCTCTAAGGTGTCCTCATTTTATAGATGAGCAACTGATGTATATTATAGGGGCTAAGTGACTTGCTCAGGGTCACACAGGTAACACATATCAGAGGCCAGATTTGAACTCCTATCTTCCCAAATCCAGACTCAGTGCTCTCACTGCTCCATCTACCCTACCATCCAAAGTTGTTTTTTTGGGGGGTTTTTTTTTTGGATCTAGAATAAATGGCTTTGTCATAAGACCACATTCTTTCTTTTATAATGATTGGAGGATACTAATAAGTATCTTTTTCCTGCCAAAACTGTTTTGTAACATTTTCTCATCTCATCAGTTATCAAGTTATCAAGTTATCAAGACTAAGGTCTTGTAACTCAAGACTAAAGAATATAAGTCGTCTCTGAAGTTGTGAGATGCATATATCCTTTACCCACTGGTTGTGCAGTGGCTAGCAAGAACTCTGAATGTTCTCACACACAGGTAGGAACCTGTGGCTGTTCCCCAAGATTCTACCTTACTCTCTCACTCTGGACTCTTGATCTGGGCAATCTCTCTCTATCCCATAGGCTTAATAATCAACTTTATGCAAATAATACCCAAATCTGTATGTCCAATCCCATTCTCTCCCCTGAGCTTGATCATATCACCAGTTGCCTATTGATCATTTCAAATTGTATACTTGGTAGATATCTTAAATTCAATATGTTTAAAGTGAACTCATCATCTTTCCCCCTAAACTCTCCCCTTTTCCAAATTTCCCTATTTCTGTTGAATTAGCCACTATCTTTCAATTACCCAGCTTCATCTACCCCATATATTCATCAATCGTCAAACCTTTCCATCTCCCCCTTCATAACCTTTCTCATGCAACTCCTTCTCTATTTACATTTACCATTTTATTTCAGGTCCCCTTCACCTCATTGCTTTAGTCTACTAATTGATTATCTTTCCTCTAATTTACCTCATAAATAAAGATGCTCTTTTCCCTCCTGAGCTCAAGCATCAGTGTTTTTATGAAGCATTTCCTGATCCCCCTAAAATTTAGTGCCTTTGCTCCCAAATTTTCTTATTTGGTTATTTTGCATATTTGTATTTATTAATTTTATATTTGTTGACATACCATCAAATGACCCTGCCTTCCATTTCCATCAGCCTCCTTAGTTCCCAATGTTGAGCCTGAAAAAGGATCCTGAAAAGTTGGGGGTCACAGACTGGTATTGTGAGGTTTCTTAAAAGAATTTGCAGGTTTGAACCCATATCCAAGTCAAGGAGCAAAGTTTATTGGAATTGTGATGCCAATTGAAGCGGGCTAAGTTCCAAAAGAATTTAGCAAAGGACCCAAGAGAAAAGACAGATTTATAGGACAAAGTTGATCAGAGCTTCATGTTACTTATTTGTTCATTTTATGGTTAACAAGTAGGTTTGAGGGATGGTCTATTCACTATTGTCTCAGGAACTTAGTTATCACCAACCAACAGATTATCTGACAGTCAATAATGTTTATAGGACTAGTCTAAGATTAGAAGACTTTGAAATCATTGACAAATTGTTAGAATAATAGCATTTTTAGGTCAGAGGGCCTCAGGAGCACTAATATATCTTCCCTAAATCTAAGGGAAGAAATATTATTATATTCCTAGATCAGAGAACTTTTACAATCATTGATGGACAGATTGCCAGTACAATAGTACTCCAAGGTTGGAAGGAGAGGGGATTACAGATTCCAAAGCCAGAGGACTTTAGAATCATTGACAGATTGTTAGAACAGAAGCACCCAAAGGTCAGGGGAACCTTCTTTCTACTGTCTGCCCTAGAAGCTATAGCCCATCACCATCACCTATACCTTTCTTCCAATTTAGCCATACACAGAGGCAAGGATACTTTGAGCATAACTGTGCTGGAGCCTACTCTTAAGAGTTAATTACTTAATTTTCTATGTGAGCATTTATACCTCAAAAATATCTATAGATCAGACATTCCCTTCTCAGCTTTAACCCCTCTTTATTTTTCTCTCTCTGCCAGGATTTCTCTGCTAGTCCTTTACTTCTCTGTCAGGACCTTGCCACTGAAGAAGTCGGCCTCCTAGCAAAAGCTGACTTCTCAGTGCCAATAAACTTCTTTTTGCCAGTCTTTCACGTTGGACCTGCACTGGTTTCCACAACTCTCTGCCTTGTACCAAACATCATCAAGTTCATGACTTCCTTCTTGGTTTTCTCCTCTTGGAATCAGTCCTTAACTTTTTTGAAGGCTCTGCCCAGGTGAAATGGTTTCTGATTGTGAGAGACAACCTAAAGACAAGTTTCCACAGAATAGTTGATTCCTCTGAAACCTTGAGCAGACAATGAGAATATTGAAAAGTTAAGTTTCCACAGAATCCTGAGAACCTCAAGGTAATGTAAGATAGTATCACTGATCAATGAACTTTCAGAAGAAGAAACTCATTTGGCTCCAAATTTTTGATAAAGGTGTCTAGTCTAGAAAGTAGTTTAAACTGACCAGAGTCAATGACCTGGAAAAGGCTTGTCTTATTGCACTTGTTTAATAAGCCTCATGCATATAAGCTGACACACCCCTCAGAATTAGAACCTCATTAACGAACATGGGATGTACTATGGGGAAGGGGCAACTTGCTTAGGGGAAGCATGTAATGTGAGGTAACCCTAAAGGTAACCAAGTAATCCATTCTCTGGAGGGAGGCAACTAACAGCATAAAGGTTCTCTGCTTTTTTTGCCTAGGGCTCCCTCTTTCTGTTAGAAAGGCAGAACCTGCTTCTAATTCCTCTGGACTTTCTCAATAAATTTTCCTTGATACCTGACTTTCAGTGTCAACTTGTTTCTAACATGATGAAATCATTACTGATCCTCTTGGTTACTCTTTCCCCTAACTGCATCAATTACTTAGTATTTACTTTGTATATACAAAGAGGTTGATTTTTTTTTTTTTTTTACACTACAGGATCATAGTAAATATTACTATTATAAGACAGGGGCTGTCTTATTTTCATCTTTGAATCCCCAGTACCTATCAATCAACACTTATTAAGTGTCTGTTATATACTAGGCACTGAAGTAAGCACTGAGTATACAAAAAGAGGCAAAAGCAGTCCCTGCCCTCAAGGAATTTACAATCTAATTGGGGAGACAACATAAAAACAAATACAGCAAACTATATATGGGATAAATGGGAAATAATGAACAGAAATAGGAATAAATAGGATAAATATGAAATAATTAACAGAAAAGATTAGAATTAAGATGGAATGGGGAAGGGAGCTGTCAGTCACAGCAGAGGAGATAAAATATTCTAGGCATAGGGGACAGTCGGATCAAATGCCTAGAAATAGGAGATGGATTGCCTTATTCTTGGGCAAAATTGCTCAGGGTCACTGGATCAAAGAATATATATTAAGGAGTGAGGTGTTAGAAAACTGGAAAGGTAAGAGGGGCTAAATATGGCTTTGAATGCCAAAGCATTTTTGGTTCGCTCCAGAAAAAAATAGGAAGCCTCTGGAGCTTATTGAGTGGGAGGGGTAACTTGATCAGAACTAGACTTTAGGGACATCACTTTAGTAATTGAAGATGGATTGAAGTTGGGAGAGACTTAAGGCAGGACTATCCTTCTCCCTCTTTCCCCGCTTCAGCATATCATTACAGTAATTCAGGCACACTTTGCCCATATTCAGCTAAAGCCTAGATTGGTTAAGAATGGAAAATGTCACCCTGAAGAGGTGTGAAAATGTGGCAAGGCCTGAGAAACCCTAAGGCTTATGCCTTGGAAGTGGCACAAACAATGCTGGCCAATAGCAATAATTCAATACTAATTCTGTTGATAACTCAAAGATGGAAACTACTCCACCCCTATCTCTCTGCAATTGTATCTCTAAACCATAATATTAGCAAATCAACCAAGTCTTTGTTTCTCTTTCCCATAAAGTTATCTTCTTGCTTTTGTCTCTTTGCTAGATTCCCTAGGAACTTTACCCCACTGTTAAGCAGAATAATAAATCTGTGCCCCTCAACTTGGAGACTGAACCTGTGAATTGTTTCTCCAAACTCATGACACCAACCAGGGAGAACTCCAACCTTTTAGGGGTATCTTTAACATTTTGGCACCCAATGTGGAACCCCAGTCCCCAAAATTTTATGCCCTCTTTGTTATGGTAAACCCTTTCACACCAATCCTATAGCTGAAGGAATACCCCAAGTTTCTAGGAAGTTTGCCTAGGTCATCTGAGCTCTGCAAATTCTCCTTGCCAGGGAGATTTGGAATCTCTTGCCATTTCTCAGCAAAGTTCCTTCTTGCCTAAGAAAACTTTGCCACCTTTTTTCACCCTCTCTGGGATGCCACAGAGGTGAGGAAGGCTATAGGCCTGGAATTATAAGGCTTGTGGCAAAGACAGGACAATTCACTTCTATTCCTAAATCTACTTGGATGGGATAAACAGAATGAAACTTCTCATAAGAATGTGGCCTTGACCCATTATGCCCTGTGACTTAAGACTTTGCAATAACAAGTTGAGCTATAACTGAAAGTTACAGGTGTTCAATTATTTTAGATAAACATTTTCCTCCTTCCCCTCACCCCTTTTCATTAGCATTTAAGTATCTAATAGGTAAAGTATGTTCTGGGGTCCATATTTAGTCTCTGGGTAAACTAGAACTCATTAATCAATGGGAGAAAAAGAAGGCAGGGTGGGAGCTTCTGTGTTAGGGTCTATATAATCCTGTGTTCCCAGCTTGTGCTTGGCACTCCTGTGTGGTATGGCAAATCCAATTTACAAATACTCAGAAATATCTCAAGTGAAGAATAGAAGTGTTTATTTTAGAATCTTGCAAGAAGTGACATCACTCCACTGGAGTTCCACCAGTGGAGAGAGGTTAATTTCCACAGAGATTGAAATGAGTTATATAGTCATGACCACAAGAATCCATGACACCCCTTTTCCCCTTATGGACCAATTCTCACTTCCCCACTTAGTGGCACAAATTTGCCAAATTCTGGTCAGGCCCATATGGTCAGTCTTACTGTTTGCAGATGTGTTTTCCTAAATTTATGGATTTATGGTGGTCAGTTTTACAAGGTTTACAACTGTTTGCTTGAGCCAGTATGAGCACCCTATTTCATATTCCCAAACTCCCCAGATACTGAATCTAAGTTATAAATTCAATCTACTTTTGTAATGCTGGAAAAACTGAGGTAAGATAGAGATTAGAGAGTATTTAATAATTTATTAAAAGGGAGAGATTTGCTGGGACCAAATGGATCCATGGTTTGGTCCCAGGGCTGAATGAGACTATCTTCTCCAAGAATTCAGCAAACAATGTGAGTTCTCAATGACTTATATACATGGGGCTCAGATGGGGTAAATGGAGGCAGGGGCAGATACCGGACTAACAATCCAGTTCTGACAGGGTGAGGGGAGGCAGGGGGATATCTGATTAATTGGGATTACAGAATGGGGAGAGGCGCCTAACATTCTGATGATGCCTAAAATAGAAGGTCTTTCTCCTTATGTATATCATCATGATTAGCAGGGAGGGGTGGTTGAGCAGGATTGACCAGAACAATTATAAACTGAGGCAGAACAATTTAGGGAAACTGAGTCAGGATAATAAAAGAGAACTGTGGCATAACACTTTAGTTAATAATTTTATTAAAAAGCCCATATAATCCTTCTCCCCCACTCCTCCCTTAAGGAGGTTTGTTTAGAGGTAAGTAGTCCATTAAACTAGAATAACCAAGAACATTTAGTTTACCTCAGGCTTCCTCAATCAACAAATAGAGATTAGCCAGTTTATGGACTTCTCAGAATATCTCCTGGCCATTAAATAGTTAGATTCTTTTCTAAGCAATTAAGTAAAGGTCCAGGAGATCACCTCTGATATTTCTACTAGAAGAGCAAGCGTTTTGTTCTCTTTCCCAGAGCCTTAATGACTAACAGACCTTTGAAAATGGATCTGGAATTATCAAGTGAATATTCTGAGAAGTCGTCAATTTCCCATTTCACTCACTCCTCTCCTGACACCTTGTCTGTTGGGAGTTGCCCTTTCTAATGAGATAGAAATAAAACCTTTTTTAAATTTTTTGCCTTGAGAATCTCTGATTTTAATTTGGATAAGAGTCACAGTCCCACACATACTGAAGGGCAGTTGAAATCAGAAGTCCAAGAGTCCCTTCTGGGACTACCCCCTTATCAAGATCTAGTCCCTATGTTCAGCAATGTTTCAACTCAGTACCCTTCCCCTGAACCCTCACTCTTTCAGCTGGAGTTTGAAACCACCTTTCCCTAGCTTCTCAGTCCCTCCCATACTAAGAAAACGGTATCTCTTTTTCTGTCCCTAAGGATCCTGATTCAGCCACCCCTTCTAAACTATCCATTGAAAAAAGTAGCTTTCTTTTTATTGTTAACAAATTCCTGGGGTGGGACAGTCAGCTTGCATGTGCCTTTTTCAGTGTCAGACCTTTCCCAAATTAAGGAAAAACTTGGCTTTTACTCTTGATGACCTTATAGATGTATTGAGGGCTTCATTTCCCTCCAATTTGATCTAATCTAGGGAGATGCTAACATCATTACCTCCAGGTGTATCTTGTTATGGTGCACCATAGAGGAGAAAGAGAATCTGGGATCTAGCCCAGAAGTTTGGGGACAATATAGCTAAATCCTCCTACTCTGATAAATACCTACCGGGGCTATTGTTGTCACAGTCTCAGACTCCAGGATGGGATTATTAGGAAGGAAGCAGAAACAGAGAGATCATTTTCTAATCTGCCTCACTGAAGGCTTGAAGAGGGGAATTAAGAAGCAGGTTAATTATGAAAAACTTAAAGAAGTTTGCCCAAAAAACTGAGGAAAATACTCTTTCAGGGGTGCCTTGTAGAGGCTCTAATACACCAACCTGGACCTCACTTCTCCAAAGAGTACCACTGTCCTCAGCATGTATTTTATTAGTCAGTCTGCCCTAGCCATTCAGAGAAAACTGTTTGCGAGTTAGCTCTGGATACTCAAACTCCCCAGATATAACTTTTGCAGTTTCAGTAATCGGATACAAACTGAGGCAAAGAACAAAGGCAGAGCCAAGGTGAGGATCAGAAAGTAGCATCAAATTGTGGCTGCTGCCATATCTGGGAATCTTGGGGGATCATGTCTCAGATGCCATGGCCAGAGTCATTGGTCTCATGATTGTTCTTGGGGGAAAAACCCCAGACCCATACCCTAAATGCAGAGGAAGAAAGATTGCTCATAGTGGGGTCAAGCCATCTCTTCCCAGTTCTCTGGTCTACTCAGGACCAGGAGCAATGGTGCCCCAGGTCTGACCAGGCTCCTCCTTACTTTATCAAGATGGCTGAACCCAAAGTAATGTTGGATGTGGCAGATAAGTCTCTTGAATTTCTCTTTGACTTTATGGGAACCTGGTTTTCTGTCCTGTCCTTATATTCTAGCTCCACCCACCCCTTCTTGCTTAAGGTGATGGGAATTGAAGGGAACTATTTTTAGACCTCTCTGCTAGTCAATTTGATGGCCTGTTATTCAAACATTCTTTTCTTATCTTGTCCTGTTTCCTTGTTAGGGACGTGATTCAATGGTGAAATTGGGAACCCAGCTTTCTCTTCTCAGACCTCCAGGTATATTTGGACTAGTATTGGCTAATGATTTAAGAAACCTAGAGCTCCTTAATTGCAGCCTCATTATCTGTGGCCCAATCTGAGAGGCTACACTATACTGCTATAAAAACCCTTAACTTTCTTTCTTTTTTTTTTTTTTTTTTTAAATTTAATAGCCTTTTATTTACAGGATATATACATGGGTAACTTTACAGCATTAACAATTGCCAAACCTCTTGTTCCAATTTTTCACCTCTTACCCCCCCCCCCACCCCCTCCCCTAAATGGCAGGATGACCAGTAGATGTTAAATATATTAAAATATAACTTAGATACATAATAAGTATACATGACCAAAACATTATTTTGCTGTACAAAAAGAATCAGACTCTGAATTATTGTACAATTAGCTTGTGAAGGAAATCAAAAATGCAGGTGTGCATAAATATAGGGATTGGGAATTCAATGTAATAAAACCCTTAACTTTCTAGCCTGCGGAGGCTATAAAGTTTGTCTAAGGCCCACATTGCCTGTTAGTCTGTTAAGTATTAGGGCCATTAATTAATTCCCACTTTCCTTTCACTCTCAGAGAGGAAGCAGGTGATCTTGTCACTCCCTGAACTTACCTCAAAGAAACCTAAACGGATCTCTGCCCCAGGATTGGCCCTACCTGATTTAAACAGGGAAAATAAAACAGATAATTTTGTGGTGGCCAAGCCACTCCTCCCTGGGACCTCTGCTCACCAGAGCTTTAGAACTGGGGAAAGGAATGAGAGTGAACATCTGTACTGACGCCAAATGAAGTAATGGAAAGAAAGGGAATTTTTGACAAACATTTCCCCCATTAAGTATGCAGGGAAACAATTACTGCAAGCTGTCCATGGACCTAGACAGATTTCCGTTATGTTTTGTCCAGCTCCAATAAATACTGAGAGTGTGAATTTGAGTTAAGTATCTGAGGCCAGGCGGAAGATATGATTTGCAATCTTTGTTTATTAATCTGAGAGTCAGGGTTTATATACTCTTAAAGCTAGTATTGCTTTAACAGCAGCTACTTCCAGGTAACACCATAAACAGTCCAGGATAAATGCATAAACCATTATACTTTGACAGTTTAGTTCTATTTTAACTAGCAATAACAAGATATCCATTGTTAACAGGGTCATAAATAACAGTAACTAAGAATAACAAGGTATTTGTCAAAACAGAGTTGTAAAATAGCATAGTTGTGATACTTCTTTTGTTCCTGTCATCCGAATTCTCCATCAAGATTCTCCTAAATTTGTGGTTAGAACACCAGCCCTGAAGTCAGGAGGACCTGAATTCAATATGGCCTCAAGTCACTTAACACTTTCTAGCTGTGGGACCCTGGGCAAGTCACTTAACCCCAATGGCATCACCAAAAAAAAAAAAAAAAAAAAAGATTATCCATAATTTATCTCAAGTACATCTTTCATTCATCATTAAGGGAGGTGGTGAGCCAATGTTTTGAATTGTTTGCCCTTACAGAGAACAGTTCTCAAGGAATACCTGAACTGGACTCTTCCTGTACATAGACTTATTCAATACTGGCCCTCTCCAGTAAAGGGCACCAAAAAGGGGAATCACTTCATTCCAAGGGAGACAGGCTTGCAGATTCAGCTACTCTTGCTGCTTCCCAAGTGCCCCTGGCCATGGCACCTTTGGTTCCCCAACTCCTATACTTCCTCAAAGCTCTCAGGAATAAGCCATTGTTCTAAAGAAAGAAGATATACCCTTTCCCCTTCTGGGTGGTCTCAAACACCCTCAGGACAGTTTCTAATCCCAGAGGCCAGACAGTGGAAATTTCTCTCTGGTCTACATTAAACTACTCACTTGGGAAAGAACATCTTATCTTCATTGGTCAAACAATTAGACATATCTGCCTCATCCCAGCTTTCTTTGTGTTGTTTGACGTTATCCTCCACTTTTTCCGAGATTATTTTCTTCCCTACCACTGGTGAGCTTTGTGTCTTCCAGACTCCAGGCCATGAACTTCCTAACCTGAATTACCACTGGTTTCCTAATGTTAAAACTCAATAGTCTTTTTTTTTTTTTTTTAAATAGCCTTTTATTTACAGGTTATATGCATGGGTAACTTTACAGCATTAACAATTGCCAAACCTCTTGTTCCAATTTTTCACCTCTTACACCCCCAACCCCTCCCCCAAATGACAGGATGACCAGCAGATGTTAAATACATTAAAATATAAATTAGATACACAATAAGTATACATGACCAAACTGTTATTTTGCTGTACAAAAAGAATCAGACTCTGAAATATTGTACAATTAGCTTATGAAGGAAATCAAAAATGCAGGTGTGCATAAATATAGGGATTGGGAGTTCAATGTAATGGTTTTTAGTCATCTCCCAGAGTTCTTTCTCTGGGCGTAGCTGGTTCAATTCATTACTGCTCCATTGGAACTGATTTGGTTGATCTCCTTGCTGAGGATGGCCAGGTCCATCAGAACTGGTCATCATATAGTATTGTTGTTGAAGTATATAATGATCTCCTGGTCCTGCTCATTTCACTCAGCATCAGTTCGTGTAAGTCTCTCCAGGCCTTTCTGAAATCATCCTGTTGGTCATTTCTTACAGAACAGTAATATTCCATAATATTCATATACCGCAATTTATTCAGCCATTCTCCAATTGATGGGCATCCACTCAGTTTCCAGTTTCTAGCCACTACAAAAAGGGCTGCCACAAACATTCGTGCACATACAGGTCCCTTTCCCTTCTTTAGTATCTCTTTGGGATATAAACCCAGTAGTAACACTGCTGGATCACAGGGTATGCACAGTTTGATAACTTTTTGAGCATAGTTCCAAACTACTCTCCAAAATGGTTGGATTCGTTCGCAACATCACCAACAATGCATCAATGTCCCAGTTTTCCCACATCCCCTCCAACAATCATCATTATTTTTTCCTGTCATCTTAGCCAATCTGACAGGTGTGTAGTGGTATCTTAGAGTTGTCTTAATTTGCATTTCTCTGATTAATAATGACTTGGAGCATCTTTTCATATGACTAGAAATAAAAACTCAATAGTCTTTGATGCTGGTGCTACCATGTAGCCTCCCCTCCTCAATCTGGATTCAGCTGGGCAGAGCCAGCTCTATACCCCTTATCAGCCTGAAGCAGCTCCAGAAGATGAGCTGTCTGTCCCTTTGCCCAAAAATAATTTGGGTTTGGATTGCTTGAGGGGGGAATGATGAGGTATGAGAAAGTGGCAAGGCCTGAGAAACCCTAAGGCTGGTGGGCCTTGGGAGTGCAAACAATGCTGGCTAATGCTTGCAATAATTCAATACTGATTCTGTTGGTCAGTAACTCAAAGATGGGAACTACTCCACCCCTATCACTCTGCAATTGTATTTCTAAACCACAATATTAGCAAATCAACCTAATCTTTATTTCTCTTTCCCATAGTTATCTTCTTGCTTCTGCATCTTTGCTAGATTCCCTTGGATATTTAGCCCACTTTATTTGGTGGCACAATTATCTCCCTGATTCCTTCTCTTTTGGAACTTTAGCCCACAGCATATAAATCTTTGCCCCTTAACTTGGAAACTGAGTGTGTGAATTCTTTTGCCAAACCCACCACACTGACCCTAATTTTGTTGAGATCTTTCTCTTCAACAACTCCATCAGAAAATGAGGGGAGTAGATTGTTTTAGCTTCAGCAAACCCCCTCGCTACTCTTTTTTAAAATTATTATTATTATAGCTTTTTATTTACAAAACATATGCATGGGTAATTTTTCAACAATTGATCTTTGCAAAATCTTCTATTCCAACTTTTCCCCTCCTTCCCTCCATTTCCTCCCCTAGATAGCAGATAGTCAAACATATGTTAAAGTGTATGTTAAATCCAATATATGTATACATATTTATATATTTATCTTGTTGCACAAGAAAAATCGGATCTAGAAAGAAAAAACCTGAAAAGGAAAACAAAAATGTAAGCAGACAATAACAGAAAGAGTGCAAATGCTATGTTGTGGTCCACACTCATTTCCCATGATACTTTTTCTGGGTATAAATGGCTCTCTTCATTACTGAACAATTGGAACTGGTGTGAATCATCTCATTGTTGAAGAGAGTCATGTCTGGCAGAATTTATCATCATATAGTCTTGTTGTTGCCGTGAACAATGATCTCCTGGTTCTGTTTATTTCACTTAGCATCAGTTTATGTAAGTCTCTCCAGGCCTTTCTGAAATCATCCTGTTGGTCATTTCTTACAGAACAATAATATTCCATAACATTCATATACATTTTTTTCACAATTTATTCAGCCATTCTCCAACTGATGGACATCCATTTAGTTTCCAGTTTCTTGCCACTTCTAAAAGGGCTGCCACAAACATTTTTGTACATGTGGGTCCTTTCCCTCCTTTAAGATCTCTTTGGGATATAAGCCCAGAAGAAACACTACTGGGTCAAAGGGTATGCAGTTTGATAACTTTTTGAGCCTAATTCCAAATTGCTCTCCAGAATTTTTTGGATTCATTCACAACTCCACCAACAATGCATCAGTGTCCCAGTTTTCCCACATCCCCTCCAACATTTGTCATTATCTTTTCCTGTCATCTTAGCCAATCTGCCCCTCCCTACTCTTGAGGTCTACTAACATTGGCCTTCTTACTACTCATACTCAACTTTCAATTCCATACTCAAGATATTTTTCACTGACTGTTCCCCATATCTGGAGCTCTCTTCTCATCTCAGCCTCTTGGCTTCTCAGGCTTTTTTCAAATCTCAGTTAAAATTCTACTTTCTAGAAGAAGCCTTTCCCAATCTCCCTTAATGCTAATAAGCATTATAATTATCTCCAATCTATTCTGTCTATTGTTTCATTGCATGTAGTTCTCACAATGCCTTGCTGGGTAGTAAATGCTCACAATAAATGTTCATTAATTGCCTGACTGTATTTGTGTTGTATACAGTTTGCATGTCCTTACGTTTTCTCCTATTTGAATGTAAGATCCTTGTTCACTGTTTCATATTCTTATATCCTTAGCACAGTTCCTGGCACTTCATAACAAATAATTGTTAAGCTTCTTGCTATGTACCAAACACTGTCCTAAGCCTTGAAGATACAAAGAAAGGCAAAAGACACCAGAACCACTGTGTATTCTCAAGGGAGAAGACAACATACAGAGCATTAGGTAGGTAACAGCATGTGCAGAAGAAGCAGAAGTCAATCTGAGAGGGAGACCTCAGCAGGTGAGGGGACAGAGACCTGAAGAAGCAGGGATGCGAGTTGGGTTTTGAAGGAAACTGGGAAAATCAAAGAACCAGGAATGTGGGACAGTCAGTATAAAGTCAGAGAAACAGTATTAAGATCACTGAACTGCAAGAATGTACATCTTGCTGGAACTTACAGTAAAGTGTGAGAAGACTGGAAAGGTAGAAAGGAGCTGGTTATGAAGTTTCCTTTATAGAAGGCTCTGATGGTATCTGCTCTGCATTCTCTTGGATTGGGTGGGGCGGAGTCTGTTCTTAGGAACTAATTCTGGAAGAGGTGGCTATCTGTGGAGTGTCATATAACCATGGAGCTGGAAGGGCTTTAATCCCAATTCCTTTTACAGGAGAGGACAGCCTAGATTGGCAACGATTCTTTTCAGTCTGTTCTGTACTCTCGGCACACACGATTGCCAGCATTGCTTTCATGAGGCAGCTGACGTAGTGGAAAGAGCTCAGGCCTGGGTGACAGAAGGCAAGAGGAGCACCTTGTGTTCCTGCTCTAACATAAATTCACTCTGTGATTTTGGACAAGTTATTTTTAATCTTATATTGTCCTCTATAAAATGATTTTATCCAATAAAACCAGACACCTGAAAAGATCTATGTACAAAAATATTTATAGACTGACTGAATGAAAACATATAACAAATTTTATTATGTGATCAGGCATTAAGTGCCAGAAACACTTACAGTGATATCAAAGAATGAGAAATCAATTGGATACCCATCGATTGGGGGACAGCTAAATAAATGTCTTAGAAATATTCTTGATTTATTTCATTATTTCCCAATTTATTAAAATTCATTTAACTTCATTAACCATTTTTGAATTCCTGACAAAAACATCATTGTGTACAAGGGAGAGTTATCAGCCCTTAGATTAGTATTACTATCTGAAGATTAGATTCATGGCTAATCTTTTTAGAAAGAAGTCTTGATGAGGTTTAGATTTTGGGGTTCCCTTTAGTAGGAAACCAAATGATAGGGTCTAGATTTAGGGAACCAAAATGAGATTAGGGTTTTTGATGGTCAGGGAGTTAAATGATAAGGTCTAGTGGCAGGTTTGGGATTCAGGGAACCAAATAGAGAGGTTTGGCTCCTCTGTACCCCAAGGATAGGGAGTTTTGGGGACTCCCTTCTAGTGGCACAGATATTCTCTGTAAAGGAATTTACAAACCCGAAAACCTAGATTGATAAAAGAGGCTTATTTATAAGTACTGGAAGTAAGATTAGAAATCCTGACAGAGAGGCATAAAGTCTCTTTAGGGAAATAGGGAAGGGTAAAGAGAGGATGGCACTGGAAAAAATATTCCAGTGGAAAGAGGCTCCTTGGTATACCATGGCATAGCAGGGCAGGTTTGGAACCTCTGCAAAGAGAGGATTTTAGATTGGCTCTTTTATAATAGGAACTTTGGCTACAAGCTGAAGGGGGCTAGTGGGTGGAGTTCTACAAGCTGGATTTCAGCTTGGGCTGGAATTTGAATAAAACTCAATGAGTTTCAGGATTGAACTGATCCCATCTAGATAACAGAATGAAACTGTTTTGTTTGCTTTCCTTTGGGTGGGGTCCCTCACTGAGGCAGAGTTGAAGGAGATTTTCTCCTTCAAATATTTTTAGGGTTTCAGGATCCTTACTTCATTTTCCCCTCAAGCAGTTACCTCCAAATGCATTTGGGATAAAGGGGTGAAGATCTCTTCTTCATGTAACTGCTTCCAGCTGGCAAGGGTCATAGAGATTTTGGGGGGGTTCATGCCAGGAGGTGAGGCATGAGGTGTGGGGTCTGAAAACAGCAGCAGGGCATCTAAGGGGTGTTTGTCCCGGTCCGTTGTCCCCAGTCAGTCATCCCATGTTCTCCCAGCTGAAGGGCAGTTGAAAATCCAAAGTTTAAAGCCTAGAGAAAATAAAAAGAGCTAGAGAAAAAAAAAATCTGCTCTCAGGAGCAGATTTAAAGTGGGGTCCCTCCAGGGTGGAAATGACGACCTTTAGGAATGGGGCCTTTTTGCAGGAAATGCATCAGGTCCGTTCTGTGGGCTGACTTTAAGAATGCTGATGGGCCATCTAACAATACTGAATGCCAAAGAAAAGTAGGAGAGAAAATGCTAGGACCAAAAGATTCTTTGTCTATAGTAAGAGTGTTAAGTAACCTAGAGTTTAGCCCTTTCACCCCAATTTCCAGGAAAGCTAATTTCTCCTGGGATGGGGTCAGGGTGGCAAGGATTAAGGATGTGACTCAGGCCTTGATAGGTTTAGGTTTAGTAAGCCACTGATGTCCATTGGCTTTTTTTTTTTTTTTTTTTGAGTTGAAAGGCAATTTTTTTTTTTTTAATTATAGCTTTTTATTTACAAGATATATGCATGGGTAATTTTTCAGCATCAATAATTGCAAAACCTTTTGTTCCAATGTTTCCCCTCCTTCCCCTCACGCCCTCCCCCAGATAGCAGGTAGACTAATACATGTTAAATATGTTAATGTATATGTTAAATGCAATATAAGTATACATGTCCAAACAGTTATTTTGCTGCACAAGAAGAATTGGACTTTGAAATAGTGTACAAGTAACCTGTGAAGGAAATCAAAAATGCAGGCAGACAAAAACAGAGGGATTGGAAATTCTATGCAGTGGTTCATAGTCATCTCCCAAAGTCTTTTGCTGGGTGTAGCTGGTTCAATTCATTACTGCTTTATTGGTACTGATATGGTTCATCTCATTGTTGAAGAGGGCTGCATCCATCAGAATTGATCATCATCTAGTATTGTTGTTGAAGTATATAATGATCTCCTGGTCCTGCTCACTTCACTCAGCATCAGTTTGTGTAAATCTCTCCAGGCTTTTCTGAAATCATCCTGCTGGTCATTACTTACAAAAACAATAATATTCCATAATATTCATATACCACAATTTATTCAGCCATTCTCCAACTGATGGGCATCCTTAGTTTCCAGTTTCTGGCCACTACAAAGAGGGCTGCCACAAACATTCTTGCACATACAGGTCCCTTTCCCTTCTTTAAGATCTCTTTGGGATATAAGCCCAGTAGTAACACTTCTGGATCAAAGGGTATGCACAGCTTGATAACTTTTTGAGCATAGTTCCAAAATTGCTCTCTAGAATGGCTGGATCCATTCACAGTTCCACCAATAATGTATCAGTGTCTCTGTTTTCCCACATCCCCTCCAACATTCTGCATTATCTTTCCCTGTCATTCTATCCCTATTGGCTTTTTTTCTTTTTTTTAATGCTCTAAATCTCTGGGGTTAATGACTATCCCAGGGTTAATTTTTAGACCTCTTCAGTTAAGAGGCTTTTGAATTAAAAAACTGATCTTTTTGTGAGGCAGGGTCTAGGGATGGGCATATCCCTGTCTGTCAGGGCTGTAGATCAAGATAAGAATGCAGTTTAAGCTTTTCCAAATCTCTTAACTATCTGTGCCAAAGGTTTGTGCTTTTTAAAAAAATCCTTTTGGGGGTTTGAGAAGAAAGAGTTGGTTCTTTAATCTCACCATAAAATCACCAAGATGATTTAGGCAAAGAGCCTGAGCCTCCCCGCTACTATCCCCACTCTTTATGGGGGAAGGGTGGAAGAGACCAGAGGGCCAGAGCAAGAGCAAATAGCATTCCTACGCAGCTTATCGGCTGCAAAGTGTTCAGCTATCCGGTGGAAGGGGCACTGGGCCAAACCCCAAATTCCTACCAGAGAGCAGGACATTGCGGGGTGGAGTTCAACCCCTGTGGTGTTTACTGTTGTGGTGGAAAGGCAGTTCCTCTAGTGCTCCTCCTGCTCAAACTCAGGAAAGGGACTAGGGTCTCCTCGGACAGTTTCTGTGATACCTACAGCATAAACCTCTGGGGTTCCAGGCCTAAGTCTGGAGGGATTAGCATTAAAAAGGTGCTGCTGCTCTAAGTATCTTCCCAGGAGGCCCTCTTCTCCTGGGAAGCCACAATTACAAACTGACAGTGATTCTCAATAAACTCATTCAACCTAACAATAAGCTTTAAACTAGATTATTTCTCCATCATCTTTATCCCTATTGCATTATACATCACATGAGGGCCCTAAGGAGAAGAGCTGGGAGTCTCAGGTTTTAGTTCAGGTGAGAGAGAGTTAAAAAAAAAAACAAAACCACACAGCTGTTTGTAACAGCAGAGTGGGAGAAATATCGAGGGCTCAAAATAAGCTCCTCCAGTTTTGGCCTTAGTATATAGGTGTTGGATTCCTGAAAAAGTTGGGGGGTGGGTCCCCAGAGTAGCCAGATTTCTCCTTAGACTAGGCAGGGTTTCAGCTTTGAAGGAGACACTCCCACAGCTGCTTCTTCCTGAGGGCAGAAGTCAGAATCAGTCCCAGGATTTGAAAGAAAAAAAAAGTGCACTGACATATTGATGGGTGGAGGGAGACTGAATCCCAATTCAGCTAATTTAATCAGAATTCAAGTTTTTGAATTTTGAGGTTGAGGTATTTTTTAAGCCAAATGTCTCTGCATTAAGAGACAGCCTACAGATAGGAACAGGCCCCAAGCTTTCCAAACTCTATAATTTTTTCATTCTCTATAGGTGTCCCTCAGAGAATGATATGACAAAAACCTTTAATTCTTGTCAATTTGCAGGAGTGTATGCCATGAGCATTTCCAAGCTGCTGATCATAGAAGGTCCAGACCAAGTCTCAGGGTGTAGAGCTGTCCCTCCTTGCTATAGAAAGGGGGGGGGGGGTGGCTTATCGGAAAAAACCTTGCGAACAGTCACCAAATGGGAAATCAGTCATCACTAGAAAGTCTGAAATTCTTGACTTCTAGGGAAAAAAAAAGCTTTAGTGTTCTCGATTTAATAGCCCTTCATCTCACCCTAGACAGTGTCCCTGATACTATAGCCCCCGCCCTTCCCTAGAAAATGAGAGCAACAAAATGCTCCCTGAGCAAGGGAGAATTTGTCAGAGACTAGCTATGGAATAGAGAGCAAGTCTAGAGAGAGATACCACAAGAATCCCCACAAGGGAATTCTTAAAGCTAAAGAAAAGGCAACAGGAAAGGCTTTTTTTTTTTTTTTCAAAGAGGCAGCCTAAAGGTGTTTTCAAATAGTTTCAGTCTCTCCCTCTAACTCCTCATTTTTCTGCTGCAGTCAGGGAATGAGAAGAGAAAAGAAAGAAAGAAGCTATCTTCATTCTCTTAACAATTTAATTAAATTGCTTTGGAATTTTATTCCCCAACCATCATTCCAAAGGACTTTCCTAAAGCTGCAACCTAGCCAGGGTTGGAGCCTACAGGAAAGAAATCTTTAATTGCTGGCAGGGGTATAGAATGCCTATCCAGAAAAATAGGAGAGAATATGCTAAGAGCTAAAGTTCTTGGTACTGAGAAAATTAGGAGTTAGGAGCGAAAAGTTCCCACCTGTAAAGTTGGGTAGGAGAGTGAGAGAACGGACATAGGCTGCTTTCCCCAAGTGTGTTCATTTTGAAAGCTAGGCTATTCATCTCTCCACAAGGAGCTGAGGAAATGGCACTTTAAGCAAGTGCTCTGAGGCTAGGGGGAAAAAATAAAACCCAGAGCAGTTTGGAATCTGCTGTCTTCGTAGACAGCCCTGTGAGCAGGCAAAAGCATAGTTTTGAGGTTTCTTCAGTTAAAAGGCTGTGACGGAGGCACTGCTCTAAGGCAGGACGACCAAATCAGGGAAACCAAGTCCAATTTTAAAATGTATGAACAAGCATGCTTCCTGAGAGGGCTGAAAGCTGCAGCTCGTTCAAGAGCCAGGCAAAGGGTCTGGGAGGGGTATGGCCCGCTTTGTCCAGATTGCAGGTAACCTTCTGTTAATTTAAAAGTTGGTGGAAAACTTTTCCTGAGATTTGAGAAAATTGAGTCCCCAATCTCCCACTGTACAGTACCCCAATTAGGAGACAGGAGAGGAGCATTTAAATGGCACATTAACCAAGCCACATGGGAGAGGTCTGAAACAGGCCTTGGGTTCCTCTGCGTTTCCCCAGTCTATGGGGGAGGGGGAGGAAAGACCAGAGGTGTACATCGAGAGTGAGGGAGAAAGAAATGCAATGTTCTTACCCGGCTGCTTCCCGAATAACGAGGGCTCCGCTGTGGATTCCATGATGGAATTTGAGGGAGGGGGAGCTGACCAAGCTCAACCCCTATAGTCCCCGAGAGTAGCAGCCAAGGGTAAAGAGATGTCTCCAAAGCTCACTTTAATTCAGTCCCCTTTCTCCTTGTGGCTATAGCCCGATTTAAAGGCTGTATGTAATAGTGGAATGGGAGGAGGCCTCAAGCATGGTTTAAGTTTCTCCATTTATCTCCCCAGGACAGATTAAAGAGAGTGCTGGCCTTGGACCCCCGAGAGGGGTCCCCAAAATGGCCATGTGTCTCCTTGGTGGGGGGGGGGCTGTTCAGCTTTCTTAAAGAGACACTCCCTCTAGGAAGTCTCCTATTACTATACGGGAAGAAATGAGATGAGTGAACGAGATGAGGTGAGATCTTTCAAGACAGCTGTAAAAATCGAGTAAGGCTTCATCTCCTTCAGAGTTTGAGTAGGCCTGAAGGGCTTTGAGTATTGATCCAAGGGCATAATGTAAAGCCAAAGAAACTGAGCAAGACAGAGGTTAGAGTCCAATTCAATAATTCATTAAATGGAGAGAAATACTGGGACCAATGGATCCATGTTGATCCCAGGGATAGAGGAGACTATCATCTCAAAGAGTCTAGCCCCAGTACCTGGGCAGGGAGCTTTTTATAGAATAACAAGAACAATGACATTACTGATATTCTAATGACATCTGAAATGGATAAACCTTTATCTTGTCAAACATTAAGGAATGTCCTTAATAAAACCTTTATCTCAAACATTAAGAGGGGACGGTTATAACCTAAGGCAGAGTAACAAACTAGGACAATTGGAGGAACTGGGTCACCCCATTAAAAGGGGACTTTGGCATAACAATAGCTAAGTCCCCTTCCTGCTATCCTTCCATGACATCATTTTCTCCCTATTTTAGTCAAATATGGGCAACTATGTACTTATTGGTCAAGTTAAATTTCTTGGGTAGTTCCCGAGTTTAGAATGTCAGATCCTCAGCCAATGAGGATAAAGATCAGTAGCGGGAGGGAGTATTTGTCTTAGGAATTAAAAGTGTTCGATGGGTGGGACTCGCTTCTCTTGAGAATGTATAATAAACTTTCCTTTGCTTCTACAGTTTCTCCAGCTTTTTTATTAAATGGTGACCCCTCACCATTTCTGAACCACACAGTTTTGGGAGCCAGAAAACTTTGGAAGATTTATATGAAGTCATACTAATTAACATAAAGAGAAGCAGGAGAACCATTTGTATACTTTTGTGAAGGAAAAAAGATGAAGGTGAAAGCTCAGATCTTTGATAGGAGCAAGGTAACAGGATGTAGCATCCCGAGACAGCCTGAAATACAGTAAATAATCTAGAAGTTTAGCTACTCTCCAAGGCAAAAGGGGAGGAGTACAGATAAGATCAACTGAGCCCATAAGTGAATCTTTTGTTCTTAAGTAGGCCATCTGTTCCTTGTCAATATTATTTCCTCTATAAAAGAACCTATCTGAATATCACTAGCTTGAGATAACTCCTTTTTTAGAGTTAGTCTGTTTGCTAAGTATCATAATGGCTAACTTCCTTAATCCTTTTTAGAATTAGCCCACTTTATGGAGTCCAGACCACACCTTTGGTGTCTTTCTCCTTGATGGCATCTTCCTTAGGTTAATTATGAGTTCTAGTAGGGAACTTATCTTTCCACTTGTTAATTACTAAAACTCCTATTCTTTGCTAAAACACTTAAGGAGTTAGCCCATTGTTAGTAGTGTAATAAATTTTTTGCCTTTTGATTTGGAGGTCTGAGACTAAAAATTATTTTTTAAAAATAATTTATTAATTTTTAATCCACATTGCTTTATGAATTATGTTGGGAGAGAAAAATCAGAACAAAAGGGGAAAAACCATGGGAAAGGAAACATACAGAAAAATGATGTGAACATAGCATGTTTTGATTTACATTCAATCTCCATAGTTCTTTTTTCTGGATGCAGATAGCATTTTCTGTGTATTGGGATTGCTTTGGATTACTTAAGCCACTGAAAAGAACCAAGTCTTTCGTAGTTGATCATTGCACATTCTTGCTGTTATTTTGGGCAATGTATTCCTGGTTCTGCTTGTTTTGCTAAGCCTACAAATTCTTTGGAGAAACTTCAGCCACTGCCCCACAACCCCAGTATACTTTTAGAGTCCAACACCCCTAATCAGAACAGAAGAACTTCATAACTCTGATTAAGGCAGTCATCAGTCAGGATTTCAGAGCACTGATGATGACACTTAACCACTTAACTGAGAATGATGTATTAGAAGTATGAAATAAAAGATACATTTTCCCAATATATCCAAAGTATTTTATCAAGTGAAGCCAGAACTCTTAATCAGCTCATCTTGCCTCCGTTGTCAAGACCACTAATCCATCCATCCTGTCTTCATCTTGATTAGCATAGCCTGGCTCTTCCTTGATCCCTCCCTGGACTCTTCCCCAACTCCTCCCTATTCCTTCCCTTTCTCCCCAGACACTGTCCTTGTTCCTCCTCTTCCTGAGGCTTTAAAAGGTCCCCTAATATGAAATCATAGTGTTTAATCATCTATGCTTCTGCCTTGCTTAATTCTATTTAGTTGAACCTGTGAGCTCGATAGATGTCTGTCATGATTTCTTCATGTTTCAAACTATTACTCTCTAAGTATAAAAGTATGCTTTTCTACAAAATAACTATGCTCTCTCAATCTCCTGTTCTACTTCATTTTACTTAACTATATTTATTTGTTATAAGGAAAGACTGTGTTGTGAGACTAGGGGGATGGAGAAAGGGAGAGAAAAAAGATGAGATTAAAAAAAAAAGACCATCAATAGAATTTGAGCATAATACCACCTGCTTAGAACTGTGACCAAGACCAGAAATTACCAGCTATTACAAAGTCTTGTGAATGGGTGAGCTAGGGGATAGAAACGATGCGGGAAAGATTCCAATCTTTGATTCCCAACCCCCTAGTTAATGTAAATTAACTTTGACTCACAAATCCTGGTCCCTTTGAATTCCAATAGAAGATCCGGACCTGTCCCAGCCCCACCCGGATCTGAGCCAACTTTGGGGCTACACCCCAAAGCCCCTCTAGCTAAGTCTCCTACTTAAAAGGGCCACGCTGGGAACCCCTCTTTGCAGAGATTCCAAACATGGTAGCCATGTGAGGACCCTCTGTCCACTGGACCCTCTGTCCAGTGTCCTCCTTATCTCTACCTTCACCTATCTCCTACTTCTAAACTCAATAATAAACCTCTTTTATCAATCTAGCTCGCTGGGGGAATTCCCGCTGCTACTAGACCTCATATACCCCCGTATCCTTGCGCCGAATCCAAGGGGGTTGCAGGGGATCGCTGTTTGACTCCCTATACCCCAAACCTGCCACTAGACCTAACTAAACCTTGATTTCATTTAGGTACCTCAAATCTAGACCTCAACATTTGGTCTACACCTCAACAGGAAGACCAGTCCTCATGCTTTGCCCTGCCTTTCTTATATTCTGAGGTAGGTTTATACTCTTGAGATCCAGAGCTAGAATTTTAGACACATATACATCCTTACTTAGTTCCTCTCCATAGTCTGCTGTGGTGTGTGACTCTGAAATTTCCATGGCCATAAAGCAGAGGACAGTCAGAACAAGTTTGAGGAGATCATTGGGCAGAGAACTCCGGGCTTTTAAACAATTTTCATTATATTTTTGCTATGATGAATTAATAGAATGGTCAATATATGTTGATTGTCTATGTCCAACAAATGTGGGGATCATTGATTGGATTCAGATATGGAGTAGAATAGGATAAATTGATTTCTTGGTCTTTTAAATACATTCTTTTAAAAATTTTTAATAGCTTTTTATTTACAAGTTATATGCCTGGGTAATTTTACAGCATTGACAATTGCCAACCTTTTGTTCCAATTTTTCCTCTCCTTCCCCCAGATGTGGGAAAGATCCCTTTCTAGATTCCTACCCCCTCCTAGTGAATGTAATTACCCTTTAACTCACAAATCCTGGTCCCTTTGTATTCCAATAGAAGATCTGCACCTGTCTCAGCCCCATCCGGATCTGAGCCAACTTTGGGGCTACACCCAAAAGCTCCTTGAGCTAAATCTCCCATTATAAAAGGGCCACTCCGGGAGCCCCTCTTTGTAGAGATTCCAACATGGTCGCCATGTGAGGACCCTCTGTCCACTGAACCCTCTGTCTGGTGCCCTCCTTATCTCTACCTTCACCTATCTCCTTACTTCCAAAACCAGTAATAAACCTCTTTTATCAATCTAGCTCTCCACACAATAAATGCCTTTAGTGGGGACTGGTGCGCTAGTAGACCTCATTTACTGGCGTATCCTTGCGCCGAATCCAAGGGAGTTGCAGGGGAGCTTTGCTTGACTTTCTGTACCCTAAACCTGCCACTAGACCTCAACTAAACCCTAATTTTATTTAGGTACCCCAAATCTAGACCTCAACACCCCCATCCCCTCCCCTAGATGGCAGGATGATCAATACATGTTAAATATATTAAAGGATTACATTTTTTAAACCAATATTTCATATTATGTCCTAGATCAAGAACTCTTAGTCTGGAGTTAATGAAATATATATATATATTTCATTATGATTGAATTTGCATGAATGTTGCATAATGGACTTAAAAAGTCAGGAAGACCTGAGATCAAATGTGATTTCAGACTAGCTATGTGATCTAGCTTACTTCCTAAGATTGTAGTGAGGATCAAAAGAACTTTAAAGCACCATGTAAGCTGTTAATATTATTTTATATATTTAAGAATATTATCCTTAGAAGGGGGTCTATAGACTTCAAAGTATTGTAGAAGACATCCATTAAAAAAAAGATTAATAAACCCTCCTTTAGATCAATATTGAATTTTGCCAATGGCACCAGGGTAAGGAAGGGTAATAATCTAAGTTTTTGTAGACTGAGTGCCCCCTTATGGCCAGTGAGGAGGCTGAAACCTTTTATGAGGCTTTCTTTCACTAGAGAACCTGATGAGAAACTTTGGTTGTTGATTCAGAAAAGCACCATCTAGTGGACAATTCAAACATATTACACACTAAATAATATAACGCCACATATATACATATGTATGTACATATATGTATATATATTCTGTAGGCTAAAAGAAGGCAGCGTAAGTATGAGATGATTTAAAAAGGGACAGAAAGCTCAAAGGTGTCGAATTATTATTTTTTGTACTTAGTAGTATTTTTTTCCAATTACATGTAAAGATATTTTTCAACATTCATTTTTGTGAGATTTTGAATTCTAATTTTTTTCTCTTCCTTTCTTCCCTCCTCTATCCCCAAGACAGCAAGCAATCTCATATGAGGTATACATGGATATTAAACATATTTGTGTTGTGGAAGAATCAGAATTAAAGGGAAAACAATGAGAAAGAAAAAAACAAGTTTTTTTTTTTTAAAAGGTGAAAATAGAATGCTTCAATCTGCCCTCATACTCCACAGTTCTCTCTCTAGTTATAACTGGCATTTTCTATCCCAAGTCTATTGGAATCATCTTTAATCACTGTATTGCTGAAAAGAGCCAAATCCTTCACAATTGATTGTTACATAACCTTTTTGTTACTGTGTACAATGTTCTCCTGGTTCTGGTCACTTCATTCAACATTGGTTCAAAACAGGCTATTCTGAAATCAGCTTACTCTTCATTTCTTATCGAATAATAATGTTCCATTACTTTCATATACCTTAATTTATTCAGCCATTCCCCAATTGATGGTCATCCCCTCAATTTCTAGTTCCTTGCCACTATAAAAAGGGCTGCTGCAAACATTTTTGCACATTTGAATCCTTTTCTGTCTTTTGCAATCTCTTTGAAATACAGATACAGTAGTGAGATTGCTGAATCCAAGGACATTCATGATTAACTTGTCCTTTGGGAATAGTTCCAAAATGCTTTCCAGAATGGTTGGATCAGTTCACAACTCCACCATCAAATTATCTTTTAATATGAGTGTTTTGTGACTTGTAACAAGTCATTTCATGGGAGACTGATAATGATTGTCTTTGTATCTCAGGATCATTGCCCTTCTCCTTGTGGGATTTGGAATACTAAACTTGGAATCTGGAAGACCTGTATTTAAATCTGACCCTTAACACATCTTTGCTTTATGACCATGGGCAAGTCATTTTACCTCTCCATTTGTGTGTTTCTTTATCTGTACATTGAAGGTTACAAAATCTGTAGTAGCTATGTCATAGGTAAGAATCAGATGTGATGCTTGTAAAGAGTGATATTAATGCCACGGATTAGTACTTATCTCTCTGGGTCTTAGTTTTCTCATTTCTTAAATAAAAATGAAATGCCTTGTTATCAAATAAGATGATGAATTATGAGGTAGTTCAGGCCAATTCCAATAGACTTGTGATGGAGAAAGCCATCTGTATTCAAAGAGAGGGCTATGGGGATAGAACATGGATCACCACATAGTATTTTCACCTTTTTTGTTGTTTGCTTTCTTTTTTCTTTTCCCCCCTTTTTGTTCTGATTTTTCTTGTGCAGCATGATAAATGTGGAAATATATATGGAGGAATTTCACATGTTTAACATATATTGGATTATTTGACGTTTATGGGAGGGGAAAGGGGAAAAGGAAGGAGAGGAATTTGTAATGTGAGGTTTTACAGGTGTAAATGTTGAAAACTATCTTTGCATGCATTTTGAAAATAAAAAGCTATTATTAAATTTTTAAATGCTTTGTTATTCATTAAAAAACACATAAATATCAGTCTTTACAAGGATACTAAGATGTCATCTTCATCCTCATCCTCATTAATATGGTTTTCTTTCAATCTAGAATGTGAGCTCCCTGAAGGGGAAGGGTACCATATCTTATACTTTGTCATCCCCTGTTACTGTAGAACAGTTGAGCATTCAAGACTGGGCTGAGCATATAATAGTATCCAAGAAATAACCTATTGAATGAATAAATGAAGACTGGCCTTGGAATCCAGTTCCTTGGGTAGCTATGTGCACAGTGGATAGAGCACTAGTCCTGAAATCAGGAAGAATTGGAGTCTGGCCTCAGACACTTCCTAGCTGTGTGATTTTGGGCAAGTCAATCCTGTTTGCCTCAGTTTCCTCATCTGTAAAATGGTCTGGAGAAGGAAATGGAGGACCACTCTAGTATTTTTGCCAAGATAACACCAAATGGGGTCACAGAGTGGGACATGACCAAAAACTGCTATGGGACCAGAGGCAAGCTGTTTCTATCTCTGAGCCTGTTTCCTCATCTACAAAATGGGGATATTATATACTTAACCTGTTTCATATGGTTGTTATGAGAAAAGCCCAACATAAGCTAGGGAATATTGTAAAAATGCAAAAATGAGATGATTGTCTTTGTGCCTCAGGACCACTGCCCTTGTCCTTGTAGGTAATTTTAAAATCTTTTCTGGGCCTTGGCTTTTCCAAGGTGTAAATAGTTCCAAGAGAACTTATCCAGGCCCCTTTCCTATGCTCCAGCCTGGCTGATACCTTATTTAGTCTGGCTGGACTGCTCATGCTTTTCTTGGGAATGTCTATATATAGGGGAAGAAGCTGGTGCCATTTGCTGCTGTCCATCCTGCCCTCTCCTTGGCATTTGAATCCCCTGGTCCCTTCCCCACCCCCATCTCCCCTTACCCTCCGATCAGCTGCTGTAAGGGGCTCTCTTAACCCTCTTCATTTTTCTTTCCAACTGTCTTGTTCCCAGCTTGGGTGGGGACACGTTTTCTCAAATCAGAGGCTTGTCATGTTCCAGTCTCCTATGGCGGTGTAGGGATGATCGTGAAATTGTTAGGGCTGCTCTCTGGCTCTCAGCCTAGGGGAGGACTGATTTCTGATACCCCATAGCTCCAGTGTGATCTGGGAGAAGAAAACCCCTCTTGGGGTTTTCATTTTCTCTACTATAGAATAAGGAGGGTTGAACCAAATGATCTCTAAAATCCCTCTCAACTCTCACATTCTTTGCTCTGTTCTTTGTAGTGCTTTCCATTTCTGATGTGCTGAAGTTCACTTTTATCTCTATCATTCTCCCTCCCTAACTCCTCCTTAAAAACTACCAGCCATTACTAGTGTCCGGGAAGCCAACAACAGACTTCTATTCAGGCAAAAGAGAGGGATCCCTTACTTCTAGTGTCTTCTTCTTTCTCTCTCTAGGACAAAGTTCTTTTTGTCATTGCTTTATTCCTGTCTAGCCACAGTTATTCTTCTCATTGCTTGTTATGGCCCAGCTTGGGACAGATCAAGGGTCCAGTGTAAAGCTCTTGGAATGGGAGGAGGGGTGGGACCTCCCCATAAGGGTCTTGGAACATCAAGGCAGGCACCTGCTTGAAGGTTTAAGTTTACCCAGGGCGCCTTGGCTAAATTAGGTAATGGGATCAGACTTGGGGAGGAGCGGGTGTAACTAAACTCTGGAAGCTAATTGGATTTGGGAAGGCTGGGGTACAAGGTTGTCCAATCCCAGGGAGTGGGGGAGGGAGGAAAAGCAGGAGCCCCTACAAATATTGGGGACTGGGGTTGTGGTGAGCCTTTGGGTGTGGAGTGCAGAGGAATTTGGACTGAGCAGCAGTAGGGCAGTGTGCGTGACCAGTCACCATGGTAAGTAGGCCTCTCTTCCCCATCCCCTATCACCCTCCTGAAGGGAGAACCAACCCTCATCCCCTTCTCCTTGGACTTTGAGAAAACATGTCCCCACAAGAGGCCAGGAAGCCCAGGCAACCCAAGGCTGCTGGCCCAGATATGAGAGGCAATATGAGGTAGAGGAAAGCACAGATTTAGAATCCTCGGTACAAGTCTTGACTCAGCCACCAACTTACTTTGCCTCTACCTCTTCTTCCCCAACCCAAGTCATGAGAAGTGTTGGAATTGGAAATGAGGGATATAAGTTCATCCTTCAGCTTTGGCATCTACAACATGAGTGACTTCCTTCCTTTCTTCCTTCTTTCTCTGGAAGTTTTCTTGGAATGAGGGGTTAGTGGTCTCCTTTGACCACAGAAAAGAGAGGATCCTGGAGCATCTGCCACCTCCCATCTTCTACCTTTTTGGGGCATCAGGCAGCATGGATCTCTCTGTCCCAATTGCCTCCCTTTTAGCTTTTACTATTTTTATTCAAGGAATCCCAAAGACTTTGGGTCATCTTACAACTGAAGCTAGAGAGCAGAGAGACTGCCAAGGAATAGGAAGAAGGAGCCAGAGCCAGAGCACCTTCTCTGACCTTTGGACGAGGGTTCTGGGGTTTTTGCTAGAGAGGGAAGACTTGGATGAAGGGCACTAGGATCAAATTTCATCGCTGCTTATTCTTATTATTCTATTTCCCTAATCTACAAAACAGGGGACTAAAGTAGTGGACTCAGTTAGTCTTTAAGGTTATGTTCAGTTTTACACTCTACAAGCCTGTGAAAGAGGCATTCTTTAGTTTTCAGTATCTCCACCCCCATCACTACTCCCAGCCCCTCCCTTCTTGTTCCGCTATCCCTTCTTTGAGGAGTAACTAGAGCCTGGGTCCAGCTGTTCTCACAGCCTCGGCCTAAGAATAGCCAAGTCCTCTGGCCTGAGGTGGGACATGGCAGGGGGGAGGGGATGTGGAGAGATGGGAAGAGGTCCTATGTTCTCTCATGCTGGAAAGGAGCCCGTGGAGATTCTGGGTTTGGGCCATAAGGTTGGACTTTTCAAATCCCTTTCATAAGCAAGAGGAATATATTTAAAAATTCCTAGAGCCAGAAAGGACTTTGAAGATCATCTAGTTCATTTCCTTCATTTTTACAGATGAAGGAACTGAGGTCAGAGAAGGGAAGTAATTTGCCTACAGTACCACATAAAGTCAATGGCAGGATAGTCCAGTGTGGAAAGTCCTGGGTCATCTGTCTCCAGACTTCTCCAGACTGGACTCCAGATTCCAGACTGTGGGACTGGAGAAGTCTGGACACAGCTAACCTGGGACTTTCCCCACTGGATTACACTACCTCACAAAAACCTGGCAGGGATATGGGATCACCCTCATTTGGCAGAGGAATTGTCTGAGGTTCAGAAATGTTAAGCATTGTAAGCAGTTTCATATATTCCACTAAGGCAAGATGGGGTAGTTGATGGTGTACTGCAGTCCAAAGTCCTGGGCTCAAATTCCAACTCTTCCATACGCTTCTCTATGGCTTTGTTCAAATCACTTAATCCTTCAGGTCCTCAGTTTCCTTTTCAATAAAATAAGGGAGTTGGATCAAATGATCTCTAAGGCTCCTTTCATCTCTAATATTTTGTCCAACAGTTGGTGGCTGAGGTCTCTTATCTTCACTATCAGTTCTAATCTATATTGGGGCCCTCAGCCTGATGAAGGAGGAATGGTAGGGATGAGAACATCAGTTAGTTCCCTTTCTATTGTTTGCTATGTTAAGGAATAAGGATGGCCCCATGATAATACCCTATGTACCCTTTCTTCAACTAAGTCGTCTTAGTTTTTAAATGGCATTAGTCATGGGGAAATAGTAGTGGTGGTGAATTTTTATACAGATTCTCTACTCCTTGAACTTCAAAGACATGGCAGAACAGCATGTCAAATGCTACCTAATCAAGAAGAGTTTGAGCATAGAGAGAGATTGTATACCTGTTGTCCAAAGACTTGGTCTAACTACTAAGAAGAAATTTATCATCAAAAGATTGGCCACCAGATGGTGCTTTGGGGAGTGTGTGATGTGATGTGATGTGTGTGTGTGTGTGTGTGTGTGTGTGAGGGAGAGAGACAGACAGACAGACAGAGACAGAGACAGAGAGAGAGACAGAGACAAGAGAGAGAGACAGAGAGAGAGTCCTAGAGCTTAGATTTAGAAGGAACCTCAGAGACTATCTGGACCAGTCTCCTCATTAGGGACCCTGAAAGTGAACGACCTGTCCAAGATTATGTGAATAGTAAAATAGGAACCCAACCGCTGTTTAACAGCGGGGGAGCGCTTGGCTCTCTCCAAGCTTAGCCCCCTCCTGGGGGTCCCCTTTCCCCTCTTCTCTTTCCCTTTCCCTTCCCTGAGACCTGGTACCGTACCTGACTTCTCTTATGTGTTGCAGACGGACCAGCAGGCAGAAGCCCGGTCCTTCCTCAGCGAGGAAATGATCGCTGGTGAGTATGTATTTTTGTGGGCAGGGGCAGGGGAGTGGACTTAGGGCTCTTGGCAAGTCATCCTTGTCATTCCTCTGCCTCTCCCTCTCAGAGTTCAAAGCCGCCTTCGACATGTTTGATGCTGATGGTGGCGGTGACATCAGCACCAAGGAGCTGGGCACAGTGATGCGGATGCTGGGCCAGACCCCCACCAAGGAGGAGTTGGACGCCATCATAGAGGAGGTGGATGAAGATGGTGAGCTGGGAGTTGCGGCCAGCTGGGAGGGGAGGGCGGCCGCTTCTGGGCAGGGCCTCTAAGGCTCCCTCTCCCCACCCAGGCAGCGGCACCATCGACTTTGAAGAGTTCTTGGTCATGATGGTGCGGCAGATGAAGGAGGATGCGAAGGGAAAGAGTGAGGAGGAGCTGGCCGAGTGTTTCCGTATCTTTGACAAGTCAGTCCTGGTGCCCGCGGGGCTGATTCCCGGGAAAGTGTGTGTGTGGGGGGCGGCGATGAGCTGCTCCAGCAATCTCGGAGTTCGGACTCGGCCCCAGGGGGGCTGGGAAGCTTTGCGTGTGTGGGTGTGGCGAGGGGCTGGGGAGAAGGGTTGGAGAGGAAGTAATCCCGACTGGGCCCCGTGATCGGCCCCTGTTCTCCGGTCTTGGGGGATGTGAGCTAAAGGATCTGTAAGGACCCTTTCCACACTGGTTCCTTAGGCTCATTGCAGCGCCTATGTGGGGCAGTCTTTTCTTGAGGGGCTACCTGAAAAGTGCCTAGTCTCTTCCCTTCCCCTCTCCCCAGGAATGCTGATGGCTATATTGATGCTGAAGAGCTAGTGGAGATCTTCCGGGCTTCAGGAGAGCACGTGACTGACGAAGAGATTGAGTCCTTAATGAAGGATGGAGACAAAAACAATGATGGACGAATTGACTTTGACGGTGAGTGCGGAAGATGCTGCTGGAAGAGTGGGTGGGCCTTGGGGAGAGGAGAAGTTGGGGAGGGGGGCATGAATAGGCACGCTCTGTGGGAAGGGGCTTTTGGAGGAGCCTTGGCAAGGGATGGGGAGCTCCGAGACCCTGCTACCGATCCTAGTCCAGCCTCCCAACTTGCTATATGGCGTTGGATGAGTCCTTTTCTTTTTTTGCAAAGTGAGAAGTTTGACTTTATTTCTAAGGTCCCTTCCAGATGTGATATACTGTAACATATATAAACAAACTTTTTCACTAAGCACTAAAGCAGAGGTGGCACTTTGTCCTGATGTAGAGATGCAAAAATGTAAATAATCTTGTTCCTGTTCCAAGGAGCTTCCAGTGTAGAAATGGGTGCCAGAGGGTGTTGTGTCAAGGTATCTGAAGCTAATGTGAGCCTTGAGCTGGTCACTGCCACTTACTAGCTAAGCACCCTAAGTTAGCAAATAACTTAATTTTTCTATCAATTGAAGGACCTCGGTCTCGGAATTCCTTTCCAGGTCTTAATTCCATGGATCAATAAGCCTGAATAAGCCAGGCCTGTGTGGGACGTGGGGTCCAGATGTGGTCCCCATCTCCCTATCTCTTTTCTGATTCCTCTCCTCCCTTTATCCTTGCAGAGTTCCTGAAGATGATGGAGGGTGTGCAGTAAGAATCCAGCACAGCTCAGTCTTGTATTGCCCCACCCTACTCTTCACACCCAAGGGTTCACTTTGAAATTCAACTGGCTTCTGTCCCCCTGAAACCATCCAGGATTGTCACCCTGTTCTGCCCTCTGCTGCCCCATCCCTCCCTAATTGTAATATTACCCCTCTTCTCCCTCCCCCTCTCTCCTTTTCCTGGGCCAGGAATGTGTAAATGTCACTAATAAAGGAAAAAAAAAAAAACTCAAATGAACTGGGCCTCAGTGTCTGGGCTGCTCGATCATCTAGATGTAGAGCACTGGGCTTATATGACAATCTTTAGTCTTGAAAGGTTGTTGTGAGGATAATGTAAAGTCCTTTGCAAACCCTAAAAGCTTTGTTTCTAAATAGTACTGCAACTTAGGTTTGGTGCGAAGGAAAAAAACCTTAGTGATTTAAGCCATCTCAAAGTCTGACCTTGGGCATTCCAAAGTGGAAGGGCCATTTCAGGAGATCAGGGGTTCTCTTCTTTAAAGTCTTCATATAAGACCGAGATAATCTTATCTGTAGGAGCTTGTGGAGGGCAGTCTAGTTCCGATTGGGGAAGGGGGGCGGATTGCTCATACAGCGAGGGTTATGTCTGTGCTTCTCTGGTGGTCATACAGTTGGTGTGAGAGGCGAGGATCAAACCCAAGAGGGCTGGGGTAGCGGGAAGGTGGAAAAAGGGCAAAGCTGGCTAGTCAGACCACGCAGCTAGCGTAGAGGGAGCTGGTGGGCCGGAGCTTTCGGGCTGTCTCCGCCTTCTCCGGGTCCCGGAGGGGTGGGGAGGGGGGTGGCCGCTGGCAAGGGCGGAGGCTGGAAGAGAAAGAGCCGGAGCTCTGCTACTCCAGGCTGCGGCCAGGGCCGAGATCGCCCAAACCGAGGGAGGCATGCGGGGCGCGGGGCCGGGGGAGAGGGCCCGGGAAGCCCGGGAGGCTGTGGCTGAGTGCCGGGCGGCGTACGAAGCGCTCAACAGGTTCACTGCCAGCTACAGGCAGTTGGTGCTTGGAGTGGGCAGCTCGGCCGACGGGAGGAGGCTGCGCCGGGCTCTGGAGGAGAGCGGCCGCCGGGGCTTCGAGTTGAGTCTGGGTGAGCAGACAGGGTACCGAGTGGAGGGGAGGGGAGAGGGGGGCCGGGGACCGGAGGCGGTGCTTATGGAAGGGGCAGGAGTCCGCTAGGCGGGGGAAGGCCGGGGGCTTCCAAGCCGCAGAGTGGGAAGAGCACTGCGTTTGGAGCAGACACCGAGTTCGAATTCCGCTTCTGCTTTATTGCCCGGCATTCCTTTCTGTAAAGGGAGGTGGGCAAGTGGCCCTCTGAGGCTATCTGGTCACATTTGCTCTAGATTCCAGGACCTAAGGAATTATTTCAACCTATCAAAGTGGGGCCCGGAGCTCTTAGTTCTCACTGTAGCCACTGAGATCTAATGCCCCGTTTGTTCTCCCCTGTGGCTGCCCCTGTTCTTTGCCTTCTTTCCCTACCCCCAATAGGCCTTCGGAACCAGCTTTTGGCTGAACTCACAGAACCAGGGGGCAGACAGGAGGAAGAGGTGAAGATGGAGCTGGAGCGGATCTGGGTGCTCTGTTTATCTGCCCTGGAAATTTTCCTGCAGGATCTGGGTCGGGCCCATGACCTCAGCAGGATTTTTCCCCTGCCATCTCCAACCTCAGGGACCCAGTTGGTCAATACTGGGGTTATATCCTTTGGGCCCAAGGGCTGGAGTCTGAGACGGCCCAGTGGGAAGACCTCTGAAAGAGCTGGGGAGCTACCTGAAGAACTGGCCCAATGGGGACAACGCCTGGAAGAGATGCTTTTGGAGATGGAGACCAAGGTCAATGTACCTGTGTGGAGTGTGGAGGCCACAGTGGGAGATCCTGAAGCATTAGAGCACAGCCCTGAGAGCTCAGCTGGGAGGAGTCCTCGGGGATGCTGTGCCCGGGGTCCCGACAGGCTTCAATCTCACTGTATAGTAGCATGAAGCTGAATGTAGGCCTACTACAGGGACATCTCTCCCCTTTCCCCTTGAGAGGTCAGCAGATGTCAGTCTTCTACACCAGGGAACCACTTCAATGTAACCTAAGTCATGTTCTTTCCCAGTTCAAATTCCAGGAAGGCAAAGCAGGGGACATTATAAGAGAGAACTAAGTCTCAAAATAAGGCTCAAGTGCAACTACAAATATAAAACAGCTGGAAGGTAGGATAATAATGAAGAAACAAAACTACATTGAAAAAGGCCCAATTTCTGGGCCTACTGATTTAGCTATGTCTAGCTCTCCATTTTCCCATCTGTGACAGAAGAGTGGTTTGGATCCAGTTCCAGGATTGCTTCTAATTCAAAACATTCCATGGCCTATGTTCTAATGTCCTATCTAGCTCTAACATTGTACAATGCTTGCTAGAGAGACTAGCTCAGACCCCAGGGAATTGTTTCCGCTAGAATGAGGCTCAGCTTACAGCTCATCAGTTCCCCATCCTTCCTCCAGAGAGCCAAACAACACAGCAACAGCTTTAAAAAAAAAAAAAAAAACCAACAACAACAACCCAAAATTTATTTATACATTAATGTTGAGGGCTAGTTTAGAGTTTTAAGAGGAAAAAAAAGAAGAGTCTATGATACAGAGTCCTGTACAGAAGAAAAGAGATAGAAGACATTAAGAGGAAAGGAAAAAGATATACACACACACACATACACACAAGAAGAAGGGAAGGCAGACTGGGCAGCCAGGGTCAGGGCTCTTGGCTAGTCACCTGCTTCATGTAGGTTTCCAGCAGGTACTTTTTAAAGGCTGGGAAGAGAAGATAAATAGGTAAGCAACTGGCCTGGGGGTTTCCAGGGACATGCCAGTGTTTTGGCAAAACCCCAAAGGGTTAACATTAAGTCTAATAATTTTAGAAAATGAGATAGCCTGCCTTTAACTTTTTTTCTCCCATTTCTTCTTTGATCCTAGATCACCCCTTTTCCCTCTAATCATCTCTAGGGGAAGTGCTTTTGCTCCAAATCTGGCAAAATAGAAGCTAGCAGAATTCATTCTCTTCCTAACTAAACTCCAATATTTGTTCCCATACACAGAAAGCTCCCTCTGCTAAGGTTCCTTCTATTCCATTCACTTAAGAACATATTTTAGTTAAAAGCTCTCTTGGGACTTTTACAATAACTACTCTTTGAATATCACTATGGTGAGATTTATCATTTTACCCAAGGCACTATTTGCCTAAATGTTCTCAAGGACAAAGAGTTTAATCTGTACAGGACAGAATTTTTCATTTTAAATCATCTAAGGAAAAATTTGTTGTTCTTGTTTTAGCAGAGGATTTACCTGTGGGGTTTGTCCAAAGTTCAGCAGCATGTGTGTTCAACGGGCTATCAATGTTGGGTTCTGTAGGTGGAGACAACATGTTAGGAAGGAAGTCCAGAAAAACAACTGTCTAGGAAATTGAAGCTCTGTAAAAATCAAGTTCAGAAGTGTAGTAATGGTTAAGCTAGATGGCTTCCTACAATCTGCGTGCTACAGTCCTTTCTGGACTCGACATTCTGCAAGTTAAAAGAGGGTGAAAGGAGAGTAAAGGGTAATAATCTTAAACCTCAGAGGGAAGATGAGGGGTGAACTGGGAAAGAGAAGAAATCCTAAAGAGACAATAGGCATTACCTCCCAGCAGGCTCTGGATGGATAGCAGGATCGTCCTGACATCATACAGAGCTGACCACTTGTCCTTGAGGATGTCCAAACAGATATTGCCTTGGGTGTCCACATTAGGATGGTAACAAGGTGTGACAAATTTCACAGTGGGAGCATTATATGGGTAACCGCTGGGAAACTCCAAGGACAGCTTGTACCTTAGGTCTTCATATACCTGAGGAAGAAACCCCCGAATAAATCAGTGAGTGGAACACGATTGAGCTTGAGGGGACATCTAAGCTACATAAGGCACTTTGGTTCAAAGGGAAAAAAGAGAAGAGTCAAAGTGCCTGAATTTTAGTCTCTCTTTTGCCCTGGTATACAGGCAAGTCTGTACTTCAGTTCTTTATCTACACAACGTAGTGTTATCACCATTTGCCCTACCTGGTTCACTGGACGTTAGAGATGATCAATCTAGTCAAAAGATGTGAAAGCCTAGAATTGCCAATATAAGATCATCGATTTTGGGGAGTGGGGTTTTTCCCTCTGCCCCTTAAGGTTTTCCTCTCCCCAATCCCTTAGTTCAGCTGTACAAAGCAGACCCCGCAGGTCGCACCCATTTCCATCCTAGATGCTCACCGTCCCAGCCGCCCCATGGATAGTCCCGACCCATTTGAAGAGATTGTCCGACTCTGGGAAGGCAGAGATTCCTTTGTCCCCCGACATCTGCAGAGGAAGAATGAGCGTTTTCTGGGGTGGGGGCCGAGTGTGTGGCCTTAGGTGACCCCTAAGCTCCCTGACCTTGCATCTCTGCCCGGGAGGGGGAATACGCGGGGGAAGAGGGCCGCAGCCCAAGGCCGTACTGTTTTGATTATAACCGACCCCAATAAAACACAACCTGGCCATTCGGGTTTGGCTTTCTGGGGGAGGGAGAGGGGACGCGGCGCTGGGGGGGCGAGGTCCGGCAACCGGTGCTCTGGGGGAGGCTAATGGTTGGAGGCGGAGCAGTAGAACTCCCACTCTTTCCGGGCGCCCTCTGTAAGAGGCACAACGCGGGGCTCTGGGACCCGAGCTGGCTTTTCCGCCCAGTCCCTGCCTCGAGGGAGGGAGAAGGGCTGAGCTGCCGGCGGGGGGCCGGCGGCCGGGGCTGACCCCGTGAGACCCGAGCGCCTACTCACCATCAGGGTCATCAGCTCCTGCTGTAGCCTGCAGAGAAGGGGCGGGGGGGTCGGTTACTGCGGGTTAGGGGCAGCCGGCCCTCCCCCCGCCCCTCCCCCGACTCCGTCCCCAGCTGCCCCCCTCCCGCCGCAGGGCTCCCCGGCCCCCCGGCTTCCCCGGCTCCCCCGGCTCCCCGGCCCCGAGCTCCGGGCGCTCTCACCTCTTGCCCACAGACCCGCGAGCCGCGCCCGCCCCGGGCTCGGTCCCCTTACGGGAGGCGGCGGCGGCGCTGGCAGCGGCGGGGTCGCGGTTCTGAGAAGCCATGGGGGACCGGAGATAAAGGAAGAAACTCCCGGGCGGCAACTGCGGGGCTCCAGGCCCGCCGCCCGCGTTTGAATTGTAACCCTCCCGCGGTATCAACCAATCGGGGGCACGCTTGGGTTTGATCCAGCCAATGGATCACGCCGACGGGCCTCGTAACCTAGAAACTCGTAAACCCACCCAACTAGAACAACAGGACTGGCCGGCAGAGGCTCGTTCCTGAGAAGACGATTGGTTGCTGGAACTGCCCATTAAGTAACGAATTTGTAGATGATTGGTGGCCTTCGGGGAACGCGATCCTTAAAGGGCTACTGAAAAGTACACGTGGGAAAGCTGTGAATTCAAACAAGTCCAGCCGGGACGCTTCCTGGGGTTGGGCTCCCAAGTCTACCGCGAGAAGCTGGAGTAAAGGAACTGGGAAGATCCGTTCCAAGGCCTAAGTGGTCATCCAAGGCTGCGTGCTCAGCGGGCGCAGACCACCGTCCACCCGAAATCGCTACTAATTCTGGAGAGGGCCGGGGCCCCCGGGGGGTTGCGGGGGTGGGGGAGGAAGAAAGCCCGGCTCAGCCCTCCCCGTTCTAGGTATGCTCACTCGGCAGCGCCAGAGCCTGGAACTCCCAACAGAACGGGGCGTCTTGTATCATGTCCCACCTGTTCCATGGGAGACACTGGCCTCCTTGCTGTTCTCCGGAGAAGGCGGTCCATGTCGGCTCCGGATTTTTTTTTTTTTGGCTGTCCCGTTATTCGTGAAATTCTCTCTCCCTCCTCGTCAAGGCCCCCAGGCTTCCTTTAAGTCTCACCTTCTACGGGAGGCGTTTCCAAATCCCTCTGTAGTAGTGCCTTCTCTCTGATTACCTACACTTTATCCGGTACTTATAGTTTATTTGCACATAGCTGTTTGCAAGGGGTCTCTCCCTTTAGATCGAGTGGCATTCTTAACATTTGGAAAAGTCCCAACACTTCCATTTGCCAGAGTTGTGATTCCTAGAGTTTACGCTGGAGAGCACTGCATGATACTGGATAATGCTGAAACTGGAGTCGGAAGACTCGGCTTCCTATTCTGCCTTATTTACTCACAAGCTATGTAATCCGTGATATGTCTGAATTTTTCTCATCTGTAAACTGTCAATCACACTACTTCACAGGAGTTGTGAGAAAAGTGCCTTACAAATCTTAAAAAAGAATTATGTAAATACGCATTGAGATTTTACGGATCCCCGACCATTGCAGAAGGGTAGTTGTAAGGGACCACTCATCAACTCACTGCGTAGCCAAAAACAAAACAAAACAAAACAAAAAAACAAAACTATCTTTTGCTCATTTGAATTCCTTTTGAAGAATTCTAGTGATAGGTAGGTAACTCATCTTACAGATGAGAACACTAAATGAAGTCCAAAAGGAAGATAACTTATCCAGTTATATAGTCAGTTAATGGCAGGAGTAAACTGTTTCTCATCTACTATCTATATTCAGTATATTTAGGGTCATCCTGTAGAAGCACTGAACATCATACTTAAAAGGGACTTATCATCCAAACTAATCGCATATAGATGGGAACAAGTGACTTGTCAAATGACACACATACACAATAAACTGCCAAGAATGGAATCTGGGTGTCCTTCTGTGGTGATTCTCTGAAGCTGATTTAGTAAACAGAAAATTTACTTTGAACTAGGTTTCCAGAAATAAGGATAAGATCAGGTTTTGTCTTTCTAGTTCCCGGACTCTTTTTCAGAGCTTCTTTTTGGGCACAAACCAGCCTTTATTACACAAGTTCAAGAAGAGGTTATGAAGGGGGTGAGGCACATTTAGAACAGAGAGTCAAAGATGGAGCCCTGGGGGAGGCAGGAAGAACAGAGCCTGTCACCTGTGTCTGCTCTAGACAGGGTTGATCTTGTTTTCTGAGCCTTGGTTCAAGACACATACTAAAATGAAGTTACAGGAGATAGTTTTAGCAAAGCATCATGAGGTGACCCAAGTTACACATCCAACCAAAGTTGGGGGCTGGGATTCCCCTTAGATTAGTGGCACATCCTTTTAGGACTGCATAGAGTTTGATAAATTCCATCCCATGCATTTCACCTCTTATGAAATATTCTTGTAGTTAAGTCTGTGCTAAAGAATTCATTGCCTCTAATTTCTTGTACTTTGCTAATTTTTTTTTAACATGCATCCAATTTGTAGGCTGCTTACTCCTCAAAGTGATCTGCTGATCAGGCTGAAGTGCTATTTCTGGTTTAAGTCCTTTAGGTTTCTACTTATGTCTAATGCAATATCTTTCAGTTCTAGATATTTCAGGTGTTAGATTGTTCATATTTCCCAAAAGTTTTGTGTCTTCACTGGTGGCTGTTAGCCATGTGGCCATTTGGGAGAACATCTCTTGGCACAGTCATGTCCATGGCCTCCTTGGCTGCCTCCATCACTGCACTGTCTAGGCCACAGAGTGAGGAAGGAAAAAGGATGGTGATAGAAAAGGGGCTCATACCTCTTTATAAAGGGAACATCTCATCTTCATTTACCACTTCTAAAACACAGAATCTCCCTCTTGTTAGAATGTGGGGCAGCCCATCAAGTTCCTGCATCTGGATGTCCTATGTCTGTCCTCTATTGGAAGATTTAGAAATCAACTGTTTGTCCAATGTCTGGGGTATATAGGTTACAAAGGGTTGCCGAGGTAAGAAAGCACACCATTTGCCCTCCCTCTTGAGCCTGAATTCTTATAGAAGTGAGAAGAGACAAAGTAGGCCATGCCTTATTGCAGTTTGGAACAGTGCAAAAAGCATAAGATATCTGAGCCAGGATGTGTGAGCCCCATTTAGCACTTTCAAGTTGTTTTTCCAAGCCTGTTTCCTCATCTGTAAAATGGAAATACATGCTACTTGTACTATCTACTGCACAAAGGATATTCAACCTGACACAGCTCTTGACTTTTCTATGTCTTAATTTGATTTGATTTTATCTGTGTATTAATTAAACAATTATGGTTGAGGAAATATGCTGGGGTACAAAGACCAAAAAACCCAAACCCCTGCCTTAATGGATTTTATACACTCTACGGGGAGATACACATGAATAATGATGGATCTTTGATATCAATACAGTGTGGGTGAGTGCTGAGACCTATCTATGATTTAGTAAAGTATTAAGTCCTAGTTCTTGATTCCAAATCCAGTAGTCACTTCATTGTATCATGTTACCTATATAGAAAAGCATATAATTTGAGGAGGGAAAAAACACTAAATTAACTGGGGGATTTAGGGTGGGGATCAAGGAAGGCTCTATGGATAAGGTGATAAGTAAGATAAAGATTATAAAGAATGAGCATTTTAAAAATATATCTTCCCTAGCTCTTACACAGTGCTCTGCAAATATATTTGAGTGAATGTAAAGCAATATAGAAATGTAAGTTGTTATTATTATTGTTACTAGTATCAGTCTCAAGAGCTTAGGGCCTCCACCAGCCTTCCTTTCAACACCCACCTTTTCTCCAGAGCATCTGGCTGCTCTCATTTAGACATACTAGTCTCCACAGCAGGTTCTACCATCTGTATTTATTACAAAGCATTAAACTGCTTTCCAACCCAATAAATTCACAAAAACACAAAACCAAGTATGCCTCTTAAGGGGCGCTGAACAGTGACCAGCTGCAAACCAGTTTGGGCCCTGTGTAAAAGATGTTCTTGGAGAACAGGCTTAGGAGCAGCAGTGTAGCTTCCCCCAGACAGGTGCCAAAAGTCAGAAGAGGGGGCACCTGGCCTTGAGTCCTGTCTGAGGGACACTTGAAGGTTTCAGGGACAACCAAGGAGCTAGGCATCATGTCTCAGGAGGCACTTCATTAGGACGCTGTTCATTCTCAGTCCTGAGTGTTTCCATGTATTTCCTCATCTTTTCTGCCATCCAGGAAGGAGGGACAAAGGGCTTTAATTCTTCCATTTTCAGATCCAGGCAGCCCCTGGGGAAGAAAGGGTTGGGAGTGAGAGGGAAAGGGATAAAAGAACAGGATAATAAAGATGAGGGACCATGCTTAGAGGGGATTTGCCACTGGGAACAACACAAGAGATTCTGTGGCTGGAACTAGGGGTTTCTCACCTGTAGTCATCACTAGCAGCTAGGTCTCGAATGTCCTCTTCAATGAGGAGATAGGCCTATAGATACAGAAGAAAGGAGAATGGTCAAAGCTACCAGGGGTCTTGGGCTTCCTTCAGTGCTTCCAGAATGGGTGAGGGAGGCTTGGGAGAAACTTTAGTCCAGTGATGTGCCCAATCTCAAAAGCAGGTAGACTGGGGGACAGAAAGATCACATGAGCTGTTACATGGAAGAGGAATTAGATTTATTCTTCTTGACCCCAGAAGGAACAATAATATCAATGTGGGGTATTAGAGGTCCATGTTGGTTCAATATAAAGAATATTTTCTAACATACTGTAGCTATTTGAAAGTGAAATGTGTTTCTCCCGAAGGTAGCAACTTTCCTGCAATTAGAGGGATTTTAAGCTATTATTTGTTCAGGATGTGCTTCAGAGAGGGGCTGGAATTCTAAGATCCCTTCTAACCTAAGAGTCTGGAAGAATTAGGAAAAACTAAGAGAACTAGGGTATCCCCCTTTCTCTAATTTTCAAGTCTTTCCCTATTTATCAAATTCTTCTCTCCAAACTATAACATGTCCTTACCTGACTCTGCCACCTGCTCAAGCTATGATCTTATTTTTCTCCATTCTCCCACAGCTTAACTCCTAGATCAAGTTAGTTATACTTGCTAACTTCATTTCCTCTCCTCATTCACTTAACTATTTGCAATCTGGCTTATGACATCAACCAACTGAAACTACTCTCTCCAAACTTACAAAATATCTCTTCACCAGCAATCTGATGGTCTTTCCTCAGTATTCATCCAACTTGATCTCTTTGAAAATGTAACACTGACCACTCTTCCCTCCTTCCTGAGTTTTTTTTTTGGGTTTTTTGCTGAGGCAATTGGGATTAAGTGACTTGCCCAGGGTCACACAACTAGGAAGTGTTAAGTGTCTGAGGCCAGATTTGAACTCAGGTCCTTCTGACTTTAGGGCTGGTGCTCTATCCACTGCACCACCCAGCTGCCCCATTTCTGAATTTTCTTGACACTTCTCAGTTACCTCTTCTCAGTCTCCTTTATTGGATCATCACCCATATCTCACCCCTTAACAGTATGTGTAGCTCAACACTCAGTCCTTGACCTTCCCCTCCTCCCCTTAGATTTTTATTTTTCAAAACACACGCAAAAATAGTTTTCAACATATACCTTTGCCAAACCTCCATATTTTTCTCTCTCCTTCCCCTAAGACAATAAGTAATCCAATATAGGTTTAATATGTGTGATTATTCTATACATATCTCCACATAAATCATGCTACAAAAGAAAAATCAAATCAAAAAGGAAAAAAATTGAGAAAGAAAAAAACAAGCAAGCAAACAACAATAAAGGTGAAAATACAATGTTGTGATCCACATTCAGTCCCCATAGTCCTCTCTCTGAGTGCAGACAGCTTTCTCCATCACAAGCTAGGCCTTTTCTTAGTCTCTCTATGCTCCCTGCTCTCTAAGTGATCTTAACAGCTTCTCTGGTTTCCAATATTATTGTGATGCAGATGACTCCCAGATGGAAATATCTAGCCCTAGTATCTTTCTTGAATTCTAGTCCTGACTATTTGCCCTGGTTATAAGCATTTTAAATTCAACAGATATAAAAGAAAACTCAGTATTTTCCCCATCCCAAACCGCCTCTTTCTCACTTTTCAATTTTCCAAAAGAGTAGTGTCATTCTTCTAATCTCCTGGACTCACAACTTTAGAATCACCCTTGACAGTTCACTTTTCTTTAGACCCCATATCCAGTTAGTAGTCTTAATTTTCGTTCCAAGTCTTGCACACTCATTCTCTTATCTCTATTACCCTATTTTGGATCTCCATTACCTCTCATCTAAAATTATTCCTTTCTTACGGGTGCCAAAGCACAGATTTTTGTTGAACATGCACTAGTGATTCCTCCTTATCCCTAGGATCAAACACAAACCCCTCCATCCAGCATTCAGACCCTTTTACGGTCTGATTTTACTGTTTCTGGGTTTGTGCTGACACACCTGAAACTTCAACCAAATTGACTTGCTTGTTATGCTCCACATAACATTCTATCTCCAGTCTCTATGTCTTTACACAAGTAGCTAGGTACCAATGGCTAAAACATTCCCCCTCCTATGAGTCCCTTAGAATTCCTAGCACCCTTCAACATGAATGTCATGTGCTACTATTCCTACGTGAATTCTCTTCTGATATTTCGGGTATACAACCTGCATTTTCTGTATTAAGGGCAGCTAGGTGTGGGAAATAGGACAATGAATCTATAGTCAGAAAGACCTGAGTTCAAATCTAGCCTCAGATAACTTACTAGCTGAATGATCTTGGACAGCTCATTTACCTTCTGACTTGATTTCCTTAATTGTAAAATGGAGGTAATAATAGCATCTTAGAAGGATTGTTGTGAAGACCAAATGAGATTATATTGGTAAAACACTCAGCACAGTGCCTGGTACTATCATTATTTTTATTGCTATTCTCTTATATAAGGATATTTTCCTCAAAAGAATTTAAATTCCTCAATGGCAAAGGTACTTTCATTTTCTGTCTCAATCTTGAACACAATATCAGGAAAATAGCAGGTGTTCCTGCTCTCATTTCTTTAGTATTTTGAGGTTTTCAAAGAGCTTTCTTCCTAACAACCTTATGAAACAGATAGTATGAAGTAGGTCTTTAGTATTTTAAGATGTTTAACGAGCTTTCCTTCTAATAGTTTTATGAAATAGGAAGTATATTTAATAGTTGAAGAAACTGAGGTTCTAGGTAGTTAAGTGACCTGGTCCAAAATTTCCCAGCAACAAAGAGCCACAATTTAAGAGTGGATTTAAACCATTTATGCAATAGTTAAAAGAACACTAACTCTAGAGACAAAAGATCTGGGTTCCAATCCCACTTCTGATTATTTTGTGCTTTAATAAACTGTAAAAGGAGGGGATGAGATAAGATCACTTCTTAGGTCTTATTTTAGTACTAGATTGATGACCTGCAGACTTACAGTATGGAAGCTGAAGACATGTATATTTCTTTGTCAGGGTCAGAAGCCCTTCCCTGCCATCCTCCATACCATACCTGACAAATGAGCTTTTCTTTCAACACCCCAAAGCCTGACCCCTGATCACAAGGGACCCTTTTTCTCAGCTGCCCATGGAGAGGATACTCACCATTTTGCCACCAGTGGCCCTCATGTGATGCTGTTCTGCTAGCCAGTGCTTGTCCTGTGGGTCAGCGGCATACTGTAGGGAAGGGAACCACAGGATAGAGAGATCAGCCTGGTCTTCCCTTTTCCTGATCCATGTCCCCAAGCCATTTTTTCTCTGGCAGATCACATGGAGAAAGATAGTCTTGTCCTGGTCTCAGGTAGCCACAGGCAATCCTTGGGTCTTTTACATCAATAGTTCCCATCAACTCCTCTTAAGCAGAGAATCTCCCAGGGGCAAGGCTACATCATTACCTCAGCCCTCCTAACTTTTTAAAGCACAGGGTCTCAACACCAGGCTACCCTCTGGAGTAGGGTAAATCATGGGCTTTGTCTGTTTGAGGGTGTGGTCAGGGCTAGGTTGGTTGGATTGCCATGCTTAAGCAATGCCAAGTCCAAACAAATCCTTACTGTTATCTTTGTAAAGTGTTCTTCTAAAGTCATTTGGCCAAACAGGAAACTTTGAAATAAATTTAGAGGAAAAATAGTTTGGGAGAGAGGGTTAAAAAGGGGAATATGCTTAGCTTTTAAAAATTCTTATTTCCATAGTATTAAGTTTCATAAAAAGCTTACAACTCTATGACATGGCTGGAGTAGGTATGATTAATCTATTTTTAGTGATAAGGAAACTGATGTTCAAAAATAAAAGAGCCACATGGCTAAGGTGGGAAGTAGGATCTGAACTCATCTCTTAATTCCACATTTTTCTTTTTACACCATCAGGCTAGGCTGCCTTTTCATCCATTTTTGCTAGGTTTCTATGGGAGCATGAACTTACCATGTATTGGTGAGTGTATCTCCTATGAGGTGATGCTAGTGCCAACCCTGTAGCTCTTGATCTTTTTCATTTTTTCCCTAGGATCCCCTCAGCCTTTTATAATCCCACTCACAACAAAACAAAACCCAATTAGAGTAAAGCAAAATAATAAAGATTTTCTAAACAATTAAGTTCTTCCTTTGTCCCATATTTCTGATGGCATCAGATTCTCACCTGAATTCTAGTTTTCTAGATTGTAGATAGGATTGGGAGGATGGAGGGAAGGAAAGGAGGAAAAGAGGAGAACAGATGATAACAATGAGATCTGGCTGAGAATGAACTTTTAATGAAGGGAGGCTAGGCAGAAATGTAGTAGAGAAGTGCATGCACTATGTGTCCCACTGTGGCACGTGGTGGACTGAAAAAGTTGGCTCTGACTCTTCACATTTTCATAGAAATCCTAGCATATCTGAGCTAAGACCTTGGAGGTCCAATGCTGAATTTCACAAATAAGGAAACAAGAGGCCCAGAGTATGAAGCAGCTTGCCCAAGATCCCATGCTGAGACCTCAGTTTTCTCTCCCCTGCACAACCAGGACAGGACAGTCATTCCATGGGCAGCTCCTTTAGGCTACCTTTCCTGACAGCTGTTCCCTGCTACTCCAGAAGGGAATGTTCCGGGGCAGTTATGCCACTTACCTTAAAAAGATGTGGGTGCTTGATATAGATCCTCCCTCTGGTGCCTCCCATGCCAAGGGCCCTGAAACAATAATCAATAGAGGACCGAGTCAGGTTTTCCCAGTAGGATGACAGTCATGGGACCCTTGTGCTGCCCCGCCTCCCATGAGTGTCAAGGTCCAACTTCTTACTTGTTGGCCCTAGAGCCCAGCACAAAGGTAGTGGATTCATTCAGGCGAGCTGGGTCCCACTGTGTAAAGAGCAGAGAAGTAGAAGGTAAACAGTCTGGGCAGGACAAATGCCACCTTGACCTCTAATTAATTAATTACAACACCCCCTGCTTTTATCACATGTTTGTGAAGCAGGAAGGTATAAGGGTTCACTGTCCACATTTTGTTGATGAGGTTTCTTGTCCTCAAGGAATTTAGTTTCTGTGGACAAAAGATGAACAATAGCAGGCAGCTTGTAGCTAAATGTAAAGACTCCTAGTTTATAGATAAAGGTAAGAGATAATATTCCTCTTCAGAAGTAAAGAATATCAATGAGAATTGAAATAAATCACAGAAAGTCAACTGACTTCTCCTTTCATGATTTTACTATCTAACTTACAAAATGATTACACCAATACCCCTGCTCCCTATACCTCAAATTTCTTCTGAAAAAGCAATTTGTAATAAAAACACAAACTGTTGATTCACCTCAGAAATTGGGATACCCACAGAGGAAGACAAGATCCTTCCCTTTTCCTAATGTATAGCAGACAGAAAGTAACTCTTCAGAGTCGTTGGGGGTCAACCATCACTGTCATAGTCAAATACTATACCTTAGGACCCTCCCTCCGAATTGGTTCACAGGATTTTGGTTTCCACCTGATAGAGAATAGATAGAAGTGACTGTTCAGAGAAGTTGCAAGATAGTGGTCAAGACTTCATTTTTGCTCAGAGCAATTAGATTAGCTGCCACTGGTTACAATGTCACTTATCTAGCCATGTTGCCTTGGCTGAACTGCTGTATACAATCAGTTTCCCCATCTTTAAAATGAGGTATAATCCCAGTACAAAATGTACACCTAACATAATTGACAATGTTGCTATTAATCTTTTCAAGTTAAGTATTTATTTTTCCTTTCTTTTAACAAACAGAAGATTATTCAAGTGTAACATAATTTGTACCACTACTAATAATCTCTCTCTCTTTTTTAATTATGTTTTTCATAACTTTTCAGGGACTGGGGGATCAAAGGTTAATTCTGTTTAGTGGTTTTTGTATACTGCATTTTTTTTTTTGTTATTTGAAATAATGTATCACACAAAGTCAAAGGTGAATATCAATTTTCTTGACTATCTCTCCTCCCCAGCTAATTAAAACATTTGGGATTCTCACCAGTACTGCCCCTCGAATCCAATTCGATTGTGTAAAAACTTTCACCTCATCTCCCTCATTTGCTTCAGATTGTGATTACTATTGATGATTAATATTTTTAAGGCACTCATATTTGCAAGGTGGCTTATATCCATAATCTGAATCGATCACCAAAGTTATGTTGTGAGGCAAAGAAAACAGAGAAAGCTGAAGTTCAGATAAAATGATCTGCCCAAGGTCACACAGCTAGTATATGACAAAGGTGGAACCTAAACACAAACAAATCCACTGCTCTTTTAAGAATACAACAGTTTCCTTCTCCTTCATTTATGCAGTAAGCTCCTTCTTGTTCACTAATCTCATCTCCAAAAGCCCCAGACCCCAGTCACTACTTACACCATGCCTGAGGTTGATCTGTCATTTGAAAGGATGTGTCCTGGAGGCCGTCCTTTCCTCTGCAGAGAAAATGGCTTGTCAGAAGGGGATGTTGGCTCTAAAGTTTGAGCCAGTTGGGATTTCCTTTGCCCAGTATCATACTCTGAGCCATCTACTAATACTAGAGTTATTTATTTGTTTTGTTTTTAAAAGAAACTAAAACTTCAAAAACTAGATGGCGTTTGTGATGAGTTGGGTAGAAGTCATATCTCTAAAGGTCTGACTACATTATTAGGACTGGGAAAAGGGTGGAGCAAAGGGAGGAGATCCAGATTTTCTGGGAAGCCTAGTACCTCCCATTTAGGCCTAACTGATTTCTTCCTGGCCACCAGAATAGAGATATACACAATCTATGAATATATGTGTGTGTATGTATGTATTTTCTTTTTCACCTTTTTTGGGATAGGGCTTCCACGATGAGCACATTCCTCATCTGCTTGTCGACCACGCTGGGAAAAAAGAGAGAAAAGTCAGGGAGGCATGAAGTCTCAGAGGACACCACTAGAATTTTGGATAATGTTGCAGAGGATTTATCTCATAAGGATAGATCAATGATCAAGATCTTCTCTTTTAGGAGTAGGATGGCATCTTTCTTAGGCCCCAGAAAGAGACCCACTCACTCGTCTATCTTATGCTACTCAGCTTCAGAGCTTCTAAAGAGTGGTCAGATTGAATTCCCAGATACTTAACTATGCCTCAAATTAGACCACCCTAACCCATTTATGCTCCTAGGATAAAACAGCTCTGACCTTCATCCCAGGAAGTTCATGAGTCAGTCTGGGTATCACTTTCTCACCATCTGAAAACAGCAGCTTAGCCTAAGAGGGAGATGGCAAAAGTTAAAAAAAAAAAAAAATCTAGCAGATAAGTGGTAGGGGGAAGCTGGCTCCTTGTCTGATTTATACTAATGCTGTAGCATTTGGGTGTTAACATTCATCTCTTTGGAACTCTCTACTTTTGACTGTTAATGTCTTAAAATAGGTGATGCTTTGATTACTATTAATAACAATACCAGGATTAAATATTCTCTGAAGAACATGAAAGGATTTGTAGACATGATGTCATCTTTTACTCCAAAGAGAGGAAAAGGGAGGGAACTACAAGGCCTTAAGAAATTCAGCATAACAGGTTCTTGGACTAGAATTAGGAGACCTATAGTTCTAGTTTCAATTCTGTTATTAATAACAACAATACATATTCTTCCTCCTGCCATGATTCATTATGACTGTACTTGTTACCTTATGCCAAATAGTATCCAAATAGTACAGTTAGTGTAAAATCTCTGAAAGATTTTCATACCACAGTCGAATAAAAAGGACGTGTTTGAGGTCTTTGCATTTTTGTTGTTCTTTGTTTTGCTTTTGTAGGTTTTTAAAAAATATCTTTTTGTTTTTCAAAATACATGAAAAGATAGTTTTCAACATTCACCCTTGCAAAAAAGATTTGCATTCCAAATTTTTCTCCCTTCCCCTACACAGCAAATAATCCAATATAGGACGTGCAATTATTCTTTTTTTTTTTTTTTTTTTTGCTGAAGCAATTGGGGTTAAGTGACTTATCCAGGTCACACAGCTAGGAAGTGTTAAGTGTCTAAGGCCAGATTTGAACTCAGGTCCTTCTGATATCAGAGCTGGTACTCTATCCACTGTGCCACCTAGCTGCCCCAGATGTGCAATTCTTTTAAACAGATTCCCACATTTGTCATGTCACACAAGAAAAATCAGATCAAAAGGGGAAAAAATGAGAAAGAAAAAAAAACAAGCAAGCAAACAACAACAACAAAGGTGAAATATTATGTTGTGATCCACACTCAGTCCCCATAGCCCTCTCTCTGAATGTAGATAGATGGCTGGCTCACTTCATCACAAAACTATTGGAATTGTCCCGAATCATCTCATTGTTGAAAAGAGCTAAATCCTAACAGTTGATTATCACATAATCTTGTTGCTGTGAACATTCCATATTTTATAGCAACTTACTATTTTGAAGATATTTTCTCCATAACAACCGTGTGAAGTAGGTAGGTAGTTCAAGTATTATCATTCTATTTTACAGATAAAAAAACTCAATGAGATTAAATAATTTGCCTAATGTGAAATAGTGAGTGGGGAAAAAAATCAGGACTAAAATCCTTTAATCAAATTCCTGATTCTAAATCTAGCTTCTTCCTTATACTGCGTTTCATGACCTGTGTGGCTTGTGAAAACCATTTTCTTTATCTGTGCCTCAGTTTCTCCATCTGTAAAATAAACAGACTGGCCCATTTCAGTATTTTTTAAACTGTGTATTAAAGGGTTCTTCTAAAGGGCAATGATTTTCATTTCCAGCATACATAAAGAATGGATTCAAATTTATAGGAACAAAAGCCATTCCTCAATAAATGAATGGTCAGAGAATACAAATAGGCAATTTTCAAAGGAAAAAATTCCAACCTATCAACAACCATATTAAAAAGTGTTCTAAAATCACCAACATTAGAGAAATAACAGCTGTTGGAAGGACTACAAGAAAAAAGGAACATTAGTACACTGTGTAGCTATGAAAATGATCCAGCCATTCTGGAAAGTAACTATTATGCATTCTCTCTTTGCAATATATTAGGGCACTGTCTCAAAGAAATCAAAAACAGGAAAAGCACTGATATATACAAAAATATTTATATCAGCTTTTTGTTCTGACAGAGAACTAGAAACTAAAAGAGTACTCAATAATTGGGAAATGATGAAAAAATTATGATTTATGATTGTAATGGAATACTATCTCACCATAAGAAATGAAAGGAACAATTTCAGAAAAAGCTAGATTGACTTGTATAAAATCATACAAAATAAAGTGAATAGAACCAGAAGAAAAACTTACATCATCATCACCTTCATCACACTAGAAAATCAAACAAACATTTAAGAACTAAGAACCCTGATCAATAATTGTGATAGACTGGGCTTTTTTCAACAATGAGGTGATTCAGGATAATTCCAATAGATTTGTGATGGACAGAGCTGCCTGAATCCAGAGTGAGGACGATGGGGACAGAATGAGGAGCACAACATAGTATAGTATTTTCTCCTTTTGTTGTTGCTATTGTTTGCTTGCTTCCCACCCCCCACCCCCCTTACTTTTTCCTCCTTTTGATCTGATTTTTCTTTTGCAGCATGATAATTGTGGAAATATGTTTAGAAGACTTGCACATGTTTAACTTGTACTGGATTACTTGCCATCTAGGGAGAAAAATTTGGAACACAAGGTTTTGCAAAATATCTTTTCATGTATTTTAAAAAAATAAAAGCTATTGTTATTTAAAAAAAACCGATCAATGTAGTAAACAATCACAATTCCAATGAGAATTGATGAGAAAGCATGCTCTTCTCTCCTCCCAACTCAAAATACAAAATGAAACATACATTTTTTTGTAGATGGCCAGTGTAAACATTTGTTATGTTTGACCGTATATTTGTTACATGGGTTTTATTTTTCTCTTCCAGTTAAAGAAGAAGGAAAGAACAACAAATGCTATTAAGTTGAAAAACAAAACAAAAACAAAAACAACTAAATTTAAATGAAAGAAAAAGAACACTGAACAAGTGCTTTACTGAAAATTTTATGACACTATTTTCTTCTTTAATATATTAAAATTAAATTATTTACAAATCAAAAGTATTTATTCTGTATGGCAATTTCTCAGTATGAAGTTTGGCTTAATTTTATTTCAGGAGTATTCTACACCTCTAGCATGCCCAAATTGGTTTTTCAACATTTTCAATTCCACATTAGTGGTGCCCACATTAGTTTCAAAATTTTGGCTTATGATTTCCAAGGGGTCTTAACTCAATGTTTTATGAAAGCATGGCAGAAATTGAGGCAATGACAGGGTAGGTGACCATCTCAATATTATTCACTAAGCGATAGCAAAGATGATAGAGATTTCAGCTATTCTGAGTTGAAGTTTAGTACTTTGATGGCTGTTTCAGAATATTTAAACTCTTAATTGGATTAAAGTTTTGGTAGGTATTAACAAAGTTCTCAGATGAAATTTCAATACTCAGAAAGTCTCTAGACAGCTTTGGTTTCAGACCATATAGCCACTGCCTCCTTAGGCTCTTACCTGTTCCAGACAACTTCGGCAGGCTTCCTGGATCAGTTGCTCTGCATCAACATCTTCCCCGACATTGTCTCTGACATTAAATGCTGCTTTCTGAAAGAACTAGGGAGAATACCGAAGTAAAGGTCAAAGGCCATGCCTATGTACCTTGTTGCCTAGCATCAGTTATTAACAACAGTAAATGATGGAGCAGTTCTGTTCAACTATTTCAAGAACATAACAAGGTCATGAATGGTGATATGACATCAGAAGAAGTTTGGTTTTCTATAAAGTCAAATTGAAATTGGGATTCTTCAAATTTCAAAAGACATTTTTAAAGTGAATATTCTCTGAATTTTTTTTTTTTTTTTTTTTTTTTTTGCTGAGGCAATTGGGGTTAAGTGACTTGCCCAGGATCACACAGCTAAGAGGTGTCAAGTGTCTGAGGCCATATTTGAACTCAGGTCCTCCTGACTTCAGAGCTGGTGTTCTATCCACTGTCCCACCTAGCTGCCCCTAAAGTGATTATTATAATCAAGTTATAGTATTACACATTGTGATTATAGAAATAGTGATACAGATGTGACACACACAGAGAGATTTTAATTTAATACTAGGTGGAATATAATGGAGATAAAGGAAAAATCTAAACTAAGAAAATCTTAGAAGGAACTTTTAGCTTCAGGAATCAAAGAAGGCTTTATGGAAGAAGTGGCACCTGACCTGGCCCTTAAGTAAGAGAAAGATTATAAAATCAAGTAGCACATTAAAGGCATAAGGGGTAATCAATATCCCAATATTCCAAGAGGAATATGAAGAATCTATTGCAGGGAAAAGCAGCCTTCCCATCTCCTAATTCAATTGTCCTTTGAATATTTTCATACTTGGTCACATTCTTCACATCTCAGTGACTTTGAATTCCTGTAGATTATTACCCAAACCCCATTTCACACCTCTTGATTCATCATTCTCATTTCTCTCAACACTTTTACTCCCAACTATCATCCTAACTCCATTCAATTCTTCCCCTATTCCCTCAGGAATGGCCTTTCCTTAAGCAACAATCTTTTCTTCATCTTAAATCTTTTCTTCTCTCACTCTAACTACTAGTTCTTACTGAAAGCTAACTTTTCCCAGATGACACATTCTTTCCAATACTAACTGAACCTTCACTCATTCTCTCTGTCTCACTAATAGAGGAAGGGGCATTGGAATTCTCCTTGTTCTCCCTACCATTTTCAGGTCCCTCCTCCCCCCCAGACATTTCCATCACTCTGTAATCTCTTTTCCTTTGAGGTTCATCCTTCCATCCACCCAATCAAAATTCTGGTAGCTACCATCTTACAGACATACACCCCCTTGCCTTTCTTTCCTCTATGAGTTTGACCTAACCTTATAAATTTTCTCTTCTCCCAACTCCTGTCTTCATACAAGGGACTTCAACATACATACTGATTTTCCCTAAAATATCCTAAATACTTAGTTCTTCAACTTGCTCATCTCCCAGGAGCTACTCCTCCACACAACTTCAATCATATACAAAGATAGTCATATCCTCGGGCTTGTCATCATCTACAAATGTACTGCCACTATGCTAATGAACTGTGAAATAATCTGCCTTTCCTTAAAAAAATCCTATTCTTTGTCTGTACTGTGACCTAGAATCCTTTTACTCCTCAATTTTCTCCTAAGCCTTTTCCCCTACATTAGCCACTCTTTCTTGACATTTGGGTGAACCAATTCAACTCTGCACAATGCACAAGCTTCCTTTTTTGACTCTCTAGTCCCCTGATCTTTTTTTTTCTTTTTTTTTTATTTAATAGCCTTTTATTTACAGGATATATACATGGGTAACTTTACAGCATTAACAATTGCCAAACCTCTTGTTCCAATTTTTCACCTCTTACCCCCCCAGCCCCTCCCCTAGATGGCAGGATGACCAGTAGATGTTAAATATATTAAAATATAACTTAGATACACAATAAGTATACATGACCAAAACGTTATTTTGCTGTACAAAAAGAATCAGACTCTGAAATATTGTACAATTAGCTTGTGAAGGAAATCAAAAATGCAGGTGGTGCATAAATATAGGGATTGGGAATTCAATGTAATGGTTTTTAGTCATCTCCCAGAGTTCTTTTTCTGGGCATAGCTAGTTCAGTTCATTACTGCTCCATTAGAAATGATTTGGTTGATCTCGTTGCTGAGGATGGCCTGATCCATCAGAACTGGTCATCATCTAGTATTGTTGTTGAAGTATATAATGATCTCCTGGTCCTGCTCATTTCACTCAGCATCAGTTCGTGTAAGTCTCTCCAGGCCTTTCTGAAATCATCCTGTTGGTCATTTCTTACAGAACAGTAATATTCCATAATATTCATATACCACAATTTATTCAGCCATTCTCCAACTGATGGACATCCATTCAGTTTCCAGTTTTTAGCCACTACAAAAAGGGCTGCCACAAACATTCGTGCACATACAGGTCCCTTTCCCTTCTTTATAATCTCTTTGGGATATAATCCCAGTAGTAACACTGCTGGATCAAAGGGTATGCACAGTTTGATAACTTTTTGAGCATAGTTCCAAACTACTCTCCAAAATGGTTGGATTCGTTCACAACTCCACCAACAATGCATCAATGTCCCAGTTTTCCCGCATCCCCTCCAACAATCATCATTATTTTTTCCTGTCATCTTAGCCAATCTGACAGGTGTGTAGTGGTATCTTAGAGTTGTCTTAATTTGCATTTCTCTGATTAATAATGACTTGGAGCATCTTTTCATATGACTAGAAATAGTTTCAATTTCTTCATCTGAGAATTGTCTGTTCATATCCTTTGACCATTTTTCAATTGGAGAATGGCTTGATTTTTTATAAATTAGAGTTAATTCTCTATATATTTTGGAAATGAGGCCTTTATCAGAACCTTTGACTGTAAAAATATTTTCCCAGTTTATTGCTTCCCTTCTAATCTTGTCTGCATTAGTTTTGTTTGTACAAAAACTTTTCAGTTTGGTATAATCGAAATTTTCTATTTTGTGATCAGTAATGATCTCTAGTTCTGCTTTGGTCATAAAGACCTTCCCCTTCCACAGGTCTGAGAGGTAAACTATCCTATGTTCCTCTAATTTATTAATAATTTCATTCTTTATGCCTAGGTCATGAACCCATTTTGACCTTATCTTGGTGTACGGCGTTAAGTATGGATCAATGCCTAGTTTCTGCCATATTAGTTTCCAATTTTCCCAGCAATTTTTATCAAACAGTAAGTTCTTATCCCAAAAGCTGGGATCTTTGGGTTTGTCAAAGACTAGGTTGCTATATTTGTTCTGTTTTATCCCTTGAACCTAATCTATTCCACTGATCAACTAATCTATTCCTTAGCCAATACCAAATAGTTTTGGTAACTGCTGCTCTATAATATAATTTTAGATCTGGTACAGCTAAGCCACCTTCATTTGATTTTTTTTTCATTAATTCCCTTGAAATTCTTGACCTTTTGTTTTTCCATATGAACTTTGTTGTTATTTTTTCTAGGTCATTAAAATAGTTTTTTGGGACTCTGATTGGTATAGCGCTAAATAAATAGATTAGTTTAGGTAATATTGTCATCTTTATTATATTTTCTCGCCCTATCCAAGAGCATTTAATATTTTTCCAATTGGTTAGATCAGACTTAATTTGTGTGAAAAATGGTCTGTAATTTTGCTCATAAAGTTTCTGTAGTCCCCTGATCTTAAGACTAATTATTTAGCACAGCAAAGCCCTAGCCTTAGACCACTCCTACCACTTGTTGCCTTCACTTCTACACACATGCTGTTGAATGAAGGTAGAGAAAATCATGCAACCATTCTGTCTGGATTCACTACAAATTTATGTTACACAAAATCAACTGGGCCCTCAGTACTGCTAGGCAATCCTACTACACACCTCACTTTATCAACTCATTATCTCTACAGTGGCTCTCCCAAATCTTTTTATCTCTCCTTGGGGCTTCTATGGCACCTCTTCTCACCATTCTTTCAGCTGAGAATCTTGCCTTCTATATTTTACAGAAAACATTGAAGCCTCGCAGTGAATTCCCTATTCTCCACTCTTTGTCATTTTCCATCATTCAGATGACTTCTGCCACTTTCTTTTCCTTTACCTGTTTCACATGATGAAATGGCCTTACTCCTTAACCAAACACAACCTTTCTGCTGGTTCAAGCGATCCCATTCCAACCCATATACTCCAACAGATTGCCTCCTTCTGTTATACCCAATCTTTCACTTATTTTCAATCTCTCCCTCTCATACTGGCTCATTCCCTACTGCTTACATACACACACAAGTCTCCCCCATTCTCAAAAATCCCTCCTTTGATCCTTCCATTCCTGCTATCAGTCTTTTATCTCTCCTGCTCTTTGTGGTTAAATTCCTCAAAAAGACCCTCTACAGTGGGTGCCTCCACTTTCTCTTCTCTCAATGTCTTCTTAATCCTTTACAATATGCCTTCTAACTTCATCATTCCACTGAAATTGCTCCCTCCAAAGTTATTAATGATCTTCTATAGTAGCCAAATCCAATGACATTTTCTCAATCCTCATTCTCCTTAAACTCTCAGTGGTTGATCTCCTAGATCTCTAGCTTTTCAGGACACTGCTTTCTCTCCTGGTCATTTTCCTTCTATCTGATTACTTTTCTCAGACTCCTCTACTGCATCCTCTTCCGGATCATACTTTCTAACTGTGGATGTCCCTCAGGATTCTGTCATGGGCCTTTTTTTCAATTTCCCTTCTGTATTATTATTCGCTCCCATGGATTTAATTACCACCTCTATACTGATGATTATTAAATTTACCTTTTCTGTCCCAAACTCTTTGCTGAGCTTCAATCTCACATCTCCTACTGCTTTCAGACATCTGAAATGAATGTCCACTGGAAATCTTAAATTCAGTTTATTCAAAATACAAGTCATTATCTTTCCCCTAACTCCTAGCTTTCCTATTAATACTTACAACCTGGGGGTCATCTTAGACTTTTCATTATCTTCTTCATATTTACTAACAAGATGAGACCTTGCACAACATTGAATTGTGACCTATTGTGATGTGGGCATTCCAGACAAATTTAATCATTTTCTATACTTCCAGTTTTAATGTTTGTGCTGCCAAAAGCAGCTTCTACTATAAAGTAAAAGGTGGGATAAGAATCTGTTTATATCCATTTTCATATGTAAAGAGAACATGAATATTTCAGTAAAAGGGAGAACATGATTCCATTAGTATGAAATTCCAAATGTGATTATAAATATGATGATGATGTTCTATAGTAAGATTTAAATAAACTTTATCTGTGATGTCCACTAACACCCTTGAAAACTGAGTTATACTATTTCTAGCCATATGAAAATATGCTCCAAATCATTATTAATCAGAGAAATGCAAATTAAGACAACTCTGAGATACCACTACACACCTGTCAGATTGGCTAGAATGACAGGGAAAGATAATGCGGAATGTTGGAGGGGATGTGGGACAACAGGGACACTGATATATTGTTGGTGGAATTGTGAACACATCCAGCCATTCTGGAGAGCAATTTGGAACTATGCTCAAAAAGTTATCAAACTGTGCATACCCTTTGATCCAGCAGTGTTTCTACTGGGCTTATATCCCAAAGAGATACTAAAGAGGGGAAAGGGACCTGTATGTGCTAAAATGTTATGGCAGTCCTGTTTGTAGTGGCTAGACGCTAGAAAATAAATGGATGCCCATCAATTGGAGAATGGTTGAGTAAATTGTAGTATATGAATGTTATGGAATATTATTGTTCTGTAAGAAATGATCAGCAGGATGAATACAGAGAGGATTAGAGAGACTTACATGAACTATTGCTAAGTGAAATGAGCAGAACCAGGAGATCATTATACACCTCAACAACGATACTGTATGAGGATGTATTCTGATGGAAGTGGATTTCTTCAACAAAGAGAAGATCTAACTCAGTTTCAATTGATCAAGGATGGACAGAAGCAGCTACACCCAAAGAAAGAACACTGGGAAATGAATGTAAATTGTTTGCATTTTTGTTTTTCTTCCCGGGTTATTTCTACCTTCTGAATCCAATTCTCCCTGTGCAACAAGAGAAGTGTTTGGTTCTGCACACATATATTGTATCTAGGATATACTGTAGCCTATTTAACATGTATAGGACTGCTTGCCATCTGGGGGAGGGGGTGGAGGGAGGAAGGGGAAAAATCGGAACAGAAGTGAGTGCAAGGGATAATGCTGTAAAAAATTACCCTGGCATGGGTTCTGTCAATAAAAAGTTATTTAAAAAAAAAAAAAAGAAAAGAAAACTGAGTTACAGCATAACACAAAAAAAGAAAAGGATACAGGCATAAAGGAGAGATAGATGGTCAGCTGGTACTTAGACTAACCAATGTTATCAAAATCTTCCTAAACTACTTATTCAAACTTATAATTTTATTTGTGATTTTGGGTTTTTCTGATTTACTGGGAATTTTGGTAAAAATAAGTTTATTTGTAATCAGCCTTAAAGTTGTTCAAACAAAGATGTGCGATATTGGTTGGTTCAACCACAAAAATGATTTACCGAGGGCTGCAGTGGATACAGTACCAGCCCTGAAATCAGGAGGACCCAAGTTCAAATCTGGTCTCAGACACTTAATATTTCCTAGCTGTGTGACTCTGGGCAAGTCACTTAACTCCAATTGCCTCAGCCAAAAAAAAAAAAAAAAAAAAAAAGTGATTTACCTGAAGCACTGCCCTACTCAATAAACTGCACCCAGGAGCAAATACAAGTGCTATTTGGCATTCAGAGATTTTCATAACCGAACCTCCTCCTACTTTACCAGTGTTGTTATATTTTACTTCCCACATACTCTTCCATACTGACCTCTTGGCTCTTCTGAAAAGAGCTCAGGGCACTTTCTCTGGCTGTCCCCCTTGCTTAAAATACACTTCCTCATTTCTACTTATTGCCTTCATTGACTTCTACGGGAAGCTTTCCCAACCACTCTTAATTGCAGAGCCTTCTCTCTTTCTATTAATTACCTATTTATCTTTTACATAGCTTTGTTTACATGTTTTCTCCCTCATTATATTGTAAGCTCCTTGAGAACTGGGGTTATCTTTTGTCTTTTTTGTCCCTAATTTCCAGCATACTACCTAACACACTGTAAACGTTTAACAAATGTCTATTGACTGACTGATCTGGCTGAATGCTAGGAAGTGGAAAATGACACATCCAGTTCTGAGAAAGACTACAGAATGATGTTGGGGTCAAAGTGTGAAGGGAACTGGTATTTCATACTCAATGTTGAACGAAGATTCCTGAGTAGAGAAATGATACAGTCAGACTAGATGATTTTGGCATCTACATGGAGGATGAAGGAGAAGGGAGACACTGGAGGCAGAAAGATGAGCCAGGAGATTACAATTAATAAGAAATGATGAGATCTTGAACCAAAATTGGTAGCAAAATGAGAAGACAGAAGGCAGAGATTGTGAGAGATACAGTGGAGTAGACTTTGGGTTTTTTTCTTTTAGGAGTTCCTTTATGAATTGTTCAATTTCATTATCTGAGATTGAGCTATTTAAATGATTAAATTTTTTTTTGTTAAAAACTTTTAAATAATTTTATTTCCTGTTCATTTAAAGCAAATTCTCTTTTTTCATTTTTGATATTGGCAATACAAATGTTGGAAAAGGTATGGAAAAACAGGGACACTAATGCACTATTGACAGAGCTTTGAAGTGGCCCAATCATTCTGGAAATCGATTTGTAACTAGGCTGACAGGCCTATAAAACTATGTATTATCTTTTGATCCAGCAATACCACTACCAGATCTGTGTCCCAAAGAGATTTTAAAAAAGGGGGGAGGGGGAGAGATAAAGATCTATTTGTACATATATATATATATATATATATATATATATATATATATATATATATATATATCTATCCATGGAGCTACGAAAGGGATTTTTTCCTAAAGCACAGACCTGAACACGTAAATTCTAGCTACTTCCAACTATGACCAAATACAAACTTCTTAGTAATTTTGTTAAAGCCCTCACAACCAATTCCCAATGAATTTTTCCAGGCCTAGCACATGTTATTCCACCTCAGACTCCACAATCCAGCCAGACTAGTTTTGTTGTTTTTCACACATAACACTCCCAAATCTTTTTATGCATTTGCATAAACTATTCCCCAAGTTTAGAATATGCCCTCTTCCTATCTTTACTTCTCAGAATCCTTAGTTTCTTTCAAAGTTCTGTCCATACACTACCTCCTAAAGGAGGTAAAAAAATTTTTTTTTATATTTCAACTGAAAATATTAAGAAATAATATTTTTTTCAGCCAAAAACCCTTTCCAGGGTTGCTATATATATATATATATATATAGCAGCTTTTTTTTTGTTGTGGCAAAGAACTGGAAATGGAAGAGATATCCACTAATTGGGGAATGACTGAACAAGTTGTGGTATGTGATTATGATGGAATACTATTTTGCTGATGATTTCAGAAAGATTTGTGAAGTTTTAGAATTAGGGATGCAAAGTAAAATGAGTAAAACAGGAACATGGACATAGTAAGAGCAATATTATAACAATAATCAACTATGAAAGATTTAGCCATTCTGATCAACAATCATTCATGACGATTCCAAAGGACTCATAATGAAAAGTGCACATCCAACTCCAGTGGACTCTGGATAGAAACTGAAATATATATTTTGCTCTGTTTATTTTTCTTACGTTTCGCCCCCTACAATGTGGCTAATGTGGAAATATATTTTGCATGACTTCATATGTATAATGGACATATTTCTTGCCTTCTCAATTTGATGGAGGGAGAGAATTTGGAACTGAATATTAAAAAAAAAAAGCATAGGGAGGGAAAGGTGTGAGATGGTATATGACAACTTTTCAAATACCTAATAGGCTATCAAGGGGAAAAGGAAACTGCCATTCTGTACAGCTCTAAATGTGCAACTAGAACCAGTGCCTGGAAATATTAATAAGGTGGGGTTTTGGCCAGATGTAGGGTAGTCCTGAAACTCAGTATATCTAAAATACAAGTCATTATCTTTCCTCTCAAACTTACCTCTCTTTCAAATTTCCCTATTACCGTTGAGGGTTGCACTATACTTCTAGTCACCTGGATTTGAAACCTTGGAGTCCTCCTTGGCTTCTCACTCTTCTTCACCTCACATATCTAATCGGTTGCCAAACCTTGTATCATCTCTTGCTCTGTATCATCTCTTGCATCCATTCCCTTCTCACTACTCTTATGGCTATCACCCTAGTTCAAGACTCAAGTTGAGTCTCACTACTCAAGGCCATCACCTGGCCTCTTGCAATAGCCTACTTATTCTCCCTACTTCAGTCTCTCTCCTTTTGAATCCATCATCCATGGAGCTACGAAAGGGATTTTTTCCTAAAGCACAGACCTGAACACGTAAATTCTAGCTACTTCCAACTATGACCAAATACAAACTTCTTAGTAATTTTGTTAAAGCCCTCACAACCAATTCCCAATGAATTTTTCCAGGCCTAGCACATGTTATTCCACCTCAGACTCCACAATCCAGCCAGACTAGTTTTGTTGTTTTTCACACATAACACTCCCAAATCTTTTTATGCATTTGCATAAACTATTCCCCAAGTTTAGAATATGCCCTCTTCCTAGCTTTACTTCTCAGAATCCTTAGTTTCTTTCAAAGTTCTGTCCATACACTACCTCCTAAAGGAGGCCTTCCCTGAAATCTCTAGCTGCTATTTTCTGTCCCTCAAATTATTTTGTAATTTATTAATGTGCATGTTGCGTCTCACAGCTAGACTGCAAGCTCCTTCAGGGCCCAGACTGTCACCATAATTAAACCAGATTTATCATTATATTTCTAGTTTTTAGCACAGAGCCTAGAACAAATCAGATGCTTTATAAATATTTGTTGAATAACCCTCAGATAATGAGCTAACAGTAGAACCAGTTGCCTTATTAGTGTGGACACATATTAAAATTTTTTTTTTATATTTCAACTGAAAATATTAAGAAATAATATTTTTTTCAGCCAAAAACCCTTTCCAGACTTTCCCTTTAGAAAAACAGGTAAAGAAAGCAGGGAAAGGTTCTAGCAATTATTTCAAGGTGGAAAGCTAATCTTATAATCACTTAAAAGCTGTGATAATTTTTTTCATTCAGGAATTAAGATACTGATCCTAGGAAGGAAGTCCTTTTAGTATTTAAGGGCAATGATCAAAAAAGGAACTGAGTGTTGACTATTTTGGAAGGTTAACTCCAAATCATACTTTAATCTTTTCCTTGTTCAAGATTCCTAGAAATGTAATTTCAAATTGTTTTGACATAGAGAAACATGTCAGAAGGTATGAGAAGTTATGTCATTTTGGAGCCCTCTTTAAGTTAGAAATGGCATGAATATGGAATAATGATAAAGCAAATTGGAAGTCTTCAGGCTGAGACTGAATGGTTAGAGATATCATAGAAGGAACTTATGCATTGGGCAAGGGGGTGACACCAGATGGAAAGATAAAGGGCAAAGGCAAAGAACAAAGGAAGAGAGAGTTTATATATATACGTACTATATCCTTGTCAGATATTATTTGGAATACTATGTATAATTCTGAGTACTGTATTTTAGAAAAGACATTTAATTAGCTAGATATTGCCAAAGAAGGGCAACCAGAACAGTGAAAAACCTCAAGTTCATGCCACATGAAGACTCATTGAGGGAACTGGGGATAGTTTGAAAAAGCCAAGATTTAGGTAGCTGTGATAGTGGTCTTCAAGTTCTCAAAAAAAAAAAAAAAAAAAAAAAAATGAAGATGGCTGTCTTGGAGGGATTGGCTTCCTCTTTCATGGAGATCTTAAATGAGAGCTAGGGAGTAAATTCTTTCTCAGAGATAGACTAGACAGTTTGAGTCTCTTTCAATTCTGAGATTCAGTAATTTCTAAAATCTGAGATTCTCTAATCCTAAATCCCATTTCACACAATAACCTCTTCCTGAATAAGAATCTTCACTATGATAGCCCCAAGATTTCCAGTGACACGAATTTCACTATATACCTTCTAATGAAGTCTACTGTATATCTGGAATGCTCTAATTGTTATGAACTTTTCCCTTATATTAAGCCCAAATTTGCTTTTACAGTTTCTATGATGTTACTAGTTCTGCCATCTGGGGTTAATCAAACATGTAACTTTTCTACATAATTACTCTTCAAACAATTAAAGACATCTATTTATCTATCTATCTATCAACTCAAAAGAGTTTTCTTCATGTTTGCGGCAGCCCTCTTTGTAGTGGCGAGAAACTGGAAACTGAGTAGATGCCCATCAATTGGAGAATGGCCGAATAAATTGTGGTGTATGAATAATATGGAATATTATTGTTCAGTAAGAAATGACCAACAGGATGATTTCAGAAAGGCCTGGAGAGACTTACACGAACTGACGCTTAGTGAAATGAGCAGGACCAGGAGATCATTACATACTTCAACAACAATATTATATGATGATCAATTCTGATGGACGTGGCCATCCTCAGCAGTAAGATGAACCAAATCAGTTCTAATGCAGCAGTAATGAACTGAACCAGCTAGGACCCAGCAAAAGAACTCTGGGAGATGACTAAGAACCATTACATAGAATTCCCAATCCCTATATTCTTGCCCGCCTGCATTTTTGATTTCCTTCACAGGCTAACTGTACAATACTTTGGAGTCTGATTCTTTTAGTATAGCAAAAAAACAGTTTGGACATGTATACTTATTTTGTATTTAATTTATACTCTAATATATTTAACAAGTATTGGTCATCCTGCTATCTAGGGGAGGGGATGGAGGGAAGGAGGGGAAAAATTGGAACAAAAGGTTTGGCAATTGTCAATGCTGTAAAATTACCCATGCATATAACTTGTAAATAAAAAGCTATTAAATTTTTTTTTTTAAAGTGTTCTTTTCTTCAAGCTAAAAATTGCAGGATTTTTAATCTTTTCTTTTATGGCATAGTCCCCAGTCCCTTTGGAGCAGAAAATGGGAAACCACTCCAGTATCTTTGCCAAGAAAACATCAACAGGGACACGAAGAGTCAGGGAAGACTGAAATGAATGAATAACAATCCCAGTCCTTTTATCACATTGACTGTTCTCATTTGAATGTGGTCCAATTTGTTGATATCCTTCTTCAAATGTGACCCACTTAGAACTGAATGAGGTACTCCACATATCGTCTAAGAAGGGTATGGTCCATCACCTTTATTTGATACTCTTTAAGATTGTTGTCAGAGAAGGCAACCAAAGCTTCCCATGGAACATTAAGGCTTTTAGGAACAGAATAGTAGGATATAGTATAATAGTGTAATAGCAGGATCAGACTTTGAATCTAATCCAGTGAGAGAGTGTTTAATATCCTCAGCACATGTTTTCTGATAATCACTTACTGGGATTGTTGGTAGAGAAATTTTTTTTACCTATATGGATTGGATTAGACGGATTTGGGGGTACCAAGATTCCATAATTGTAATGTAGAAGACTAGATCCAAACAAACAGGGTAAATCTGTTAGGATTTCTCGGCCTGTTTTCCCTCCAACACCACTTACTTTCATGTACTTGTTGAAGACTGTCTGAATCTCCTCATTGATGCTAGGTTGTAGGACAGCTCGAAGCAGGTCCATAGAGATGGCAGGGTCTGTGAAGCTGAATTTTTAAAAGGGGAAAATGTAACCCCGATTCCAAATGCTTGATTCATCTTTGTCTTAACAGGGTCAATGACTCTTGTCGTGGCTTTCCTTACATTAAATATTCCTTAAATAAGTACCTAACCTTAAAGGAAGCAGGTCCTTTCACACTTCCAAAACTGTCATTTAAAAACTCAATCAAGAAACATTTAGAGAACATTCAAGGCACTTTTAGTTTAAGACACAGTGCTTGCTCTGAAATAAATTAAAATCTGGTTCATGAGATAAAAAACAGATGTATTATATTAGTCTAGGGTTTATATCCAACTATCAACTCATTAGCGTTACTGGAATCTATCTTGGAAGGGAAGTGATATTAAAATATAAATAAACTATGCCTTACAGCCTAGTTCGGCTCTGATTTCTCCCAAACTCCTCAAATATACAAGTGAAGTTCTAAGACTAGTCAATCATGACCACAAACAGCTCAGAAGCATCCGGGAGGTTTATGGGGAAGACCAAGACTAACCTGGCTAACTCACCAGCAAGCCAACAACTAACCCTTGCTGCCCTTATAATCTTCCATTCTTGGAACATTGCTTGGGGGGTAGGGGAAAGGGGACAGACGGACTTGTTAGAGTAGAAAATGTCCTTAGAATCCATCTAACGCCCCTAGATGTCATTCTCAATTCACACAGGAAGACATAGAGGTCTAGGTAAGGGAACTGACTTGCCTAAAGTCAGGGGCTGTAGAACTGATATGTACCTTATTCCAAATATTCCATTTTACAGAGGAAAAGCCCCGAGGTGCAGAGAATATAAGTGACTTGTCCGACGACACAGACAGCGTTATATAATTTAGCGTCAGAAGGATTTTCGGGGGTTACGCCGGGGGAGGGGAATCCCTTCTATTTTACATTTTTAGAAACGGAGGCAGTTTGTTTTCTGGATCTTCTCATTCTAAACCAGCGCTCTTTTTTTTGACGCGATACAAGGACTCGGGTCCGCCCTCCGGACTTCTTCGAGGGTCACTCTCCAGACCCCCACTCCTCTCCCCTCACCCCAGCAGGAGGCCCCGGGCCCGGCAGGCTCACCTTGTAGTCATCTGGGAGCGGCGGCCCCTGCGCTGTACCTGCCGGTGTTTGATCATGATGTTCCAGGGGTTCTGCGGGGACCAAGGCGCTGGTGAGCCCCTTGAGCCCCCGATCCCAGGCGACAGAGCAGAGGGTGGGGCCGGGCAAGGGTCTCTTCTCGGTCCCGGCCCCCCCGCTCTGGCCCAGCCCGAGGGGCAGTGCCCCCCTTCCCAGGAGTCCCATTCTCACCGTGACCACCAGCTGCCCCGCCGAGCCCTCGTCCCCCGGCTCGGGAGCGCCCCGCTCCGCTCCACTGGGACCCCGCGGCTGCTCCGGATCCCGAGTGGCCCCCATCGTCCCTCCTTCCCGCGCCCGGCCGGGCCGCCGCCGCCAAGCCAGCCGCTCTCCCAGATACTGCCCGGGGTCCAGCCCAGCCCCTCAGCCACCGGCCGGAAACGAGTCCGTCGGACGTCACTGCTTCGCGCCGCGCCACCCCCCGGAAGAGCGACGCGGTAGGCGGCGGGGTTGCCATGGGAACCGAGCGGGCCGCTGGAGAGAGCGAGAGGGCGGCTTCTGGGGCCCGGAGCAGCCTGGGATGGGCTCAGACTGGGGGCTTCCGTGGAGGATGGGGCTGGTGAGACCCTGCGGCCACGGGAAAAAACGCCGCGTTATGGCTTTGAGGCGGCCGCTTCCGTCCTCCTCTGTCAAATGAAGCGTTAGTCGGGGCGGTGGTCAAGACACCTTGGAGAGCCCCAGAGAAAGCCCAGGGCTTTGGGCCAGGAGGCCCGGTTCCTTTGCCTTTTCTGGCCCGCTGGGTTGCCCCCGAAAGCGAGGCTGGCGAATGTTGCCCGGCTCCGGCGGCCTGGGACTGAAGACAGGGCCCTTTATCCGAATAATTCGCGATTAGTCATCGCCAGCCATAGCTTTGTTTCCGCGCACGAAGATCTGTTCACGATATCAGTGATTTGTGGAACGGCCGGCAATAGCAACAGGACCAGCCAGTAAATGCAGATGTGGCTTAAAAAATTTTATAATAGCTTTTATTTTTCGAAATGCACGCAAAGAAAATTCACAACATTCACCCTTGTAACCTTTGTGCTGCATTTTTCCTCCCTCCCCCCCTCCTTCCCTGGACAGCACATGCTGAAATGAACATTTTCTTTTTTTTTTTCTTTTTTTTTTTTTATTTTATTTAATAGCCTTTTATTTACAGGATATATACATGGGTAACTTTACAGCATTAACAATTGCCAAACCTTCTTGTTCCAATTTTTCACCTCTTACCCCCCCCCCCACCCCCTCCCCTAGATGGCAGGATGACCAGTAGATGTTAAATATATTAAAATATAACTTAGATACACAATAAGTATACATGACCAAAACATTATTTTGCTGTACAAAAAGAATCAGACTCTGAATTATTGTACAATTAGCTTGTGAAGGAAATCAAAGATGCAGGTGTGCATAAATATAGGGATTGGGAATTCAATGTAATGGTTTTTAGTCATCTCCCAGAGTTCTTTTTCTGGGTATAGCTAGTTCAGTTCATTACTGCTCCATTAGAAATGATTTGGTTGATCTCGTTGCTGAGGATGGCCTGATCCATCAGAACTGGTCATCATCTAGTATTGTTGTTGAAGTATATAATGATCTCCTGGTCCTGCTCATTTCACTCAGCATCAGTTCGTGTAAGTCTCTCCAGGCCTTTCTGAAATCATCCTGTTGGTCATTTCTTACAGAACAGTAATATTCCATAATTTTCATATACCACAATTTATTCAGCCATTCTCCAACTGATGGACATCCATTCAGTTTCCAGTTTCTAGCCACTACAAAAAGGGCTGCCACAAACATTCGTGCACATACAGGTCCCTTTCCCTTCTTTATAATCTCTTTGGGATATAATCCCAGTAGTAACACTGCTGGATCAAAGGGTATGCACAGTTTGATAACTTTTTGAGCATAGTTCCAAACTACTCTCCAAAATGGTTGGATTCGTTCACAACTACACCAACAATGAATCAATGTCCCAGTTGAAATGAACATTTTAGAAGCCAAGTAAAACGTTTCAAGGACTTGTAGAGAGATCCTATAGAATAAGGGGTGGGTTTTCGGGGCAGAAAAGGTTTCATTTTTCTTAGAAAGGTCCTTTGGGGAATCACTGCTAGATACAACACTGGTTTTCCTATCGGAGGAGAGAAATTCGGGTCCTGAGTTTTTACTCTGATTTTCACTTGGAGTCCCCAGGTGCCCTCTTCCATAAGGACTCTTAAAGCAGCCTAGCCCTCAGGGCCACCCACTAGCTGGGCAGCAGAATGACTATGGATGGCACCGGTGTTCAGGCAATGGATGACTTGGGGCCCGATTTATCTTCTAGCCTTGACTTTGCCATTAGCAGCCGACTATAGGTTTCCATGTGTCCCTTTCAAGTTTTTTTCCTCCTTAGGAAAATGACAGACCTGGACTAGGCAGTTTTTGAAGTCCCTTCTAGCATTGCTTTATAGTTCTGAAACTCTATTGAACTGAGTTTGTTCAAATTAGGCCGTGGGCATGATAGAGGGAAGGAAGGGAGAGAGAAGGGGGGGAGGGGAGGATGTTATATAATGCTGCTAGCAGTCATTGACACCTGTAATATTATTGTTTTCTCCTCTTCAGTGATCTCTTTAGGGTTGGGTTCTGTTTTTTTTTTTTTTTTTTTTTTTTTTTTTTTTTTTTTTGACAGTGATACTAGAGTAGTTTGCCATTTTCTTTTCCAACTCATTTTACAAATGAGGAAACCGAGGCAAACTGGATTAAGTGACCTGCTTAAGATTGCACAGCTAGTAAGTGTCTGAAGTTACATTTGAATTCAGGTCTTACTGACTCCAGGCTTGGTGTTTTTTACACTAGATCACCTAACATCCCCTACCCATAGTATAGATCCTCGCTTCTTAAAATGTAGTTTTCTGTCCCATAGTGGGGGTCTTATAACTGAATGTAGGATCATGAAATTATGATTATCATTAATGTTTGATTTGTATATTTACTTTATAATACCTATATATCCAGGATCAGTAAAATTTTCTTTTTAGTTTTGGTAAAAATTTCTTGAGCAAAAAGAGGTCGTGAGAGGGAAAATGTTTAAGAAGCCCTGGCATAGGGACACTGATACATTGTTGGTGGAGTTGTGAACACATCCAGCCATTTTGGAGAGCAATCTGGAACTGTGCCCAAAAAGTTATCAAACTGTGCATACCCTTTGATCCAGCAGTGTTACTACTGGGCTTATACCCCAAAGAGATACTAAAGAAGGGAAAGGGACCTGTATGTGCCAAAATGTTTGTGGCAGCCCTGTTTGTAGTGGCTAAAAACTGGAAAATGAATGGATGCCCATCAATTGGAGAATGGCTGAATAAATTATGGTATATGAATGTTATGGAATATTATTGTTCTGTAAGAAATGACCAGCAGGATGAATACAGAGAGGCCTGGAGAGACTTAAGTGAACTGATGCTGAGTGAAATGAGCAGAACCAGGAGATCATTATATACCTCAACAACGATACTGTATGAGGATGTATTCCGATGGAAGTGGATTTCTTGAACAAAGAGAAGATCTAGCTCAGTTTCAATTGATCAGTGATGGACAGAAGCAGCTACACCCAAAGAAAGAACACTAGGAAATGAATGTAAACTGCTTGCATTTTTGTTCTTCCCGGGTTATTTTTACCTTCTGAATCCAATTCTCCCTGAGCAACAAGAGAACTGTTTGGTTCTGCACACATATATTGTATCTAAGATCTACTGCAACCTATTTAACATGTATAGGACTGCTTGCCATCTGGGGGAGGTGGTGGAGGAAGGGAGGGAGGAGAAAAATTGGAACAGAAGTGAGTGCAAGGGATAATGTTGTAAAAAATTACCCTGGCATGGGTTCTGTCAATAAAGTTATTAAAAAAAAAGTCCTGGCATAAACATATTGCATCTCCTTATAGAATATAAGTTCCTTAAAGGTAAGGACCATTTTTGTTTTGTACTTTGTCCACAGCATGGAGTGCTGTGACTGGCATATAGCTTGTTGTTCATCTTTTGTTCTCAGAGACTGTTTAAGGGATCCCCTGAACTTATTTTTTTGAAATGCCATATTTCCCAGAAACACAGGACTAAAACAATACAGGAACCCCTAAATATATCAAGGTTGAAGCACCTCCCCCCACCCTAGATGGCATAATTTTTTGTTGGCATCCCAAGCTGGACTCCCTTGTATCTTGGGGATCAAGACAGATGCCATTTAGTCTACTCTAGACTGAGAAATCGCTTGTGCAGTTGAGGCCCTTGTAGATAAGCACACCATCCCATCTTTATAATCTAGCAATCCCTACCAGAAAAAAATGCTAATTTTTGTTTTTACCTTGCTTCTTCCCTTGGAGAAGGATTTTATCCTTTCCCTATTTTTACTACACCTTTTCTCCCTCCTAAGCCATGCCTCTTTAGGTAGAGATTTTGGACATCTCTTTGCTTTATCCTGCTATTATAAAAATGCAGATTTCCATATTGATTGTGAATTATTTGAGTTCTACATGCATATTAATTTCTCTTGTGATGAAATCCAAGTTTTGTGACATTGTGATTGCCTGTTGCCACTTCAAAGTGAAGTTCTGGGTCAAAATATATGGATATTTTAGTAGGTAAGGCTGTAAATGCCTAATTTATGTTTTATGCTACAAGCAATGGGGAGAAACTAGTTTCTTGAGCAGGGGAATAATGTGATCAGATGTGTGATTAAGGAATATTATTTTGATAGTTATATAAAGTTAGGAGAGGGCAAAGACTAGATAAAGGGATGCCAATTAGGAAGATAGTATAATAGTCGAGGACTAGTTGAAAGGATAGGTGAAGAGATCCTAGTCCAGTTAACAGAGAAAAGCTGAAGCATTGATAAAATTGTAATATTCCCTGAGGGAAGTAGGGAAGGGCACAGATAGGATCATCTCAGTCTTAAGTAAGCCTTTTGCTCAAGTAAAATTTCCTTATAGTGCCACCCCTGTGGAGCTCTTTGGAAATTCCATAATACTATATCTAATCAGAAAGCCAAGTTATTATGTCAAATCATGAGGTTAAATTTCCTTTATAAATCTGCCCACGAGGGTTTTCTGCTCTGCTTGTTTCTGTCCAGTTTTTCTTCCCCCATGATGTCCTCTACATCCACCCTGAGAGGCAAGAACCCCCAGAAACAACTCCAACTCCATCCTCAGCCATCTTCTAACCCTTCTATTCCACCTTCTGCCATGTTGTAGAGAAAACCAGACATCTTGGATGACTTAGACTTGATGTTCTTGTGGGGCCTAGCCAGCCTTGCCTTCCTGAACACCTACAAAGGATGAGTCTGACCCAGCCACTGTCAAGGTCAAGGTCAAGAACTCCTGAATTCCTGTTGGCTGGTCAATGAACATTTTTTTGTGCTAAGTTGGGGTGGGGGTGGGGGTGGGGGTTTGATTCTGGTCAGTACCTTCCTGGTTTCAGTGGAGTTGGATGAGTTTGGAAGTTGTGTATAGTATGTCCATGGAGCAGATTTCAGGTTGAGGAGGGTAGAGGATTCTGTGCTCTAGACATTCCACCACCATTTCCTTGCACAGATTATCATAGCCCAAATTTATGATCGATCCCCAGTTTTCTTCCAGATAGTGTTACTTCCTACAGGAGTTGAGCTTTTCCTGATTCACTCTCTGGTTGTTTTGGTCCCCTTGGTCTCTCTCCTTCCCTCCTCCATGTGTGTATATGCATGTCTGAATATTTTTTGTATTTATTTTTATGGATATGTATTTTCTTTGAATAGAATGTAAGCTTCTTGAGTTAAAAATCTTTTTTTTTTTTTTTTTGTATTATTGTATTTGTATTAGTGCCTGACAATATTACTTAATAGCAGGTGAAGGGGAAGAGAAACTGTTCCCTTTAAAATTAAATTGTGTCCCCTTTTTGATTTGAGAGATCAGGATCTCCCAGATAAGGATCCTGTCTAGAGAGAGGGTCTGTCCTCCCAGGATGAGAGAAGCAACACTATTCAAGGGCAAATCAATTCCCATTTATCTTTTTGAAATTTTAATTCTCATTCAATTGAGAAATCCTGGTCTGATCAGCTCAGGTTGTCCCAGCCCCCCACCAAGAGCTACCCATATAACAAGTTTTCTTAAACTCACTCCTTGCAGAGGCCCAAAGTAGCTTGCTTAGCTTCTAGGACCCTGCCCACTGAGAAGGCATTCTCTTCTCAGTGCCAGACTCCATTTCCCTAACAGGACTTTGCCACTAAATAAGTCAATCTCTTAGTAAAACTGGCTTTCTGTCCAACAATAAACTTTTATTTTTTGCCAATTAATAAATTGGCATTTCATGAATTCTTTCATGAAAAATCTGTACCAACTAAAAGGGGATTTTAACAATTCTTTGACTGCCACTAACCTCATCACAGATACTTAGTTTATACTTTTATAAAATGTAAATGAGATGACTAAAAAGAAAGCTGAACTCTTTGAGTAACTGAAAGATCACTGATGGGCCTCAGGACCAGAAGATGAAGGATACTTGACTTCTGCCTGTCTGTGGAGTCCTGTAGGGTGGGGCTGTTAGGATGGAATATTGTATGAGTTGTCAGACATAAAAACTATATTTGTTGCTTTTTTAAAATTATTTTTCTTTTTTAGAGGATGAATTCAATTTTGGAGGAAGAAATGCCAATAAAAGACAGCAATTCAACTTTTAATGACTTAAATGCTTATTTAATAAATATGTTTAAAATATTAAGAGGAATACTGGTTTGGCTCTTTTAGTTTCTTGCAGACAAAAACAACAATAAGAAAAAAAAAAACCACCCTCAAACCATGAGGCCTTAAAAACATGTAAGTTAGTACAAATTGAGTATTGATAAAGGGATAAATCTGCCCTGGCCTATGCAATTCTTTGCCAAAATCTCTTTTTAGCCCACTATGGTATTCTACTTCATAGTATCTTCTTTTTTTTTTTTCCTGAGACAATTTGGTGTTAAGTGACTTGCCTAGGGTCACACAGTGTTAAGTGTCTGAAGTCAAATTTGAAGTCAGGTCCTCCTGACTTCAAGGATTATGCTCTATCTGCTGCAACACCCAGAGGCTCCATATAGTGAATTCTTTTAAGGTACTTAAATCCCTTTTAGGGTTAGCCTCCTAGTCAATGTTGTAATCTCCTTCCTTTGCTAACTCCTTCTGTGGATTTAGCCTGCCTGTCAATGGTGTATTCCCACCTTGTAGCATATTCCCTTTCTCCTTCTTAATTATGAGGAACTTGTCTTTTCCATTGTTAAATGTTAAAATTCCTTTCCTTGCTAGCTATAATATTCTTTCTGTTGCTCTCCTGTTTTTTTCTTTTTTAATTTTTTCTTGTCATGTATTTTATTTTATTTTTGATTTTTCATCTTTAAACCATTTTTAGCTTTTTATTTTCAAAATACATGCATAGTTTTCAACATTCACCCTTGCAAAACCTTGTTCTAAATTTTTTCTCCCTTCCCCCACCCCTCCCTTAGATAGCAAGTAATCCCAATATATATTAAACATATGCATTTCTTTTATATATATTTCCACAATTATGCTGCACAAGAAAAATCAAATCAAAAAGGAAAAAAAGAAAGCAAAATGTAAGCAAACAACAAAAAAGCGAAAATACTCTGTTGTGATTCACACTCAGTCCCCATAGTCCTTTCTCTGGATGCAGCTGGCTGGTTGCATCATAAGTCCTGATTCACTTCACTATTGAAAAGAACCATGACCATCATAATTGATCATTGCATAATCTTGTTGAATAGCCCCTGTTCTTAAGGACTCACAGTGTAATGAGGGAGACAACATATGCACAACTATGTACAAATAGGAGACACATACACAAACAAGCAGGATAAATTGGAGATAGTCTCAGAAACAACTTGAAAGAAACTTGAAGAAAGCCAAGGGGACAGATAATGAATACAGTTTTGGACATGTTGAGTTTGAGATGCTAACAAGATGGTTACTAAATGGAGATGCCCAGCAGTCAATTAGAGATATGAAATTTGATCTAAGAGAGGTAGTAACTAAGTGGATAGCTTTGGGAGTCATCTTCAAAAGATAATTGATATCAGTGGAAGCAGAGAGACACACACACACAGAAATAATACGAGTGGTTCCTGGGTTCATATACATGGGGTAGAACATGAATGTTCTTCCTTTGAAGGAGACTGAGAAGGTGTAGTCAGGTAGGAACCATGATGAAACAGGGTCAGGACAACCCAGGAAGAAGAAGGATAATGGATGGAGATACCTACTGTAGAGAGGTCATAAACGATGTAAACTGAGAAAAGACTATTGTATTTAGCAATAGATTATTGTTGAACTTGGAAAGAACAGTTTCAATTGAGTAGTGGGAGCAAGAGTCATACCGGAGTTCAGAATTAAATAGGAGATGATAAAGTGGAGGCAAAAAGCAATAGCTTTTCCTAGAGTTGAGATGTCAAAGGAAGAAGTGATAAAGGTCAAGAAGATGATAGGATCAAGCGAAAGGGGTTTTTTTTTTGTTGTTTTTTTTTTTTTTTTTAAAGAATGATGAAGATCTGGGCATATTTGTAAGCAAGAGGGAAGAATCTAACGGGTAAGTGATAAAGTCCTGGGCAACTAGATGGGGTTGGTGGAAAAAGCCTGAAGTATTAAGAAAATTACTCTCAGAGGCAAGCAGGGGACACTGATGGAAATCAACTCAACCTTACAATCTCACCCCTGTGGAAGTTTTAGGTAATCCCACATTATTGTATCCAACCAGAAAAGCCAAGTTATATCAAACTCCAGATTCCCCTATAAATCTGTCCATGGCTTGTGCCATCTTTGCTGAATTCCCTTTGGGTTTGCCCACCAAAGCATTCTGCCTCATGGTGTCTTTCTTCCCATTTCCTCTTCCCCCATGCCTTATGGTGTCTTTCTCCTTAACCCATATCCTTCTTAGAGCTAACTAACTCTTTTAGGGTACTAAACTCCTCTATGGATTGAGCCTGCCCATCAATGGCGTATTCCCATCTCATGGTGTATTCTCTTTCTCCTGGTTAATTGTGAGTTCTACTGGGGAACTTGTCTTTTCCATTGCTAATTGTTAGAACCCCTTTGCTTGGTAACTATATACTTTCCCAAATCTATTTCACATTTACCCCTTCTGGTGCCTATTTTACCTCTTCATTTTGTCTAACCTCTTCTCATAAATTCATGTACCTTTTGACAAGGAGAAAGCCTTGTGAGTTCTTCGTATGTGAATTGCTACCAAATCCCATTATTTGGTGCTAGTTGCTTTCCTGAGTCTCATCATTTGGTGTGTCTACACCATTCTCATTATTTGGGGCTTGTCTTCATCTCAACATAAGGCAAGGTTGAAAATTAGAAGAAAGGATCAAAGAAGCAAGTTTTAGGAGGAAACAAACCACTCAGAAACTTATTACCTGCTTTACTTCAGGATGCTTATTTTGGTTGATTCTACTTAGTTAAAAAAGGAGTTTGTAGCTGTGGTGTTTTTCTTCTTTAAAATATAATATAAGATGGTTCTCTCTGGGAGAAGGTTTCTTGGGGAGGTTTTCTGGAGGGAGCCTTAGTTTCAGTTACAAATAAATAATCCAGCCAGGTGCTAAAAGTTCTGATTTTATATTGTCTCCAATATAACCCAGTTAGTTTTCTTGGAGGCCTCTCTCTCTCCTTGGATCTAAGAGCTCTTGCAGATTTGTCCTTTGTTTCTGCCTCTGCTTTCTTCACCCTCCAGCCAGCACAAAGTTGGAAAATGAATCTCTCTTGCCCCTGAGAGAGGGCTTGTGGACTTCCTCCCAGAGTGCTCCTCTCCAACCTCTGACAATATTCCGAAGTAACTCTCTAATCCTCTCTCCAAACTAGCTGTGGGACCCCCTAGGCTAGCCATTGCTGAACTCCTCTGCTCCCTTCAGCCTCCAGCCAGCATAAAGATAGAATGAATCTCTCTTGCCTCCGAGAGAGGGCTTGTTATTTTACTTGTTCCCAAGTAAAAAACTCTGACTGGCTCCCTGAAACTCTATTTATGCTCCTTCTCCGAGAGTGGGATTGTGGGATATCTCCCAGTGTGCTCTCTGGCCCTAAGAGCTTCAAGGGAGATGTGAATTCACAAAGTTACAAAGTTAACTTTTGTTTATCTCCCATAATTGTGAACTCCAATGAGTACTTAAATACTTCTTGCTTATATGAGCTCTCTAAAGGTGTGAACACAAGCATTGTTTCTATCAGTTGTACTTAGTACCTTGTTTCAAGTTCTGGCCCATAACATCTCCTTGTAAGATCAAATCAATCATACTGAACCATGCTAAATTAGATAATTATTGTCTCTATCAACTCCAATGACTTAACACTTTGTAAAGATTCCAACATGTAGCTCCATCCGAATTCTAAGTTTTTGAAAGAGAGGCATGATGAAAAGAATCTTGCATGTGTATATTAATGTCTACAGTAGCTATTATTATCATTATTTTTGTTGTTAACTCAATAGCAGTAGTATCACCACCTGTGACTCTCCTGGAGGCAGGAGCCGGGGGTTGTCCTAAGATCACTGCAGAGCCCAGCCACATATATTGTATCACCCAGTAACTTGTCCTGGCCTAAAGAAATACAAGTTTTGCTATGACTGTCATCGTTCAGAGACAGTCCTTGGACTGGTGGGAATCCATGTTACCTGTAAAAGCTGTTTGTGGGATTTTGGTGTCTCCTTAAACACGTTCAGATTAGTTTGTTGCTGAGATGAAGCTTTTATGAGGTTTCATAGCTGGGGCATGTGGTCTAACTAACAGTCCTGTTTAATGATAGAGGATTTCCCTAAAAGGATAGTCTTGATGATTGTTTGTTTGAAGATCATCTTGGAATTTAGGTAATTTCCCCATCTATGGAACTGAGAGATTTAGATTAAATAATCCCTAAAATAACATACTATAAATGCTTTCTATAAAGAGGCTTTTTTTCTCTTTAAAAGCTTGAGTATGGGGCAGTTGCCCCAAGCCTAATTTCTTCCAAAGAGATAAAAAAAAAAAAAAAAATGAAAGTAATAAGGGAGTGGCACTGGGCTGTAGGCTTTGCAGACAACCTTATTTCTCTCTGAGTAATTTCTGAGAACTTCTGATTGCTCAGGAAGCTGAGGTCCTGAGCAGGGCCTAGGTGTGATATTTCACAAAACTTCAATGAGTCAAGTGCCCTCCACCCTTTTCTTCCTAAACTAGTGGTTTACTCTGAATGAGAGTTAGCATGGGGGAATTAAAAGTGCATTGGCCTTAGAGATGGTAAAAACCTAGTTTTGAATCTTGTCTGGAGCAGTTGCAGGAGTATAAAGAAGTTACTTAAATTCTGTAAGCATGAGTTTTCTTTTCTGTAAAATGGGTACATTTTACTGTGGTACATACTTCATAGAATTGTTATGAGGATCAAATGGAATAATGCGTATATGCACTTTGAAATCTGTAATGTGCTATATAAGTCACTATTATTGTTATCTCACTCATCTCATTTGGTGGCATTCTGATAGAAATATCCCTATGACAATTGCTTGCTTGCCTTTTCAACTTAATGTTCTGAAGACTGTTGTACAGATAGACATACTTGTTTTTTATAGTGGAATAGAAATAGTAAGCATGTCTTCTGGAGGGTCACTAAAAAGCATCCTTTTTACAATTCCAGTAGAAAACAAGTGATCAGAAGAACATATACTTTATCCTGTTGCGGCACGATTTTGATTTTTTAAAACTGGGTTTCTGTGTTTTGAAAGTTTATTGTTTCACACAACATAGAGATTTTGTATGCCAACAGCTATTAAAAATGTTATGCTTAATATTTTATGTAAATTTTATGTAATTTCTGGAACAGATGACCTGGAATGATTGACAAATTAACAAATTGACAAAAACTTTTCCCTTTCCATAAACAAATCCTCATGATTCAGCCTTAGTTATTATTGTTGTCATCTAATTTTCATCTTTTTATTGAGGTTTAGATAGAAACAGTCCAAGGATAAATCATTATGCAGGTATTATTAGGATATATTCAATATTCTATAGGCTGTCACACAAATGGGTAAAAAAATTACTGCTTTTTATAAGTGAATAAGAGTATTCAATCAATCAATAATCATTTAATAAATACTTGTCATATGCTGGATGCTGTCCTAAGTAATGGGACTTTACAAACATGATCTTGAATGACTATCATAAATCTCTCAATTTTTATAAACATAACTGTATATGTGATAATTGTTTATTTGATACTTTTAACATATTAATTGAATTCATGTGGATGTCACAAGTGGAATACTTTTTTATTTCACTCTTGAATCTTAATCAATATCATAGACAACACCTAAAGATAAAACACTTGGTTAAGTGAGACAAATTCAGTGGTATATAGCTATACAATTTGTATATAGGCTTTACAATGGCTTGTGAAGTGAGATCTGTTTGTTTCAAAAGTATGTTTGTAAATTTAAACATGTTTTTTGATTGTTCTGAATATATTAATCTTCCTTTCTTTTTGTCAAGGAACAGTTAAGTGTTCTTTGCATTGTAGTGGTAAACTTTATATTTTATTAATATTTATGGATAGTTCTGCCAAGATAGCTGCCTAATAATCTCCAAAATTCACATCAGACTGAATTGTGACCAAGAAATCTAATGACAAAATACAGTGACTGTTTCTGCTTCTAGAACCAGAGGCCAATGGGTACTAGGAAAAGAAGTTTCACCAGGGAAGCAAGAATGAATGTGACCAGTGACAAGGCATGTTCTCAAGACTGTCTGACCAGAGGCAGCAAGAGCAGGGAGCTTTCATAATACAATTGGGGGTGGGGGAGGGGAGGGGGAGGAGGAGAGGGAACTTAGAAGCCTCAATAAGTGGCAGCAGAAAATGACATGATGACTAACGTGGTACCAATAAGTATTTTGTCAGCCATCATGGTACTGCAGAGATTAGTTCAGGACCAGGGGTTCTGAGGTCCCTAAAACTGTCTTGGGGTGCCAAAAAAAGTACTGAATAACTCAGGAGACCTCAAATAACTCCAAGTAGGCTAAAGCACAGAAGGGACAGATCTTAACCCCAGCATAAAGCCCTGTTTCAGTAACTAAAGGCTAAGAATTGAGTAGATGAAAGAAAACACCAACTACTATATAATATATTTGAAAAGCCATTTTTCAGAAAGAGAAAGTGCCTTTACAACAACTGTAAGCAGAAATTCAAAAGAAAAAAATACAAGGACTACATGAAAATTCAGAAGTGAAGTAAGAGATTTAAAAAATGCAATGAAAGCTATGGAGTAAAGAATTAGGAGAATAAATAGCTTAGAACAGAATGATAAATCTTACCTAAGAAATAGAATCTTTGAAAACTAGATTCGCTTTAAATATACATAATTGAAATAGCAAGTAATATTAAAACAATATAGGAAGTTTGTGAAAATCAAAATTAAAAAAAAGACATCTCATAAGAAAACAATTGATCTGGAAAACAGGTAAAGAATAATTTAAGAATCTTTTAGATTCCCCCAAAACCCATTATTTAAAAAACAACAACCTGGTTATCCTATTTCAAGGAAGCATAAATGAAAACTGTCAGAAGGGCAAAGATAAAATCCACTGAAATGCTCCTGAAAGGATACCCAAAAGGAAAAGTTGCAGGAATATCATAAGCAAAATCCAAAATTTTCACATTAAAGAAAAATATACTACATGCATCCAGAAAGAAGCAGTTCAAGTACTAAAAAATTGTAGTCACACAGGATACAACCTGGTAGCTTCTACTATGGACAAGGATCACACAGGACCTGGCAACTTTTACTTAAAACTAGAAGAGGAAGTAGAATATGCTATTCTAAAAAAACACAAGAAATCAGTTTACAATCAAGAATAGGGGGAAAATGATCCTTTGATGGAATAGAAGAGTTGTAAACATTTCTGATGAAAAGAACCAGAGCTGAATGGCAACTTTGAAATACAAAGTAAGAATCAAGAAGAAACCTAGAAGAGTAAACTGTATTCGAGCAATTGGAAGGAGCTCTATGATTTCTTCTTATTGAATTATGTGAGAAGAACATATAAACATGGAGGAAAGGATAGGGGAAGTGATCACTAGATGAATCTCACATCACCTGAAACAAAGGAGGATTGAACACACACAACACACCCATATACATGCCTATTTGGTGTAGAAGCATAAAACTCAATAGGGAATATGTAGGAATGAAGATATGTATGGAAAGGTAAGTTAATACAAGGGAAGGAATATATGTAAAATAAATGTCCTTGTTTTGAAGAATAATTTAGAAAAACAAAGAACCAGAATCTAAGATAGTTGCTTTAATTTGCTTCTTAAGGAGTGTGACAATAAATTGTGTTATATGAATATAATAGAATATTATTGTACTATGAAAAATGACAAAGATGAATTTTAGAGAATTCTGGGTAGAATGATCTGATGAAGAATGAAACGAACAGGACCAGGAGAACAATCTACACAAGGATAAGAACATTGCAAAGAAAAACATGTTTGAAAGACTGAAGAACACTTATCAAGACAATGGCCAATCAAGTTGGCGTTCAGGGGACCCCAAAATATTGGGATTTCAGGCTGGTGGTGTAGATGTATCAAAAGAATTTGAATGCTTAGACCATCTCCAACTTTTTTGATAATTCTCAGAGTTTTGTTATAATTGTAATGCTAATTAAAGCAGGCTAAATCTAAGAGAGGAAGATAGCAAAGAACAGGGAGCAAACAGGTAAATTTATAAGGATTTGGGAAGTATAGAACAAAGAACAGAGGAGGGTAAATGACATCATGAAGATGCGGTCAACATGATTGGTAGGAAGTTTGGTAATAGGGGCTAACAATGATCTCCTTCCTTCATGAAACTAAGAAGTGCTTATTGATTGAGTCCAGGTATGAGATAGCCCAGACTTTTGATTGCCCAGACATCCTTGAAGGATAACTTAGTGGAATAAAAATATGGGGCCCAACTCCCTTTCTTTCATCCATTCTCCAAGGCTATGCCACATCATTCCTAATAGCTACATCTCTAAATTGAGATAGTCTGAGTACTAGACTACATCATCCCCAGACTACAGCCTGGGGTTTCTTGAAAAGTTTTGGAGTCTCTACTGTTAGGGTTTCTACTATATCAATGTATCCAGAGACTGATGAAAACCCACTTTCTGAGAGAGAAGTGCTAGATACATGGTACAATGATAAACATTTTTGAATGTGACACTGTATACATTCATTTTTCTGATTTTGCTTAGTTGTTACGAGGTGTTTTTTTTCCCCTATCAGTTTTTAGAAGAAAGGGGAGATTTAAAGGGACGGAAAGTTAGCAGTAGTGTTGTCAAAGTAAAGGATCATTGTAACATTTTTTTAAAATGTGCAGAATACAGAGGGAAGTTCAGAAGGAAGTACAAATAGGAGTTTTGATTGTTGCCATGTCTCATCATTTCTTCCTCCAAAATATATGTTCCCTTTTCTCTATTACCCTGGTACAAGACCTTGTCCCTAGACTATTGCAATAGTCTTCTGGTTCATTTCCTGGTTTGGACCATCTCCTTGCTCTGCTCCATCCTCCACTCAGCTGTCAAAGTGATCTTAAAGCACAAAGCTAGCCATGTCAGTAAATGCCATTAGCTCCCTGTGACCTCTAGGATCAAATATAAAATCTTTTTGGCTTTTAAAGCCCCTCACAGCCTGGCCTTTTTCTAATTTTATTACTTCTTACAATCAATCTCCATCTACATACCCTATGATCCACCAACACTGCATTCTCGTTCTGTCTCCAGGCAGTCTGCCATGCCTGGAATGCTCTTTCCTCATCTCTGCCTCCTGACCTCCATACTTCCATGAGCCTTCCTAGCTACCTGTTAAGTCCCAGCTAAAAATCTCACTCTCCACAGGAAGCCTTTCCCAACCCTTCTTAATTCTAATGCTTTTGCTTTGTGAATTATTTCCTATTTACCTTTCATATAGTTAGCTTTGTATAAATTTGTTTGCTTGTTATCTCCCCAATTAGATTGTGAGCTACTTAAGAACGAAGACTTTTTTTGTGTGTGCGTGCCATTTTTGTATCCTTAGTGCTTAGCACAGTGCCTGGTACATAGGTAATTAATACATTTTATTGATTTTGATTTATTGATGATTTTCACACAAGATATTTCATCTATGGGGGCAGCTAGATGGTGCAGTGAGTAGAGCACCAGCCCTGAAGTCAGGAGGACTGACCCTGGGCAAGTCACTTAACTCCAATTCCAATTGCCTCAGGAAAAATAAAAGATACTTCATCTTCTGGCTGTTCATTTTCATTAGCTGATCCTCATGCCTGGAATGCTCTTCCTCCTCATGTTCACCTTCTGATTTCCCTTTGTACACAGTTTGAATCCCACTTTTTGCAAGAGTCCTTTCCCAGTTCCAAACCTGTGAAATTGCATCCCATTTACATTGTATTTATTTTATATCTATGTAATTCCTATATTATATTAGCATGTTCCTATATTAGCATGTGAGCTCCCTCAGGGCTGGGACAATGTTTTTGGCTTTTAATGTATCCCTAAACTTTTGCATAGTAGAGGTTTACAAAATGTTTGTTGATTGACTGAACTGATTTTATAATTAAAGCAATCAGCATAATATAGAGTCATGTTTCACATAAAACATTATATTCTGCTGTGTACATGAAAATGTTCCTTTTTTTGATATTTAAGTTCAGAATTTTAAAACAAATTAGGGGGGAAAAACACATTATGGATTAGATAGCTTTAACTCCTTCAACATCACTTTACCATGCTAAAAGTATATATCTGTTAAAAGTGATATCGCCTAAGTATTAATTGTTGTAAAAGTATTCTCCCCATTAGGCTTTGATTTTAGTTTATATTATTCAATCTCTTAACATAAGTAGCCTGTTTTCTCACTGATAATCTTATGTTTGCTGTCTCTTGCCTGGAGAAGACCAAATATTTGTAAGAATTGCCTTCATCCATTGGTTCCATTTGACTTTTGTATTCAAACTCAAAGATATCAGTTTCAAATTTTCCTTGGTACAATTTATAACTTTTTACATTTGTTGTGACTGAATGACATTTTGATATCGTCAGAGAAAGTTTCCATAATGAAGTATTTAGGCTTCAGAACTAGGAAGACCTAGGCTAAAATTCTGCCTCCTGCACTAACTGTATCATTCTGGGCAAGTCACTTAACCTCTTAATGGTCTAGGCAACTCTTCAAAACTTGCATTGGTATGAAGAGTTTCCTCAACTCAACTAGGATCTTTCTGTATCATTGAAATCATAGATCTGATTCTTATGCCTATTTATCTTCTCATAATCTTTTATTTTTTTTAATCGACATCAGATAAAAATGGCTTTGGAACAAGTTGCAGCCCTGCTATTAATATTCTATTTAATGCTCTTAACATTTTTGCACAGGTGGATAAAAAATGCTTTTTGCAGTTGAATAAGTGAGTGGGGATATAAGCTTATCTTCTGTGAACTCCTTGAAAGCATCTTTCATTCAACTCTAGGAGTAAACTGGTGACAGGTATGTTGGGTAACTCATATTTTTCTTTTTTTTTTTTTTTAATTGAAGCTTTTTATTTTCAAAATATATGCAAGGATAATTTTTCAACATTGATCCTTGCAAAACCTTGTGTTCCAATTCTCCCCCCACACACCTCCCCTGGATGGCAGGTAATCCAATATATGTTAAACACTTCATATTTTTCTTACAGGACTTTGATATTTTTCTGCTAGCTTTTTGTATTTTGAAAATTTTTGTTTCACATAGGTTAGCATTCTGAATATGTGGTATGGCAACACCTTTTGAAAATTGTGCTAATGTTTTTATGGAACAGTGTTGTGTTAGGACAAATATATGCAACAATTTGATCTGTGATTGTTATGGGCCAGAACTTGAAACAAGGTGCTAGGTCATTGGAATTGATAGAAACAATGCTTATGAACTTGGTTCATACCTTTGGGAGAGTTCACACATTAGCTCACACATTAGAGTTCACAGCTCTCACACCTTTAGAGTTCATACCTTTAAGAGATCACATATAAGGAGCTCCCACAAGCCAACTAGAAATTTTTTGGAGATTCATAAGTCAGGATTCAGTGGAAGAGATTCACAAGTCACAACTCCCACAAGCCCACTCTCTCAGAGGAGGAGTCAGATCCATTACATTTCCACCATTGTGTTGGCTGTAGGCTTTGGATTCAGAGGGAACTGGAGGCTAAAGCTGGCAGAGGCAAAGGACTAGCATCAAGAGCTCTCAGAATCAAGGAAAGCTAACTGGGCTATTTTGGAAGAGACAACAAAGGACTGGACTTTAACAGCTGGCCGTATATGAGGTAATTATTGATTTGAACTGAAAGGAAGGCTGCCTCCAGAAGCTCCCCACAGAATATTATATTTTAGAGAAGAGAACATCACATATGATAATGTTCTGGCTTCAGTATAGTATATTAGCTGAATTCTTGAATGTATTTGAAGTCTGTATTTGTAGTAGGAGGATTTGTTGTTTGTTAGTCTATGAAAGATAGTGAACTTTTAATGTGTATTTCTAGCCACGAGGTCATGTCTTGCTTGGTATGTGCTAATTTTTTGCAGTGGGAAATTGCTTACAGTGATGTTACTATTTCTATTTTTTCTTGCATAATATGCATGATATTGTACATTGCATAATAATAATAATTATTAGCTAATCACTTAGCTTTGTAAAGCTTTATTTAGTTGAGGGACCTTTCCCATCTCCTTGCCTTTATATTGATTTTACTTGGGAAGAATTCTGATATGATCTTTTTCTTAATGAATATTGAATAGGCCCTTCCCAAATCTAGGATAAGATGGATGTCTTTGATCCTCAAAATTCCCTTTATTTGTCCCTCTTTTTTTTTCCTCCCACCCTTACCTTCATTTCCTTAAGCCCTGTTCTCAAGGAAACTTTCTTCCTTCCCAATAAAGGCAGGTGGTAATATCCTTTTTTGTCAAGTAAGGAGGAGAATGATGGTTTGATAACACAGTGGGTGAGATTCTTGGACAATACTGGGGAGTATCCTTCCATCTGAACTCTGAGGTAGCTGGAATTGGGACCTCAGCCTTTGATACCATCTCTTTACAGAACTAGGATTCCTCTCTTATTTCTTCCATAACTATAACATATACTTTAGACTTTATGTTACATCTTTATTTGTAAACCTCTTACATTTATCTGTAATTATGTTTGTGTTCGTGTCTTATTCTCCTACTAGGTTCTAAGATTCATGATGGTGGGAGCTGAATCTTATTTAAATCTTGTATCTCTTTAGTATCTAGTATAGTGTGCATGCAATGAGTACTAAGCAAATGTTTATTGAATGAATGAGCAAATATGCCTGAAACTTTGAAATTCTGGTAGATGTGATTCCCCTTTTAGTTATTTCTAGGCCCCTTTCCCTTCACATGGAGTAGGAAGATTTTATCCCATGGCTTCCTTAAAGTTCAAAGATTGGGCACTGAAAGGAACTTTATAGATAGTCATTGGAATACAGGATTTTAGAATTAAAAGAGTTTGTTTTTTTTTTTTAAATCATATGGTCTAATCTTTTGTTTGACAGATGAGGAAACTGAGATTCAAACAGATTAACTGACTTGTTCAAGGTCATACGGGTAGTATTTTGGATGCCTTGGTTAAAGATGGATGTACTTTTTTTTTTTTGGCCAGGATTCTTGGATCTGAGTCCTGAGAGGTATATTCAGGTAACCTAGATATAATTTACAATTATTTGGAGCTGATGCCCAAGTTTCTGGACCTAGGGAGGATACTTACATAATGCTTTTAGGAGCTGTTGGTGCTTCTGGCTCCTAGCCAGGCTTCTTATTTGAGATCTGGGCAGGGGAAGGTGGGTCTTTCAAAAATTTTTAAGAGGGAGGAGAGTATGTTTGCAAAAGATATGTTCCAGAAGCTGGTCTATGTAGCTATAGTGGAAAGCTGGATTCCAGAATTGGGAGAGGTGTGGACCTCATGAAGGAGGTATTAAGGTTTCATGACTTCCCTAAGGGGCCTGTTTCAGCATATATGGCAAAAAATTTACTGGACATAGAGAGTCAGGATTTGAGTCTAAAATCTGCTGTAGATTGAGTGGCTTTCAGCAAATCTCCTTTTTCTGTGTCTCCATTTCTTCTTTTGTAAAATAACTGTGTTTGACTAGATCACATTAGAAGTCATGTAGCCCAATATTGTCATTTTACAACTGTGACAAGGTACAGAGAAAAGATATGATGTGCAATGGTCTTAGAGTGACAGAGCAAGGATTTAAAATCTTGATCCCCATCTTTCTAGCCCAATGCTCTTTCTGCCAAACCATATTTTGTCTCGTTTTCTGAAGAGATCCCTTGGATATCATCTTTTAAAATCATCCATGATATGAGTTCAGAGAATACCTTTCATCTGAGCCTTGAACTCTGTACAGGTCCCATCTGAGAGCTTGGGAAGGTGTAGCTGGGCAGCTGATCCTTTTCCCTGTTTCTTCCATGGATCGGACTGGCTATTGCCTACTTATTCTCCACATTTTGTGTATAATGGGGCTGAAGAGTAGATCAAAACAGCCTGGTTGGAGAGAAAATACTGTAAATCTGGGTGTGGCCAATTTTATTTTCCTGAGGGAAACTCCCCTGAGGAGTTTCCTTCCTGAGAAGTTTTCTACTGAGCTTAGCATTTCATCATAACTATCAATATAATTTGAAAGTAGTTACTTTACTGTTGTTTAAATTTTCTTTTTTTCAATTAATAAGCATTTATTTTCTCTCTATCTTTTCCTTAATTTAAAAGAAAAAAACAAAAAAACACAGTAGCAAATGTGCATAGTCAAACAAAATAAATTCCTACATTATCTATATATAGAAACATATGGCTCATCTGCATCTTGAATCTCTCACCTCAGGAGATAGTTATCATCAGTCCTCTGGAATTATAGTTGGTTATTGGACTGATCAGAATTCTTAAGTCTTTCATGGTTGTTTCTTGTTTGTTTTGACAATGTTATTGTCACTGTATAAATTATTCTCTATTTCAGCTCACTTAATTCTGCATCAGTTCATATAAGTATTACCAGGTTTCTCTGTATCCATTCCTATTATTCTTTCTTAAAGTATAATAGTGTTCCATTCTGTTCTTTATACTATAACTTGTTCACTTATTTCCCAGCTGATTGATACTTTCTTAATTCCTAGTTCTTTGCCACCACAAAATGAGCTGCTGTAAATATTTTTGTATGTACGGGTTATTTCTTTCTTTCTTTGATCTTTTTGAGGCATAGGCCTAATAGAAGTAGCTAGGTTAGAGGGTATTTAACAACACCTGCTTTGTTCAGGGGTCTGTGCATTTCACTGAGGATTTCATTAGTCTATGTTAAGTGTCCCATGAATGTTACAAAAAAAAAAAAAAAATCAGAGCTAAAGGAAGTCAGGGTAGAGAGTAGAGATTCTGTGGGCTGAGATTTCAGAGAGGGCTTCCTGGAAGAACTGAATCTTATACTACTGGCAAGACTTAAAAGAAAGGGCATTCCATGCACCTGGGTAGGAATATGTCTATTGCACCCAAGGAACAAGGATTCCATTGTGACTAGAACAGAAAATTTACCTAGGAGAGTAAGTTGACCACAAGACTGGACAGGTGGTGGTGAGGATAAAATTGTGAAGGGCCTTGCATTTTAGTTACGGAATTTGGATTTAATCCCTTGAGGAGTGGGGAACCACAGGAAATTTTTGTGAGGGATAGAGATAGAGTAGGGTTTGAGAAAGATACTTCATTGCTTAGCTGGAGGAGTAGGGAAGTAGGCGCCTGAAAGCTGTGCCTGGAGGGTGAACCCCTCAGACGGTATATGGAACCCAAATATTGATGTTTCTGTGAATGCAGTAGTTCACCTTGTCCAGCAGAGACTGCTCCCCTGTAATACACTTATGTCTTAGGATTGCAGTAATGCCATAATATGTGAGGGGTCTCAGTGCCCTGAAAACTGTAGCTGGTATAGGTGAGGCAATGCTGAAGGGGTAGGCTGGGTTGGAGTCTAGGGTACAAGCCCCTTCCTTCCTCCCGGGCTTCCTGGCTGTTATGACCCAAATCCTTAGCACATTTTCCTGTCCTTTTGGGGAAGCTGTATAAACACACCACTCTTTGCCAATAGCCTCTTAAACTGTGATGGTGCCTTTTTCACTGATCCAAGCTTCCTGCTCTCATGCCTATCTGTACCTTACCTCAATTTGTGACTGAAGGAAATTTGCCTTCTGAAATGAACAGGATGAGAAAAGGAATGTTTTGCCCCTTGGACCCTGGCTTCCTCACTCCTAGGTAGGACTATAGGAGTTGGACATTTCAAGAGCTCCCTACTGGCCTTTGGCAAGCTGAGAGCTAGGCTCTGATCAATGCTGGGCACTTCCTTGGCTCCTTTCTTTCTGGGCTCTTGTCCTAACTTTCTGAAAGTATAAATCTTGGTTCCATTTGGGGCCATAAGTACCTTGGGGACAGTAGGATCTTTGCTAGCTTTACCCTATTACTTCTCTGTGCTTCTCTGCTCTCTCTGGTAGGGAACAATGGCTTTGCTAAATGTTTGGTATTATGGTACAGTTGGAAGCTTGTCAGGCTTCAGTATTTGTTCTCAATTCTGATCTCTAGAAACCACCCTGTCTTTTTCATTTTTCATAAGCTGGACATCTTTGGCATGGTGATTGGGACAGAAAAGGGATAACTCAGCTGAAATTATCTTTTACATGACTGATTAGGGCTGGTAAAGCATCAATAAATGCCTGATATAGATAGTATTTTGAGAATTACAATAACCTTGTGAAAGAGGGATGTTTTTGTACCTGAGGAAACTGAAACCCAGAATACATTGACTGCTGCCCAAATAGGGGAGCTGGGGTTCAGACACTGGTTTTCTTTCACTAAATCCAGTGCCTGTCAGGCAGGTGAGTTTGGAGCTGAGAAGGAGCGAGGCTATCGGGGGATCCCAACTATAAAAGTTGGGAACATGGATAACCTGGCCAAAGGACCCAGGTTGTATAGTGAGATGGCAATGGTCAAGGTATTAACTGGAGAGAGTGCAACCCTGTCATTGTTCTCTGCCTTTACCACTTCTGGTCTCACCTCCCTTTCTCAAAGCCTTGGAGAGTCCCTCCCTCCTAGTCCACATCACAGGAAAGAAGAGGAAGATTTGGAAGTTAGGGTCTGATGGGAGGCACCAGGAGGCACCAGATTGATGAGCTGGGGGACAGAATCCAGAGGTTCTGGGGCTGGGGCCTTTGTCCCCTTTCCCAATACCCCCTAATGCAAGGGTTTCTACTGGGAAGCAGAGCCCTGATGTAGCTGCTCCTGCTCCTGGGCTTGAGGACAGGGCCGGGATGAGAGAGGTCAAGTTCAAGCCCCAGAGCATCCTAACCCTGTCAAGGGTTGTCTTTGTTCATGGAGCCACCAGGGGGCATCAGCATGCTGGCTACTTTTATTTTTGTTGTAGATCATAGATAGTATTTATTACAGTAGCTAAATATTTTACAGTGATTGTCATTACAATTTTGCTGTTTACTGTGTACAATGTTCTCTTCATTCTACTAGCATCACTTTGCATCAGTTCATATAAGACTTTCAAGGGTTTTTTTTCTTCTTTTTAAAAATTTTATTTTTTTTGATCATACATATATATCTATTTTTTACATTTTTTCATAGGTCAGGTTGGGAGAGAAAAATAAAGGAAAAATCATGAGAAAGGAAAAAAAAGAAAAAAAAAAAAAAGAAAACTGCGTGTATCCATAGTCTCTGTAGGTCTCTCTCTGGATGTAGTTGGCATTTTCTATTCAAAGTTTATTGGGATTGCCTTGGATCACTGAATTGCTGAGAAGAACCAAGTCTATCATAACTCATTATCACACAATCTTGTTGTGGCTATTTTATAAAGAAGGCTAGGGGAATCCTGAGAATCCCCAGGCAAAAAGAAATCCTTCTTTTCTAAGCTATTAGCTCAGCCTCTGGGCAGGACCAAGCCTAAAATCAGTCAGACAGATCTCCCACCATTGGGTCAGTTCTATGTGTTCTGCCCTTTGGGATCTTTTTGTATGCCTGGGCCAGGGAAACTTTAGAGTTTTTGTTTCTTGTTTTTTGTTTTTTCTCTTAGAAAGTTATCCAATAAGTCTGAGTTTCTGAGTACAGAAGGATTGGAATGCTTAATGGACACTGCAGCTTGCTAGGACTCTTACCTGGAACACAGGTAGCTTACTAGGGCTTAGGACTGATAGGCTCTTAGGTTCTGCAGCCAAGCAGAGCTTGGGCCCACAGGCCCTGGGGAAGATCTTTGTCCTGTGTCAGGTGAACTGCCTGAATGATGAGGAATGCTCTGATTCCCAGAAATGCTGTGGCAATTGTGGCCAGATCTGTGCTGAGCTGATAGCAGATAAGGCTCTGCCTTGGGATCTTCCTCATCCTTCCTGTCGTCTCTTTCCTTATTCTATTAAAGCAAGGGGTGCATGAGTGAAGGTTTATAGGGAGAAGATAAGCAGGCATAAGTGGCCTCTAGACAGGATTCATTCCTGGCAGCCAGTTTATCTAGACTTATCATTGCTGGTCTGAGATCTCTAAATTTTTGTCTGCTGTTAATCCTTTTATCTTGCTCCCAAACATTCATCTTGTATCTCATTTACCTCAGGGCCAAAGAAGTCACTGGAGAGGGCTAGAGAAAAGCTTTCAGAAAACACTTATACATTTTAGTTGAGGCCTTCTAGAAACAATGACCACCTCCTTATTGTCCAGCTGAGAGCTTTGACTCCCATTATGGGAATCATTGTTCTTCTATTTCTCTATTTTATTGAGGTAAGCATTTAGAGATATAAATTTCCCTCTGATTACTGCTTTTGCTGTATCCCATAAGTTTTGGTATGTTTTCCCATTGTTATTAATCTCTTGAACTTGTTCTTTGAGCCACTCATTCTTTAAGATTTGATTATTTAGTTCCCCCTGAGGCAATTGGGGTTAAGTGACTTACCCAGGCTCATATAGCCAAGAAGTGTTAAATGACTGAGGTCAAATTTGAACTCGGGTCCTCCTGACTTCAGGGCTGACAGTCATTGCACCACTACACTACACCAATTAGCTGCCCTTTCCAATTAATTTTAAATTTGTGTTTCTACAGTTTTTTAATTAAATGTGATTTTTATTGCATTATGATCTGTAAAATATACATTTAATATTTCTGCTTTTCTGCATTTAATTGTAAAATTTGTATGCCCTAATTTGTGATCAATTTTTGTAAAAGTGCTATGTATTGGGGAAAAAGGCATCTAGGATATCTAATTTATCTAAAGATTCTTTCCATTTTCTTAATTTTTCTTATTTATTTTTTGGTTAGATGTATCTTGTTCTGAGATAGGAAGGCTTACATTCTCTACTATTATAGTTTTGCTATCTATTTTCTCCTGTAATTCATTTACCGAATTTTCACTTAAAAATTTGAATACTATAGCATTTGGTGCATATATGTTTAATATTGATATTACTTCATTAACTATGGCATCTTTTAACATAGCATAGTTTCCTCGTTTATCTCTTTTAATTAAATCTATTTTAGCTTTAATGTTGTCAGAGATCATGATTCTTATCTCTGTTTTTTTCCTGAGCTGAAACATAATAAAGTCCACATTAGTCGTTTATTTTTATCCTGTATGTGTCTCTCATTTTTAAATGTCTTTCTTGTAAACAAAAATTATCAGGTTTTGGTTTTTGGTCCATTCTACTATCTGCTTCTATTTTATAGATATGACCTTATTAAAATAATATTTTGATAGCTATATTTCAACAGAATTGGATTTCTAAGTACTTTATTTTATGCTTTGAAAAAATATGATTTTGAGAAAGGGTCTTCAGCAGATGGGCAAAGGAATCCAGGACATAAAAAAGATGGAGAGCCTCTTTTCCAAGGTACTTTCCAAACTCATCAAACTTGATCCTAAGGTCTCTTCCATATTTTATACTCTGTTTTATGGTTCCTTTCATTTCTGATTTTCAATTGACTAAAAAATATTTTATTAGGTACTTATTATTTACAAAATACTGTGTTAAGCACTGGGAACATAAATAGAAAAGGTTTGATGTCCTCTGTATTCAGGGTTTTTTTAGCTTTGTGAACTTGTCTGAGGACATTGACTTAATGAGATGATAGGAAAGGCCCAAGGTACCTGGGAAATCCGAGACATAAAGTGAGGGGGAGAGAGGTCACTTCTGACCTAGGCAGGTATGGTTTAAGAAAAGGTCTTGGTTGAAGACATTCTGGTCCTGGCATCTAAGAAGCAGATCCAGCCTGGGGTCTTGATGGAAGTAGGAAACGTAATTTTATCATATTCCTGAGGACTGAGCCTCGGTGTTGCCTCGGTGACCTCATGCAAGTCTCTTCCTCTTTATGGGATTCAATTTCCCTTTCCATATAATGAGAGGTGGAATTTATATAGTACTTTGCATAAGTCCATTTGGTCTACTCTCCCTGGGAAGTGGGTACTTCCACCTGCTATTTTACAGATAAAGAAAATAAAACGCAGAGAGGTTAAGTCACTTGTCTATGATCACAGACTATCAGTATCAGAGGTAGAATTTGAACTCAGGGCTTTGCTGAGTAAAGAGTACCAGATCTAGTGCATTTTACATACTACATCATGCTTCCTCAAATAGTGGAGTTCTATGATCTATTCTAGTTCTGGTAGCTTTATAGCTTAAGGACACCACAGAAGAGCCTGATTGTACAAGTACAGGAGTTAGGAGGTAACCAGGTGGCATTTTGTGGAGTAGTTGGTTTGAGCTGGGATGATGATTGCCTTGGGTATTCTTACTTCGTCTCTCTGGTCCTCATCACATACCTCTACCTTGTCCCCATCATTCATCCTATTCTGCACCTCCCCTAAAATCCCATTTTCTCTCAGTGTTTACTGGAGTGCTCAGGGCATTGGTTTGCCCATGGTGTGCCACCTTCTCTCCCCATGAGCCTTCACTGTAATTCATGCTGCTTGATTTATCCCCAAACCAATCTCTGGAGACTTTGGGGAATGGCCCTGATCAGAAGCATGCTCAGAAACGTCCCTTGTTATATGTCCATTGACATGCTGGGCCCCAGACAACTACGTCTTGTTTACCCTTAGTTCTAGATTTAGCAGAAGACCTGGAGGAACTTCAGAGATCACTTTCTGGGATCTAATAGTAAAAATTCAAGAAGATAGAATAATTGACTTGGAAGGGACCTATAAGATCATCTATTCTAACTTCTTCAAACAATGATGAAATTCCTTTTACACCATTTCTGACATCCGGGCATTAATGAAATGTTTAGAGATTTTCTGTGACAAGATCATTTCCTCAAGACAGCCTACTTATTTGATGATTAACATTATTGATGGCTACACACACACACACACACACACACACACACAATTAAGATATACTTCTTTCTGACTTTCTCACATTGTTGTTAATTCTGCTCTTAGAAGCCACATAGAGTTGGGAATCACACACAAATCTTGGTTCCCTCTCCCCATGACAGCCTTTTAAGTATTTGAGGGTAACAATCATGTTGCCCCTGAGTCTTACTTTCTCTAGGATAGGTGCAGCTACTTCTCTAATGCTATGATTTCCAATTTTTTTGCCATTCTGGTAGATCACACTATAGTTTGTTACTGTTTCCTATAAAATGTATTGCTTAGAATTGTCCATGATAATCTACATACAATCTCATAAATCCAGAGGACCAGTGGTCCTATTCTCTCCTAATCCTGAATCTAGATGACTGTTCATGCAGTCCAAGAAGGCATTAGTTTCCTTATTTATTTATTTTAGTAAAAAACTCACATTCTTTAACTTGTATTGTTCAATTAAAGTCCTCCATGTTTTTGTTTTTGTTTTTTACTTGTACTATTGTCAGTCCAGGTTTTCTATAATCTGATTGAGTTTTTGAGCCTAAATAAACTGTTTTACATTTCCCCCATTCAATTTCATGTTGTTAATTTAATCTATCTTTTTTTCTTATTAAGATAATTATAAATCTTGATATTGTTATCTTTATATCATTTCCAATTCTGATAAAGCCCTTTTAAGTTTTCATATTAGCAACTGATAAAAATGTGAAATAGAATAGTTCAGAGGTCAAAAGTTTTGAGCTCCTGATTGATAATCTAATGCTCAAACCCTTTGGGGACAAATCCACCAACAGTGGAGCCATCCAACAGATTAATGACCTGGTTCTCATTTCTCCACCTCCACAAGAATCCGGTTCTTAGCCTGAGACATTTTTCAAATTTTTCTTCTCCCCCTTGCTCTACCTCATTGCCAGGTCAGGGATTAGGATTCCATTCCTGGTTTTTGTTGGAAGACATTAGGAGTCATAGATCAGGTAAAGGAAACTCAGGGGCAACTAAGTGAGCAAAACCAAAACCTTTATTAGGAGTTATATTAATGAGGGACGTGAGTTGGTAGAAAATCCTGCAATCTAGGGTGGTAATGATGGTTCCTCAAGGTGGGAACCAGGAGAGGCAGTGATGACAAATCTAAAAAACAAGCAGAAGTCTTCAGTCCTTTTTTCTTCCCTACTCACACATGTTTTTCCACCAAGGAAACAGAGATGTAGGGAAACTCAACATAGCTTCTCTCCTTCTCTTCCTGAAGTCTTAGAGCCCTTCCTGTCCTTACTTTGCCCTCTCTTCTTTCTTCCCTCTCTCCCCTCATATTCCTTACTTCCTCTACCCCAGGTTAGATGGGGTCTGGGCAAATTTACCTGTGGATACAAGAATCTTCATACTCTTGAAGGGTCAGGAATTGTTTTATTTCCACTGCAAACCCTAGAGGTAAATTTCTGACAGATACTTTTTTTTTTTTTTTTTTTTAATTTAATAGCCTTTTATTTACAGGATATATACATGGGTAACTTTACAGCATTAACAATTGTCAAACCTCTTGTTCCAATTTTTCACCTCTTACCCCCCCCCCACCCCCTCCCCTAAATGGCAGGATGACCAGTAGATGTTAAATATATTAAAATATAACTTAGATACACAATAAGTATACATGACCAAAACATTATTTTGCTGTACAAAAAGAATCAGACTCTGAATTATTGTACAATTAGCTTGTGAAGGAAATCAAAAATGCATGTGTGCATAAATATAGGGATTGGGAATTCAATGTAATAGTTTTTAGTCATCTCCCAGAGTTCTTTTTCTGGGTATAGCTAGTTCAGTTCATTACTGCTCCATTAGAAATGATTTGGTTGATCTCGTTGCTGAGGATGACCTGATCCATCAGAACTGGTCATCATCTAGTATTGTTGTTGAAGTATATAATGATCTCCTGGTCCTGCTCATTTCACTCAGCATCAGTTCGTGTAAGTCTCTCCAGGCCTTTCTGAAATCATCCTGTTGGTCATTTCTTACAGAACAGTAATATTCCATAATTTTCATATACCACAATTTATTCAGCCATTCTCCAACTGATGGACATCCATTCAGTTTCCAGTTTCTAGTCACTACAAAAAGGGCTGCCACAAACATTCGTGCACATACAGGTCCCTTTCCCTTCTTTATAATCTCTTTGGGATATAATCCCAGTAGTTACACTGCTGGATCAAAGGGTATGCACAGTTTGATAACTTTTTGAGCATAGTTCCAAACTACTCTCCAAAATGGTTGGATTCGTTCACAACTCCACCAACAATGAATCAATCTGACAGATACTTTTAATGCTGTTGTAAAAGTATCTAGGAAAGTTGCCTTTACAAGTACTAGTCTTCTTTGCTCATAGCATAGTTCTGATACATGAGAAGAACACGATGAAATTTCAGGGACTGGGCCTAGAACTTGACAAGCATTCTCTTCACCATTGCCTGGCCCTGTGGCCTTGGCCAGTCTTGGTGGCAGCGTACCAATGAGGAGGTAAGGTGGATAGGGCAATCTGTTCAGTCTCCTTCCTCCCAACACAAGTGATATCACCAGAAGAGCTCTGAGCTTAGGTTGGGCAAGTGACTTAGTTCCTCTGAGACTCAGTTTTCTCAATTGTAAAATTAAGAGGTTAATCTCTAAGGTCCTTTCTATCTGTAGAACTATAACTTTTTAGGATTCTCTTCCTCCATTTTCTCTTCCTCTAAGTATTCTTTACTCTACTAACCCCCAAATTTATATACAGATATACACATACTTCCAGTTTCTCACTAGTGTTTCCATCAAAAATCTAGTGAAGTTGTGCCTCCTTGTGTATCAGCCGTAGTAAAGAGAGAGCACTACCTAGACACTGTTCTTCCTGCAAACAGTTTGGGTTCCCAGTGCTCAAAGCTCCTGATGTCTCCTGGGCCCCCAGGTCCTATTGCCTTGGGATAGTCTTTCTGACAAAGATCATAGAATTAAAGCTCTATGAGAAGCAACCATCTCTTCTCATGAGCTTTTTTTTTTTTTTTTTTTTTTTAATGGATGAGGAAAGTAGGTCCAAGAAAAAGGAAGCAAAGTCTAAAGTCCTGCAGATAGTAAGTGGCAAAGCCTGGAACTGAACCTCCTCTGCCATCTCCAAATCCAGTGCTCTTTCTCCTGTTCTGTATTTGCCCATCCTCTTTCCCCCAAGAAATATTCAGAGGTTTTCTGAGAGGCAGGAGCAGGCAGTAAGCTAATTAAGACCAGGTGGGGATTACTGGCTTCCTGTGACTATGGGGATGCCATGGCCAACAACCTTCTCTACCATTCCTCCAGCCACAGCCTCATCTCTGAGTGGGGAGAGGCATCTATCTCTGGGAAGCCTCCCTGCTCATACCTGTACTTCTTGTGCCTCTGATACTGGAGGCAGTAGGAAGGAGATGAGGAAGGTCAGGAGGGGCCACAGAATGAGCACTTTCATATTGTTTTTTAAGAAGTACTGGGGGGATGATCCAGGATGGATGTTATATCTCCTCAGTGAAGGGAGGCTAGTTGGTTGGGGCTGAGCCCAAGGATTTGTCCATGATCATGTAGGCCCTAGAGAACAGAACTGGGATTTAAACCCAGGTTTCCTTAGTTGACTATAGTCTATTGATTTCAGATGTATTAGAAATTTTCTGCCGTGCTCTGGTGACTACTTCCCTAGATAATAATTTTTATTATTTTCCCCTTATTATAAGTCATGTCCATTTCAGGAACATCCAATCTCTGCCTCACGTGAACTAAGGAAATAAAAGTGATTTCCATGCTTAGGTCAATGGAGATGAGGCTTCTGAAGGTAAGTAAGGGAGTAAGGGAAGAACACACAGATGTAAGATGTAATATTAGGTGGAAGAGACCTTATAGGCAATTTAGTCTAACTCCCTCATTTGTGTCGTAATAGAAAGTGAGGCCCAGGTAGCAAAGCCAAAATTCAAACCCAGGTATTCTGATCCCAAAGCCAGAGTTCTTTTCACCATATTACAATAGCTCCCTGTAAACAGCCGGGAAAGATTTGCTTCCACTCCAACAAATGGGGGAGGATGGTGAAAGAGCCAAGGGAATGTGATTCTCCTAAACCTTGTTGTAGCAATTGTGTGTGGGGGCTATTATTCCCCCTCTGCCCCCCCCCCCTCCACCTACTCCTGGAGGATTCTCACCTGTATTCATCCATCTGCTTCATAGTACATCATGTTTTCATCCTGGCTGTGCCTGGTTAGGTCTGGCCCCAGTCCAGAAAACAATCTACTCCTATTTTAGGAGCCCAGCAGGGGCCTGGGCAGAGGATAAATCTGGGATGGGAAAGAATGACCTACCTGTTTTCAGGAAGTAGAGGTTAGTAGTGGGTGGTGGGGTAAAGTAATAACAGCTGTGAGAACCTGTATTCTGAGTACTTATTGGAACACCAGCTTTCTAGCATCAGTGGGAAGAAGAACTTTGAATCAACTGAGAGTAGGTGGACTTTTATGATGGGATAGAGTGGAGGAAGATGATTGAATTTGAAATCAATAGATTTTTAAAAAATTATCCAGTTCTACTATTTATATTAATGTGATTTATCTAGGTCTCAGTTTTCTTATTCTGCAAAATGAAGAGATTGGACTAGATGAACACATAGTAAGTTTGGAGTCAGAAGACCTGGGTTGAAATCCTAGTCATCTAATATCTGTGTGACCATGGGAAAGACCCTTAAACTTCTTTGGGCCTCAGTTTCCTCATCCATAAAATGAGGGAGTAAGATTAGGTCAGAAGCTCTCAACCTTTGAATGTCATAGCTCCCTTTGGCAATTTGGTTAAGCCTGTGGACTTCTCCAAGTAATATTATTTGTTTATTTTTTAAAATTCACAGTTGAAGGAAAGATTAACTTTCAGTTAAAAGTTAATGGAAAAAAAAAGATATGATTTCCCTCCCTCTACATCTCTAAGTTCGTAGGCTCTTCTGCAATCTATCAGTCACCCTCAGGACCTGTGGACCCCAATTAAGAATTCCTGGAATAGATAACAAATGGTGAATTTGAAATCAGAATCTGAAGTCAGATGAGTTTAAATTTCAGCTATCAAGTCTGGGTAACACTGAGAAAGGTATTTATTCTTTCTCAGGTTCAGTTTCTTTTTATCAGGAAAAGGAAGGGATTGGATTAGATGATCTCTAAGGTTTCTTTGAATTTTAAACCTATACTCCTATGACCTTTATAGCTTTGAGTTATGTGATTCTAGGTAGAGAAAAAGTCCCTGCTCTCAATCAGTTATTATATTCTAGATTAATGGTTCTCAGATGTTTGATCCTAAATCTTTTTTATATTCTTGAAAATTATTGAGGACCCCAAAGAGCTTTTGTTTGTGTATCATATCTATCTGTATTTGCCATATTAGAAATTAAAATTGATAACAATTTAAAAATGTTCATGATTTCATTTAAAATAATAATAAACCCATTATATTAAATAAATAACATTATAAATGAAAAATAACCTTTTTTTCCAAAATGAAGAATAGCAGTATTTTATATATTTTTACAAATCTTTTTAATGTCTGGCTTAATAGAAGACATAGCTTCTTCTGAATTCAATCTGTTAAAATGTGTTATTTTGAAATGCATGAAGAAAATTCAACCTTATATACACATAAAGTTGGAAAAGGGAATAGTATTTTAGTAGGCAGATAATGTCTTACTATTATTATAAAAATAGTTTGATCTCTGGACTCTTTGAAAGAGTCTCAGGAATCCCTAGTGGTTCTCAACCCACACTTTGAGAACTGCTATTCTAAATGAAATAAAATCCAGCCCATTGTTCAAGGAGCTGGGATGTGTATTTAACTGATTGAACTGAGCCAGTTGTGAGATCTTTATTGAATCCAGCAAAGACCCAGTCTACATATCTCTGCCAATGAGTTAGAGGTTGGGAGGATGGGAAAGTAACTTTTTACATTATGTTGAATCTAGAATTCATATACAGTACATTGTACTTTCTATTATATCAAGATGTTCTCTCTTCAGGGGAGAGTGTGGGGGTTAAGGTAATTTTCTCAGGTAAGCCAGTTTATTCCTTGGGCCCTGAGGGAAACAAAATTTACTGGATGGGAATAACTGGGAAATGTAGAACAAAAAACATGGCAGAAATAAGTATATGTGGCTGAAGGCCAGAGAAGGAAGTCATCTGGGAAGTGCTGAAGATCAGATCTGCCAACTTTGCCATCTTCCTTAGTACCTGACTTCTTCGTTCTTTTTTCTCCTCCAGATCCTGACATTTCCCCCTCATCTGCCTCTCTCAAATCTGATTCATGCACAAATAAAGACATCGTCTTTCTGATCTCATTAGTCCACTTTGAGAAAAAAGATTGAACAATCAATCATCCAGTCAATCAACGTGATTCATTGAAAAAAGGAAAGAGGAAGCAGGAGGAGAATAAATCATATCTAAAGTCCCATCCTTTGAAATATGTCCATTATCTTCTTGGGGCTCCATGCAGATCCAGCTACAACCCTTGTTAGCACTACAATGGTTTGTTGTAAAATAAGGTCATTTACATGACTGAATGACACTCCCAAAGAAGCTTTTAAAGCACTATAAACATATCACCTATTATGATTGCTAAAGTCAGTATTGTTATGATTAATACTTTGGGGACTCAGAATAGTTCTCATAATTTTAAAGAAAAATAGAGCTAGAATAGATTTTAGCTGTGTATTGAATTAAATTAGAGATCATCTACTCCAATCACCTATGTTTTACAAGTGAAGAAACTAAGTTAGCAAGCAACAACCAGGATTTCCCAGAGACTCTTCTTCATGTGGACCAAGGCAGCCATTCCTGAACAAGGGCCCTCATAGTAAATAATAATAAAGTATTAAGTGCTTACTGTGTGCCAGATATCATAGTTAGCATTGGGATTACAAAAAAAAATGCAAAAAACACAGTTCCTTCTCTCAAGAAGATCAGTCTAAAAGGGGAAACAACATGCTATGTACACACAAGATACATAAGTGTAAATGAGCAGTAATCCCAAAGGAAAGGCACCAACAGTGGAAGGGATTGGGAAAAGCCTCTTTCTTTTTTAATTAAAGATTTTTATTTTTGAAACTTGCATGGATAATTTTCAACATTCACCCTTGCAAAAGCTTGTGCTCCAAATTTTTTCCCTCTCTTTCCCTCACCCTCTCCTCTAGATGCCAAGTAATTTAATATATGTTAAACATATGCAATTCAGGAAAAGCCTCTTTAAGCCATGGAGGAAGCCAGAAGCTAGAGTTGAGAAGAGAAGGAATGGGATACAGCCAATGAAAAGGCATGGAAGCTATGTTGTCTATTTAGTCCTTTGACAAGATAAAAGACTCCTTTGTGGCTACGAGAAGACCTTTATAAATTTTGCACATTCTGAACTGCTCTCCCAGAACCTGGTGCTTTATCAGGAATGGGAGTTAATACTGTTTGAGGAAGAACAGGAAGTCCAGAATCATTCCATTGTAGGGTTCATGGAGGGGAGTAAGTGTAAGAAGACTAGAAAGGTAGAAAGGCCTGGAAAGATCTACATGAAATGATGTTGAGCAAAACAAGGAGAAAAACATTGTACTTAGTAACAGCAAGTTTATGCAACGATCAACTATGACAGACTTGGTTCTTCTCAGCAGTTCAGTGATCCAAGGTAATCCCAGTAAACTCTGGAAATGCCATCTGCATCCAGAGAGAGAACTATGGAGACTGAATGTAAATCAACACATGCTGTGTTCACTTTTTTTTCTTTTTCTTCTTTTTTTTTTCCTTAGGGTTATTTTCCTTTTGTTCTGATTTTTCTCTCCCAACATGATTCATAAGGAAATATATATAAAAAATGAATGTACATGTATAGCCAAAAAAAGTTTTAATATGTAATGGGGAGAGGGGAGGAGAGGGAGAAAACTGGAAAGGTAAGAGTGGGTCAGGTTGGAAGACAGGTGACATGGTCAGATCTATGCTTCCAGAAGATCACTTTGGTAGCTGAGTGGAGATGAACTGACTTCCTCCACAACACATGCCTGCCTTTGCCCCTGCGTTTAAAGTTACACTTGTGGAGGGGAGAGAGAGAGAAAAGGTATCAGGATAATCTTGGGGAGGAAGCCTACCTTGGCTTAGCCTAGGAACACAGAGTCTAGGAGTGGGAGGTGAAACCTGGTCCATTTACTTCTGCTTTATTTTAGGACTTGTCAAAAGTCAGGGGGCCAGGCTAGATAAGAATTCCTATGTAAGGAGTTACTGGCTTCTTTCCCATCCAGCTGCCTAGATTGCCCTAGGTGCTAGTTTCTTCAGACCCCTGGGAGTTCGATGAGCCAGGCTTTTGCCTGGGGACAAAATATTCCCAAGAGTTTCCTCTGTTCCCCTGGGATTCTGACTCTGACCTACCTTGCCTTCAGAGCCCTAAGTGGAGGAGTATTCTCCTATCCAGACCAGGTACATCTGGGCTTTCAGGTTTTCCATCAGGGCTTGAATATTGACTAGGTGTTTTCATGTTAATGTGTTGCTGGGAAGGTGGTCAGAGCTTTGGTGGAGGACACTTGGACTCTGTCCTTGCCATATTCTCTATTTCAGCTTCCTCTGACTTTCCTTCTTGCTAGCTATATAAGTCAATATTGTTCTGATCTTTAATTTCTTCAAGATTAACATTCCCAGAATCCTTCATAGGGTTGTTGTGAAGACTTAATAACTGAATGAGTTGTAAACCTTAGGTGAATGTGAACTTTATCAATATACTTCAAAAAAATCTCTGGTTTCTTCCAGATAGTCACTTTTTTCACTAACCTAGAAATCACAATATACTATTTGTGTGACTTTAAGCAAATCACTTTAACTTCTGTGCCTCAAGTTCCTCATTTATAAAATGAGGATTTGGACCAGGTAATTATCAAAAAATCCTTCCCTTCTTTGATCATAGGCAAGCCCTCCATGACTTAGTAGGTGTCTTATGAGTTATAGTGTCTGAAAACTAACCATCTTCCCTGGGTCTCTGGCAGTGAGCTTGGCTGGGCTTAGCTAGGTGCAAGGCTCTTTGGAGAGCAGACACTAGTCTATTGTTGGTCAGACCTACTCTCTAAGCCTTTTCAACTTGGCTGGATCTACAAGAACTTGTAAATTTCAGGTATGGCCTTTGAGACCTTAAGGACCCTCCCCACTAGGATGAACCCTGGAAAAGGGACTTTATATTGTTCAGGATAGGTGACAGGTGATAGGTGCTGGACTTGGGGTCAGGAAGGCCTGGATACAGACACCATCCCAGCCGCTTACTGCTAGCTCTGTGATTCTAGACAAACACCATCTTTAAGCCTACTTTAAAGTACCTGGACTTCAAAGATACTTCCTAGGGCTTATGTATCAAGTCATAGACTAGTTCCAACCTCTTTGCCTTGATGGGCAGTGCTTCTAGAAAGAATCATTTTAAATAACTTCATGGATTTGCTTATTTTATAATTTTAAATCCTCTTCCCAGAATCAGAACAGACAGGAAGTGCAAACATCAGCATTTATTGGGGAGGAACAGCTCAAAGAATCCCCTCCCTCCTCAAAGCTGTGTTGCAGGGTTCTAGAAGAGCAATAGGGGCAATACTGAGGGGCCACTGAGTAGGGCCATTCATTCCCCAACATCAGGGACCCCAGGAGGCCATTGAAGTCCAGCCATTCCTGAGGTCAAGGAAGTTCTGGAACATCAGGTCACCTAGTTCACCTGGGTTCCTGGAACTGAAAGAGATATTTTGTCACACAGAATGGAGTGAATTGGGTGGGGTGTTAATTTTGAGGCCAGGCTTCTCCATGCCTAGTATTCAGAAGAGGAGTATCTTCTTCAACTGTTTTTTTCCTATTCCCTTCAAAAGCCTTTCATGGACCTTTCTTACAAGATTGAGTTCAAACTCCTTTAGCCTAGCATTTGAGGCTCTTTACATCCTGGATTCAAGCCACTTATCCCCCTTTTACCTCCCACGTCTCCCCTAAATAAGCTTTCTGTTACTGCCTGACTGGTTTCCTTATTGTCCCCTAGTCACAAAGCACGAATTCCCACCCAGGCTCTTGGAATGTCCTCTCCTATTTTCTCATCTAAGTTTATGCATTCTGTAAGGCCCATCTCCTCCAAGAAGCCTTCACTGATCATCCCAGCACAAAGGGATCTCTTTTCCCTGTATAGATTCCTGACTGTACTTCTCTTGGGGCACTTGATATAGACTGGTTGGATTATCTCTCTTGCTATTTCTCCCTATAGACTGGGGGCTCCCAGAAGGTACTCTTCTCCTCAGCATCTTACCCAAATAGCACAGAACCAATACATGATAGGAATATAGTGAATGAATCTGGGAATATGAAAGCTATATTTACCTGGAGGTATTTCAGAGACTGGAATCTCAGTAAAGTTTTGCAAGGAAGGCTCCTCCTCAGGAATTTGGGTGGAGTTTTCAGTTAGGAGAGGGGCCACACAGAACTGGCCACAGCCTGACTTGCAACATTTCTCTCTATGTGGACAGTTCTCATCAATTTTGCAGCCTGTTATACAAAGGTTCTGGAGGATAAACGGACAATGGCCAGAGCGTCCTATGTAAAGAGAAGGGAAGGGAAGAGGAACAAGTCATCAGCCACAAGTTCTTCTTTGGAACCCAGAGTCTTATGCAGAAACATAATTCAGACTTAACTACTGACTGAAGTCAGAAGGCTTGAGAACTTGAAGCCACCTAAAGATTTATCTCCTAGAATGTAAGAAGAAGCATGTTAGGATACAGAATCTTGGTTTGGGAGTCAGGAGGCCTTGTTCTGAATGACTTTGTGATTTTGGACTTCAACTCTTTCTTTGATGACTTCTAAGATCTTTTCTAGTCTCATTATGCTATATAACTTATTTGAATTATCTCATAATTTTAGTGATGAGGAAAATGAGGTCCAGTGAGGCAGTTAGTGATACATGAACCCAGTCCAATAGCTTTTTGTTATAATTAACTTTCCTTCTTGGCCACATGATGTCACGATGAGTCCCTGGCCCTTGGAGGAGCTGAGGTCTCCAGGTAAGTTTAAGGCATCTAAGGGTAGAGTTGAGGGCATAAATTTTTCTTCTCATCCTGGTACCATCTCTGAGAATGGGCTCTGAATGTATTGTAAACAGTCTTTGTTGATCAGAGTCTGAATGTACAAACTTACCTCTTTCAATGTTTCCCTGGCACGTGTGCCCACAGCCTGTGCTGCAGCATTTCTGTCCATGGGGGCAAGAGTCATCTCCATGGCATAGCTCTTTGCATGGAAGGAGATCCTTAGGACATTGGCCTGGTTTCTCTACAAGAAAATCATGGAAGGTCATAAGTAAGAAGGGACAATGTCAGTGCTAGAAGGGATATTAGAATATCATACCCATAAATGTAAGTGCTGGAAAGGACCTCAACTTCATTTTGTAGAGGAAGAGGAAGAAACGAGCCCAGAAAAAGAAAACTAATGGTCCCATTACAAGGATACTTATTGGTAGAATCAGAACTGGGTCCAAGTCTTTCAAACCAGGATTTTTTTTTCATTGTCTTCATTTGTGGTCTGGGAACTCATTGCTGCCCCATTTCATCTCTAGGCCTGGGCTTTCAGGAAGCTCTGCTGTCTGGGGAGTCTTAGAACCCCTTCCCCTATTCCCTCTACTCCTCCACTTCCTACATAACCCCATCTCCAAACATCTAACATGATTTCTGACTTTTTGGTTCCTGGCTTTAGAGTAGGGTGTGGTTAAGTGGAAGGTGGCAAAGAATCTTACCTGAAGCTGAATCCTTCAACGTGATCCCTGTATGTTCAGGGACGTGTGTGGTATTCTCAGTACTAGTAAAAGAATAACTAGCTTCCAGGGAAGGAGGTGGAGCACTTTTGTGGGATGTCTTTGTAGGATCTATTATAAGATATATATTAGGGAAAAACATAGGTACCAAACCCAATAAGGTTAAACTAGACGGGGGCATGTATACCCCAAACCCCACTTTCTTCTGTGACTCATTAACGCAAGCTGGACCCCAACACACCAACCTACAATTCAATTACCTAGGCTTTTGCACCCCACCCCATACAAATAAAGACATATAATCAAACACAGACATCCAGACCAAGATCCGGAACAACATACTACCCCAAATGTCTATGTACGTATGGAGGTGATACTTCGCCCTATTCCATCTTAAGCCACCCCGACCCAACCTTTTTTAGCCCAGGTTTTAGCACTCACTTGAGCGTCCTAAGAAGGGGCCATACCAGGATCAGGTGGTAGTGTTGGCAAGAGAAGAGTGGCAGAATCAGTATGATTGTGATCTTAGTCCCCCCACCTGGCACTGCTCTGGCCCTGACAATAAGCCCCAAGCCCTGATGGGATCATTTAACCCTGAATTGGGGTCCTAAATCCAGGCATTTAGCCGAAAATCTTTTCTGGAGCGGTAATCACTGGATCTGGGTCCTGGGCTCTGGGACTTAGTACATCAGGGCACTTGCCCTCTGGCAAGCTCTCTCTTTGTCTCTGTCTCTGCCTCTGTCATTTGTCTCTCTTTCTCCCTCTAGCTTTTCTAGAAAATCTTGGATTCCCAGAATCTATACAAACAGGATTCTCAGCTTTTCCTGGTTTCTATAACCTTCCTGTACAAGGGAAAGAGTACCAATCACCCTCAACTCCCCATTAATCCCCAAGGCTAACTCAGGCCTCCTTCCTGTATGATTTTGACCCCCAAGTTCTCCTAAACCCCCAATAAACAGATACCTTTAAAAAGGAAGCTCCCCATCAGTGGAGGTAGCAGCAGAGAGAAGGTTAGGAACATCAGAAAGGGGCTGAGCAGGGTGGGCTTCATGGTGTTGTTGAGAGTGGGTGGGACAGGCCAGTCTGGGGCTAGGGATTATACCTGGGGGTGGGGACTGGTGGCCTCTGGGAGGGGCTCAGTTCAGCTTCCTCCAGATTGCCTCACAAGTCCAGCTCTAAAGAGCATCCTGATGCCCTCAGGGAAGTGCTTTGGATAGGACAATTTGTGCTGGGCACCCAGCCGTGAAGAACCTTCAGCTAGCCTGCTTCCTGCTGGTGAGAGGTAAGTATCTCTGCAACCCTTCAGGCCTGAGAGGTTCCTGATGGTCCCAGGATCAAATATCTCACCTGAATTTAGCAAGAAACCCTCCAAAGATCAACTCAACAAGTAGGTATAAGACATCCACCATCAGAACCATGGATATTGCCTTAGACCCAGGGACCTAAAGGGAAGGAGGAATGGTTGGAGAGGAAAGGAATGAAAAGGGTACAGCAGAAAGGAGTGTGTCAATAACAGAGGAAAGAGGTTGGAAATTGTTTCCATAGAGAAGATGGTATCAAAGAACCTGGAGTTGGAGTCATTATGTCCATCCCTCTACTTTTAGATAGGATTCTTTCTAACGGTGCATAGCCAGATGGACACTTTACTATCATCCATTCTGGAAAATCATGAAAAGTTGGGTTTGATGGTAGAAATAATATTAATTGCAGTAATTTATGTGATTTATTTATCATGTATGCTTAGTTTCCAAGCATTATAGTAACAATTATGCATAATATTAAGCTTTTCAGATTAACAACAGAAAAAAAAAGTTTTGAAACTTTCTGAGAAAGGATTTCTTTCACTAGTTTGGTTATGTGGTTCTGTTTTATAACTCTTAGAGAAGGATATATTGCTGAATATTTTAGAATTGAGAACTATGCTCCCCATCTCCCTCTTTCCCATGATTCCAGGCCATAGTTTACTGTTTCCAATATTTTCATATCTTATATAGAAGACAATGCTTTGATGCTTCATTGTACCTATAGCTTCCCTGTTGTGGGTTCTCCTTTTAATGGTACAACTCACAGTCTGTTTTGCTTTCTTATTTCAGGTGACTTTTGTTCATGTCTTCCAAAGGAGGGCCACCAAAATTGATGGAGATTTTCCTCTAGCTGTCTTGACATTATGATGGAGCAGATGGATGGCCATTTGATTATCCTTCAAAATCCCGAGAGAGAAATGGGAGCCCCCCCTTAATGTTACAGATATAATTCACTATCATTCTATATGGATTTCTTTGCCATTCCAAATGGAATCTCTCCCATTCTACATAGAACTTCCAAGCATTTTAGATGAAACTTCATTATTCTGAGTGGAATTATCCCACATTCTAAGTAAACTAAGACTATCTGGCATGTGTATAGCGCACTAAAATTTGCAAATAATATATATTATCTTATGTAATCATTATATCAATCCTATGGGGAAGACTGTTAGAAGGGATTTTAGAGATCATTTTGGACACTTCTTTGAGAGGATCCAGAAAGGGAAGAGGCATCTGGTCAGTTTTAGAGTCATTCAATGCCCAGATCTTCAGGTCCTTTGGCTCAAAAGTTTTACTGTCTTTTACATTTCTAGAAAATGGTAGATGGCTGCTTCCTTGACATCTGATAATAAGACTAGATATGATTCTCTGGTAATGAGCCCAGAAGCATGACCAAGATCCACCTAAATTGGTTTTGAATCCTCAAGGCTTTTCCTGTATAACTCAGGTTGTTTTGCATTTTTTCTTTCCTTATTTTGTGAGGAAGCAGGACCACCTGCTTAATACCATCATCAGTTCCTGTAGTTTTTTTGCCATGGCTTCACTCTCTGACTAACTACTCTAAAAATTTGGATTCCATCCCTTATATCTTATTAATAAGGTGTTTTGTTTGATTTTTTTTTTTTTGGCCATACCTCGCCAGGAATTGCCTTTTCCCCCTCCTCTGCTTTTCAGAATCTCTTTATGTCTAATATTGCCCTATTAGAATAAACTTTGGGAGTAGTGACTATCTTCTTTGTCTTTATTTAAGTCCCAAGTGCTTGGCACATCATAAGTACTTTATAAATGCCATCTATTTATTTATCTATCAGTTTTCATCAGTTTTCATTTATCTATCAGTTTTCAGATATAATTATCTATCTATTTATCTAATTTATCTATTTATCTATTATTTATATATTTATCTATTATATTATACATTATAATATGGTGGTAAAACTGGATTTGGAGGCAAAGGACCTCAGTTCAAATATCAGCTTTGCTTTACTATTTATTGGACAATTTGCTTCTCCTTTTATCTTTATAAAAGGAATGAATAATGTTAGACTGGCTGGTCCTTAAAAAACCTTTTAGGTTTAGAAATAAAAATCCTGTGAACAAGAAACTCATCCTTGTTTCCTTAAGGGTGGCTCCTTAAGGGTGACAACTTTGTTTATATTCACAAAGTATAAAGTGGCAATCAGAACCATGGACAATACCTTCAGCTTAGGGGGCTGCCTAAGAGAGGAAAGGGAAATGTGAAAAGGGTCTTAAGGGAAAGACTTATGGTCCAGAGTGGTCCAGAGGTGGGAACTTGGGATATGTTCCCAAATATATGAAGTCATCTAAGAATTGGGCTAAATTTTAATATAAAATGAATTAGTATTTTTAAAACACCGTATAAATGTTAGTTGATATTGCTATATCCTGTTGTTGTCTGTCTCCTTCCTATCTGCCACCTCATAGCCAGGAAGACCTTAAAGACATTCTTCTCTGGCCAGAATGAAATATCTTTCTTGGAGACCTAGACCTTTTTCATCTTTCCCACTCATAAATATCCTTAGATCATAGAGGATCAGATAGATCTGAAAGGAAGCTTAATATTCAGAACACACACTTAGAGCTGGAGGTGAGTTTAAAACAAATGGAAGTGAGCTTAGGAGGAACTGTATTAGAAATAGAAAGGACCTTAAAACAGAAGGCAGAATGTTTGAATTATAAAGGGTCTTAAGAGATCAACTAGTACCCTCATTTTAAAATGGATAACTGAAACTGGAAAAGGGAAAATGGCTTATTCAATGTTCCAGTGAGTCTAATGGTAGAATTAGGACTCCTTTGCCTCTCAGGACTGGAATTATAGTTGTGGAAAATTAGTTTCATTTTGGCCATTTTGGTATCCTAAAAGGACGTTGTTGCTAAGTTCAGGTGTTTCCTTGTCTTGAAAATATCTTATATCAATCACAGATTCCATGTGGAATCTTGGAAGACTCCAAGACTAGAAACATGAATAAAGGGAAGAACCTTAGATCATAGATAAAGAACTCGAGGGGATTTAAGAGATCACTCAGTCTAGTCCTCTAAAAAAGAGGTAACTGAGACTCAGGAAGGTTGTGTGCCCATGGTCAGACAGATAGTAAATGTGAGCTTTAGGATTTCAATACAGATCTATAACTTCAAATCCAATCTGCTCTACTGTGCCCATGGAGTCAGGGGGCATATCAGGAGGCTTTGGAGGGCCCAAAGCCTACAGGTAAGCCTTCTTCAGGGATGACACAACTTCAGCCTGGTAGCTCAGAGACATTATGCTAGATCAGATTAGAGAGGCGCCAGAAAAGTCCTCCAACCTTCTCTCACCCTCAGTAAAGGACCTGTTACACAAACCCTACCCCTGAATTTTGAAATAGAAAAGATCGTCAGTCTTTTTTTATTTTTAAAAATATGTAGTGTGCTTCAAAATGTCTTAAACCATATCTTTCCATGCAATTAAGTTTTAAATATAATGTGAATGGAATTTGGAGACATAGAATTAAAGAATTATTTAAAGGCAGTAAATATACCTATCATCCTTAAAAAACTTTTTTTTCATGTGATTCCAAGTTCCAATTTTAAAGTTTCAACTCAAGGACTTTTTATTTTTGTTTTTGTTTTTGGAGGCAATTGCGACTAAGTCACTTGTCCAGGATTACACACTTTGATTCTCCTGACTTCACAGCTGCTGATTAATGGAGAATTCACACAGGGCAAGTGCTCATAAAGTGGTCAGGAAAAGCAATACAAGAACACTCTCTAGGTTTCTCTTAAGAACTTTAGAACTGATTGCATGACATGGGAGGCACCGGCACAGGACTACCTGGCATAACATGCCCTCATCAAAGAAGGTGCTGTGTTCTATGAGCAAAACTGAATTGAATTAGTTCAGAAGAAACTATCCCAGTTGTTCATAGGGACTATTTGTGTCTGACCTGTGACAGAGCATTCCAAGCTCATATTGATCTGATCAACCGCAGTCGGACACACTAGATTCTATAATTTTGTTCTTTGAGAATGAAGGTCCACAATCATCTATGCACTGTATCACCTAGCAGCTCCGAGGCTTTGTAAGATTTTATTACCTTCATAAAAGAGAATTGAGATGGGACTTGATTAAATGAACATTAAGTGACACAGTGGTTAGATCACTGGGCCTGTAGTCATGAAGACTTGAGTTCAAATTCTGACCCAGACACTTAGGGTGTGACACTAAGTAATTCATTTAACTTCTGTTTCAATTTTCTCATTTGTAAAAAGGGGATAATAATGTCGCAGGATTGTCATGAAGACCAAATGAGATGATATTTATAAAGCACTGGGCACATAGTACTATATAAATGTTAACTATTATTATATATGTGTGTGTATATGCACATATGTGCGTATGTATGTATATATATATATATACATCTGGTGGTTTATACATTGTCTTCCTCTGTGAGGGCCAGAATTATTTTTGGTTTTTTTTTTTTTGCCTTTCTTAGCACAATGCTTGGCATGAAATAAGTGCTTAATAAATACTTCTTTATTGGTTAATCTCTACCTCGACTGAAGTGCCCTCTATAATACTGTGACTATTCAGCTTTTTGAAGACCTCCAGTGATGTGGAACTTACCCAAGGCAGTCCATTCAACTGTGGAACAATTTTAGCTAAGAATTTTTTCTTTACATTGTCCCCAGATCTGCTTCTCTGCCATTACTACCCGCTGCAATAGTGGTGGTAGCAGTAGCAAAGGTAACCCTTGTCAGCTCCATTCCCCAATCATTCTCTTCCATGGCCTAGCGTGCAAGACTGGGAGCCAGAAAGACAGATTCTGATCTGGACTCCAGCACTTACTAGCTGTGTGGCCAAGGACAAATCACAACCTTTGAATCTCAGTCTCTTCTTCTGCAAAAGGGGTGCTATAACTCAATAATTAAATTCAACAACTATATATTAGACTTCTACTAGATACAAGACATGGTGCTAAACTAGATTTGTAAAATAACAAATGGAACAGTGTTTACCTTCAAGTAATAGTACTGACCCACATGGTTGTCATGAAGCTCAAATAAGATAATGTTTGTACAGTATTTTGCAAAAGCTTAAAGTGCCATTTACTATCAGTAGCATTATGACAATTGTTTCACTCCTGGACCTGTCCTGTCCTCTAGGGCCAAGCAGAGCATCTAATCTCTCTTCCACATGGGAATCCTTTAAATACTTGGATAGTCATCATATGCTCCCTAAGTCTTCTATTCTCACAATTAATTGATCTAGTTCTTTCACCTAATAAAAATAACCACAATTTCCATAGAACTTTAAGGTTTATATTTAACTATTATTTCATTTTATCCTTGTAACAGCACTAATAAATGTTATTATTATTCCCATGTTACAGAAGAAGAAACTGACATAGATAGAGGTTAAGTGACTTGATCAGGCTTAAACACTTATTAAATGTCTGAGGGTAGATTAGAACTCAGGTTTTGCTGGTTATAAGCTCAGTGCTCTATCCACTACACTCTCTTTGCCTGATTTATATACTATATAGGTTCTATAGCTTCTAGTCCCCTCATCATCTTGGTTGCTCTCCTCTGAATTAGTATCAGTTTGTCAATATCTTTCCTAAAATGTGCCATATATATATATATATATATATATATATATATATATTTTTTTTTTTTGACCAGCAAAAGTATTCCTTCCTACCCTCCCTTATTCATTCTTCCTTTTCCCCCATTTGAGAACAAAAGAAAAACAAAATTTCACACTGGCCACATTAAAAAAAAATAAACATCACAGTCTGCACTCAAGTCCATCACTTCTTTATCCTTAGTCCTCTGGAATCATGATTGGTCATTATGCTGATCAGAGTTCTTAAATCTTTTCAAAGTTTTTGTCTTTGTATAAACAGCTTTTCTTGGTTTTGTTCACTCCGCTCTACATCAGTTCATATGAGTTTTTCTGAACCCATTTGAACAGCACAACGGCATTATATGACATAAAATATAATTGGTTTAGCCATTCTCCAAATTGTGGGCACCCTCTCAAATTCTCATCCTTTGCTACTTTAAACAGAGCTATAAATATTTTACAAATTCTTAGTGAGAGTAGAGGGTTTTTTGTTTATTTTGCTTAAGACTAGTGAAGAGGTAGTTAGTTAAATGGTTCATTGGATAGAGTACTGGCCTGGTATTAGGATGACTGGAGTTCAAATTCAGCCTTAGACATTTCCTAGCTCTGTGATCTTGAACAAGTTACCCACCTGCCTCAGTTTCTTCAACTGTAAAATGAGGATAATAATAGTATCCACTCCCCAGGGTTGTTGTGAAGATCAGATCAGATAATGTTTCTAAAGTTCAGTGCCTGGAACACAGTAAGATTCAATTCAATAAACATTTATTAAGAACATACTATGCAGGGAGCCCAGAGAGTACCTGGCGTGGAAGCATCTTGTCCTGTGGAGTTGAGACAGAGTAGAAAAGCAAATGTGAAGAAAAGCTCTCTTCTCCTTGGGATTAATTATTTTCTTAGTTTACCCTCCTAATTTCCCCTTCTCCCCTTTCCCAACTGAGTGAAATGTATTTCTGTACCTAAGTGAGTGTGTGTTTTTCCCTTTATTAACCAGTTCAGGTAAGAATGAGATTGTAGCATCCACTGTTTTCCCTACCCTCTCCTCCTTCATTGTGCAGACTTCTCCTTCCACATCCTAATTATGAGAGAGAGATCCTTTCTTTTCTTCCTCCTCTCTATAATCCTTTTTGCCTCTCTTTCTATTCTTTTAAGATCTTCAGGACACGACAGAACTATTTTTAGGTCTTCTCTAATTATACTATCTCTATGACCCCAATGATTGATAGAGTCCAGAGAGAACACATGTGCTATCTCTTCATATTAGAAATAAGGAATTTATTCTTATTTAATCCCTTATAATTATTTATTTGTTTTTATCTTTTAATATTTCTCCTATCTCCTAGGTTGAAAGCTAGAGCATTGGGTTTGAAATCAGCAAGACTCATCCTTATAAGTTCAAATCTGGCCCCAGACACTAGCTGTGTGACCCTGGGCAAATCACTTAGCCCTATTTGTCTCAGTTTATTCATCTGTAAAATGAGCTGGAGAACAAAATGGCTAACCACTCAAGAAAACCCCAAGTGGAGTAACAAACACAATGGACATATTACAACAACTTTCTTTGTTTAAAATTTAAAGTCTCTCTCTCTGTCTCTGTCTCTCTTTGTCTCCTTCTCTCTCTGTTTCTCTTTCTCTCTCTCTCTCTCTCTCTCTTTCTCTCTCTCTCTCTCTCTCTCTCTCTCTCTCATTCTGTCTCTCAAATCAGGAATACACGGAAGCATTCTGCTTTATTAAAGATTCTTTTTTTATTTTTTTTTGCTTCATAGGATTATACTCAGTTTTGCTAAGTTACTCTTGCTGTAAACTTATATCTTTTGCCTTCTAGAATATCATATTCTAAGTTCCTTGGTCCTTTATTATGATGACTTCTAAATCTTATGTGATCCTGACTATGACTCTTCTGTACTTATATATATTATTTCATTCTGGTTGTTTGCAATATTTTTCTTTGATCTAAAAAACCTCTGAATTTAGGGCAGTTAGGTAGCACAGTGGATAGTGTGCCAGACCTGGAGTCAGGAACACTCATCTTTTTTGAGTTCAAATCTTGCATTGGACACTTACTATCTATGTAACCTGGGCAAGGTGGTATAGCCCTATTTGCCTCCGTTTCCTCATCTGTAAAATGAGCTGGAGAAGAAATGGCCAATTACTCCGGTATCTTTCCCAAATGGGGTTATGAAGAGTTGAACATGATTTTAAAAATGACTGAATAACAATAGTTCTTGGGAGTTTTCATTTTGGATTTTCTTTCAGGAGGTATCTTCTTTTATTTCCATTTTGTCCTCTGGTTTTAAGAAACGGGTGATTTTCTTTTCAGATCTCTTAAAATATGAAAATTTTTAGTGACTTTCAGGAAGTACAATTATTTTTAGTTTTTTTTCTCTTCAATTTATTTTCTACTTCAGTCTTTTTTTTTTTTTTTTTTTTTTTTTTTTTTTTTGCTATGAGGTGTCTTACATTATTTTCTTTTTTTCAGTCTTTGACTTTTTAAAAATATTTCTTAGTATCTCATGGAGTCATTGGATTCTATTTGGTCCTCACTGGATTCTATTTGGTTCATTATAACTTTCAGGGAGTTTGTTGCCAGAGCAAAATCTTTTACCTTTTGTGCCAAAATATTCATTTCTCTTTCCAATTTTTCTTTCATAGTTCTCATTTCTTTTCCATTTTTTCTCAACCACTGTCATTCATTTAAAAACTCCTTTTTTTAAAAAAAACTCTTGCTTCATTTCTTCCAGGAAATCTAGCTGAATTTGTGCTTAAGCTGTGTATTTCTCTAAGACACTGTCTATAGATGTTTTGGAGTCATTCTTTCCTACTGCATTTGTGTCTTGAGCCTGCCACCATAATGGCTCTGTGGTAGGTTTGTTTTTTGTTTTGTTTTGTTTTGTTTTGGGCTCATTTTCTCAATCTATTTTCTGACATTGGACTTGGTGTAAAAATAGGGCTGTGTAAACTTTTAGAGGAAAGGTCTCACCTCGGGCTCTTGCTACTTTCTTAGTTATTGAGACTCCTGGCATATAAACCTTGTGAGGCACCTGATGGCTCAAGGGTTAGATCTGGATCTGTAGTCAGGAAGACCTTAGATCCAGTTTTATTAGCTGGCTGACTCAGGGCAAGTCACTTAACCTCAGTTTCTTCATCAGTAAAATGGATATAATGATAATGTCTACACTCCAGGGTTTTTGTGAGGATCAAATGAGATAATAATTGCAAAGCACTTATCACAGTGTTATTGTTATTACCATTACTAAATAAGATATTTATAAAAAGTACTTAGAATGGTACCTGGCACACAGTAAATACTATATAAATGCTTACTCTTTCCCCAATCCCATAATTTTTATCTCTAGAATATCTTACTCCTTTCTTCCTTCCAGCACAGTAGTCTGGTCTTGTAGGAGAGGAAACCTGATATAGTGAAAAGAGCAAGAGCATCTAAGTTCAAATCCCATCTTGGACATTTACTGTCTTGGGAACCTCAGGCAAGTCATTCATCCCCCTGGACCAAGTTGGCTTGCCTATAAAATGAGAGGTTTGACTAATCCCAGATCTGTCTATGATCTGATTGTCTCTATCAGCAGGGTGAAAAAGCCACTGAGAAGCTTCCAGATTGGGACTCCTTCAGTAAGAACAGAGGGGAACCTTACCCTCGCTCCTTAATTATGAGAGCTCATCTCTTCCTAAAGCTTCACAGTCCCAAAGCATATTCAAGTCCATTTCCTTACCTGATTCTTACCACAACCTTGGGAGGGAGATAACCAGAGAGTTTTATCCTCATTTTACAGATAAAGAAGCTGAGACCTAAAGGGGGAAAATTCCTAAGGTCCCTCAGCTAGAATGTCATTGTGTTGGGAATCAACCCAAGTGGGACTCCTAGTCAAGGGTTCTTTAACTACCTCAAACTGCATATGTGCCCTAAACATATCCTGAAAATCACAGAGTCTTTCTCACAAGCCTCAGTGTGTGGTATATGGTGGGGGCTAGGCTGAAGGCCCACCTGCAGTAACCTGTCTCGAGACAGGTAGATGTGAGAACAGCCCTGACCGCCCCCTCCGTCCCTTCCCCCATCCTCACATGCACCCCAAGCTGCTTGCCTTCTCCCCAACCTAAGTGCCTCCTCTCCCACAGTGGGTTGACTCTTCACCTTGTTCTGAGGGCAGCAGAGGTGATGGTTATGATGGAAGGTGACAGAAACTGCATCCTGGATTGCTTCTGGTGCTCGGACTCCAAGCATGTGTCTTTTGGCTGCTGCTTTGCCATCTCAGCTCTCCCGAGGAAAGCTTGAGAACCTATTTTCTACCCCCAGATTCTGGGTTCTCCTGCTGACAGAGAGCCTGGAGGTGGAGGAAGAGTGAGTAAGTTTAAGAACTCTGATATTAGAAAAAGGCCTTTTTCAGGTCCAGAATTTGTCCTCCTCTCTATTCCCCAGTCCTTTCGTCTGTGGTCCCAAGGGGACTTTTTGTGTGAGTCTGGGGACTCTGCATCTATCTCCCCTTAGATCTTCTCTCTATTCTTTTTTTTTTTTTTTTTTTTTTTTTTATTTTGCATCAGGCACAGAACTATGGAGGCTATAAGGAAGCCAAGGAAGGGGTGGGGCTAGATGAATAAGGGAGGTAAATGAGACCTGCCTATGGTCATAGATTTGGGGGTGGGAGGGAGGTAAAGGAGGAGCTTATCTCTAGGTGGCCCTTGGGAGCAGCGGGGCCTAGCTTTTTTGAGAATTCTATCTTCCTAGGGGTTCAGGCCTCTGGACCATTATGCTCCCCTTGAGGCCCTGGGACACTGAGTGCCCTGGTCCCCAACTATGAAGCTGGCAGTGTCAGGCTTCCCTTACCTTCCCCTTACCTCCTGCAGCTTCAAGCACAAAGACACTCTCAGGATCTGTTCAGCCATATATTTAAGACCTAGGAGATCTAAAACCCCAGGATTGGGAGTGGTCCAAGAAACATTCAGCCCTCTGTCCCCATCCCAGCAGGCGATTAATAGACCTTGAGATCTGGGAATAAAGAACTGGGACCAGAAAAAACTTGTATACTAAGTCTTTGTTTAGAGTTCTTATGGTACATGAAATTAATATTTTTCTGATTTAATTCTAGCACACTCCTATCCTATTCTAACAGAGTCACAGTATTAACTACTCATGTTCCTAGGTATTAGATTAGATGCCAAGTATACAAATACAAAAATGAAATAACCCTTAGCGTTAAAAAGATTATATTCCATGGATGACAGGCTTAAAGTTTTTTGAGGGAGCAGAGGAATTCATAATTACCATTAATGAGGAGGCAATATGGTACAATAGAAAAAACTTTGGTCCTGGAATCAAGAAAACCTGGGTTCAAATCTTTCCTCTGCCTCTCCCTAGGATTTTGGTCAGGTAATTTGACTTCATTGGGATTCTATCTTCTCATCTGCAAAAGGAAGATTTTGGAGTAGGTGATATTTGAGATCCCTTCTAGCCTCATATATGTGATTCTATGATTCTACTGTGGTGCTTGCCCCAACATGAGACCCTTTGGTTGATTAGTTCAAATTCTACCTTCCCAGATTTATCAGTATCTTTTCTTGTCTTATTCTTTCTAATGTGTGCTCTTTATGTGTATTAGACAACCCTTTCTTAGAGAATGAAGTATCTCTGCAAAGTACTAGAGTTTGCTTTGCTTACAAACATATGTTGCTACTTCGCTTACAAACATATGGACAAACAGTCCATGCACCCATGTCACTAAAACAGCTTTATTCCTTTGCTGGCTGGGTCCAAATTTATTTTAGGGGATGAAAAGGAATATTACTAGAAATATTGCTCTAAATATGAAATCTGCTATCTCTACATAATCGCAACTTGTACTTGATCTTTGGATTTCACTTTCTCAGTTCTCTTCCTACTGAAATCATAGATCCAGAGATTTAGAATTCTATGATAAAAATGTTTTTATAACAATTTTTTTTGTTTTTGTTTTTGTCTTGTTGTTTGTCCTTCATTCTTGAAGGGGATCATGACATACGTCAGGGAGGTGATGCATTGACGTGCAAGTGAGTTGGATTTAAGTGAGGTAGGGTTGTACACGGTCACCAACCTTACTCTTTCCTCAGGAGCCATCTGAGCACAGTGGTCAGATATAGATTAAGGCAACTGGAGATTGTGCTGGACACAGTGGGAAACCTTGACCTTTTTAAGCTAAGATCTTTTCTGGGTCTTAATCTGATTGATGCAATGCTCATTTAGTGATTGAGGGTAGATAGGAAATGAGGCAAAGAATGACCTTTTTATGTAATAAAAAACCAAATTTATCTGAGATTTTTCTAAGCTATGGAGTTAGTTTCAACCCAGGGGATTCTCTTCATTATTCTGCATGTCACAAAATTAATGTATTCTTTAGGAGATCAAAGAGCTCCAAATCCCTCATTGTTCCAAAAGGAGGTAGAAACCCTCACTGTTTATTCCTAGTCTGGGGAAAGTGAGGCAGGTGACCTTGCACAGCCCTCCCTCACTTAAATCCAATTCACTTGCATGTCATGGCATCATCTCCCTGATGTCATAGTCCTCTTCAAGAACTAAGGACAAACAGGAACTTGCAGTGGCTTATATTGCTGTTGAAACACAAAAGGAAGATTCTGGAAATGAAAAGTAATCTAGACCAAATACTCCTATATGGAGACATTCAACTCCAATTTTCCCAATGCCCTCCCATTCACACATACTGTGGTTCTAGGAAAAAGAAGAGAAGGGAGGACTAACCTTCCTATGTTTGGACAAGAAGAGGAAAGTAGGGAAAATAGCAAGGAACTTATTTCCATTCCCCATTTCAGATTTATGGACCAAAAAGAAAACCAATTTCCCCAGTTAAGTAGTCCAAGAGAATTCAATTAACCAACTGTCTCAGCAACTCTGGATCTTTTCTCTTGCATGGGGCACTAACTACTGTTGAATTACTGAACTCTAAAAGCTCCCTCTATTGCTTTATTAGCAACTTCTGCCCAGATTTTGTTTGTACATAGTTGTTTCCATGTTGTTTCATTGGAGGTAGAGGTTGGATTATTTTTTTGCTTTTCTTTGTTTCCCCAGCTCTGATACACAGAGGAATACACAGTACCTGGCAAAGAGTAGTGCTTAATCAAGTTTTGTTGACTCATAGTACCATGGATTCCAAGAATCACTAATCCTGGCTTCATCTCTATGTGACTCTTTGTCATCCCTGGCCTTTCTTATCTTCCTCAGAAGATCTGATTCATCGCCCAAGTTCAAGAGAGAGAATTAATTCAAGAGATAAAAGAGCAAGACAAATTTTTTTGGGTTACAACAATTTTTCCTGTCTCTTGGATTGCTCCCAGGATTGGGGCCTTGGTTCTTTCAGATCTCAATTATAGCCAAGCATATCCTGAGAGAGTCTTTGATTTTCCACATATTTAGAGCTAGAGGGGGTAAGGTGAGGGTGAGTGGAATACAGCTGTCCCTTGTAAGAAATCAATATAGTATGATAACATATATTTGAATTTCTGTTTTAAAAATATTACTAGTAGTCCAGGGCCTCTCCAAAGCTCTAGGCTCCCATGGTTTTCATTCAATCCTGGGCCTGACCCAGTAGAGTTATTTTCTCTCTCTGATTTGCATCTCCACTTCAGAATCTTACTTTGTAGAATCTTCAGAGTAAAAAGCATGGTTTCCAAGTAGGTTTTTTTTTCTTACATGAGTAACAAAGGACTCCCAAGAGCCCATGAACAAATACAGAAACAAATCGCTTGAAAAGATCATTAGATTCTCACAGGAAGGTAGACGTTTTGAACACTGAACAAATACTTCCCTTTCATCTTGGATCCACACCATCCCAACAAATCACAACACTAGCCAGGTAGGAAAGATTTGGATCCCGTGGGACAGCTAGGTGGCACAGTGGATAGAGCACTGGCACTGGAGTCTGGAGTTCCTGTGTACAAATTTGACCTTAGACATTCCACACTTACTAGCTGTATAACCATGGAAAAGACATTTAATCCTGATTATCTTAAAAAAAAGATCCAACTGTCAAGTCCTTCCCCATCATGTTAGTCCTTCATCTCTAAGGTGATCTGATGGTGGTCCTTTTCTTTATCCAAAAAGCATGATGTTGAGGAAATCTGTTTCTTCTTGGAGGTTGGTATCTGAGTTGAACTCAGAACTACTCATGAGGTAATCATAAAGTCATGAAAAAATTCTTTCTCAGGAGCTCTATAATATCTGACCTATGCTCAAAAAAGGAAAAAAAGATAGGTAGAATAAGTTAGCCAAGAAGTCAATTTCTATGTGCTCCCTTTTACTAATAGGATAGCATAGGCTGCTTACCACATACCGCTCCTACAAGTCACTAATTGTCTGCTTCTTATAAAGGTGGGAGTCCAGAAAGTGCTTTGAGCCTTAGTTTCCTTACTTGTAAGGGGAATAATCAGGAAAATCCTTGATCAATTTAATGAATCCCTCAATCTATATGATGAGACTATAAAGTGCAGACCTATGTATGAGGGTATAGATGGAGCAATATTAACTTGTAGGGAAGAAACAGGTAACTCCCTTGGATTTCCAATGAAGGTCTATTACCTCATGCTTCACTGGAAATCCAAGACAAAGAAAACACTTTATTTTTTTTCCCTGTTAAATATGTTAAAATATATGTTAAATCCAATATATGTATACATTTTTATATAGTTATCTTGCTGCACAAGAAAAATCGGATCTAGAAAGAAAGAAAAAAATCTGAGAAGTAAAACAAAAATGCAAGCAAACAATAACAGAAAGAGTGGAAATGCTATGTTGTGGTCCGCACTCATTTCCCATAGTTCTCTCTCTGGGTGTAGCTGACTCTCTTCATTACTAAACAATTGGAACTGGTTTGGATATGACTGAATAAGAACAACAATAAATTGTCAATAAATGAAGTGGTGGTGGATAAGGAAAGGAAATTCCAAGAATAATGAACAGCAGTAGAAGCAAAAGGGTAGAGATGGAAAAATGTGGAAGTGTTTGGGAGATAGTGAAGGATCCAGTTTGATTGGAGGAGTTTAGGGGAGGAGGAGGGGGAAGAGTGAACAAGGCTGAATAACTAGTTCTCCCCCCTCCTTCCTTCCTTCCCTCCCTCCTTCTCCTCCTCCCTTAAGCCCTTAGTATGTGTTGGACACTATATTAATCACTGGTAATACAGATGGAAGCAAAAAGATAGACATTCCCTTGGTTCAAGGAATTTACTTTCTAATGGGAAGGATGAACATAAAAGGAAGCTGAAAGGGGGAGGGAAGGGGTATGAATGACTGTCAGGATGACTGAATATCAATGGAGGTCTTCATGCAGAGAATGGATAATCATTTGTCAGATAATAGAATAAAGTATAATTCTGAAATATTTAATAAAATAAATAAAAATACACAAAACATTGATAATGTTAATATGTGGTTTTCTCTTTTTTTTTAAATTAAAGCTTCTTATTTATAAAATATATGCATGGGTAATTTTTCCAACACTGATCCTTGCAAAACATTTTATTCCAAATTTTTCCCTTCTTCCTCCAACCCCCTCCCCTAAATGGCAGGTAGTCCAATACATGTTAAATATGTTAAAGTATATGTTAAATCCAATATATGTACACATTTATACAGTTATCTTGCTGCACAGGAAAAATCAGATCAAGAAAGAAGAAAAAGAAAAACTGAGAAAGAAAACAAAATGCAAGCAAACAACAACAGAGTGAAAATGCTGTATTGTGTTCCACACTCAGTTTCCATGGTTCTCTCTTTGGGTGTAGATGGCTCTCTTTATCACTGAACAAGTGGCACTGGTTTGAATCCTCTCATTGTTGAAGAGAGCCATGTCCATCAGAATTGATCAACATATAGTCTTGTTGTTGCCGTGTACAATGATCTCCTGGTTCTGCTCATTTCACTCAGCATCAGTTCATGCAAGTCTCCCTGGGCCTTTCTGAAATCATCCTTCTGGTCATTTCTTACAGAGCAATAATATTCTATAACATTCATATACCATAACTTGTTCAGCCATTCTCCAATTGATGGGCATCCTCGGTTTCCGGTTTCTTGCCATTACAAAAAGGGCTGCCACAAACATTTTTGTACATGTGGGTCTCTTTCCCTTCTTTATGATCTCTTTGGGATACAGGCCCAGTAGAATCACAGCTGGATCAAAGGGTATGCACAGTTTGATAGCTCTTTTGGCTATCTAAATTGCTCTCCAGAATGGTTCATAGCTCAAGTGAAATCTATTCACTTCTAATTTGTCATAAGATTCTAAGATATTGGACTGTTTTCTTTTATGATCAAATATGATGTCTAGACTTCCTTTTTTCATGGCTTTCAGATAGTCCAAGGATTATTAAATTATATCTTCTTTATTGTTTTCTAGGTTAGTTATTTTCCTATAAAGTACTTCTATTTTTTTTTTGCCAGTCTTTTGATCTTGTTTTATATTTTTTCCCCCTATATTGTGGAATCACTAGTTTCCATTTGACCATTTCTAATTTTTGAAGTTATTTTTCTGTACTAACATTTTGTATCTTCTTATTCTAAGCTGATAATTCTCTTTTCATATAGTTCTTCCCTAGTTCTTGCTCTGCCCTTAACTTTTCCTCTCTATTGCTTTCATTTGTTTTTTAAAAATCATTTTAAAATACCAACATACTTTGGCTTTAACTCTTCCAGGAATTCTTGTTGGACTTGTATCTTAGCTGAAATTTTTTTCCTTGTCAATTTTCTCAGTCATTCTCTTCTTCGTGTTTGTGTCTAGAGCTTCTCTGTCACCATAACAGATTTTAATGGTTTGGCTTATTTTCTTTTTGCTCGTTTCTTGGCTTTAGACTTTATGTTCATGGTCTACACAATTCTGAGAGGGACGACTGACCTGAGTTTCTGTCATCTTATATCATTTTACTACTTTCTCAGGTCCCTTGGGACCCTGAAAGCTTAAGTGCTCTGGAAGCAGTATGACATGGAGCGAGACCTGTTCACTATTCTCCTGGTCTGAAATCTGCAAGTTCCTGACCCAGGTTGGTTCTATGGATTTTTTGGAAGTTTTAGTAGATTCCTGTTAGTCTACAGCCACTATTGGCTCACTGGGAAATTTTGTAGGTTCAGAATGACTAAACTGTTGACCTCTTTGGTCTGGGATGCTTCACTCTGTTTCAGGGATTAGAGCCACAGAGTTACCATTTTCTTGTGGATGCTTGATCTGTGCTCATCACAGCTAAGGTTTCTTTTCAGTCTGGATGTATGGCCCGGAACTGGGGAGTGCATCACAGAGCTGCCAGATGGAACCTGATCCTGAACTAAATGCTTGTTCAGGGATCCTCTGGAATACTTTTCTGTCCTAGTACTTCCTGCCTTGATGGCTGTCTTGTTCCTCTTTCTACTCCATGCTTCTGGGCCAGACTCTGTCTCTTTAGTCTTTGCAGACCTCTTTGTCTATCTCCTTAAGTTGCCTTGGTTAAAAAAAAAAAAAAAGATTCACTGTGATTTTCCTGGCTTTCTTGAACAGTGTGTTTTCTAAATCATTGTTGAGGAGGTGTTGTGGACAAGCTAGTTTCTAATGCTTCCTCTCATGCTGTCATCTGGAGTCTGCCCCGCAACAATTTCTAAGAGGGTATTTGAACTGAGGTCTCCTTTAGGTACAGTGTTCTGACCATGACAGACTAGAATAGTATTATCTCCTCCCTAGTTCTTGACACTGTTTCTCTTAAGATCATAGATTAGAGTCAAGTCTTCTTATCTGTCCATATTCTTTCCACTACTATTTACTTGGACTTGGCTCTATCATGGTCAGAATACATACTATTTCTGTGACTTTAACCAAGTCCTTTCCTCCTACTCTTGCCTTCAGTTTTTTCACCTATAAAATGGGGTAGTTAGGCTAGATGATATAGAACGTTCCTTCTAGCTCCATATATTATGATTCTTTGAGATGTTTGTTTAATGAAGGAATGAATGGATGTGAGTATATGCTAATAAGTGACTTTACATACATAGACAATTTTTTCATATATCTACTTTAAACCTTTTTGATTAGATTTACAAGCTTCTAGAAAAATATAATCTCTCTCTTTTTTTTCTTTTCTAGATGCACTCTCTCTCTGGCTTCTTTCCTTGATATTTAAACTGTGGTCTAAGAATATAAATCCTGTTCTCAGATTCTATCTGTTTGCTCAGCTGCTCACTTCCCAACTGTGGTTTTATTTTTTCTTCTGAATCCCTTATTTTTGAAGTCCACCAGTGATGAAAAAATTTGTATATTCTGAAAGTCTTCAGTTTCTTGACTAATATTCCACAGTATGATTTGTGCATGTGTGAATTTATTGGAATCTTGCTTGAGATTACTCAGGATCCTTTTATTGACATCTTACATAAATGTGCCCAAGGCATTATGTAAAAAGGAAGCAAAACACTCAGTTGTTCACTCAAATTTTTAAAATTTAATTGTCATATCAACATATCCACCTAGTTACTTTACTCACTTGATTACCTAATTACTTATTGTGGGGAAGGAAGCTTTTTCTTTGATTCCCATAAGATACAAAGGCTATTTACCCAAGTTTCCTAACATGTATGATAGGGAATATTCAAGCCAATATATCATTCAGATTATGCTAAACAATATAGCTAGGTCCTGATCAGTATGAACAATGAATTCTATGAAGTGGTCATATTATTTGAATTTGAACAGCATATTTCCACTGGATTGGAGCCAATTACCATATTTTACATAATTATAACCTCAAGTAGTGTGAATCTGAACACAGGTGGCCACTTCAAGAGATGCAATATTACACTAATTGGAACCCCGTTGAATTATGACCTCTTGGATGACTGAAGCAATAAAGGTTTAAAGAGGGAAGGAAATAAGTATTTATATAGTTTCTATTAAGCTAAGTGTTTTTTATGAATATTATTATATTTGACCCTTGAGGGAAGAGTTATTGTTATTCTCATTTTACAGTTGAGGAAGGAAACTCTGGTAAACAGAATTAAATGATTTGCTAGGGTCAAATCACACTAAGTTTTGAGGGAATTGAGGGGATTAGAATAGTCACTGGGAGTGGGAACTGGGTGAAACACACTGATTCATCTTGTGACTCAATTCTGAAGTTAACTCAGCTCCCTTTCTATTCCATTATGGGTACAATTTTTATCTTGTGAGAAGTCTTTATTCAATTGTGGGAATAGAGAGAAAACCTTATTGCATTGTTTGAACTAGCCTGCATGTTGCGAAACTGGACACCCCTACCTGCTGCTTAGAGGCTCTTAACTAAGGGGCTAGATTATGCTGACTAGAAATCCAATCAGATTTAAAGATAGACGCAAGGAGTTTTCTCACAGTTGTACATCTCAAGCAACATCTATGTCTTGTATGAAAACTAGCCCATACTGTTCGATCAGTGACTGTTTCCATGATCCTTTGATTGTTTACAGATATTGGGGGAGAGTAGGATACCTTGTTTCTGAATTCAGGAAATTGCAACTGTTCTCTCTCTCCTTTCCGACTTGGAAAGTTCCAAATCTTTCTTTCACTTAAAAATCAGATCACCTACTGTTGTGCCATTTCCTTTGAATTAATTAGTCTCATTTAACTAATGGTTTTTAATGCATAAGGGTCCTCCTCCTCTTGTACCCAGTGCTGTATCCACTGTACCACCTAGAAGGGGATCAGCAGCTGAGGGTAAAGAACGTTCGGAGTTGGATCTGGGCAGGCAGACTCAGGGGCAGTGCTGGCTCCTCTGGCAAGGTTATATATGGTTCCCTCTGGGCTTCAGAAAACTCAAGGCTTCATATGTAGTTTCTTCTTGTGAGGTTTTTTTTTTTGGTTCTTCTTTGCTTGGACTTAGAAACCTATTAGTATTAGTAATAACAACAATAACTAACATTTATATTGCTCTTGATATATGCTACATATTGTGCTCAGGGCTCATTTGAGATAATTGCTATTATTATCCCCATTTTGTAGATGAGGAAATTGAGGCAAATAGTGATTAAATGACTTACCTAAGGTCACATAGCTACTCAGTGTGTCTGAGGCTGCGATCTGAACTTTAATCCCTTTGACTCCTGATCTAGCTCTCTAGCCACTGTACCACCTAGCTGCCCTACTTATGCCAAGATCACATGACTAGGGCTGAGTGAAATATAAAAAGTCATTCTGTCATGATTTGCTGGGTTTAATCTAACTGCTTTTAGGGTTACATGACCAATCAGCTTTTTTCTAACACAATGTCTGGCTAAGATTGCTTGTGTCAATATAGGAATGCATTGATTTTGTACTTCAAGGTAATTCATGATTAACAGGTCTGGCCATGTTAACCAGTACAAATAATTGTTTATTCAAAGTGGCCAGGCGTGTTCAGCATAAGCATCTAGCTATCATATCTACCCACTCAGATTACATGTAAATGGACTAGAAATGTGCATTTTATTGAAAAATTCAAGATGGAGTCATTTATGTCAAGCAAGTTTCCATGGCACACAGTATGCAGAGAACCCAGAATCCAAAAGCAAGCTAGATTAATGGTTTATGTTGAGAACAAGGGATATGCTGTTATCCCCTAAACTAATCATTCCCCTGTCTGAATATTATATTCAGTTCTGATTTCCACGTTTGGAGAGAGAGATTTAGAGTCTGCAATGCACTTGGAGAGGAGGGACCAGAACAATGAGGTGAATAAGAGTTAAATATCTATGGAATTCGAATGACCACAATCTTGGGCTTCAGATTGGCTCAGTCAGTGAATCAGAACAGAACAACCAGAGCCTGAGAGGGGTTGTGACATAGCTCCTGGCCACTAGAAACAAGAATGAAAAGTTTCAAGGTTAGAAAGCCATGCTTCAATGGCACGTTAGTAGTTGGTTTATTCTTGCCAGGATCAGTTATTAGATGCACTTATCATATTCTGTGCATAATAAGCTAGCTGTAGTGAAAAGCAATTCCCGCCCTACCAGAGCAGGTCACTGAATGGGGAAAAAAATGCCAGCCTGGAAAGCCTCTGTCTTCTCCCGAGTCAACTGGAGCCAAAGATCATGCACTACATTAAGAAGATGAGATCTGGGTCCAGAGATTCTGAATCTTTACAAAGTCCCTACAAAACCGTGTATATCAACCCCCATTGTAAAGTGTTTTATTTTCTACTTCTTTACCCCAGGAGGTGCAGCCTGGGTATTAAACAAACCAGGAACTTTTTGGGTCAGAGCAGCCTATGTACTATTTGGAATCCTCTCAGAACCAGGAAAGCTATGGGAAAGCAGTTTCAAGGAAGATACTTTATTATATATTGGCACATCGCTTTGGCTTGTTCATATGTCAAAAGTAAAGCATTGCCTACAGTTAGGAATATTCCTATAAGTATTAGTAATAACAATAATAACTAACATTTATATTGCACTTGATATATGCTACGCATTGTGTCCAGTGCTCATTTGAGGTAATTGCTATTTTTATCCCCATTTTGTAGATGAGGAAATTGAGACAGTGGTTCAATGACTTGCCTAAGGTCACACAGCTAGTCAGAGTCTGAGGCTGTGATTTGAACTTTAATCTGTTTGACTCCTGATCTAGCTCTCTAGCCACTGTACCACCTAGCTGCCCCACTTATGCCAAGATCACATGACCAGGGTTGAGTTTAATATGAAAAGGGGAGAGGCAAAGTCTCCAATAGAATGGGGGCCCGCAATTTATTCTGGTTGGATCAGCACATACTTACTGCCTTCCCACTTTAGATGGATGGGTTTCTGTGGCCACCCAAGGAAAGAGCAGGGGGTGGAAGGTTGTTCCAGTTGTAGACAGCCGGCTTCTTCTTTGGGACTTCTGCTCAGTGATGGGGAGCACAAGAGCTTCTGTGGGGAATGGGGGTAGATCACCAGTATCTGCTCCTTCCTGTGGAATACTATTAGACACGAGCAGAACTGATCCTGAAGAGAAGGTTTAGGTGCGGGGTGGGATGGGGCTCAATTTCTTTAAATATCCGAAAGGTTGCTATTTGCCAAGACTTGTCCTGTTTAACCCTAGAATTCAGAGAAATGGATGGAAGTTTCTAAAAGGCAGATTTTTGTCTTTCTGTAAGGGGCAATGGGGTGTCTGGCAGGAATCCTCAAACCAAGAGTAAATGGCCACTTGGTGAATGGGTGGGGAGAATATTGTGGGGGCTTTGAAGGGTGGGATCATAGGATCATAGAATGGTAGAGCTGAAAGGATGTTTAGACAAAATTTAGTCATTTTGCAGATGAAGAGGTAAAGCCCTCCTAAAGGGAAAGAATAATTAGGGTTCTAACCGAAGCCTCCTGACCCCAAGGGCAGTATCCTTTGTAATGGATCATGTTCCCAATCTAGATGTCAGTCCAGGTGGGATCCCCAGCAAGGATCAAGCCAGCTTTTGTGCCAAATGCCTTTAGAGGTTTTGTGGCTGAGTGCCCAGGTACTTAGGGCACTGAGTGTCCTGCCTAGGGCACTATACAATATTAATCCATGGCCTTAGGGGAAATGGAATTAGGGATGGAGGGGGGGAAGGGAGCTGGGGCTCAGCTCCTCCTAGGAGCCATCCTGAGTCATGCCCCACCCCTAAAATATAACCATGAGTGGAACCACAACCTTGCATTGATTTCTTCCCCCCAGAGGCAACATGAAGCCCACCTGGCTTGTCTTCTTCCCAAGGCTCATAATCTTCTCCATGCTATTGCTCCCAGTGCTGGGAGGCTTCCATAAAGGTATTTGCAAGGATGGAATCCCTTGGGAAAGTATCTATATAGGAAAGGGGCTCCAACAAATGCTTGTGTATATTGAGGGTGGAGGGCTCTAGATATGGTAGGAGAGGTTCTTTCTTAGTAAGTAGGAACCCAGGCCTACCCTCAGCCCAGCCCAAGCTCCATCCCTCCACTTGACTCAGTCTGTTCCTAATGTAGGACAATGATAAAGGTTGTGTGTTGGAAGGATGATGAATTTCTAAGATCTAGACCTAGATTCTTAGGCCATCTATTTAAAACCTTTGGTTTTATTCCTCCCCAAATAATTTTTATTTTTGCTCTTTAAAAAATTAGAATAATTTCCCTTTTCCCTTACAATTTCATTTTCTTCTTAATAAATATTCAAAGCATATTCAGCTAACAAAGCAATCATGTCATACTCATAGTGCATCATTCCATATCTACAGTCCCCCACCTTTCTGCTGAGAGAAGGTAGGTATGTTTCTTTTCCTTGAAATCATGCTCAAACAGTTATGAGTTAAGGAATGTTCTAGTATTGTTTTGTCTATATTATTGTAGTCATTACACAGATCATTGTCTTGGTTTTTAGTTTTCTCTCTGCTTCAGTTCATCTAACTCTTCCCATTTAAAAAAAAATTCCTGTTAATTCATTATTTCTCACGGCATGACAATGTTCCATTTTGTTCATATGTCATACTTTGTTGAGTCATTGCACAATAGCTAAAAATTGTTTCATGTTTTTTTTTTTTTTTACTAATACAGAATGTTGCTATGAATATTTTGTTATATACTTTGCCTACACTCTCTCTCTGTCTCTCTCTGACTCTCTGTTTCTGTCTTTCTCTCTCCTCATCCTTATCCTCTTCCTCCAAGGTAGAAACTAATCTATTTTTGTCTTTGTATCTCCAAGATAGTTTCTGGCATGTAATAGATGCTTAGTAAATACTTGTTGATTGATATATGAGATTTTTCTTTTTGTCATTGAGCTTGAAATATATGCCATATAGAGGAAAGGTTGCATTAAAGGATATGAACACTTTAGTGACTTTCCAAGTCTCTAATTTTATAGATGAGGAAAGTAACATAAAGCAAAATATTACTAAGATTATAGGATTTTATAGAAATAAGGAATTTGAGACATTTAATACAGTCACTTAAATTTAAAGATGGGGGGACTGAAAGAGAGATAAAATATTTTATCCAAGGTCACACTAGAAGTAAATAGTAAAAACAGGATTTGAATCCAGATTATCTGACTTAAAATTCAGTGTTCTTTTCAGGAAATCACAATATAAATTGCAATCAACTGTTCTCCTGCCTCCACTTGCTAGTGGGGTTCTCCTTAGGCAAGAGGGACCCAGGAATCCAGGGATGTATCAGGAACCTGGGTGTTTGGACAGAACCTAGCAGCTAAGCATCACAGGAGGGAGGCAGAGGATACAGAAGTGGACATAGAGTCCATTCCAGAAACACTGAGCCATCAGGAGAAAGTCCAGAGTCATGGATGGGGATGACTTTGAGGGGACAGTGTAGTGAAGCAGAAAGAGTTGTTTGGAGCCCAAAAATCTGAGTTCAAATTGATAAATGTTGAGTGTCTTTTCGGTTGTTCAGTCATTTTGGTCATGTCTAACTCTTCACGATCCTATTTTCTTGGCAAAGACACTGGAGTGATTTGCCATTTATTTCTCTACTTCATTTTATAGCTGGGAAATCTGCGGCAAACAGGGTTAAGTGACTTGCTCAGTTAGTCAGTTAAAAAAAGTGTTTGGGCAGAATTTGAACTCAGCTTTTACTGACTCCAAGCTGGGCATTCTATTTACTGTACCACCTATTAAATGTCTACTTTGTCCAAAACTATGCTAGGTGTTGGGGCAATTATATGGCACAGTAGATAGAGCATGGGGCTTAGAATCAGGAAGATTCATCTTCATGAGTTCAAATCCAGCCTCAAACACTGCTGTGTGACCCTGAGCAAGTCACAATTATTTGCCTCAGTTTTCTCATCTGTAAAATGAGCTGGAGAAATAAATGTAAACCATTTCAGTATCTTTGCCAAGAGAACCCCACATGGTGTTGTGGAAAATTATACAAAACTGAAAAAAAGGATTAAACAACAGCAACATGGTAGGTGCTGAAGATACAAAGATGAAAGCAAAACAATCCTTACTCTCTATTGATCTTAGAGGAGGAAGCTCTTATCATACAACATGGCCTTTGACATCTTAGTTCTGCTACTTACTTTCTACATTTACTTGGATTGGTCCTTCCTGTCTTTGGGCCTCAGTTTGTTCCTATGATGTAATGATCTTATACAACAACCCAGCTCTCATCCCTGTTCCTCATATCATGAATCACTGTCACTTAGGGGATATAGGAGGAGAAGGCAAAGCAGGCTTGGAGAAAGCAAAGTAAGTGCAAACATTAGATTGTGTGTGTGTGTGTGTGTGTGTGTGTGTGTGTGTGTGAGAGAGAGAGAGAGAGAGAGAGACAGAGACAGAGACAGAGACAGAGACAGAGACAGAGAAACAAAGAGATTGTGACCAAGACTGAGACTGAGACAGAGAATTTACTGAATTTACTGGGTGAGGGGGTGAGCATGGAGTCTTAAGATTCAGAAGTAGAAGGGAACTTAGAAAGCATCTAGTCCAACCCTCTCATTTTTAAAGAGGTAGCAAAGGATCTTGCCCTCTCTGTCTGTATGTCACTTTTTTTTTGTTCTCTCCAGGCAGGCTGGTTTATGACTGGGAGATGGGATATAGAAGTGGTAGAAAATGGTCATTGCCTAGGGCCAGAGCTGGGGGCATTTGCTTGGTATTATTGCTGGTTTTCAACTTCTACCCTTACCTCTAGGCTTTAGAAGCCCTCCTTGGTTCAAGCCCAGAGTTCAGCTCACACAAGATTCCTTCCTCTGATTTAGGTACATAACATCTCCCTCCCCACCTTCTGGGAGGAAGAATCTCTGGGGCTGTCTTTACCTTCTGCACGATATGCTTCCTCAATTCCCTTGATCACCATCTTCTTGCCTGTAATCTGTAACATGCCAAAGGCTATTGCCAACAAAATTAAAAATAAACCTTTTTTTGGGTCAGAGTTCTTCGCTGTTTCATTGTGACTTGGATATGACTCTGATAAGTTCTCAAAGGCTATTTTAGGGATACATGCAATGTGCAGGGACACACACAGTCTTCCATGTCTTAACCAAGATTGAAAGCCCATGTGTACAATGAAAAACTTAAGCAATTTAACTTGGCTGGGGAATGTAATCAAGAAGTCCATTAAAAATAAAAATAAAAATATATAAATGGCTGTTTTTCAGATAGGAATATGGTGATGTACTATAGAAATTTGTATAATGTACATAATGATGGATTTGGAGTCAGAAGATATTGGTTCGAATTCTGGCTCTGCTTCCTATTACTTATGTGATCTTAGGTTGTATTTAACTTACTTAGGCTGAGTTTCTTCCTCTGTAAAATGAGGTGGTTGGGCTGGATGGTCTCTGAAGTTCCTTCTAGCTCTAACTGCAGGATCCGATGATAACGCAGATCCTTAAAGTGATAATTCTCAGCTGTAGAGAGCTTCATGGTTTTTGAAGCACTTTCCTCACAAACAACCTTGGGAACTGGGTGGTATGAATATTATTCAATGTTGCATAACTTAAAAGAATCAGAGCCAAGTCTAAAACCCAGTTCTGAGCTTAAGTCTGAGGGTTCTTTCTGTACCAACATGCTCCCAATAGTATCACTGGCACTTCTTTGTTCTCCCACTAATTGGGATTGGGGAACAAAGGGTAAGAACTTTGAAGGCAAAGACTTTTGTAGGTCCGTTTCTCACAAGACAGGGTCTAGTGGGTATATACTGGAAATGTCCCCGGACCTAGAGATCTGGATTCGGGGCCCTCCATTCAACTCTCAGTTCAGATACTAGTTGTGTTTTCTTTATTCTTTATGAATCAGTCTACCTAGAGAGAAGAAGCATAAGTACCATATGGATAGACAAGTCAAGCTCCTCTGTTGTCGTTTAGTTGTTTTTCAATTGTTTCTGACACGATTCTTCATGACCCCATTTGGGATTTTCTTGGCCAAGCTAAAGGAGTAGTTTGCCAGCTCTTTCTACAGTTGAGAAAATTAAGGTTAAGTGACTTGCCCAGGGTCACACAACTAGTAACCTGTCTGTCTGAAGCCAGATTTGGATTCCCGAAGATGAGCCTTCCTGAGTTCAGGCTCTGTACTGCAACCTCTGTATCTCTTAGCCTCTCCATCTTAAAAATTGAGAAGGTTGGACTAGGTGGTTTTTAACGTCCCATCTGCCTCTAAATCTTATGGTCCCATGCTCACCACTTCACTCAGTAAATTCATGAATAGACACCTTTCATTTTATATCCCATAGTGATTTTTTGAGTCTCAGTTTCCTCATCTATAAAGTGGGGTTAATCATACTTGCACAACATATCTCTTAGGATAGTAAAGATTACCTGAGATAATATCTGGGAAAATGCTCTGTAAATCATTGCATGTGCTATGGAAGAGGCAGCATGGCAAATAGAAGGTTAGTGTCAAAATCAAGATGACCTTGGTTCCAATTTGGCCAGTGAAATCCTGAGCAATTTGCTTAACTCTCGATACCCATGACAACTTCTGAGAACATCCTTTGGAGAATAGTTGCTGTTCTGCATTGGTGGATGAAAGCAGATCCAACCAAAATTAAAAATAAATAAAGGAAGAAACACAAAGTGTCCCTTTCACCAAGAGACGAAGAGGGCAAAAGGTCTGAGTCCCCGAAATAGTTAAAACCTCAGACCTGGGAGAGGAAGAGGAGGGTTAAGATTAGAGTTTTCCTGTTAATCTTGTGGTCTTCATGTCATTTCTGGGGGGTTTTTTTTGGTCTAGAATTAAAATTGGACATTTTCATCTTTTTTTTTCCCCTTCAAAATGGAAGAGTTGAAGAAAGGGATGCTTTGGATATTGGATATGGCAAGATACTGTAGATTCTTAGCTCCAAAGCTGGAAGGAACCTTGGAGGCAATGGAGTCCAACTCCTCAAAAGCCCAAAGACATTGGGACTTGCTTAAAATCATAGGAGTAGTTAATGTCAAGAGTAGGGTCACAACTTAGGTCCCTGATTCCAGAGCCAGTGGCTCTTTACTCTGGCCTTAAGGACAGCAACCCAATGTCATGTAGAGAGAGAACAATGGATTGAGAGGCATAAGACTTGGTATCCAGTCCTGCCTCATGGTTCCTTACGAGCTATGTGAGTGCAGGCAAATAATTTCTCAGATTTTCAGTTTTGTCATCCATAAAATGGGGATGATATGTAGTAAAGGATCAGGGAAAACAGACCAAAAATTAATTGGAAACTAAATAATCTAATCCTAAAGAATGAGTGGGTGAAAAAACAAATCATAGAAACAATTGAGAATTTCATCCAAGAGAATAACAATGATGAGACAGTATACTAAAATTTATGGGATGCAGCCAAATCAATTCTTAGGGGAAATTTTATATCTCTTGATGCTTACTTGAATAAAATAAAGAAAGAGAAGGTCAATGAATTGAGCATGCAACTAAAAAAGCTAGAAAAAGAACAAATTTAAAACCTCCAATTAAATACCAAATTTGAAATTCTGAAAATAAAAAGGGATATTAATAAAACCAAAAGTTAAAAAAATTATTGAACTAATAAACAAAACTAAAGTTGGTTTTATGAAAAAAAACTAACAAAATAGATAAACCTTTAGTTAATTTGATTAGAAAAAGGAAAGAAAATCAAATTGCTAGTATCAAAAATAAAGATGGGGATTATAAACATTGATGCTGCTTGCCTTACAGGTTTGTGGTGGAGTGCTTTGTAGAAAGTAAAGAATTGTTAAAATGTGAGCTGTGATGATGATTATTCCCTCTCCCCCAAGCTATTTGAGCTAGATTCAGAGTCAGGTTTATAGAAGAAATTCTGTCCCAAGTCTCTTGGTCCAAGTACTTCCCTCTCTTTCCTCATCTACACACACAGATCCCATCCTTCACTTAGTCCCAACCATCCAGCTAACACAATGTCTCTGATAATGAATATCTTACAGCAATTCTTTCCCTTGTTGGGCTATGAAAGGAGCAAATTGTTCCCTGACCTGAGGCCAGATGCATCCAAGGGTAGCCAGGCTAAGAATGGATTGTACTGAATTGAAAATGAATAGAGAAAATGATTAAGTCCTTCTTGGGATGAGCAACTGGAACATGGCTTTTACAACATTCCACCCTTCTCTTCACCCCTGAAAGGACTATGTCACATCAAAGTCTTTGCCAGCTTCCTCCTTCAAAAGATGGGATGGAGGAAGATCTCCTGTTTCATGACATTCATTCCATTTAGGAGATATAAGTTTCCAATTCTTTAGCCTAGAACTGGAAGCTTTTTGTTATTCCTTGAAATCACCGGAGACAAGGATTAGATTTTCAGAAAAAGATAGTAAAAGTACTGTGCTTAGACACCCAGGTTTGAACAAGCCTCTGAAACTTACTCAAGTATCATCTTCTTTATGCAATCTTTTCTTTTTCTTTTTGTAAATTGCTATTTATTTATTTGCAAAACATATGCCTGAGTAATTTTTTCAACATTGACCCTTGCAAAACCTTCTGTTCCATCTTTTCCCCTCCTTCTCCCCATGCTCTCCCCTAACTGGCAGGAAGTCCAATACATGTTAAATATGTTGAACTATATGTTACATCCAATATATGTATACATATTTATACAGTTATTTTGCTGCACAAGAAAAATCAGATGAAGAAGAAAGTAAAAGAAAAACTGAGAAAGAAAACAAAATGCAAGCAAACAACAACAGAGAGAGTGAGAATGCTATGTTCTATTTCATGCTCTTTTCCCACAGTTCTCTTTCTGGGTGTAAATGGCTCTCTTCATCATTGAACAAGTAGAACTGGTTTGAATCCTCTCATTGTTGGAAAGAATCACATTCACCAGAATTGATCACCATATAATATTGATGTTGTTGTGTACAATGATCTCCTGTTTCTGCTCATTTCGCTTAGCATCAGTTCATGTAGGTCTTTCCAAGCCTCTCTGAAATCATCATGGAATCTTTTCTTATCACTCTCTTTCAGTTGTGCCCAACTTTTCACGACCCCATTTGGGTTTAGGGTCGGATTTGGGTTTTTTTTGGTAAAGATGCTGGAATGTTTTGCCATTTCATTCTCTAGCGCATTTTATATATGAGGAAACTGGGGCAAAGAGGGTTAAATGACTTACTTACTCAAGGTTACTTAGCTAGTAAGTATCTGAGACCAGATTTGAACTCAGGAAGGTGAGATTCCTGACTCCAAGCCCCCACATTCTATCCACTGTGCCACCTAGCTTCCTGATCCCTCTTTCCTTCTCTCCAAATGTTATTACCTTCCCCTAAATACCTTATATTTAGTTCTTATCTACTCTCTGCCTCTGCATCTGTTTTTGTTTATTCTCTTTGTCTCTTTCCTGCTTCTGTCTCTGTTTATATATATGTAAATATGTCTATGAATATTTTGTACATATGTAATCTGAAAAAATGTAATCTCCTTGATTAAGAGATTTCTTTTTTTGGTATCTATTTCTAGTACTTAACATAGCATGTGTGACCATGGGCAAGTCACTTTCCTGCTTTGAATCTCAACATCCTTATCACAAAATTATTGTGAGAAATTCACTTTGCAAACCTAGAAATGTGAACTCATTATTCACCATCATCACCATTACTATGAGAAAAAGAGAAGATCAATGAATGGATTGAATATGATGAATATAATGAATAGCATTTCCTATGTGCTAGACACAATGCTAAGCAATGGGGATAAACATATAAAATGAGGCAATCACTGCCCTCGAAGAGTTTATATTCTTATGGGGGAGATAACACACATAGAAAAGCAGTGATCAGGGAGATTGAAAAAGTGAAATCTCAGGGTGAGTATATGGAGCTCAGTATCTGAACTTCTCTTGGATATGGGTTCTGGAGTTTCAGAAATAAATAACATCAACTCCAGTGTTTGGAAATTATTAGGTTCCTATAGGGCATAGAAATTAAAGGTCTTCCACACCTAGAATGCTCTCACTCTTTTTTTTTTAATAGCCTTTTATTTACAGGTTATATGCATGGGTAACTTTACAGCATTAACAATTGCCAAACCTCTTGTTCCAATTTTTCACCTCTTACCCCTCCCCAGATGGCAGGATGACCAGTAGATGTTAAATATATTAAAATATAAATTAGATACACAATAAGTATACATGACCAAACTGTTATTTTGCTATACAAAAAGAATCAGACTCTGAAATATTGTACAATTAGCTTGTGAAGGAAATCAAAAATACAGGTGGGCATAAATATAGGGATTGGGAATTCAATGTAATGGTTTTTAGTCATCTCCCAGAGTTCTTTCTCTGGGCATAGCTGGTTCAGTTCATTACTGCTCTATTGGAAATGATTTGGTTGATCTCATTGCTGAGGATGGCCAGGTCCATCAGAACTGGTCATCATATAGTATTGTTGTTGAAGTATATAATGATCTCCTGGTCCTGCTCGTTTCACTCAGCATCAGTTCGTGTAAGTCTCTCCAGGCCTTTCTGAAATCATCCTGTTGGTCATTTCTTACAGAACAATAATATTCCATAATATTCATATATCACAATTTATTCAGCCATTCTCCAACTGATGGGCATCCACTCAATTTCCAGTTTCTAGCCACTACAAAGAAGGCTAATGCTCTCACTCTTTACCTCTGCCTCTTAAAAACTGTAATTTCCTTCAAGACTCAGCATATATGCCAAACCTTCCTTTGAGAGGCCTTTCCTTAGTTTCCCTTTTTGTTAATGCTTTCCCCCAAAATCATGTTTCATTTATTACACATATATTTTGTATTTTATTGTCCACCAGGAAACTTTTCCTGGAGGAAAGAGATTGTACCTCCAAAGGGAAACCAGCCGTTTGTTCTTTCCAGAACAATCATAGAAGCTATTAGGTGGGAAAACATCCAATAATTGTCTGAGGGAGAAGAGAGTGATGATGGGTGCAGATTTCTCTGCTCAAGGGTTTCAGAACAGCCAGTAGTTGATCTGGCATCTATAACAGAGAGGGTTGTTATCTTCCTGGGATGTCTATCTTATAGTCTACTAAATTTTATTGAAACAAATGATTACTCCATTTCTGGTGATTTATTTGGTTACAAATGATGATGTATTACTGAAATTGATAAGATCTTGAATAAGAAATTGAAGATCATAAAGGCACAGATTATGTTTCCCTTGCTGCTTTCCATTTAAGCCAAGGGATGCAGAAGAGATAAATTAATCTGGGATGTAAACATCCTATAAAGAAGGTGCTATTTGATAAAGGGCTTTATATTTTCTGCATGATGGTTTAAAATTAGGCATAATGGACTCTTGTTCACTGATGTTGTGACCTCACAGAGGCTGGTAAGAGTATATTTGCTAGCCCTTTTTGTAGTGGCTAGAAACTGGAAACTGAATGGATGTCCATCAGTTGGAGAATGGCTGAATAAATTGTGGTATATGAAAATTATGGAATATTACTGTTCTGTAAGAAATGACCAACAGGATGATTTCAGAAAGGCCTGGAGAGACTTACACGAACTGATGCTGAGTGAAATGAGCAGGACCAGGAGATCATTATATACTTCAACAACAATACTAGATGATGACCAGTTCTGATGGATCAGGCCATCCTCAGCAACAAGATCAACCAAATCATTTCTAATGGAGCAGTAATGAACTGAACCAGCTATACCCAGAAAAAGAACTCTGGGAGATGACTAAAAACCATTACATTGAATTCCCAATCCCTATATTTATGCCCACCTGCATTTTTGATTTCCTTCACAAGCTAATTGTACAATAATTCAGAGTCTGATTCTTTTTGTACAGCAAAATAATGTTTTGGTCATGTATACTTATTATGTATCTAAGTTATATTTTAATATATTTAACATCTACTGGTCATCCTGCCATTTAGGGAGGGGTGGGGTAAGAGGTGAAAAATTGGAACAAGAGGTTTGGCAATTGTTAATGCTGTAAAGTTACCCATGTATATATCCTGTAAATAAAAGGCTATTAAATTAAAAAAAAAAAAAAAGAGTATATTTGCTAGGTATTTTGCAAATATCAAAAGGGTTTTAAATTAGCAATAATGGGGGAGGGAGAGTTCTTCAAGGTCTATTCATCATGCCAGATATCACAGAGGATATCTTTCACACAGTAAAAGAGGAATTGTAGCAGTTGAGTTATTCAGAAATTCATAAAAGAAAAACAGCATTCAGATGATTGCTTGGGTAGAAAGATTGTTGTTCTTTATCCTTTGTTCTGGAAAAGGACCAATGACATCACAAAGATGATGTCTTAACTTGCATAGGATGGTGTTAACTGACAACAGAGAAAAGGCAAGATCCGCTTAATCCTTATTTTGCTTCTCTTTTCTCTAATGAGAATGATAGTTGCACTGGAAATGACAATAAAAATGACTGGTGGGGTGTTGATGCCCAAGATGAGTAATGTAATAATAGTAAGAGAGTCCCTAGCTGTCTTGACTGAGTTCAAATCACCTGGCTTAGATGAGCTACCTCCCTGGGTGTTGCAAGACAGAAGGTATGACTGATGAGCCACTATTACATCTGAAAAATCATGGAAAATAGGTGAGGCCGAATGTTTGTGGCAGCCCTTTTTGTGGTGGCTAGAAACTGGAAACTGAATGGTTGTCCATCAGTTGGAGAATGGCTGAATAAATTGTGGTATATGAAAATTATGGAATATTACTGTTCTGTAAGAAATGACCAACAGGATGATTTCAGAAAGGCCTGGAGAGACTTACACGAACTGATGCTGAGTGAAATGAGCAGGACCAGGAGATCATTATATACTTCAACAACAATACTAGATGATGACCAGTTCTGATGGATCAGGCCATCCTCAGCAACAAGATCAACCAAATCATTTCTAATGGAGCAGTAATGAACTGAACTAGCTATACCCAGAAAAGAACTCTGGGAGATGACTAAAACCATTACATTGAATTCCCAATCCCTATATTTATGCACACATGCATTTTTGATTTCCTTCACAAGCTAATTGTACAATAATTCAGAGTCTGATTCTTTTTGTACAGCAAAATAATGTTTTGGTCATGTATACTTATTGTGTATCTAAGTTATATTTTAATATATTTAACATCTACTGGTCATCCTGCCATTTAGGGAGGGGTGGGGGGTAAGAGGTGAAAAATTGGAACAAGAGGTTTGGCAATTATTAATGCTGTAAAGTTACCCATGTATATATCCTGTAAATAAAAGGCTATTAAATAAAAAAAAATAGGTGAGGCTCCATAAGTCTGAAAATTGGCAAATGTTCTGGTTTTCAAAAGAGAACAAAAAACAGAATTTGCAAATTATAGGACTGTGGACTTGACTTCAATTGTTGGGAAATTTCTGGAATAGTTCACTAAAAAGATGATTAGTGAACAATTTGAACAGAAAATGTCAATTATCAAGAGCCATCATATCTTCATCAAGAACAGGTAATCCCAGAATAACCTTGTTCCTTTTTATTTTTTTGTCATGCTTTCTAAACCAGTTGATTAAGGGAATAATGCAGTTATAATTTATGTAGATCTTAGCAACAAAAAAGTATTAAGTGTCTCATGCTACTATTATGGAAAATATGGGGAAAGGTAGACTCTACAATAATATGGTTAGATGAATATGGAATTGGCTGAGTAGTTGAATTCAAAGAGAAGTCAAAGAGAGGGCCCCTTCCTATCTCAGGAATCTGTTTTGGCCCATGCTGATTATATGGTTTTTTTAATGATCTGGATAAAGGAATAATAGATGGCATGCTTGGCAGAATTACAGATAATCCAGAAGTGGGGAAAGATAGCTAATAGCTTAATGAGAGAATCCCTTCTAACTCAGATGCTATAATTCTGACTTTCATTTTTCCTTACCATCTCTACACAATCCAGACCATAGGAATGTATTTGTAGAACTCTGAGGGATTATATAGAGGTTTCTCTTATAGTAATACAAGAATCTTGAGCCACCATCCTGTGTGTTTCCCCCATATCAGTTGACTTGTTAATATCTTTTCAATATCAACTTTATATCACTATCAGTTGACATTAATGAACAAATTAGCTTTTACAGAGAGATATTTGCTGAGAAGGTGTGCAGGAACTGATAGACAACAATCTCTGAAAATAGGATTCCATTTTCCTCTCCCATCTTGCTTCCTGGGAAGGATGGCCTTAAAGTTAAGTCATGATTGCTCCATCATGTTTACTCGTAGGTGTGGCAGACCTGCTGGACAAGTCAGCTAATGGGTTTTGGGAAGAGAACACTGGCATGACGCCTTTTACGAGACTTCAGAAGGACCCCAGAGATAGGCTTCACCTTTCAAAATTTCACCTGGAAATATGTTTCATATGATTACCCATATATAACTCATATCAGATTGCTTGCCTTCTTAGTGAAGGAGGTGGAAAGGAAGGAAGAGAATTTGGAACTCAATTTTTAAAAAGAATGTTAAAAATTGTTCTTACTTGTTATTGGGGAAAATAAAATACTAAACTAAAAAAATTTACCTAGATTGCCTATAATGGCGATAAAAATAACTTTACCATAATGAAATTCCACGCAATTAATTGGAAAAGTTGTAGTTAGGGATCATGACCCCATGATTTTGGGGCCCAGGAGCAGTATTTTTGGAAAAACAAGCACTGATCTTGGAATCAGAATAGTTGGATTTTCTATTTCTAGAAAAGTATATCTTTTTTATTTATTGTATGATCTTGAGAAAATTCATTCAACTCTCTGAAATTTAGTTTCTATAAATGATGTGGTTTTTTTGATGAAATCATCCAAGGGCCCTTCTAATTCTGACATATTCTAAGATCTCTTCAGGATCTGACATTTTATGACTTTGTGACTGTATATAGATAGAGAAACTCAATCCTCAGTGAAGTATGTGAATACTAAGAAAGATGGGCTTTAAGTCAAGGCTGGTATAGATACAGACAGGGGGTTGTGTAACCTAGGGATAGAAGGCAGCTATGTGGCACAGTGGGTAGAGTGCCAGACCTTGAGTCATGAAGACCTGAGTCCAAGTGTGACCTTAAACACTTATTAGCTATGTGACGCTAGGCACGTCATTGACTTAATATGGTCATTTTTTTTTTCTTTTTAGCTTATTTGCCTCCATTCTAGAATTCATTCTAGTATAATCTCCAAATATTGCTTAGATCTTGTTCTTGTGTAGGTTGTGAATGTGAGCAGGAGTACCCTTCTCATTTTTTAAATTCAATAAATTTTTCTTTTTTCTTCTTTTTGGTGAATTTAGATGTTTTATTAATAGTTTATTGATGTTATTTATTATTAATTTGTAGTCTTTCACTTTTATTCAATTATTATTCAATTTTTGAATTAATTGAATTAACATTCAATTTTATTTATAAATAAATGCCTCCTTTGATATTCATGATCTCTTCTTTTATGCTTATTTCTGGTATTTTAATTTGCTGATTTCCTATTGCAAACAGCTCATTAATTTTGCCTCTTTCTCTTCTGTAAATATAATCCTTCAGAACAATATATTTTCCTGTTTTATCTACATTCCATAAATTTTGGTATGATATGTTACTGTGCTAGCTTTAACATAGTTTTTAATTAAAAATTTTTTTTGATCTTGTTACTCTTAAGTAAATCTCATTTTAGACTTTAATCTTTTTATCACATTTCCCTTATTACTACTCTAATCTGTAAAAGTCATTATCTGTAAAAGTAGCATTTAAAAATTTATGATTATAAATTCCTTATTTTTTTAGGAATGAATTAATTTTGTTTGTCTTTTGCATATTTTAAAAAAAGACAATTGTCTATTAATTGTTTTAGTTCTTTCCACATGTATATCAAGTCTGTTTCCTTCCAGCATATGCAACTTTATTCAAAGCTTTTTATTAATTTTCATTGTTGCTTGTTCAGTCATTTCAGTTGTGTATGATTCTTCATGACCCTATTTGGGGTTTTCTTGGCAAACATACTGGAGTGGTTTGCCATTTACTTCTCTGGCTCATTTTTCAAATGAGACAAACAGGATTAAGTCACTTACCCAAAGTCATAGAGCTAAGTGTCTGTAGAAAGCCAGATTTGAATTCAGGAAAATGATTCTTCCTGACTTCAGTTCTGGCACAATATCCACTGTGTCATCTAGCTGCCCTTATTTGGTTTATCACATAACAAAAGTGGAGTATTGAAATCTCTCAATATAAATATTTTCTCTCTCGATTCTTTTGTATTTTAACCTAAAACTTAGTTGATATAGAGGAATACTCACACATGCTTCTTCTGCTAATGATTAATTTTATCATCTCTGTGGGGCTCATAATACCCATGAAATCAGATTCAGACAAAAAAAAAACCCCAAAGAAATAGTATAGCTATGAATTCATTTTCTTTGTATAATTTGATATGGAATTCCCTTTTATTGATTTAATACTTTAGAGTTTTACTTGATATTCACTACTGATTTTTATTCCTAGGCTGATATATATATATCAAAAGCTCAAGACAGAATTTTTTCTTTCTTGTAAAAGTGATCAGAAATGTTGTGAGGAATCAAAAATATTCATTTTAATATTAATACTAGTTTAGTTTAGGTATAGGATTCTGAGATGCAGTTCGATTTTTCTTTCTGAAAATCATATTATATAGTCTTTTCTCTTTTTTGTGACAAATAATCTTATGTGATTTAGAATTAAGATAATTTTGAGGGGGGGCTATTTTTCTTTTCTTACTAGATCTTTTTTTTACCGACAAAATCCTGTCAGATACCAATGTCTTTGGATGACACGAATCTAATTTTTTTCAGGATAACTCATAAATATGACCAATCTGTAGATTTGTCCCTTGATCCTAATAGATTGGGAAATTTTCTTGAACAATTTCCTGAAAATGGTATTTGACTATTTCTTTGTAATGATATTTAGATTATCTAAGTTCTTCCTTTTAAGTCTATCATCTCTGCTTTACCATGTTTTAAATTTTGTCTCCCTTTGAGCTGTCCTATGGACTTGTCTTTGCTGACATTTCTGCTGCCTTGGCTAATTGCCTCTCCAGTGTGGGTATTCTGTTTTCTATTGATTTCTTTTATTTTCCACCATTTTCTCCATGTTGGCTTTTGTTTTCAATTCATCTTCTATTTTTTGTTGATGACGTATCTCAATACAGATTTCAAGTATGTTTTTACTAACAAGATACTCTTTCATTTCTTAAAACATTTTATTATGTGATTAGGTCCATCATGTATTTAGGTCCAGCTTCATTTTGATGGTATTGTTGAAGTCAATTTGTAATTATTTTCCTTTGGATCACTTCATTTCAGTATCTTTTAATCCATATCAAAGAATTAAGAGAAAAGATTTTGGCACTGCATTCTTTCCCTTTCCACAAAGGGACCCTTTTACTTAGGATTCTTACATTCAGTAACTAGGCTTGATTCCAGGGAAGCCTGCCCTTTAATACAGGTAGTAGATGCCTTTTCTCATGCTCTAACTCTTTTATGCTCCCACCCCTAAAACCTAAAACATACAGAGGAACAAGCATGTATTAAGCACCTACAGTATGCCAGCACTATGCTAAGTGCTTTACAAATATCTCATAGAGTTCCTCTCCTAATCCTTTCTGATGCAGAAACTCCCCTGGGTACCAGTCAGTTCCAAACAACGATCCCAGGATCTCTAGACCTCTCAAGTTCATAAGATTTCCTACAAGGCTAAATAGATCCACTTATTTGGCTACCTAAACTTAGGAAAGAAATAAAAGAGAAGCAGTATTCAGGAGCCTAAAGCTCAGACTCACCCAAATCTATGTGTGTTTTTGCTGCCACATGCTTTCAGTTAGTTAGCTAGCCTTCCTTCCTTCCTTCCTTTTCTCTCTCTCTCTTTCTCTCTCTCCCTCTCTCCCTCTCCCTCTTTTCCTTCTTCCTTCTTTTCCTCCCTCTCTCCCTCCCTTCTTCCTTCTCTTCCTCCCTCCCTCTCTCCCTCCCTTCCTTCCTCTCCTTCCTTCCTTATCACTACTGTCCTAAGATATCTTGGGGTTTATTGGCTAGATTTCTATCTTAAGGACCATGCCTTAAACCCAAATCACTCTGATTCTCCTTGATTGGTTAACAATAGGTCCCAGGCCAAGCTCCACTTGGTCACCGTTTTGGTCCCAGTAGACTCAGACTGAATGTAAATAACAGTCACTTCTGTTTTGACCAGAAACCCTGAGGGTTTTCTCCCAGATTTATTTATTTAGTTAGTTTTTAATTTTTTTTTGATTAGGTACAAGAAGAGAGATTCTTTGCCTCAGATGCTATCTACCTTTAATTACTGAATGTGTGTATCCTCAGTCAAACTGAGACCTGTTAAAGACCTTAGTTTAGTCTCTACTGCATCCAGAGCCATCTCCAGTCATCTTGATCTATATCTGGCCTCTGGACCCAGATGGCTCTGGAGGATAAAGTGTGACCTTGCACAGCCTTCCCTCACTTAAATCCAATTCACTTGGACTTAATGCATCACCTCCCTGATGTCAGGGTCCTCCTTGAGAGCAAAGGACTAACAATAACTCAACATAACACCAAGAAAATAAGTATTTGTTAGAATGGGTAAGGGAACTTTGTGGAGAAAGAAGCCTTGGTTGCTCCTACAAAGGTTTTAGGGGATGAAGATATTGCTGGCTTGGGGAAGGTACTCATGTTCTATGGAGGAACCCTCCCAGGCTTGCTTTTAGCTGAACATTCCAAGCTCATGGTCCCTGCCATGATCCAGCATTTTTCTAGGGTCTCCTAAGGATAGAAAAAGTGGGAGAGGGTAGTTGCTATACCCCAATCCTTCTATGACATCACAGATTGGGATTTTCTCTGAAAGTAGCCCAAGAATTTGGAAGGTTTCAGGAGCTCTGAGTATTGGCAAAGTCTGGGATCTCAGGCCATTTAGGGGAAAGAAGAAAGATGAAGGAGCAGCCTTAGATTTGCCTTGAGGGAGAGTGGGGTAAATTCCAAGGTCAGATGTGATAATTAAGAAAGAGGGATCAGGGTCAGGGTTCTGGGATAAGGAAATCAGAGAGCAGTCTGGGATTAGGGCTAGTTCTGAGGGCAAGGGCTCATGGTAAAATCCCAGAAATAGGGCTCAGGGTCAAGTTTAGCTCTATTAGAAAACTAACTATTTTTTTCTCTCACCTACATGATCATTTTTGCTGCTGCTCCTATCACTGCCCAATGGCCATTAAAAGAAGAGGTACGAGGTAAGGACTAAGATTGGAGGGAAAGGGGTATTAGGTGGGGACCATTTGGGTAGAAAAAGCTTTACTTTGTAGCATCTGTCATGTGATTTTTAGTGTATTTCCATGTTTGTATGAATGTGTATTCCCACATAGGCATGTACACACAGGAGCATGTCTGAGTGAAGATATGTTCTTTGCTTGTGTGATACCATTGTGTGTTTAGGGCATGCTAGGGACCACGGGATAGGGGAGGTCAGGAGGCTGCCAGGTGTAGGAGGCCCTTTCCCAGGAGACAGAAGACAGACCCATCCCTTCAGATTCAGGAATTCCACCCTGGCTCAGAATATTTTTGTGGGGCCTCTTGGAAGCTAGGAGCCATTTGTGCTGGGAATACAACCTAAGAACCATCCCTGGGGGGAGTGAGCAATGTGACAGGGACTGTGGGAGTGTGCTGGGTTGCCAGAAGTGCATCAGATGGTCCAGTTCAGTGTGAGAATTCCCACGGGGCCCACTAAGTGTCATGATTAGACCAACAATGAAAATGACTTCTTGGAATTTTTTCTTTCTTTCTTTTTTTTTTTTTTTTTTTTATGGAAAACTTTGAAACCGTTGCTGTTATTCCTGATGATGTCCTGATGATGTCTAATAGTTAGCCTTCCAAGTGAGTACTGAAGTTTTGGGTAGGGAGACATTGTGGGGAGCAACTTAGTTTACATAGTCTTTCCCCCTGATGAACTAGCTGCAATTACAATGAAATAACAAAATCATATGAAACAACATAGACTGTTGACTTAGCACAATACTGTGGAAGAACATTGGATTTGAAATCAAAAGATCTGAATTCAAATTCTGCATTGATCACTTACTATCCATACGACCCTTGGCATCTCATTTAACCCCTCTGGGCTTCAGTTTCCTACTTACTAAAATGGAGCAATTTCGGAGTTCCCCTGAGAGCATACAAATTCCTTAAGGTAGTGATTGTTTATTATTTTATTTTTAAACCTTAGCACAGAGTAGATAATTAATGGGTGTTGCTTAATTGACTGATTGACTAAATGACTTCTAAGGTCCCTGCTTCTGCCAAATTTGTGACTCTACATAATTATATTATATTTAAGATGAAAGGGACCATAAAACAGAGCACAGAATGGTAGTCAGCAGATCATCTAGTCAAAACTAAGGAAAATAGAATAATACAAATAGAATAGTAACAAAATATTATAATAATTCATGTAATGCTTTAGGGTTTGCAAAATATTTCATATTATCTTTTGAATATCAAGGATTGTTTCTTTTCTGTGTTTGCATCTCTAGTGACTAGCACAATGCTGGTCATCTCATTACAATTTCTACTACACAAGCAACTTTGGGTAGTAAAGTCCTACAGTGTTCTTATCCCTGTTGGATGGGAGAGAAGACTGAAGCTGGAAGATTAGTTAAATGACTCCCCGGTTACTCCCTGGAGAGGAATTCACACTCAGATCTTGCTAACTCCAAGCCCAACACTGTCCAAAAAGACATGGCCAAAATGCCCTAGAATGTTGGAGCTGGAAGGGACATTAGCAATACATCAATACAATCTCTTCATTTTTCAAATGGGGAAACTGGAGTCCAGAGAGGGGAGTTCAGCTGAAAAAAAAGACCATCTAGGTTGGCCCTGATGAGTGTGTATGGCCAGGTCCGGGTTGGCACAACTGTATTTGCTCACTGTTGCCCCTGACTGTTGGCTTATAGCCCAGACCATCCCCTCTAGTGGCTGTTACAGAGAGCCTGCTCTCTTGCAGCTGTCCAAGGCTGTTTCTCCAGGGCTGGTACCATCAGAACTCGGCATGCCCAGAGAGAGCGAGCCTGCTGCGGTAGAAAGAGCCCAGCTTGGAGTCTGAAGACCAGGTTCCAAATCCTGGCTTTGACACTTAAGTCATGCAACATTTCATCTCTCTGAGCCTCTGTTTCCCCATACATAAAACTGGGATACTTGCATGGACCATGTCACTGAGTGAGGAGAAAGCACCCTATATACCTTAGAGCCCCAGAGGAATGAGGGCTAGGATGGTGAAGATATTGGGGAGGGGTTCCTTGGAGCCCAGGATGGAAAAGCCTCCTCTTGGAGTCCAAGGACCTCTCCCCCACATTGTGCCTCCTAACACTGTGTGACCTTGCCCCCAGGCATCTGTAGCTTGCCCATGGTCCCTGGTGACTGCAGGGGTTCTTTTCCTCGATACTACTACAACACACATACCCACAAATGCGAACGGTTCACTTATGGGGGCTGTAAAGGAAACAAGAACAACTTCATATTCATAGAACAATGTCAATTGACCTGTCGGGAATCCAAGTAAGTGTTGGGATCTCTCACCCTCTCCCCTCAGTCCTAGAGTCAGGCAAGCAGGGATGCCATGGGGCGAGAGACCTCAGCCCAGAGCACCAGGTGGGCCAGGCTCCCAATCTAGCAGAAAAGTCGGGAAGTGGGTGCTCTGGCTGAGTTTCCAATACCCAATGTAGTGGACTAGAAAAGGTTCTAGCTGAAGACTTAGAATGTGCTGGATTCTAGAACTGGCTTTGTACTGAGTTGGTTGACTTGAGGCAACTCCTCTCTGGGCCTGATTTTTCTCATCTATAAAGTGGAAGGATTGAAATAAATGGTCCCTAAGGGCTCTGAGATTGTATATTTTATGGAGCTCACAGAGGGCTATGGCCAGGGTTGGAAAGGGTGGAGGGGTTGTTATGAAAACTTTTCTTTGTTTTCCAGATAAACAACAAACTGTATCTGCCCCGACCCAGGCTCCCTGTGTTCCTGGTCCTGTGTCTAAGTTCCTGTCTTGTTCTTTTCCCATAAAACTTACCTAGCCTTGAGTTCCTACAGTGATGAGAAGAAGGACAGAAGACAGTAATCAAGACCACTGTCTCTCCCATTCAGAGTTTTTGATCTATACTTACTGTGCTATGGGGTTACTGACCTTACTCCTTAAACTTCTGGCATGTGACAGGTTTAGCATCTCTTGATGGGTACATCCCCCTTCATTCACCAACTCTTTCTTTTGCCTTTGCAATCATAATAAATTATTGCTGGCCTTTTAAAAGTTTTTAAGGTTTACGAAGCATTTTTCTCACAACAATCCAAGAAGGATGAACAGTCTGGTGGAAAGAAATTTGAATTCAGAGTAAGAAAAACTGGAGTTGCATTGAGGCTCAGGTGATATTAAGCAAAGGATTTCCACCTCTCATGATCCCATTTCCCTCTTCCACAAAATGAGGATATTAGATTAGATGGACTATAGCAGTCTCCAGAGCCCATGCCTTCCTGGGCTGCCTTAAGGGAACTACAGAATCCCTAACCAGGAAAGTGAAAATCCTGTTCTTTTCTGTCCTGGTCAAGCCACTTCCAGAATATGGCTTTCAGTTCTGGGTCATACAGACCTTTAGGAAGGACAGTAGTAACCTGGAGTCCAAAAGATAGTAAATAGAATGATTAAAGGACTCAAGACCATTCCATACATAATTGATTGAAGGTACTAAGCCAAGTGAAGAAACAACTTTGGAGAGTCACCATGAAGAACAGGAGTAGAATTGCTCTTCTTGACCCTTAGAAGTCAGACCTGGGAGCACTAGGTTTGCAGAGAGGTAGACTAAAGTATGATGAAAGTAACTCACTAGCTTTCCATATGTGAATCCTCAAAAAGCTATCTCAAGGCATTTTGTGAATTAGCATCTACTCAGAACCATAGGTTATAAGCACTTTTACTAAGTTAATCAGAAAAGTTAAAAAGAAAAGATATTTAATAGATATTTAATCAAATTTATATAACCAATTAACAACAAACTCGCCTTCCCCACACACCTAAAGAGCACACATTGACCAGAGCACTAAGCTGCAGAGTAACAAGTGAAAAGGACCTGTTCTTGGAACAGGAAGGATTTAGGGAGCATGTGTGACCAAGGGAACACACATGGCCAGAGAACTTATACTTCTAATCCTGCTAAACCACTGAGACAACCTTTGGATTTTATAGTTCTATTCTGGGCATTTTTAAAAACTCTTTTCTGGGTACTAAATTCAGTTATCTGTTGATTTCTGCTATCATCTGCTTTGATGTGGTGACTAATAATACTCTCACATGTTAGAGAGGGATAAATTCTTAAGGATATCAGCTGAAGCTACGAGCAACTTTAAAATAACTGTGATCAGTTAAAATAAAATAAAACCAATAGAAACTAGGCTAGAATGATCTATTTTTTCCAATTGATCAATCAACTTATCAATAAACATTTATTAAGCATCTACTATGTCAGGCACTATGCTAAGCATTAAGTTTCTTGACCATATCTTATTTTTTTGTCACCCCCTTTGACTATATCTTAATTATGGTCAGAGATCCTTTTAGTTTTTATCCTACCCCCTAGTACTAGAAAATATTCCCAGGGACTCTCTTAAACAAATTATTAAGGGGCCAGGTAAAATTGTAGTGGGGAGAATGCTCTAAGAGAATGTTCCATTATATATCTCATGTTTCATGCAAATCACAGAGACTGACTTAGATGGAGAAGATTGAAAAAAAGACATGAATTTTGCCCTACAATAAAATCTCTATTTTTAAATAAATTGTTGTCTTCAAATTACTTTCTGGGCAACCCCAAAATGATGGTTTCTCTACTTCCCCTACAGTTGAGCCTCCATAGCTACAGTATCCCCCTTCAATGGGAAGGCATTCAAACTGAGTTTGGATGCCCTTTGGTCACTGATGTCAAAGGCATTCCTGTCTAAAATACTAGCTAAATTAACTTCCAACTTCTGTGATGTCTAAGACTCTTTTTTGTTCATAGGGTAAGTAAGTAATACAAGTATTGTTATACCCATTTACAGATAAAGAAATTTACCTAAAGAAATCTAACTACTGAGTTCAAGGACTAGGGTTTCAAACCCAGATATCCTGAGCTCATGTTAAATATGTTTTCTTTTATATCACAACTCCTTTTCAATTTTTTTTGTAAAACTTTATTTTCAAAACATATGCACAAATAATTTGATAACACTGACCCTTGTGTTTCAGATTTTCTGCTCCTCCTCATCCCCTCCCCTAGATGGCAAGCAATCAAATATATGGTAAACATGTTAAAAATATGTTAAATCCCACATGTATAAACATACTTATACAATTCTCTTGCTGCACAAGAAAAATCATATCAAAAAAAGAAAGTAAACGAGAAAGAAAACAAAATGCAAGCAAACAGCAACAAAAGAGTGAGAATATTATGTTGTGATCCACACTCAGTTCCCACAGTTCTCTCTCTGGTTGTGGATGGCTCTCTTCATCACAAGATCATCGGAATTGGCATCAATCATCTCATTGCACAATTATCTTTCTAAAGTTGCTCCCTTTAGAATGGTCGGATTTTTAAAAATGGCCTTTACTTTGCTAGTATTTATGGGAAATAAGATAGTATGAAACCAGTTTATAGAAGGTTACAGAGTTTGGGGATCTTATTCTAAGATGAGCACCAAATTGATGAGGCTATTTTGACAGAACTGCACAATTAAGGAGGGAATGTGAGCTAGATGTTTCCTTAAATTATCCTGTATCTCAGGCTCAAATTCATTTGCTGCTAAACCAGAGAAGATTTGAGGGTTGGAGATAGGATAAGGAGAGGGCAACTTAAGAGTTAACAGCTCTAAATATGATTGTTCTGGATAACAAAAAGCTTTGCTCTCTGGACCAGTCATTAGGCTTGAAAAAAATAGACCTAATCAACCTTGGAGTACACTTTGTTTGATTTTTGTTAAGTGGGTGTGGTAGTTATAAATAAAGAGCTGCCAATCTGCTCTTCATTGGAAAAGGTTTTAGCTATCACACCTTAGCAGAAAGCAGGTCCAGCATATACTCCCCCATTCCATCAGGGATCAGAAACAACAGAGATGCTACCATCATATCCCCCTGGTAAAAAACAGTCCCAGAAGAGCTACCCCTCTGCCTGGTGAGGGGCTGGCCCACTGGAACAACTAGGATGCTGGGAAGAAACACTTTCAGAAAGGAATGGATTTACTGAAAAGATTGTCAAAAGACATCATCTTGTAGCACTGGAATTAGGCATTGTCCCTCTCCAAATATTCCTCACATGTGGACCCTTCACACTCTCTCATGTGTGATCGCCTGGCTGGTTTATTATTCCCACTGATGATCTGTGTCTTTGTGGCAGAACATGTATTACCTATGTTTATGTGAAGGATGGGAAAGCTATCCTATTGAAAATCTTATGATGATATTTCATTAAATACCTTTACTTTTAATTATGTTCTCTGACTTGAGAAAAAAGTAGACATGTTGAGCAGCTTCATACATGACCTTAAACCTGGAATGACAGCTATTCTTTTGGCATGACCAATACAATGCATGTAATTTGCATCCAAATAAATGAGTTCTGTATCATTTCCATATTATGGCTAAATAAACTTACTTTTGTTTATTATTATATGGTCTATGAATGTCTCATTTTATTATAGTCACCAACAGACTAACTTGAAAGAAGAAATCAAATCTATCAATAGCCCCATAAAAATGCACTATTGATTAGAGAAAAATAAATTAAAACAACTCTGAGGTATATCTTACACTTCTCAAATTGGCTAATATGACAGAAAAGGAAAATGACAGAAGTTGAAGGGAATATGGAAAAATTGGGACACTGATATACTGTTAGTGGAGTTGTGACCCAGTTCTGTCATTCTGGAGAGCAGTTTGGAACTGTACCCAAAGGGTTATAAAACTGTACATACCATTTGATCCAACAATACCACTATTAAGTGTATCCCAAAGAAATCAAAGAAAAAGGAGGACTTGCATGTACAAAAATTGTTCTTGTGTCATGTCTGACTCTTCATGAAGCCTTTAGGGTTTTCTTAGCAAAGATGTTAGAATAGTTTGCTATTTCCTTCTCCAGCTTATTTTATAGATGAGAAACTGAGGCAAATAGAGTTAAGTGACTTGCCCAGGGTCACACAGCTAGTAAGTGCTTAAGTCAGGATATGAACTTGTAAAGATGAGTCTTCCTGACTTCAGGCCCAGTATTTGATCTACTGTGCCACCTGTCTAAAATGTTTATATCAGCTTTTTATTTATAGTGGCAAATAATTGGAAATTGAGGAGATGCCTATTGGGGAATGACTGCACAAATTGTGGTATAAGATTGTGATTGTACATGGGTAATCTATATCAGATTGCTTTCTGTCCTGGAGAGAAAGAAGGTAGGGAAAAAATGGAATTCAAAATCCCTTTTAAAAAATTAATTAATGTTTTTGAGAACTCAAAATCTTATAAAAATGAATATTGAAAGATGGAATACTATTGTGCTATAAGAAATGATGATCAGGATAGTTTCAGAAAAAACTGGGAAGATTTACATTAGCTGATGCAAAGTGAAGTGAGCAGAACCAAAAGAACATTGTCTACACTTACAGCAGTATTATATGATGATCAACTGTGAATGACAGCAATTCTCAGCTGTACAAAGATCCTGAAAAAACTGATTGAGTCTGAATGCAAAGTGAAGCTTAATTTTTCATTTTATTTTTCTTGCCTTTTTTGGCAACATGGCTAATATGGAAGTATGTTTTTCATGATTTCACGTGTATACATATCAATTATAATTGATATCACTTTTTTGGAAGGGCAGAAGCAAGGGAGAGAATTTGGAACTCAAAATTTTAAATGAATGTCAAAAATAAATAAATAATAGATTAAAAACAACAACAGCAACAAACAGACCAGCCTCAGTCAGACCTGGTCTTGAACAAAGGAGGAAAGACAGTGGGGGAAAGTGGGTCTGGATGAGGTATAGTATAATGACGAGACACTTGGAAGTGACAACAGAGCACATTGCAACAAAACTAGGCAATCATGCTATAGATGCAGGGGGTCTTGGGGTACCCCTTCTACTGGGGTACACCCATTTGTTGTTTCTATTTAAAAAATAAAAGTGTCACTGCCTTCTTAGTTTTGCAATGCCAAGTCTTGGTTCTATAGACAAGGGGATTGATTCAAGATTCTTGAAATCTAACTGATTTGTTGACCAGGATAGGTTTTACCCAGAATTTCCCAAACCTTGGAGTCCTGCGCTTCATACTTGAGGATTTTAAGAGGTTTGTAGGTAAGAGAATCAAGAAGCCTATATGAATAGATAGAAGCAGAAAGGCAGTTTGTGATAGGACCAGGGGTTCCTTGATGTAGCTTCTTCCTAGCCCCAATATGGGGAATTTTTACCTAAAAGAAGACAAAGCTACCTGACTCTGTTTTCCTTCATCACCCCCACTCCCAGGCAACATGGAGTAGACCTAAGACAAAGCTGTCCCTGGGACTTTAATTTTTCTGGTGCAACTTCTTGGTCACTTAAAGACATAAAAGGCATGTGGAGTCTAGCCTCTCAGATGGTGGATTTCTTAAGCTCACATGAGTAACCTTATGAGGAGAGCTGAATCTCCAGAAGTTAATCACCACTGTATCCTTACTGCATATCCTTGCTATATTAGGGCAAAATAAATTGACTTGTGTTAAATTTTCAGTGATTTTCTTCCTTAATTTTTTTTAAAATTATATTTTCACTTCCAAATTCTCTACCTTTCCCTCTTTCCTCCTCCCTCAAGAAACCAAAACATGTTACAACCACATATAGTTATGCAAAACAAATTACTGCATTAGCCTTGTCCAAAAAGAGAAAAAGAGAGATAGAGAGAATGAAAAGAATATACTTCAATAGGCCAAAAATTAATTGGAAACTAAATAATCTAATCCTAAAGAATGAAACTGTAGAACCAATCAATAATTTCATCCAAGAGAATGACAATAATAAGATTTATTTATGGGATGCAGCCAAAGGAGTTCTTAAGGGAAATTTTATATCTCTAGATGCTTACATGAATAAAATAGAGAAAGAGAAATCAATGAATTAGACATGGAACTAAAAAAGTTAGGAAAAGGACAAATTAAAAACCCTAATTAAATACCAAACTTAGAATTCTGAAAATAAAAGGAGAGATTAATAAAATTTAAAATAAGAAAACTAATAAACTAATTTTATTTAATAAACTAATAAACAAAACTGAAAAAAATCAGCAAAACAGGTAAACCTTTGCTTAACTTGATTAGAAAAAGAAGAAAACCAAATTACCAGTATCAAAAATGAAAAGGGTGAACTCATCACCAATGAAAAGGAAATTAAAGCAATAATCAGAAGCTATTTTGCCGAACTCTATGCCAATAAATCTGATAATCTAAGTGAAATGGATGCATACTTAACAAAAATAGAGATGCCCAGATTAACAGATGAAGAAACAAAATATTTAAATAGTCCCATTTATGAAAAAGAAATTGAACTACTACTGAGTTACCCAAGAAAAAATCTCCAAGGCCAGATGAATTTACAAGTGAATTCTACCAAACATTTAAAGAACAATTAATTCCAGTATGATATAAACTATTTTTAAAAATAGGGGAAGAAAGAGTCCTACCAAATTCCTTTTGTGAAACAGACATGATCCTGATACTTAAATTAGGAAGGACCAAAACAGAGAAAGAAATTTATAGACCAATTTTCTTAATGAATATTGATGCAAAATCTTAAATAAAATATTAGCAAAGAGATTACAGCAACTTATCACCAGGATAATATATTATGAACCAGGAATTCAGGGCTGGTTCAATATTAAGAAAACTAATAGCATAATTGACTATATCAATAATCAAACTGACAGAAATCATATGATTCTATCACTAGATGTAGGAAAAGTATCTAATGAAATACAATAACCATTAATATTTAAAAACACTAGAGAACATAGAAATAAATGGGTTTTTTCTTAAAATGATAAATAGTATCTATCTAAAACCATCAGCAAGCAATAGGGATAAACTAGAAATGTTCCCAATAAGTTCAGAAGTGAAACAAGATTACTCATTATCACTACTACTCTTCAATATTGTACTAGAAATGTTAGCTTGAACAGTAAGAAAAGAAAAGGAAATTGAAGGAATTAGAGTAGATAATGAGAAAACAAAATTATTACCCTTTGCAGATAACATGATGGTATACTTAGAGAATCAACTATAACACTACTAGAAATAATTAACAACTTTAGCAAAGTTGTAGGATATTAAAATAAACCCAAATAAATCATCAGCATTTTTATGTTAACAACAAAATCCAGCAATGGGAGATAGGAAGAGAAATCCCACTTAAAATCACTGTAGATAATATAAAATATTTGAGAGTCTACCTGCCAAGACCAAGCCAGGACTTTAGAGCATTTTCATATGACTAGAAATGGTTTCAATTTTTTCATCTGAAAAATGTCTGTTCACATGCTTTGACCATTTATCATCATTTTTAATTTTTAAAAAGTTATTTTCCAACTAAGCTCTTATCTTTTCACAATTTTCTGGCGTAGCTCTCATTTCTTGTTTCTAATTTATCTTTAACACTCTTATTTGGTTTAAATTTTTCCTTACTCTTTTAAAAATCTTTTTTTTTACTCTTCTGGTAATTACTGTTGGGCCTGTGTTGGACATTTTTTTTTTCCTTTGAAGCTTTGCTTAAATGTTTTTTCAATCATTGTCTTCTGCATTTGTGTCTTGAATTCTCTTATCTCATAGTGGCTTTTTATAGTCAAGTTTGTTTAGTTTTGTTTGTTTTTCCAACCTGCATTTTGATTTTGGACTTTGTGTTAGTATTGGGCTTAACTCATCCCAGGGAAGTAGGGAATATTGGCCTAAGTTTCTGCCTTTTTTGTCTTTCTCCTATTTTTGCAATTCAGACTGTCAACCTATAAGTTTTTATTGTTTCCAGAGTGGCTTGTTTTTGGAGAGGTCTGTTCACTGCCCTCCTAGTCTGTGCTCTCCAAATTCTTGATCAAGTTTGCTTCTATTAACTTGTGTGTAGATGAGTTTCTGTAAATTGCTTCTGGACTCAATTACCTCTGGGATGTTCTGAGGATTCAGAGCAACTAAACTGCTGGGTTTCCTTTGGTTTTGGCTTCTTGTCCTAGTTTATTATAATGTTTGAGACTAATGGTCCAAACTAAATTTTCCTCTGATCTTAGATTCAGAGTCATACAACTATGTTTCTGGAAATTATTACTTGCTCTTTACTCAAGTAGGATTCTATTACCTTAGAACTGCAACATTCCTATCTGCCCTAGAATTGTGACCAGAACTGGGTAATGGTTGAAGACCTGGCAGATGACACCTTTTCCTGCTCCTAGTACTAGTACAGGGATCTTCTGAGATCTCTTTCTATCCAAGTGTTCTATCCCCTTACCATCTTTATGTAGTAGGAATTGATTCTTTGCCAGTTCCAAGGTTTAATTTTGCTTCTGTTGCTGCACTGTGCTCGTGGCCAGCTCCACATCCCCCTGCTCCAAAATGTCCAAAGACCTTTCTATCTTCCCACACTTTCTAATGCTGGAAAAATAACTCACTGTGACTTTTTCTTGGCTTTCCTGATTAGAATTCAGTTGGGGCAATTTTCTAGGTCATTGTAGATGAGATTATGAAGGCATCAGGGCTATCACCACCTTTATCTTTGCCATCTTGACTCTACCTCCTGTGCAACAGCTTCTGGATGATGCTTTCTCAGTCCTGTGAATTGGTAGAGGAAGTTATCTTGCTTGTGGTCACTCAATGTATCTCCATTAGAATTTTTCTTTTGGAGGTCACATCTAAACTGTCATGTATGCAACACCAGATTCTAGCTATGATATTGATTTGATTTTCCTCCTCTCAGGACTAAGTGGTGTAATTTTCTGTAACTGGGCCAAGTTTGGTGGCCTAGTAGTAAGGCCTTAAAGCAGAAGGTTGGATGAAACATTTGAACTAGATTTCTTTTTCTTTTCTGGCAATATATAATGCTTTTATTTTCTCCCAATTACATTAAAAATTTTTTTAACATGTATTGAGTTTTCTTTTAAGTTTTGAGTTCCAAATTCTATTCCTCCCTTTTCCTTCTCTCTGCTCCCTGAGACAGTAAGCAATCAGATATAGGTTATGTATGGACAATCATGTAAAACATTTCCATGTAAGTCATTTTGTACAAGAAGACTCAAACTAAGTAAAAATGAAAGAAAGGATAAACTCAAAGACTCAAGCTTCTAAGATAAGAACTCACTATATAACAAAAATTGCTAGAAAAACTAAAAAATAGTATGGCAGAAACTAGACATTGACCAACATCTAACACCCTATACCAAGACAGGGTCAAAATGGGTTTATGATTTAGACATAAAGGGTGATAATATAATAAATTAGGAGAATAAGGGATAGTCTGTCTCAGATCTGTGGAGAAGGGAGGAATTTATGGCCAAAGAACAACTAGAGAACATTAAGAAAAAAAAATGGACAGTTCTGATTATGTTAAATTAAGAAGGTTTTACAAACAAAATCAATGCAGCCAAGATTAAAAGGAAAGCAGAAAGGGATATGTGTGTGTGTGTGTGTGTGTGTGTGTGTGTGTGTGTGTGTGTGTATAAATTCCAGCGTATCTGACAAAGGTCTTATTTCTAAAATATATAGAGAATTGACTGGAATTTATAAGAATACAAGCCATTTCCCAAATGACAAATAGTTAAAGGATAATGAATGATTTTCAGATGAAGAAATTAAAACATTTCTAATCATATGAAAAAAAAATGCTCTAAATATACAATATTCCACTTTTGTTCCAAATCCTACCTCAGATGCTTACTAACAAGTCAGTTAGTCATTTATCCTTTCTGGCTAAGTTCAATAATACAAATAATGTTGGGGGATGAGGGTGTGAGGGTGGAAAAGAGAAGCCTCAGATCCACCCCATCTTTGGATGTGGCCTATGAAATAGGTCTGTTTGTTCTTTCCATTTACATTGTTGTAATAATTGTGTATATGGTTTTCCTAGTTCTTATTTCATTCTTTATCACTTCATATATCTTTTTCTGCTTATTTGAATTATTCATATTCATAATTTGTTTGGCATAGTAATATTCCAGTACATTCTTGTGTCACAATTTGTTTAGCCATTTCTCAATCAATAGGTACTTCAAATTAGGCACAAATAGTACATAAATGACTAAAAAAAAAGCTTTGCATTTTAATTTAACTGATTCCCTCTTAATTTTAAAAAGAGGATTATTATACAATAAGTACCAAATTGCATTGGAGAGATATGATAGAAACATTTAAGAAGTCTGTGTTCATTTGTATTCAGATGGGAGCCACAAGATTAACCCAAACTCTCCCCTTCCTCTCAACTAACTTTCTGGAAAATTCTTTGATCTCTTTAGGCAGCTGTGTCAGTCATGCCCACTGCAGTGTAGCATTTCTAATCTTTTTCACATATATATATATATATATATATATATATATATATATATACTGAAATAGCATTACAAGTGTATAGTTTTATGTTTTATTTCAATCCTACCCTAGCCCTTTTAAAATTTAAAATTAAAGCAATTGTGTATAAGGCATCACTTCAGATCAAGCAAATTGCTGTGCATGTTGCTTCTGGCAAATCTGAGCATGGATTATAGCTTCTGGACTCTGGAGCCTGTCCTCTTGACTTTTTGGAGCTCAAAGTCAAAGCCATCTCCAATACCCTTTACCAAAAGTAGGAAAAAAAAAGACACAAAAAGGAAAAGAATAGAGAACTACATTTATGGGCTAATAATAGTCCTTGGATAGGGAAGGCCTCAAGCTTCTGCCCACACAGTATTATTTCCATCATTTAATGCCAGGGTAAGTGGCTTGTCCAGTATTACTGTTAACAAGCATCCAAGCTGACATTTGAACCCAAGTCTTTTGCTTTACTCCTAGCCCAGTATCCTTATCCATTACATGATGTTGCCTCCTCTTCAATTCTTTCATCCATCTATGTTATGTCCTGCTTTCTAGATGATAAAGTTGGGGTGACAAAACTTACTGTTGCTTTCTAGAGCCCCACCCTGGAGTGATTAAAATATCCTGCTTTCTAGAGCTCCCAAGCTGGGATGACAAAACCTACCATTGCTTTGTAGAGTCCCCACAATGGGGTGATTAAAATATACCTTCCTAGTGGAAAAATGATGGGGGAGAACTCCCAAGGATGGTGGAAAAATGGAGTCCATTTATTTCAGGGACTTTCCCTTTTTTATAATGTAACAAAACAACACTGAGCATGTGGGACCACATAAACAACTTGTTATTGTATGTAGTTTGCCACGTGGTATCACTTTTCCACCTGGTATCACTCTGCCTCAATCTCCACACAACTTATCACCACCCCCTGACTTTTCAGGAAGATCAACAGCTCTTAAGGGAGATGGGGGAACTCAACCAGACATTGTTAGCAGGTTCCCTCTGGGCTGAAGGGTCTTGTACCTTATCCAGAGTTTCTCCACTGACTATGACCTTCTACATCTTGCCCTTTAATTGGAGCAGATATATATCAGTGGTTAAATCTATTACCATGGGAGGAATCACACAGGCAAGTTGTAATATCATACAAGCAAGTAGTAACATAAATAATATGAATAAAGAAAATATTATAAAGATTTCTAAGAGTCCCACAAAGAAGGTATAAAAAATAACTATCAATTCACATCCACACATGTATATTACTCCTTCAGCAGCCAAGAAATAGTCCAAAAGCAATCTATTGTCCATCAGTTCATGTGTCAGGGAATCCATTGATTCCTGCAAGTTCTGAAGTCCTGCAACAGTCTCATTGAGAATTATTTTTGATATTCATCTGATTCCTTCTCCATCTGTAGAGATACAAGCAAACCCTCTGCCCCAAGCCTCTTTCATTCACCACTTTCTGAATCCTTCCACAGCAACTGGAGATTATCTAAAGATAATGGAGCTGCTCTCACTGGACACTGCCCTTCCAGTGGATTTTAAAACCTGTCTGCTGGAGCCAGTGCATCTCTAAATATCACCAAATTGCATTTAAGGAATGTATCAGTAGGCCTGAATTTTTTCACTGATTAAACAACACTGTTCCATCCATGCCAGTGTACCAATTTTCCATTGAATGGGAACAGGTAAGTGCTGGCAGACCTTCGTAACTGTTGTAAGATGTCTCTTCCCCATAGATTTATGGGAATCCATTTTTTTTTTTTTTGCACTAAAAAAAGGAGCAAAATCCCTGCTCCATCCCCATACCTCCACCCCAAAGGGGCTGAGCACCAAGTTCAGCTGATGGTGCTGATGGTGTCACTGTCCCCTCCCACTCCTCCTCCCGCCCATGAAGGTGGAGTTGAGCGAGGAGGGGTATGCTCAGCTGTAGGCAGAATTGAAAAAGAACTTTGAAGGTGAAAAGCAAGCTCCTCAGCAAGGTACTTAATTCCCTTTCTGCCCAACAGGCAATTATACTTAAGATACTTAACTCTCTTTTCTCCCAAATTGTTGTGCCCCACAGATCTCCTAGAACAGTAACAAGCAAAATAAATCCGTAAAATGCTAAAAAAAAAAAAAAAGAAAAAAGAAAAAGAAAAAAAAGACTTCCTTAGCTCTGTCCCACATGCTGTACTCTCCAAGGCTAAAAGGCACCAATCTTCTGCTTGTTTTTCTCCTCATACTTCCTGGTTTGACCACCCAAGTTACAATCTTTCCTTATTTTAAAATTTGTAGGATTCCTTAAAACCAGTTTTACTTCCTTGTATTCAGTTAGTTGTTCTCCCACTAACTTCTACATCTCTGGCTCCAAACTCTCCTTCTTGCAAAACCACAGAGACTGCACTCCAGAGCATCTGAGAACTCTGATCTGCATCTGAGAACGCAGTGATCTGCTTCTGAGTTACCAACAAACCCTGCTCCTCTGTTAACCTAGCTAAGCCTGCTTCTTACTTCCCTGAATAGGGAGGCTCATTTCTTAGTATTTATCTCATTTTGGTTGAAAAATTAAAGTGACTAGATTAGCCCTTACCGAGTCTTTCCTGCTTGCCTATTTCTTCTAGGTTAAGTATAGGGTTAATTTAAAAATTTAATTTTAACTTAACCTAGGGTTAAATTTTTAGAGTGGAGAAGTGGTATATCCAATGTTAAGAAAGATTGTTCTGGCAATACTGTAAATGATAGATTGAGCAGGAAGAGAAGTGAGACCCATCAGAAAGCTCTATCAATAGTCTAGACACAAGGTACTAAGGCTGGTGGCAGTAGGAGAGAAGAGTATTGTGTAGAGGGTCACAATCAGTGGGGAAACTCTAGGTAAGGTATAAGACCCTTCAGCCCACAGAGAACCTGCTAACAATGTCTGCTTCGGCTCCCCATCTCTTCTAAGGGCTCTCAGCTTCCTGAGCAATCAGGGGGCGATGACAACCTGTTGTGGAGTGATACCAGGTGGCAAACTACAGACAATACCCTTAACCCTTCACCAAACTCAGCCGATTGTGTCAGTCAAGCTGATTTGTATAGGACCTCACCTGAAGCCCCAAGTTTGGGCACCAAGTGTTGTGTCCCCACACACTTGAGACCCCAAGTGGGGTGACAAAACATACTGTTGCTTTCTAGAGTCCCTACACTGGGGTGATTAAAATATATCTTCCTAGTGGAGAAGTGATGATGTGAGACTCCCGAGGATGGTGGAAAAATGGAGTCAGTTTATTTCAAGGGTTTTCCCTTTTTTTATAATGTTTAAAAAAAAAAAAACACCACTGAGCCCGTGGGATCACATAAACAACTTGCTATTGTCTGTAGTTTGCCACCTGGTGTCACTCTGCTTCAATCTCCACAACAGGTTGTCATCGCCCCCTGATTGCTCAGGAAGCTGAGAGCCCTTAGGAGAGATGGGGAGCCGAAGCAGACATTGTTAGCAGGTTCCCTGTGGGCTGAAGGGTCTTATACCTTACCTAGAGTTTCCCCACTGATTGTGACCCTCTACACAATACTCTTCTCTCCCACTGCCACCAGCCTTAGTACCTTGTGTCTAGACTATTGATAGAGCTTTCTGATGGGTCTCACTTCTCTTCCTGCTCAATCTATCATTTACAGTATTGCCAGAACAATCTTTCTTAACATTGGATATACCACTTCTCCACTCTAAAAATTTTCTTCAATTCCCTATTGCTTAAAAGGTTTAAATTTCTTGACATGGAATTCAAGACTCTCTACAATATGGTCTCATCCAACCAAATCTATTCCTCCATATTGTGCAATTTAAATTTCTACCAGATTGGACAACTCTGCTCCCGAAACATGTCTTCCGTGCTACCACCTCTGACTTAATTCAAACTTCCCCCCATTTTCAGCATGCTCTCTTTCCCTATCTTTGCCTAAGTACTTGTGCAGCCTTTAAAGTTCCTATCAAAGTCTCTCCAGATCAGCCTTGCTCATAATACTCTTTACTCTTGGAGCACTTTATTTGCTCCCTAATATACTTAGCATGTAACATCATGTTTTGGTTATCTTTCCTTTGCATAGTTGTGTCCCCAGTGCTTAGTGTGGTAGCTGGCATATAGTAGGTATTTAATATAAATGCTGATTAACCAAATATTAGTGTCTTGTTTCCTGTGAGCTCCATGAAATAAGGATCTATGGTTAATCTAAACTTAATATCTTCCCCAATGTCCAGGATAGGGCTCTGTATGCAATAAGCCCCTCATAAATATATATTGTTTTGTACTGTGTCCCAAGACACAAACATCTTCCCTGGTTTTCTTAGAATTGTCCCAAGAGACTTGTTAAAGATGTTTTTAAAATTTATCCACTAACTCCTCAACATTAACTTTATTGATATATTTTGTTTCATTTTTCATTAACAAGTAACATTTCCTGTGACAACTTCCTTCTGGGCAGATGATACAAGTTTCCATTGCACTCTCTGCTACTCAAAAGTGTCAGAGAGATGAGTATTATGGGGTTGAGTATTCTCAAGTTAATAGAGCAGAAATGGTTACACAGCGTGCCTAAAGTCATCCTAATACCTTTATGAGGACACTATGAGGAGGAAAAAGAAAAAGACACGAGCATTTATTAAGTGCCTGCTATGTGTCAGACATTGTGTTAAGGATTGTGCCATTTAATACTCACAACAACTCTGAGAAATAGGTACTACTATTATAACCATTTTATAGTTGAGGAAATTGCAGCACACCTGACTCCAAGCCCAGTGCTCTATCCATTGTGTATCTTGGCAACCTCATTTCAGAAAGAGTCATGGTGCTATATAGAAAAGATAGTAGAGAAAGTACCAGAAGATGCCAGAGGAACACATTAGACCATACAGGACAAAAACGTCAATATGGAATTTGGCTATAGGCCCCCTTCAGTAGCCACTCAGTGTCCAGCAGCTGGAATATTGTTGAAGAATATATGAAAGCATCAAATAGGAGTTGTTACAGATACAACGCCACAATGGAATGTAAGAGAGGTAAGTCATATGTGACCTGATGAAATAAGCAGAACCAGGAGAACACTGTACACAGTAAGAGCAATATTGTATGATAATTAACAATGAATGACTTCCCTATTCTCAGCAATACAGTGATCCAAGACAATTCCAAAGGACTTATGATGAAAAATGCTATCTGTCTCCACGGAAAGAACTGGTGGAATCTGAATGAAGATTGAAGTAAACTTTTAAAAAGTTTATTTTTCTTGAATTTTTTTGTCTATGTTTTCTTTTACAACATGACTGATATGGAAATATGTTTTGTATGACTGTCCATGTATAATCAACAGCAAATTATTTGCCTTCTCAATGAGGTGAAGGAGAAAAGGCAGAGAATTGAAACTCCAAATTTTAAAAAAGGAATGTTAAAAATTGTTTATACATGTATGTATATACATATAAAATTTTATATATAATAAATATAAAATATTTATTTTAAAGAAGTAGTAAGTTAAGAAGTAGGTCAGTCAGAGACTGACCTACACTTTTTCCTTTTGAGACCAAAATAAGATAGATTATTCTTTTCTAATACAGCCTTTGGGTGTGCTTGGGTTACACCTAGTAAAGAAGACTGGGTAGAGTAAGTGGAGATTTGAAATCTCACTGTGTTGACTGACATTCCAAAGTTTTAAAGCTGACCTTATTAATTTTATTTTTGATGTAATTAAGTAAATCTACCATTTAATCTACATTTGAGTAATTCTTTCAGGTTATAGAACATTAATTAAAAATTAATTTAATTACAAATTAATATGGGAATATTCATATGCTAGGAAGAAATATGGAAAAGTAATTAGAAGAGCTGTGATCTGAACATAGTCATTTGGAGGAAACTGTGTGATAGCCTAGACAAGGCTCACATAAAAACTTTGAAAGTGAGTTGGAGGAGTTTGAACTTCTGGGAGCCTGTGAAGATACTGTATGCTGGATAACTATTTTAGACATGAAATATTAGTTATCTGTATGTGTACATGTATGTATCTTACAACATGCACGTTCATTCAAATATAAAAATAAGAACAAAATATTTAAAATGACAAAAATAAACAGTATAAAAAATCGAAACAGAAGTGAGTGCAAGGGACAATGTTGTAAAAAATTACCCTGGCATGGGTTCCGTCAATAAAAAGTTATTTTAAAAAAAGTAACTAACTGAAAATAATCCCATTTATATAACCTGATAATAATACATATTGTAACAAATGTTCGAATATTTTAAAGTAAATCCAATATATAGATTGAAAAAAAAAAACAGTATAAAAAGTAGGTGTAAATTATTTTACAAATAACTATATACTTCTCATATTTACTTATTATTGAAAATAACTAAAGTAGTATGTATAAATTATATAAGTGTTAGCAACATCACTTTAGTTACTATTTATTGGCATCTATACTTAGTTATAATTAGTATGCATTTTGTTCTTTTCTGTTTTCTTCACTATATATCATTTTGTTTAAATTTTCCTGTCAAGAAAAAGATAACAACAAATGTTGGAAGGGATGTGGGAAAACTGAGACACTGATACATTGTTGGTGGAATTGTGAATGAATCCATCCATTCTGGAGAACAATTTGGAACTATGCCCAAAAAGTTATCAAACTGTGCATACCCTTTGATCCAGCAGTGTTACTACTGGCCTTATACCCCAAAGAGATCTTAAAGAAGGGAAAGAAACCCACATGTGCAAAAATGTTTGTGGCAGCTCTTTTTGTAGTGGCTAGAAACTGGAAATTGAATGGATGCCTATCGATTGGAGAATGGTTGGGTAAATTGTGGTATATGAATGTTGTAATGGGCTGAGGCTTGAGTTGATGCACTGAGGTCCCAAGTACGTGAGGCTAACTAGTAATTGGGCTATACTCTATTAATATACATGATTGGATAAAGAATGGTCCCTGCCCACTCTCCGTGCAAGTCCTGATGTGTTGTATAGGAAATGACGATTTTGGTGGGTGGAGGCAGAGAGAGAGACAGGAAGAGAAGCTGGGAGAGATTGGGCCTGGGTTCGAGACTCCGAGCTGCTGGTTGTGTGGCGGCTGGTCAAGCTAGCTTCTTGACTCAGCGGCACACATTGCTATCGCCGATTCTCTTCCACCTCCGATCTTTCTTCACTGAGAATAAAGACTGACGATTTTCCCCTAACCTGAATTCCTGTCTCGTGCTGATTTTAAAATACACGATCTTCACAGAATGTGATGGAATATTATTGTTCTGTAAGAAATGACCAGCAGCATGATTTCAGAGAGGCTTGGAGAGACTTACATGAATTGATGCTAAGTGAAATAAGCAGAACCAGGAGATCATTATACATGGCAACAACAAGATTATGTGATGATCAATTCTGATAGACATGACTCTTTTCAACAATGAGATGATTCAAACCAGTTCTAATTGTTCAATAATGAAGAGAATCAGCTATACACCCAGAGAGAGAACTATGGGAAATGAGTGTGAACCACAATATAGAATTTCTACTCTTTCTGTTAAAAATGCTTACATTTTTGTTTTCCTTCTCAGATTTTTTTTCTCTTTCTAGATCTGATTTTTGTTGTATAGCAAGATAACTATATAAATATGTATACATATATTGGATTTAACATATACTTCAACATATTTAACATGTATTGGACTACCTGCCATCTAGGGGAGGGGGTGGGGGAAAGGAGGGGAAAAGTTGGAACAGAAAGTTTTGCAAGGGTCAGTGTTGAAAAATTACCCATGCGTATATTTTGTAAATAAAAAGCTATGATAACAAAAAATAATTTCCTTCAGTCAACAACATTTATTAAGTAAATCTTTTATACAAGGCACTATGCTTTGATCTGAACAAATCTCAAAGAAGGAACAACAACAACAAAAACTTCCCTTAGGAAACTTAGATTCTAATGGAGAAAACCATGTAAATAATTAGATACATACAAAAGACATGTAGTTGAAATGGAAAAGTAATAGGGAGAATGCACTAAAAGTGAAGGAAACAAAAGTCAAGGAGGAGACCAGGAAAATCCTAGAGAAGAAAGGATTTGAACTGAATCTTGAAGGATGCTAAGAGACAGAGATAAGGAAAGAGAACATTCAAAGTGGGTGGTAATAGTCAATGTAAAAGCATGGAGATAGCCGGGAGGGAGAGTGTCCTCTTTCAGGCTCTGCAAAAAAGCCAATGTCTTTGGATTATAGAGTCCATGATGTGGAATAAGGTATAAGAAGAATAGAAAAGTAGGAAAAGGACCAGTTGTAAAGGGTTTTAAAAGTCAAGTAAAGGACTTTATATTTGATCCTGGAGGTTATAGACTAATACATTGTTAGTGGAGCTGTGAACTGATCCAACCATTTGATAGAGCAATTTGGAAGTATGTCCAAAGGGTTATCAAACTGTGTATATCCTTTAATCCAGCAGTATTTCTACTGGTCTTTTCTCCTGAAGAGACCATAAAAAAGGGAAAAGGATCCACATGTGGAAAAATGTTTGTAGCAGCCTTTTTTATAGTGAAAAGGAACTGGAAACTGAGTGGATGCCCATCAGTTGGAGAATGGCTGAGTAAGTTATGGTGTATGAATGTTATGGAATATTATTGTTCTGTAAGAAACGATCAGCAAGCTGATTCCAGAAAGACCTGGAGAAACTTACATGAACTGATACTAAGTGAAGTGAGTAGAACCAAAAGAACATTGTTTACAGCAACAAGATTATGTTATGATCAAGTGTGATAGGTGTAGCTCTTTTCAACAGCGAGGTGCTTCAGGCCAATTCTAATAGATTTGTGATGGAGAGAGCCATCTACATCCAGAGAGGAAACTGTGGAGACTGAATGTGGAACACAACGTAATATTTTCGCCTTTTTGTTGTTGTTGTTTGCTTGATTTTTTTTCCCCTGAGGCAATTGAGATTAAGTGACTTGCCCAGGGTCACATAACTAGGAAGTGTTAAGTGTCTGAGGTCACATTTGAACTCAGTTCTAACTTCAGGGCTGGTGCTCTATCCACCGCGCCACCTAGCTGTCCCTTAATGGTTTTTTTCCTCTTTTTTTCTTTTTCCTTTCTGATCTGTTTTTTTTTCTTGTGCAGAATGATAAATATGGAAATATGTTTAGAAGAATTGTACATTGTTTATTCTATATTGGATTACTTGCTGTGGGGGGGGGTTGGGAAAGAAGAGAGAAAAATATGGAACACAAGGTTTTGCAAAGGTAAATGCTGAAAACTATCTTTACATGTATTTTGAAAAATAAAAAGCTATTATATGTATAAAAAAGATTCATCAGAAAACCTCTACTTGATCTAAATATTTATATCAGTCTGTTATGCTTCCTGAAATCATAATCCTCAATGCTACTCCTCAAGAGCTATTTTCTTTCTCTCTCTTTTTTTTTTTTAATTTTAATAGCCTTTTATTTACAGGTTATATGTATGTGTAACTTTACAGCATTGACAATTGCTAAACCTTCAAGACCTATTTTCAATAAATCTGTATCTTAAGTAAAAACAAACTAACAAACAAACAAAAAACAAGGGTAGAGAACCTTTAGATAACTTCCTATAGTTAGGCAAATAAATTTAGAATCTGCAGCTCACAGCTCTGGAACCTTAAATACTTTGATATGATTCTATCAAATTGATTAATACTGATCGGAATAGAGTAGAGGTCCAAACGAACTATTTCTCTCAACTGCCAAATTAGAGCCACAGAACTAAAAAATGTCAAAGTCAGAAGAGATCTCAGGACATCACTCATAAAAGGAAGCTGCTCGAAGGGGTCTCAGCCCCTAAGTTTTCATCAGGGATTCTTTTTTTGTTATGCATCCCTTGGACAGTCTGGCCAAATGTAGGGATCCCTTCTCAGAATGTTTTTAAATGCATAAGATAAAATATATAGGATTATAAAGGAAACGAGTTCTATTGAAATTCAGATTCCCATCTAAGTTCATAGATAAGTTAACAGTGGAACTTAGAATTGAATCCAGACTTCTTGACTCCTCATCCTGAACTCTTTCTGATGTTTCAGAGTGTCCTTCCCCTGAGCTACTCCCTTGCTAGTCTTGTTAGGACGGTTAGAACAGAGTGTTCCTTGGGCTTGATTCAAACTCTTAAAAGGACTGTCAGTATGTACACTCTGTACATTGATGAATTGATACAGCTCATGACTAGTCAAAGCAGGATTTGTTCCAGCCTGGACTGCCCTTTGGTGCCTTCAGATTCCTCTAAGGATGAAGAGCATGAAGGACCACACAAGGACATAAGAAAAAAATCCAAAGGGCAATGTACCATCTTTTGTAACTTTGCCCCACGCAAATCAATTGATTGATCAATGTGCATTTACTAAGTTCCTTCTCTGTGCCAGGTACTCTGTTAGGTCCTAGGTGTACAAAGACAAAAATGAAATAGTTCTCTTCAGGAAGTTTACAATCTCTTAGGGGAAATCAATGGATAAGACTAAAAATTTCCATGATGATTATGGTAGGGATGAGGCAGACCTTAATGGCACAATCTACATTCTCCTCCTTTTCTCTGATGTCTGGGGGTATAGGGACATCAGTATAGACCTCACCCTCACCCCTATTAAAAAATGGGACTATAGATGGGAAATGAGATTAATCAGATACTAATCTCACTTTAGGATTAGGTTCTACTTCTGCTTGTCTGTACTTCCTGTACTTTTTTCATCTTCCTACTCAACTTGCTGGGATTTCCAGTTGCTATGATTAATGGGACAGGGAGGGTACACTATGGGAGAAGAAAGTAGCTATTTCTAATGAGGGAAGCTCTCTAATGAGACCAAATGCTTCTGTCTCACTTTGAGGCCAGCTAAAGGCCGCAGAAAAGAGTAGGAAGGATCTAGATCAAGATGTTGGACATTATAAAATGACCATACTTCTCATTGTGTTAAAAGGAGGAAGTACAAGAGAAACAGGTAAAATCCCTATGTGCTACTACAGCATAACCGTGGAAGTGTGTTCCTGAATGGTTTTGACTGTGTTTTTATTTTTGTATTTCCTTGCATCTTTTATATGATCTTATGAAAAATCTCATGCTTTGGGTTGGGCCAGAAGCTGGCTGGGCACAGAGAATTGTACATTTCTAAAACCTGAGGCTAGAGAGTTATGAATTTGTGTCAGTTACAATCTCAATAATTCCTTTTAAGGCCTTTCCTGTGGTCCCAGGCAGGCCTGATTCAGAAAGTGAAATCTTGTAATCATGATCATGGAACTCTGATATCCAAAACAATTTTGTTGTGACTTTTTCTGTGTTTCTCAGTGTTACTACCAATCTGCTCTTAGGCTTCAAGATGCTTCGGGTTTTTTTGTTTGTTTGTTTGTTTGTTTTAATTTCCCTGGCTTTTACCATCTTAGCTCAAAACTTGACAGGCTTCGCTGAAGAAAGTAGCCTTAAAAGTGGAAGTTTTGGAAAGAAATCAGAATTATTCAATGACAGTTGAAGAATCTTCTCTAAAGATACCCTCTAAAAAGCTCTTACAAGATTCTGGATAAAATTTCCCTATGCCCATTTAACTAGCCTCTGGCCTGGTCTCACTCACCAATTTGCCTTCAGAAGAAAAACAGCAACATACATCTATCTAGTTGTGTCAAAATCAGAACCTCCTTTTCTTTCTGTTTTGGAATTTAGGTTAAAGGGATTACAGATGGTAGAAAAGAGACTTAAGGAAGCCTAGAAAGCTTTGAAATCATCTAGTTCATGGTTCAATCTTCTGGAGAGCTATTTGAAACTATGCCCAAAGACCTATAAAACTGTGCATATCCTTTGATCTAGCAATACCACTACTAGATGCATATATTAAAGGCAACAAAAAAGGGAAAAGTATCTAATTATACAAAAACTTTTATAGCAGCTTTTTTTTTTTTTGGTTGTAAGCTAAGAATTAGAAATCTTAGAATTGGATTCTAAGTAGAAATGGATGCCCATCAATTGGGAATGGCTAAACAAAGTGCGGTATGTGATTGTGATGGTATATTATTGTGCTATAAGAAATGCCTAGTAGATCTATAGTCATTAAAAATGTTATAAATCAGTATTGATTAGAGAAGTGCAAATGCCTCATACTTATCAGATTGGCTAGACAGAAAAAGAAAATGGAGTGGATATGAGGAAAGTGGGTGCTAATACACTCTTGGAATTGTGAACTGATCCAATCATTCTGAAAAGCAATTTGAAACTATGCCCAAAGGACTATAAAACTCCATTCCCTTTGATCCAGTAATATGTTTCTTAGGTTTATATCCCAGATAGATCATAAAAAAGGGAAAATGATGCACATGTACAAAAATATTTATAACAGATCTTTTTGTGGTGACAAAGAATTAAAATTTGAGGGGATATCTATCAATTGGGAATGCAATACTATTGTTCTATAAGAAATGGTGAACAGGTAGATTTCAGAAAAACCTGTAAAGACTTACATGAACTGATGCTGAGTGAAGTGAATAGAATTAAGAGAACACTGTACACAACACTTTGTGATGATCAACTATGATAAACTTAGAACTTTTCAGCAATGCAGTGATCCAAGACAATTCCAAAAGACTTGAGATGGAAAATGCAATCCATATTCAGAGAAAGAACTATGGAATTTGAATGTAGATTGAATCATATTATTTTTTAAAATTTGTTTTTTTTTTCCTTGTGGTTTTCTGTTGTTTTGATTCTTCTTTCACATGATTGTTACATGTATAGCCTGTGGGAAGGGAGGGAAAGAGAAAAATTTGGAACTCAAAATTTTATAAAAATGAATATTTAAAATGATATTTGCATGTAATTGGAAAAATACTTTTAAGTGAAAGGGGAAAAAAAGAAATCACAAGCAGGATGACTTCAGAAAAGCCTGAAAAAACTTTTATGAGCTGAAACAAAGTGAAGTGAGCAGAACCAGTAGAGTTGTATAGAGTAACAGCAAAACTGTATGATGAAGAATTGTGAATGACTAAGCTATTCTGAGAAATACAATGATCTAGGACAATTCTAAAGGACTAATGATGAAGCATACTATCTGCCTCAGGAGAAAGACTGACATTATTTGAATTCAGACTGAAGCATGCTATTTTCACTTTCTTTCATACTTTTTAAAAATAGTATTATATTTTTCCAAACTCATGTAAAAATAGTTTTCAATACTCATTTTTGTAAAACTTTGTGTTCCAATTTTTTCTCCTTTAATTGCCCCTTCCCAAGGCAGGAAGCAATTTGATATAGGTTAAAGATATGCAATTCTTTTAAACATATTTCCATATTTGTCACATTGTACAAAAAAACACCAGATCAAAAGGGGGAAAAAAAACATGAGAAAGAAAAAAAAACAGCAAACAAACAAACAACAACAACAAAGTTGAAAATACTATGTTGTGATCCACATTCAGTCTCCATAGTTTTCTCTCTGGATGTGGATGATATTTTCCATCCCAAATCTTTTGGAATTGCTTTGGGTTACTGCATTGTTGAAAAGAGGCAAGTCCCTCACAGATGATTATCACATAGTCTTCTTGTTGCTCTGTACAATGTTCTCTTGGTTCTGATCAATTCACTCAGTATCAGTTTATATAAGTCTTTCCAGAGTTTTCTGAAATCAGCTTGGTCATCATTTCTTATAGAACAATAATATTCCATAATATTCATATTTATCCATTCCCCAACAGATGGACATCCACTAAATTTTCAGTTCCTTGCCACCACAAAAAGAGCTGTTATGAACATTTTTGCAGATCTGGGTTCTTCTCCCTCTTTTATGATCTGTTTGAAATGCAGATTCCAATAGTGACACAGCTGAATCAAAGGTATGCACAGTTTTGTAGCCTTTTGGGCATAGTTCCAAAATGCTCTTCAGAACAGTTGAATCATTTTAGAACTCCACCAATAATGCATCCCAGTTTTCCCACATCTCTTCCTTATCTTTATCTTTTCCTATAATCTTATTATCTTTTGTAATCATTAATTTTTCCTGTCATTTTAGGCAATCTGAGAGGTGTGAAGTGGTATCTCAGAGTTGTCTTGATTTGCATTTCTCTAATCAATAGTGATATAGATTTTTTTTCACATGACTAGAAATGTTTTAATTTCTTCATTTGAAAATCGTTCATATCTTTTAACCCTTTATCAATTGGGAAATGGCTTGTATTCTTATAAATTTCAGTCAATTCTCTATATATTTTAGAAATGAGACCTTTGTCAGATATACTGGAATTCACACACACACACACACACACACACATGCACACCCCTTTCTGCTTTCCTTTTAATCTTGGCTGCATTGATTTTGTTTGTGGAAAAACTTTTTAATTTAACATAATCAATTATCCATTTTTTTGTTTCTTAATGTTCTCTAGTTGTTCTTTGGCCATAAATTCCTCCCTTCTCCACAGATCTGAGACAGATTATCCCTTATTCTCCTAATTTCTTATATTATCATCCTTTATGTCTAAATCATGAACCCATTTTAACCCTGTCTTGGTATAGGATGTTAGATATTGGTCAATGTCTAGTTTCTGCCATACTATTTTTTAGTTTTCCCAGCAATTTTTGTCAGATAGTGAGTTCTTATCTTAGAAGCTTGAGTCTTTGAGTATATCCTTTCTTTCATTTTTATTTAATTTGAGTCTTCTTGTACAAAATGACTTATATGGAAATGTTTTTACATGATTGTACATATATAACCTATATCTGATTGCTTACTGTCTCAGGGAGCAGAGAGAAGGAAAAGGGAGGAATAGAATTTGGAACTCAAAACTTAAAAGAAAACTCAATACATGTTAAAAATTGTTTTAATGTAATTGGGGAAAAATAAAAACATTATGTAATATTGCCAGAAAAGAAAAAGAAATCTAGTTCAAATGCTCCATCCAACCTTTGGCTTTAAAGCCTTACTACTAGGCCACCAAGCTTGACCCAGTTACAGAAAATTACACCACTTAGTCCTGAGAGGAGGATATTTATCTCCTCCTCCAAATCAATATCATAGCTAGAATCTGGTGTTGCATACATGACAGTTTAGATGTGACCTCCAAAAGAAAAATTCTAATGGAGATACATTGAGTGACCACAAGCAAGATAACTTCCTCTACCAATTCACAGGATTGAGAAAGCATCATCCAGAAGGTGTTGCACAGGAGGTAGAGTCAAGATGGCAAAGATAAAGGTGGTGATAGCCCTGATGCCTTCATAATCTCATCTACAATGACCTAGAAAACTGCCCCAACTGAATTCTAATCAGGAAAGCCAAGAAAAAGTCACAGTGAGTTATTTTTCCAGCATTAGAAAGTGTGGGAAGATAGAAAGGTATTTGGACATTTCGGGGCAGGGAGGTGTGGAGCTGGCCACGAGCACAGTGCAACAACAGTTAGAAGCAAAATTGAATCTTGGAACTGGTAGAGAATCAACTCCTACTACATAAAGATGGTAAGGGGATGGAACACTTGGATAGAAAGAGATCTCACAAGACCCTTGTACTAGCACTAGGAGCAGAAAAAGGTGTCATCTGCCAGGTCTTCAACCATTACCCAGTTCTGGTCACAATTCTAGGGCAGATAGGGATGTTGCAGTTCTAAGGTAGTAGGATCCTACTTGAGTAAAGAGCAAGTAACCAGTTCCAGAAACATAGTTGTGTGACTCTGAATCTAAGATCAGAGGAAAATTCAGTTCAGACCATTAGTCTCAAACATTATAATAATAAACTAGGACAAGAAGCCAAAACCAAAAGAGACCCAGCAGTTCAGGAGTCCTCAAACTACGGCCCACGGGCCAGATGCAGCAGCTGAGGACCATTATCCCCCTCACCCAGGGCTATGAAGTTTCTTTATTTAAAGGCCCACAAAACAAAGTTTTTGTTTTTATTATAGTCCGGCCCTTCAACAGTCTGAGGAACAGTGAACTGGCCCCCTATTTAAAAAGTTTGAGGACCCCTGGTTAGTTGCTCTGAATCTTCAGAACATCCCAGAGGTAATTGAGTCCAGAAGCAATTTACAGAAACTCATCCACACCCAAATTAATAGAAGCAAACTTGGTCAAGAATTTGGAGAACACAGACTAGGAAGGCAGTGAACAGACCTCTCCAAAAACAAGCCACTCTGGAAACAATAAAAACTTATAGGTTGACAGCCTGAGTTGTAAAAGTAAGAGCAAGACATAAAAGACAGAAACTTAGGCTAAATATTCCCTACCTCCTTGAGATGAGTAAAGCCCAATACTAACATAAAGTCCAAAGTCAAAAAGCAGGTTGGAAAAACAAACAAAGAAACAAAAAACAAACAAAATTAGAACTTGACTATAAAAAGCCACTATGAGACAGGAGAATTCAAGACACAAACACAGAAGACAATCTTGAAAATATCTTCAAGCAAAGCTTCAAAGGAAAAAAAATGTCCAACACAAGCCCAAAAATAATTATCAAAAGAGTTAAAAAAAGAGATTTTTAAAAGAATAAAGAAAAAAATGCAAACCAAATAACAGTGTTAGAGGATAAATTAGAAACAAGAAATGAGAACTACGCAAGAAAATTGTTATGAAAAGGTGCTCTAAATCACTATTGATCATAGAAATGCAAATTCAGACAATTCTGAGGTACACACTTCTCAGATTGGCTAAGATGACAGGAAAAGATAATGACAATTGTTGGAGGGGATGTGGGAAAACTGGGACACTACTACATTGTTGGTAGAGTTGTGAACTGATCCAATTATTCTGGAGAGCGATTTAGAACTATGCCCAAAGGGCTATCAAAATGTGCATATCCTTTGATCCAGCAATCTATTATATTTCAAAGAGATCATAAAGGAGGGAAAGAGATCCACAAGTGCAAAAATGTTTGTGGCAGCCCTTTGGGTAGTGGCAAGAAATTGGAAACTGAGTGGATGCCCATCAGTTGGAGAATGGCTGAATAAGCTATGGTATGTGAATGTTATGGAATATTATTATTCTATAAGAAACGACCAACAGGATGATTTCAGAGAGGTCTGGAGAGGCTTACATGAACTGATGCTAAATTAAATGAGCAGAACCAGGAGATCATTGTACATGGCAACAACAAGACTATACAATGATCAATTCTGATGGACGTGGCTCTTTTCAACAATAAGAGGACTGAGTCCATTTTTAATGATCTTGTGATGAAGAGAACCATCTACACCCAGAGAGGACTATGGGAAGTAAATGTGGATCACTACATAGCATTTTCACTTTTTGTTGTTGTTTGCTTATATTTTGTTTTCTTTCTCATTTTTTTACCTTTTTGATCTGATTTTTCTTGTGCCGCAAGATAATTGTATAAATAGGTATACATATATTGGATTTAACAAATATTTTTTTAAACTCCTAGATGTACTAGGAGAAGGGGAGAAGGAAAGGGGGGGCAAATTTGGAACACAAGGTTTTGCAAGGATCAATATTAAAAAATTATCCATGCATATGTTTTGAAATAAAAAGTTTTAATAAAAAAAATTAGGACTGACCAAGTAGAAGTTAGCAATGCTTTTTTCAAATGTGTACCATAAGATTCAAGAAAAATATTGGAAAAAAATAGAAGAAAATGTGAAATATAGGAAAAATAATTGATTTGGAAAGTAGGTGGGAAAAAGATAAAGAATCCTTAAACTGCCTGAAAGCCATGATGGAAAAAAAAAAAAGAGTTTACACATGACATTTAAAGAAATTATAAAAGAAAACAGCCCAAATATTTTAGAATTAGAGGGTAAAGTAGAAGCTGAGAGAATACATTGGTCACCTACTGAAAGAAACTCTAAAGTAAAAACTCTCAGAATGTCATAACCAAAATCCAGAATTTCCAGGTCATGGACAAAATACTGAAAGTGAATAGAAAGAAACAATGCAAATATCATGGATCTATAGTCAGGATCACACAAGATTGAACAGCTAGAACAAAGAAGAAGGGCTCAAGATATGATAATTTGGAAGGGCAAAGGGCTAGGATTATAACCAAGAATAACCTACCTAGAAAAACTAAGTACAGTCTTACAGGTGAAAAAAAAAAAAAAAAGGTATGAAATAGAGGATTTTTAAACATTAATGATGAAATGACCACAGCTCAATAGAAACTTTGACATTCAAACACAAAACTCAAGAGAAACATAAAAAAGCAAATACTAGTGAGAAATAATAAAGGACTAAACAATGTTAAGTTGTTTAATTCATATGGGGAAAAATGATACATGTAATCCCTTAGAACTTTATCATCATTAGGGCTGTGAGAGGGAATTTATTTCGACAGAGGGCTTGGAATGATTCTATTATATTGATATTATAAAAAAAAGAATAAAGGGTTTAGAAAGGTATATTGGGAAAAGGGGAGAGGAGAAGGAAGAATGGAGAAAATGGTTTCATATAAATGGAATGTGAAAGGAAGAATACACATACACACAGTTGAGCCCAGAAATTTATCTTAATCAACAAGGAAGAAGGAGGAATGGGGTTAAAAGAAAAGAAAGCAGTGATGAGAAATAAAACAGATTCATGAAAAAGGGACAGAATAAAAAAGAAATTATTGAACATACAATGTATAATGACAAGATATCCTGTCTTGTTAAAATTAAAAACTTATTTGAAATTTCTAGAACTAAATAAGTGAGAAAGATATTCAAATAATTAAACTTTCAAAAGATCTTTGGTAGGTTAATATATTTATATTATTGAGGTTACTAAAGCATAAAACTACATTAAGTCTTTGAGTCATCCTTTATGACCAGTGTAAAACAATTCCATGTGTATGGGAGTAGTATTTGATGCTGATTCCAACAACATCCAACAACAACTGATTCCAACAGTTGTGACTGAAATAGCTACTCAGGATGTTATATCTGAGTAAGCAACCAGGTGCTGCTCCAAGCATAGGGCTGCCAGTTTGAGTGACCATACATGTGTAGTCAACAACCAATAGTCCTGGGGTCCCAAATCCTTTTAGTTCCTCTGCATAAGCATATATAAGACCTACTTGATCACCACATCTCTCTTAGCCATTCTCTTTAGGTGTCTCCCGAGGATTTCTGACTGAGTGCATGATTAATTCCTACCTTAACTCATAATTAATATGGTTTTTGTTCCAGTTTTCTCATAGTATTTTAGGAGTTCCCCTTTCTCAACATGTCCCAGTGAATTACCCATATCCCAACTAAAAGAAGAGTTTTCAAACTCCATGGTGACTATCAAGTATAAGATCAGAATTCTCAGCTGCCCCCTAGTTGTTTTCTGTATTCTGCCTCTCTCATTATCACAGATAAAAATGTACCTGAAGGCCTTTTCCAAAGTACTGCTTGTTCTCATTGTCCCAATTGAGGAAGAACAGGGAAAAAATCATTTTATCAAACTCCAGGTGCCCTATCTCCTCAAGTGCCCAGTGACTAATTTTTGCCTCCTGGCAAGCAAGCCAGGTGAATGATCAACCAATTCCTTTTTCAAGAAATTCACCACCTGTAGTCTTCTTGTCCAACCCCAATTTTTTGTTATGAGCTGTCCCTGAGGCCCTATTTTTCCAGGTATTATCAAATTTAGTACCCTTGTGGTAGTAATTTAATTGACAGAAACTCTTCAATATTTACTAATGGAGAGAAGTGTCATTAGTTGTCTCTAGCTCTGCTCTCTTTTGCAATGTCCTAGTTAGAAGTTGGCCCTTCTGGCTCTTTGAATATGGAGGAAGGCAAAAATAGAGTCTGATTCTTCCCTATCTACCTTTTATTAATATATGAATATTCACTAATGAGTTAGGGATTAAAAAGGTGATGTTTTCATAAATATAGGGCAGATCTAATGGATTCATTGCTGTGGTCATTGAGAACACAGGTGCATCTTTGCAGAATTAATATCAATTGTTCAATGTGACTTGCATTAATAGAACTTTCAACCTGGATAAACATGGCAGCTGCTCCAAGTTTTCCATATGGAAATTTCAATATTATAGTAACTTCTAAAGTGGGGGGGCTCAAAGGGAACACATATGAAACATGGGATCTATTTTGGCTAGAAGTAATAGAGAGTTTCTGGAGATTAAGCCCCTGAACTTCCCTCCTGTTTCATTGCTGTTAAGAAAGCTCAAGTCTTGAGGAATTTGTTTCTATTTTTGTTCTCTGGTATGAGGGCTCTGTTCCTGTTTTTCTCCTTTCTTAGTGGCCTCAGAGAACTGTGGGCCTCCCTTTTAACCTTATTTGTTGACCTGAGTCTGTTCTGATTGGAACTAAGTCAAAAAGCTAAAAGTTGGCTTCTCTCTTTCCCTACGCTTTCCTATTTCTCTTTCCTTATGCTAGTAATTTTTTTTTCCTCTATATACTTTTTATTTTTATTTTATTTTATTTTTTTTAGTTTTCTTTCTTTTTTTTTTTTAATAGCCTTTTATTTACAGGATATATACATGGGTAACTTTACAGCATTAACAATTGCCAAACCTCTTGTTCCAATTTTTCACCTCTTACCCCCCCACCCCCTCCCCTAGATGGCAGGATGACCAGTAGATGTTAAATATATTAAAATATAAATTAGATACACAATAAGTATACCTGACCAAAACGTTATTTTGCTGTAGAAAAAGAATCAGACTCTGAAATATTGTACAATTAGCTTGTGAAGGAAATCAAAAATTATGCTAGTAATTGAGAAGAAAATTGAATCCAGGAAGGCCTTGCTGCATCTAGTAGGGCTAATCCAGTGTTATTTTTTTAATCATGCAGAAACTTCCCTGCTGCTAATCCTCCCAATTTGCACTCCTAATCTAGCTCTCTCATTGTGTTAAAGTTACTCTGTGATTCTGAATTTCTAAAACTATAATTCACAAACTTCTACCAAAATGTTTATCTTTAATCATTAGTGAAACACAATTAGGCATTCATTGAGCTAGTGTTGCAAGAATAGTTGCTACAAAACATTAATCTGGGGCCCATTCCCTCACAAAGCACATAAATGGAAAGACTGGGCACACAGAGAATATGTTAGTAGAGAGGCAGAGACTTGGGAAATACATGTGGCCAAGACAACTATGCGTCTGAACCTGTAGGGTCCCATTGTCCTTTCTCTTCTTGTGGTATGCTTGCTCTGTTCTCTGTAGGAATATGTCTTTATTGAGCATGTCATTTTACTGAGCTATCAGGATCTATTCTATGCTGTGTAACTACTCCTGCCAAGTGTGTAGATCTGCAATAAATCATGGATAATAGCAGGGAGTAGAGAAATCGCTTTTCCCTATCTGAGAGGGAAAAAAAAAAATCATTCCCCTTTAAAGGCTAGATTCTTTTTCTATAATTGGCTCTCTTCTCTGCTGCCAGAAGTCATGTTTAGAACTATCTCCTGTCTTGACTACTATCTAGAGACATAGAGTTTCTTTTACAAAGGACTAATAAGAATATATATGGGCAATCCTTTGGCCATCCATGCTTTACATAAAAATAATATTTTCAAATCTTATAAAAGTGTAACAAGAGTGTAGACATTTCTTTTCCCTTAAGTTAAGATCTAAACCCTTTTTTTTTGTTTCTGTTACACATTCCTCAACCTTCTATAATTTTATCAAATAGACTGAGAGATCAATTGTTCAGAAATATACTTATCAACTCCTATCCCTAATAAAATAAGAATAGTAATGTGCTTTTGATGTTTAGAATTTTTAAGGATTATATTTTTATTATATAGATGTAATGTTTGATAGATATGATTGTATTAAATGAGTTTATTTGGTTCACTTTTTCAGTGCATAGAGGGTTATGGGTCCTCTTCAAGTTTCTAGCTCACCTCTAAGGAACTGAGGTATTGACTTTAGCCTGCATTTTAGTGGGTTCATACACACCATTGGCTGCCAATGATTAGCACCCCTGTTTTATTTAACTAATGAACATGGAGAAGAAAAATATTGATAGGCACTCATCCAGCACTCTCATTTATTGAGGGCTAAATCCTGAAGGTCTTTCCTCACCTTGTAAATTGATGCTAGAAGGGTTTATATAAAACTCAGCATGAATGCTATTCCTGGTCTTTGAGAAGCTTACTTTCCCGACCTCTTATAATTCACAAACTCTAGAACCCATTTTTAATATTTTTCTCCTTGAAACACACACACACACACACATACACACACACACACACACACACACACACACACACACACTGAGGCAAAGAAGTAAAGACCACATTGTCTTTGGATGGAAGACTTTTGCCCTTAGATGGTAATTTCTCTCTCTTTTTAAATTTAAATATTTAAATAAATTTAAAGGAAATAGTTAAACTAAGAAAAGGCCAAGGTTTTTGAAAAACTATTCAGCCAGTAAAAAAGTTGCCTCTTTACCACATAGTTAATAGACTAAAACCAAATATAGGATATCTATATATGCTCCAAATCCATATGAACATTATATCAACAAAGCATTTATTCAGGCTCATAAGGACTGGGGTTTATTGGTCAGTCCTTTCTTACCTGCTTTTTATCGGACTAAAAATTCACTTGATGATACAGGGATCATTTGCTTGGTAGTTCCCCTTTGATTGACATGTTCATTCTTGAACTAAGAAGTATTCTATAGTACATTATTCTAATAATCTCCTTTAAATACTTCCATCTTTTGTGCAAAATTATGTAGTTATTTTGTGGGTGCAATTTTGTTGGCATACTAAGATCAAAGTCAAAAGATCCAAGAAGTCCTGGCACATGAATAAATTTAAGAATAAATAAATAAATAAAAACATTTAGAATAAATTTTAGGATTGTCCCCAGTTTGGAAGGCTCATTAACACCATGTTCTTATATATGAAAACATCAATATACTTGATAATGTTCACATTAACCTCAACCTCAGCTTTACACAGTTACACCCTCTTGATTTCATCACTCACAAGTGTTCCACCTTCATGACCCAGAATTCTAAAATTCCTCTTTCTGACCATAGCCTCCATCTTTCCCTGTGGCTCACCCCTTCTAAAGTTGTTTTCCATACATATTGAAAACTCAAGTCACCTCATTTCTCTAGTCTATCACCCTTACTCTGGTCTTTTATTATTTCAAAACCTTGATCCTGTGGTCCTGACCCTAGGGACAAGAGAAGGAGACCAACCTGAGGTTAAGTGTCAGGCCCCGTGGGGAAGTGGCCACAGTAATCCTAGAACCAGCTGTAGGGCCTGAAAGAATTTAGCAGGGGGCAATTCAGGACATTTACGTCAAGAGAGAATCCCATGGGAAGGAGTATAGCAGACCCTGAGCCCCCACCAGGAGGTAGGGAGTAGGGAACTCAACAAAACACAAGGAGCAGCCTAAGAATCTTGTGACAACAGGCAGTCAAGTCACAGAACATCCTAAAAAGTCCTTGAAATACAGACCCAATCTTGACCACCATAATCAGGACCAAGCAGGGGTGTCTATTCCATTCAGTTCAGAAGAGGAGCCTGACCCAAACATAGGTCCCACAATCTAGACACTGAAGCTGTTGAGATGAACAAAGCAAGGATTTGGCTTATTGGCCCAGTGAATACTATAAAGAAAAACATGTGTTTGAGAGAGATCCAGGAAAGTCTTAGAGGAAAAACATCTTGATCACAAGAACTACAGGAGTATTTGGAAGAAGTAAAAGAAGAAATACAAAACAGACTACCCAGTGAGGAAATAATTTCAAGAATTGATACCTTAGGACAAATAATGAAAAACTTTACCCAGGAACTAAGGGCCCTGAAAATCAGAATGAAACAAACAGAAAATGGTTCAATGAAACAACAATAAATATTTGTTTTTTAAGGGAATTGAGGTTAAATGATTTGCCAGGATCACATAGCTAAGAAGTGTTAAGTGTCTGAGATCACATTTGAACTCAGGTCCTTCTGACTTCAAGGCTGGTGCTCTGTACTTTATCCGCTGCGCCACCTAGTTGCCCCAGCAAAAATAAATATTGAAACAGAATCACAAAATTGAAAAAAAGAAGAAAATTTAAGAAACATATTATCAAAAACAATGGACCCTGGAAACAGATCAAGGAGAGATAATTTGAGAATTATCAGCCTATCTAAAAATTCTAAATGGAAAAAAAGTCTTGGATGCCATATTTTAAGAAATTATGGGCAGAGCCAAGAGGATAGAGCAGGGGTAGCAAGCCAGCTGAACAACTTTCATCTCTAAACAACTCTAAACTCCAAATCAAATTTTGGAGTGGCAGAGCCAACAAAAGGTCAGAGTGACACATTTTTCCAGCCTAAGACAACTTGAGAGGTCTGTAATAACAGTGACAGGCCTTGGAGGCAACAGCAACAACAGTAACAGTAGCAGCTGAGCTCTCAGTTCAGAGACAATAAAGTTTGGACAACTGGTCAGGAAGAGATTCCAGGTGATCCTTTGTTGACTGGGTGTAGTTGACGCTGATTGGCAACTCAATTTCAAATAAGCAGTTCTGGGTCACATTTCGAGGGCATAGAAGAATACTTATGGTCAGTCCCAAGTTGTAGTTCCAAGGCAAAAGGCAATACTAGCACTTGTGGCTACAAGAAAACCTCGTCACAATCACAGTTCCAAGGCCAACGAGGAGCACCAGAACTTGCAGTTGTTAATCAGAAATGTATTGGAGAAAGGGGTAAGGAGAGGTAGAATGGGAAAATTTTTCTTATATAAAAGAGACATGCAAGGAAGAGCTTTATAATGGAAGAGGAATTGGGGAGACAGTGGCAGGCAATGATTGAAATTTTCTTTCATTGGAATTGGTTCAAAGAGGGAAGAATACACATACACACTCAGTTAGGTATAGAAATTGATCTGTTTTGACAATAAATTAGGAGGAGAAGGGGATAAGAGATTTATGGGATTAGAGATATAAAGGGATGATGAAAAGGGAAGGTAGATTAAAGGCAGCACTAGTCAGAAGCAAAATAGGCATTTATTGGAGGATAAAAAGATAAAGATCAACATAAGAAAATAGGAGGAGGAAAACAGTAATTATAACAGTAAATAGGAATGGGATGAGCTCATGTATAAAACAGAAGTGGATATCAGCATGAATTAGAAAGTAGAATCCTGTTATATGTTCCTGGCTCATACAATGTGCTGTATAAATGCTTATTCCCTTTCTCTTTTCAACATTAATCTTCTGAAGTCTTGATTGATTTTTGATCAGAACTATTAAACCTAAGTCAGTGGTTTTTATGCATGAACTTGTTTTTAAAATGTGTATATTTATGTAACTAGATTGTTACTATTATTGGGTTTTTTTTTGTTTGTTTTTTTTTTTTTTTTACTATATTTGGTTTTCCTTTGTAATCCTATGGATTTTATAAAATTGAAAACATTATACTGAGAAGGGATACACCAATCCCACTAGATTGACAGAGATGTCCATGACACATACCAAAAAGGTTGATAGATCCTGCTCTAAACTGTTTTTCATTATAATGTTGTAGTCGTTGAATTGGAAAAGGAAATGGCCAACGACTCCAGTATCTTTGCCAAGAAAACTCCAAATAGGGTCATGAAGAATCAGCTATGACTGAAAACAATTGAACAACAACAGTCATAATTGTTTAACTTGTCCTCTTATTCCCCTTACTCTGCTGGATCATTTCATCCAAGTCCTCCCAGGTTTCTTTGAATTCATCCCTTTCATCTTTCTTATGGCACAATAGTATTCATTATATTAATCTATCATTATTTGTTCAGCAATTCTCCTCACTTTGTTTCTAGTTATTAGTTACCCAGAAAATCTATAAATATTTTGTTCATGTAGATCCTTTCCATTTTTCTTTGATCTCTTTGGGGGAATTTGCCCATCAGTATCACAAAATCAAAGGATATAGTCAACTTCCTGAAATTGGGGATCATAGTTCTGAATTGCTATTTAGACTATATTAACCACTTTATAGCTAGACCAAAAGTGCATTAGTGTGCCTTTCCTTCGATAAGCCTTCCAACAACTGTAGTTTTCCTCTTTTGTCTTGTTTGCCAATCTAAAGAGTTGGAAGTAGAATTTCAGATTTACATTAATTTTCATTGTAATTATTAATGATTTTGGAGCATTTTAAAAAATATTGTGCTGATAGTTTGTATTTTTTCTTCTGATAACTGTTCCCATATATGCCTAGCTGGCCAGAAGATAATGGACTTTGAGTTGTTGCTTGGACAATTCAGATCCAAGAGCTTCAGAGGCAAAATTAGTTTCTAAGTTCTGTCCTGAACTTTGATCTCACCAAGAATTTTTGAATCTTTAGTTGTAAAGAGTTTGCAGAAAACATGCTATGTATCAACTGCCTTCTTATCCTTGTTAAAAACGATCACTTCACATTTCCCCAAGTCACTTTTAAACTCTTCAATGCTTTTGCTATATCTTTATTTTTATCCTCAGGGTCAATTCCAAGAATGAAAAATCTCCTTGTGTGTTTTTGCACACTGAATTTTTAATGTTCTGACTTCCATTTTTTTTAAGTTTCTAGTTATGCTCAGTAAAGTAATAGTGTCTATAGTATATATAGTAACTGTGTATAGTATAGTCTATAATGACATTGCCACACATAAAAGAAATTTGAATACTGTGTATATAAAAGACAATATAGAATCAGATACACAATAGCAATGAAATCATTGCCACGTGTAAACAACAACTATGTAATAAATAACATATAACCACTATCATTCCAAGCATTAGGGATTAATAGCAGTCAGAATTAGTCAGCAATAATAATGGCTTCTTGATGGTAATAATGCATTTTCAGTCATGTTGTACAATGTATTTGCAATCTATGGGATAATAAGAATTGTGAGAAGAATGTTCACAATAGCAAAAGTAAGAAAGTAATAATATTTGTGGTACAACACATCAATCTTAGACTGGCAAGAAAATATTTTTAGTAAAGAGGGGGAAAAACTAAAAAAAAAAAAACTTTCCTACATATACTCTCAGAGTCCAGGAAAGGAATAGAAATGGCTATGAGTTTAATGTTCAAAGAAAATGAGATTTTGAAAAGATTGTTTTTTCATTAATTTTTTTTAAAACAGCTAAAATAAATTATTCTTAGGCTCAAGTAAATTAACATAACCAATTTTCCCCCCAAAACAATAATCCCAAGGAAGAGTTTCCACATGTAACTTTATTTTGCTTCACTTGGATACAGTCAGGAGCAATATTTCATCTACTAATAGCATTAGCATGAGGAGCTCAAAGTGACTGCTCAGCTTGTTAGAGCTGAATCACCACGTGGCACTCTAGGTTTGAAATGCCTCAGTTCTCTACAATAAGCAAAGAAACAGACATCCCATTGAGTTGTTGTATCTGATTGTTCCAAGCCAGGATTGATTCAAGCTATATAGGCTCAGGATTGGAATGAAACAAATCCAAAAATGGCCATAGACTATATTATGCCAGGGGGAGGGAAAGGAGATAAATGTTTATTCTAGAGCCTATTATGTTCTAGGTATCATGCTAACTACTTTTTACAAATATCATCTTATTTGAGATTTACAATAACCCTATTAGATAGTCTTATTCCCATTTTATAGATGAGAAAACTGAAGGAAATAGGACTTAAGTGACTTATCCAGGGTCACACAGTTTTAAACAAATGTCTAAGGCTGAATATGAATGAAGATCTTTCTGATTTTAGGCCTAGTGCTCCATACACAGCACTATTCGCTACCTCTCCATTTAACAAAACAAAGTTTACTCAACAGCAGTAAAGTAACAGCACTGATTGGGTTGGGGACAGTTCTCATTTTTACTTCCCCATTTTCAGTGTTGCCCCTAACATGGTAATATAGGAAATCTATCAAACTGAGGAAAATCATCCATTTGTGTACTGGGATTGTATACTTTAAACTGGCACATAATGATGATGAGAGCAATCTGCACCTAGAGAGAGGACTGTGGGAACTGAGTGTGGACCACAACATAGTATTTTCACTTTTGTTGTTGTTTGCTTGTATTTTGTTTTCTTTCTCATTTTTTTCCTTTTTGATCTGATTTTTCTTGTGCAGCATGATAATTGTGGAAATATCTATAGAAGAATTGAACATATTTAACATATATTGGATTACTTGCCATTTAGGGGAGAGTATGGAGGAAAGGGAGGAAGAAAAAGAAATTTGTAGCACAAGGTTTTGCAAGGGTGAATATTGAAAGCTATATATGTGTTTTGAAAATAAAAAGCCTTAGAGAGACTTACATGAACTGATGCTAAGTGAAATGAGCAGAACCGGGAGATGATTATACACTTCTACAACAATACTACATGAAGATCAGTTCTGATGGAAGTGGCTATCTTCGGCAATGAAAGGATCCAATTCAGTTCCAATTGATCAGTGATGAATAGAACCAGCTACACCCAGTGAAAGAACACTAGAAAATGAGTGTGGACTGCTTGCATTTTTGTTTTTATCTCCAGGTTATTTTTGCCTTTCTAAATATGATTTTTCTTGTGCAGCAAGAAAACTGTATAAATATGTACACATATATTGTATTTAAGATATACTTTAACATGTTTAACATGTATGAGACTGCCTGTCATCTAGGGGAGGGAGTGGAGGGAAGGAAGGGAAAAGTTGGAACAGAAGTGTTTGCAAGGGTCAATGTTGAAAAATTAAACATGCATATGTTCTGTCAATAAAGAGCTATAATAATAAAAAAAAAAGCCTTTAAAAAAAACCCTGGTCCATAATTAGTTTGAGCCTTAGTTCAATGGAACACTTAAATCTCAAAGTCAGTTTTATGTCCTTTTTAAGGGAAAAGTAGCTTGTTATTTAAATAGGACCTTCCAGTCTTTTCATTAATCGTTGTGCTAATACCACACAAGTAGCCACTAGGTGGTGTTCAAACTGCTTTGTCCTCAGTCTTATGTGGAAATAGCTTTTCCCAGACTGCAACTTTTCCCATTGCCTTCCAGGGTTATCTAAAGGTATGACTTAACCTCATAATAATTCACAATTTATGTTGGCTCAAGTTCTATCCTATCCCACTATGATTTTTATTTCTTCTTCAACTTCCTCAACAACAGAATCTGAAATTTACATTCAGATAAAATGAATTCTTTAAGATGATGAAAATAAAATGAACAATATCAACTGTAAAACTCTGTAGTGGAGGAAGAGAAATGAATGCTACTCCCCGTGAGATCTAAAATCTTATATTCTTCCTGGCTGGAGTGCCTTTTGAGAATTTTAGTATCAAAGGTTAATGGCCATGGACTGATTTCTGCTTAAACTCATCACATAGTTCTCTTATTATATCTGGCGAGACCTATAACTAGTGCCACCAGTACTCCTTCATGGGCACATTGAAGCAAATAAACTAAGTCATTCTGTGTTGTATTTAGATATTACATTTATTAGAAAGTTTTTTTTTTAGAAGACAGAAAATGAATATGAATTCTAACACTTGTCTGATAGAGATATTTTATCAATGAGTGTCCCTGTTTGGCATAAAGGATCTAGGACTTATATACTCTTGTGAAAAACGACTAAATGGAAATTTCTAGAAGTTATCCAATATGAGAATACATAATAACATTTTACATTGTTAAAACTTAGCAACAGAGTGTCAAATAGCAAGTTCAAACAAATTGGACCAACATTTACCATCAAAGAAATTATAAATCATCCTTCTAAAGCTTTAAGAATTTGCAAATGACAAGACTTAAACAGTAGCAATGTTATGAAAATAAACTAAATTATATTTTATAATGTGTCTAAAATGTTTTTTTCTTCTAATATTTATAAGATATGCTAGAATTTGTGCCAAGTTTTATTTTGTTTTGATTATTCACTGGTAGTTTATAATTGCAGAAGCTTAGTAAACATTAGCTAAGTCTAATACATTACTTAATTTCATTTATTTATCAATTTTAAGTGCTAATATTTTGCTTTGATTTGCACTTCAGTGTCCTTTTCATCAATTAACAAGAGTGAGCAGTCTTCTAAGTTGTTCTCTGAAGGGAGTATGGTCATATACCTTCTTGGAATTTTCTTTCCATATTTTTCCAAGATTCTAGTATCTCTTTCTTCTTCTTATACTTTTCCCATAAAATATGGTGACAAATATCTCCCTCATAATGCAACATTAGGGCAACCATAATTATTAATTAATCTTCTGAAACTATTGATTTCCATAGTTCATATATCACTGATGTCCTTAAGATGAAACTACTGAAGGAAAAACACATCCCTCTCTAGCCAGTATGAGTCTGTGGGAGGTTTTAAATAGCTAAACTTGTGGAGTTTCTAATAGCTTCTAACTCCTGAACATTTTGTGAAGAACACGCCTGCAAAAGGGAGGGAAGGGATTTCTTTCTTTCCTTCCCCATGGATCATAGACTGTGTGATAGCAGAGTGGATGGTGTCCCATCTAGAAGTTCTGTAGTTTATCAAGTGCAAGTATCACTTAAGAAGAGAAAAGAGCAGACCCTCAGAACCCAGTTAAGTAACCTATCTATCTGGGACAGAGTACCCAAAGGGTGATGTGTGAGTTCTCTCTCTACAAAGAGAGCAACTGTTTCTAGATCCTATAAAGCAAGCAGTTTTGAATTTCCTTTGCCATATTTGTACAATACACAGCTATTTCATTACTGTTTTACTAAATTTGACCATTCTTCCAATGATCACTTTATGAATACCCCTGGTTTATGGGATGGAATGATTTTTTTTAGCTACTATTATTACTATGCATTCACAGTAAATGCCTTTGCTAAGAGCTAATTGTGTCTACTGAATGAATGTTAATGGGAAGCACATCAGTGGGGGCTTGTGAGCTACATAATTTTAGAAAGGTTATCGAACAAGATATATCCTTGAACTTGGGAACAGCAACCCTCTGGTGATACAACCCATAACTGAAAGTACAAATTGGGGGATTAATCCAGAGAGGATGTTATATTTAGCATAATTCTTTGTAGACAAAAAATATTTACTAAGTACTTATTATTTGCCAGATACTGTGCTAAGCACTTTGCACACTGTAGGCTGCTAATAAATGTTTGCTGTATAATACTTACAAGAGAGGAAGGAAAGCATTACATTTTCCAGAATGTCTGGGCCATTAACAGAGCTGAGGTAGGAAAAGACATTCCTCAATATCCTTGAGCTCAATTCCTCCTCTAAACACTCAATGAGAGAACAAGATCTCCCATTCCCAAGGATGTGTGTTTAGGGAGGGAGAGGGGTTTGTGATCAAACAAGAGAGGCCTCTAAGAAATAGCCACAACAGATGCCATGTTTCTTAGTTATATCAGACAATAAGAGTTCTGTCTGGAGCACAGTGAAATGAGGTAGCCTGATTATAGAAACCTGGTAAACAATGGCCATCCTCAAGAGAGTTGAGTAGTACCTCAAGTGATGGAAGCCAAGAGCTACATAGCTGATTATGGCCAAGTAAGACACAAATAGTAGACAGCAGATACCTGCAAGAATAAGCTTTATTCCCCTTATTCCTTTTAAATATAAACCTGGCCCTATCAAGACCATTCCTCTTTTGGAGGCAAAGGGAATGAGATTGTTTTAACACCAGCTGCAGCAGTCCCTTGTATTTTCCCTTTAATTTTCCATATCTAATTGCCAAGGGAAAATAGAAAAGCAGAAATCCAGGAGTTGGGACTTTAAATGTAAAGAGTTGCTTAAGATCATTTAATTTTATATATTATAGTAGGACATTTTAAAACAAAGTAAATTACCGGCTTTGTGGGAAATATTAGATTATGTACATGCATATGCGCACGTGCCCGCACACACACACACACACACACACACACACACCACACATATCCCACACTAAACCTACCTGAAGCATAACATAGACCAGCTAGATTGATTTGGGAGAGAAAGAAAGGTTGCTCTGCTGTCAGATGGGGGACAAGCCTAGTCTGCTGCCCTGGGCAGTGAAACGATCTGGTGTGAGACATAAGAGAAAATCTGCAGGGATGATCCTGCCCTATCACTAAAAGCAGAGGCTTTCACTTATCTGTCATGTAGGAAGTAAATGCAGTTCCTGTCGGATTTGGGATGGAGGATTGTCATTTCCCAATTCCCATTCTGTCTGTTTCCAGTAGTACTTTTCTACCAAAATCACTGGGCACAATTTCTCATTTGATTGACATGTGAATAAGCAACCATTAAAGATTCCATGAAATTGAGGAAGAAGTTAAAATCTCAATGGGATGGGAGAAAACCTAGCCAAGAAAAATTGTGAATTATTATGAAATTAAAACATATCCTTAAACAATAGCCCTAGAAAACACTAAGAAAAGCTAAAATCTGAAAAAATTAGCATTTCTACATAGGAGTGAGAGGTAAAGTGTATTGGGCAAGCTTTGAGCACCACCCAGTGGCTTAATCAGTGTGGTATTGGCAGCATGTACTCCTAATGAAAATATAGGGTCTTTCCCTTAAAAAGAAAATGAAACCAATTTTGAGACTTGTGTTCCATGGGGTTAAGACTCCAATTATTGATGTACCCGCTTAAAATACACAATCCCAGTGCACAAATAGCTAGTTTTCCTTAGGCTTGACAGACTTTCTATTGCTTAGTTGGGGCAAAAAATGAGGAAGTTAAAATGGAAGCTGTGTTCGAATCAGTGGATGCTGTACCTTTGCTGAATACCCTCTCCTTACTATTGTTGAGTAAACGTTTTGTTAACTGTCATTTGGCCTGTAGGGGACTTGTTTCATTCCAATCTTGATTCTCTATGGTCTAAGTCATTTCTGGCCTTGAACAATTAGATATAGCAATCCAGTGGAATTTCTGTTTCTTTGATACTTACCCAGTGGTGTGAGCAGGGATAGCTCAAATTTAGAGTGCCACATGGTGACTTATTCAATTCTAACAAGTTGAGCAGTCACTTTCAGTTTTTCATTGTAATGCTATTAGTAGAAGAAACATAGGGTTTGCCTGTATCAAAGTGAGCCCCATAAGGAAAATCTCACTCAGCATCATTTCAACCTCAAACAAATCTATAGGGTTCTAGGATTTCTTTTCTAGGAAGCCTGGAGCAATCCATGAAGAAAATCATGTTGCTTCCCCTGCCCACAAATAAGCTACAAACTTGAATGCTTAAGTTCTGGAGCACAGTGGGGAAAACCTGAATTAGGAGGTCTGGGTTAATAGGCTTGGTTATGTCACTTACTGACTGTGTCACCTTGAAGCTTTATCTCCCAGGGCTTCAGCATTCTCATCTACATGATCCACATATCAATCTTCTTAGCATGTACTTTTCTTTTACAGTCTCACAATAGTTTTGAAATTGCTGAATATATATTTTCCTCCCTTAATTGAGAAGAGAAATTACCATTTTTAAGGTTAGAAAGAAGCAAATGCTTGACCTAGGATTTAGTTGGTCCTCTTGAATACCTGTAAACCTCTTGTTCAGTTTGTCACCCAAAAGCCAAGGTCACTCATTCCCTGAATCAGTGCTCAGTCATGGACATTGGTTTGAGGGATTCATGGTCATGTCACTCCCTTCCTCAAGAAATAACAGTGGTTTGAACGAATATAATAAAAATGATAATACTACCTAAATTAATCTACTTATTTAGTGCTATACCAATCAAATTCCCAAGAAATTATTTTACAGATCTAGAAAAGATAATAACAAGGTTCATCTAGAAGAACAAAAGGTCAAAAATTTCAAGGAAACTAATGAAAAAAATGCAAATGAAGGTGGCCTAGCTGTTCCAGATCTAAAACTATATTAAAAAGCAGCAGTCATCAAAACCATTTGATACTGGCTAAGAAACAGAATAGTTGATCAGTGAAATAGGTTAGGTTCACAGAACAAAATAGACAATGACTAGTAATCTAGTGTTTGACAAACCCAAAGACCCCAACTTTGGGGTTGAGAACTAATATTTCACAAAAATTGCTGGGAAAATTGGAAATTGGCATGGCAGAAACTAGGCATTGATTGACCCACACCTAACACCTTATACCAAGATAAAGTTGAAATGGGTTCCTGATCTAGACATAAAGAATGATATTATAAATAAATTAGAAGAACATACTCTCATAATTCTCAGATCTCAGAAGGAATGTGTGACTAAAGAAGAACTAGAGATCATTATTGATCACAAAATAGATAATTTTGATTATATTAAATTAAAAAGGTTTTGTACAAACAAAACTAATGCAGACAAGATTAGAAGGGAAGCAATAAATTGGGAAAACATTTTTATATTCAAGGATTCTGATAAAGGCCACATTTCTAAAATATAGAGAGAACTGACTCAAATTTATAAGAATTCAAGCCATTCTCCAATTGATAAATGGTCAAAGGATATGAACAGATAATTTTCAGATGAAGAAACTGAAATTATTTCTAGTAATATGAAAAGGTGCTCCAAAACACTATTGATCAGAGAAATGCAAATTAAGAAAACTCTGAGATACCATTACACACTTCTCAGGGTCAATGTTGAAAAATTATCCATGCATGTGTTTTGAAAAATAAAAAGCTTTAATGAAAACAAAAAGAAATAATAGTGGCTTTCTATCGTCCAGTAAGTCAGAGACTCATAGAGATTAGAGGATTTTAGGAAGAGATTTTAGGGATAGATTATCTAGTCTAATTTCTTCATCATACAGAGGAAGAAAGCAAGGTCCAGATAGAAATACAAGGAACATTCAGTTTAAATTTAACATTTGGCATTTAATGTCCTTTTTGATGTAGTGCCAAGATACCCTTCCAAATTTATTCTCAGCTACATATCTCCTGCTACCTACTATCCTATATATCTCCTCCTTATTTCATTCTCTTTCTTGTCTATGTTCCTCCTTTTGTTCTGTGTTCCTCAACCAGATTGTTCTGTACAACCATTCACCTACTTCACTTTTACCATCCTTCTTGGCCCAGGTCACATTTCATTTCCTCCAAAAAGCCTTTCCTAACTATAGATTCCTCTTTGTATTTCCACTCTTCACTAATTCTGATGAAGTCTGATGCCTCAAAATCTTTTTCTCTCTTATACCTCACAGTGCCAAGAACAGGAACAGCCACAATAATAATAAGTGGCATTTAAATAATGCTTTGAAGTTTGCAAAGCTCTTTACATGCAATAGGAAAAGTAAAATGACCTGCCTTGGTACTACCAAATGGTTTAATCACATCAGAATTCATATCAGAAACTGATATGATTTTATGAGTTGTTGTTCTTGTTGTCTATCCTTTGTTCTTGGAGGGGATCAATGACATCAGGAGAGTGATGTCTTGACTTGCTAGTGAATTGGATTTCAGTGACGCAGGGCTGTGCAAAGTCATCAGCCTCCTTCTTTCCTCTAGCGTCATCTGAGTCCAGTGGCAAGACATAGGTCAGGATGATTGGCAATGTTCCTGGATGTATTCATTACATCAAAGCGACATTATTGTCATCTGCTTTGTTGCTGTATCTTGAGGACCATGAAATCTTTCCATTTGACTTGCAGCTGAAATCTTCTCTATAAAATCACCTCCATTAGAATATGAGCTCCTTGACACTTACATGAACTGATGCTAAGTGAAATGAGCAGAAGCAGGAGATCACGGTATATGGCAATAAGATGATCAATTCTGATGGACATAGTTCTCGGCAACAGTGAGGTGATTCAGACTAGTTCCAATGCTCTTGTAATGAAGAAAGCCATCTGCACCCAAAGAGAGGACATTGGGAACTGAATGTAGAGCATAACATAGTATTTTCACTCTTTTTGTTGTTGTTTCCCTGCATTTTGTTTTCTTTCTTATTTTTTTTTCCTTTTTGAGCTGATTTTTCTGGAGCAGCAAGATATTTATGGAAATACACATAGAGGAATTGCACATGTTCAACATGTATTGGATCACTTGCTGACTGGGGAAGGGGTGGGAAAAGGGAGGGAAAAAATTAGAACACAGGATTTTGTAGGGGTGAATGTCAAAAATTATCCCTGTATATATTTTGAAAATAAAATGTTTTAATTTTTAAAAAGTAAATGTTGAAAATTAATAAATAATTTTTTTTTAAAAAGAGAGAATGTGAGCTCTTTGAGAACATACACACCTCTGAGGGTCAATGTTGAAAAATTATCCATGCATATGTTTTGAAAAATAAAAAGCTTTAATTAAAGCAAAAAAAAAAAAATAACAGAGTCTTCCTATTGCCCACTTGGCAATTTTTGTTTTTCTATTTGTATCCCTAACATTTAGCCCTGGGTTTTGTACGTAGTGTTAAATCCTTTTATTCATTCATTCTTACAACCTATGTAACTACACAAATCACTTAAATTCTCTAGGCTCAAGTTTTCTCAACTGTAAAATGAGAGGTTTGGACTAGAGTCTCTATTCCATCTCTAGATCTAGGATTCACCTTTGAGTAATAGTATTCCCATTTTGCAGATGAACAAACTGAGGCTCAGAGAGGTTAAATGATTTGTCAGTAATCATATTGCTAATAAAGATCAAAGGTGATAGTTGAACCCAGGTCTTCCTGACTCCATGTGCTGTCCAGGACTTTATGCTGCTCATTCTTCATTTCTGAAGATCAACGACATCACAATGTTGGAGCTGGGATCCGGTGTGTTTGGCTGTGATTGATCAGTCCACAAGAGTGGAAGCGACTCCTGATCTGAGCACTCATGTTTTCTCTGTGCTCATGAGAAAAAACTCATGTTTTTTCTCTGTGTGTGCGTAATTCTACTTTGCTCATGAAGAACAGGGCCAGCATTTCCCACATCCCAAAGTCAACATTAAAGTTCTTCAGAGATGCCATGAGAGTGTCCTCATATTCTTCTGACCACAGTGTAAGCACTTATCTTGTGTGGGTTCTCCACAAAATAATTCTTTTGAGTAAGCATGCATTTGGTGTTCAAATAATGTGACCTGTCCATTGGATCTGTGCCCTCTGTAGTAGGCTTGGAATGCTTGGCAGTTCAGCTCCAGAAAGGCCTTCAGTGTCTAGTACCTGCCAGGTGATTTTCAGAATCTTCCCAAGACAATCCATGTGGAAGTGGGTCGCAGTTTCACAGGCACACAATGGGGTCAGCACAGCAGTTCTGTAGACCTTCAGTATGGTATACAGAAGGCTCTCTCCTACTCTTTCTTATGGAGCTTCCCAAATGTTGCCCTAGCTTTTGCAGTATGTACATCAACCTTCTCAAATAGGTGGACACCAATACCGTTGCCCGCCTCCCCCCACCCAAGGATAATAAAATGTCATGGATGCGTTCTCATAGAAAGCACTGACATTAAATAGACTACATTTTCAGGAAAAGAAACAGGCAGAAGGTGAGAGTGATGAAGGCAACGTGAAACACTCTGTGCTGGATCTATTATAGACCCCAGGCTAAACATTGGCACTCAGCAAAAGGGGTGGCCCCAAGGCAAGATGACTATCATGAGACTTAGTATGACCTGAATGAGTCAGGAGACTCAATATGAACAGGTTAGAGTGTTTTTCCCTGTATTGTTGACCTAGAGGGAAGCTAAGTCACACATAGTAACAGTGGAGCAGAAGAGGGAACAGCTTTCAGAGGCCGGCATACAGGACCACATTTGCTTCTCTAGATTAGAACACTCAAAAACATCAGGATTGATTTGGCAAAAATGAAGGGGAAATTCAGAAGCTTCTAAATGAGAAACAAGAACTCTGCAAGATTTATCAGCAGAATAGCTTCTGGGTTAAACAGCAGCATTTAACTCCATCACAAGCAAAGTGCAATGATGCTTTTTTGATAGTTATTGATGGGAATATGTATTGAAGCCCCAGTGTTCCCGTACACTAAGTTCATTCCCTGGAAGGTGAAAGCATACTATTATGTGGTACTTGGATTGTCAATACCCAGTTCTAACTACCTAAAGTCAGTGATTCCCTACAGTGAAATGATGGGATCCTGGAATATCAGAACTGGAAGGAATCTTGGAAAGCAACTAATTCAACTCTCTCATTTTACTGAGGAGGAAACTGAGGTCCCCAAAGATTAAGTTGTTTGTTCATGGCCACACAAGTAATGAATGGCAGAGCCAAGATTTTAATCTAGATCTTTAGACACAAGATCTCAGCTGGCTCCAGGAGAGTATCCAGGAAGGGAGAAGGTGCTGAAGATGATGATTTAATGACCAGACTAAGCCTATCAGAGAAAATGCTGTATACACATGTCTCCTAAAGGCTGAGTTCCCACAAGAACCTGCCAGCAACCATACCACCAGTCTTCTGGGGGAGCTCCTTAGAAAATTCATTTTATGAGGGCCTGAAAATCCTACAAATCAGTTATATTGTATATGTAATAACTAGACATTCCTTTTCCATTCTGAGGTTTAGCAGAGGCTACAATCTTAAAGACTGTTACTGAGCAAGGTTCTTGGAATCTCTGGGCTGCTAAAGCCTTGCTGTGTGACTCTGGGCCGCTCTAAGCCCCAGGTCACCCCATCTTTCCCCACTGTCAATCTTAAGGAGTTCCCTTGCCAAGACTACTCTTCCTGATGATGTCTGTCATAAAGAAGTGTTCCACTTGAGGTTGGCATTGAGGTTCACAGAGAGGGAGTCCAGTGGAAACTACTGACTATCCCATATCCTTTAGGCAGCTCCTAGCCAACTGCTGAAGACATTTAAACCTCAGGAATGAGATCATATCTGGCTCATTTCCCACAGATCCCAGACTCACAGATGGTTGTCTGTATCAGCTGGAGTTGACAATGTTAGCCTTGGAGAACAACCTTTTTAACAAAGAAAACTGAGTATTGATTTGTACAGAGAGACCTATGGGTATTGGGCATGACTGGGGGAAGACAAAGGAAGGTGGAGACAAAAGCTTTGAGGAACTTATATTTTGTCTAGAATAAAAGGGATTGGATACAGACCAGCATATAATATTCATATAAATAATTCCCCAAATCCATAAGCTGCTTCCCCACCTTTCTAGTCTTCTTAGACATTATTCCTTCTGTCTTCCCCTACTCTGTTCCTTGAAAAAGACATTCCATTTCCCAATCAAGCATTTGGCTTGGCCCCCTAGCTTGGAATGTTCTTTTTCTCTTCCCAAGCTTCCTTCAAGTCCCAGTTAAAATTCCATCCTCCGCAGGAAGCCTTTCTGGAACTCCCTTAATTCTAGTGTCTTCCTTCTGTTGATTACTTCCAATTTATCCTGCATATAGCTTGTTTGTATTTAGTTGTTTACATATTGTCATCTCTATTAGATTGTGAGCTCCAAAGAGCAGGAAAATTCTTTTACCTTTCCTTATATCCCCAGGGCTAAACACAGGCAAATAGTAGACAATTTATAAATGTTTATTCACTGACTAATTGAATGACCCAGACTTGGGCACCCAGCTAATTATAGCATTATAGATGTAACCATAAAAAGGCTGAAATTTCTGAGGAGAAGGCTAAAGAAAGGTTGCGGCTGAAGTGACTAGTTGGGAAGGTAATGTAAAAGGCTTCCTGGAAGAAGTAGCCAAATGGAAGAGGAATAAAATTTGTAAACAAGGAGTATATTGCCATAGTTAGATGTTTCAATGTCCAATTCCCTAGTACTCAAAAAAGGTCAAATCTGGGCAGAATAAAGGCTGAATAAAGAAGGGGTGGGACAGCTAGGTGGTGTAATGGATAGATAGAATGCCATGCCTGAAATCAAGAAAATTCATCTTGAGTTCAAATCTGGTCTTAGACACTTACTAGCTGGATGACTCGGGACAAGTCACTTCTCTCTGTTTGCCTCAGTTCATCTATAAAATGAGCTAGCATTCCAGTATCTCTGCCAAAAGAATCCCACAAAAGGGGATCATGAAGAGTGGAGATAATTGAAACAACTAAACAATAACAAAAAGAACGTTCAGGAAATTTGCAGGGAATTGATGGACTAGGAGCCCTTCCTAGTTGGAAACATTTATTTTTCAGGAATAAAGGTCTGATCTATACTGTGTCTTTTATATTTGGACTATTACTTCAACTTCCTCCCCAGTGGTAACCTAGACTGTGCTCCTGAGGCCCATGGCTCTACTAGGCAAGTTTTTGCCTTACTTTGTAGGCCTTTACATTATTGCCCCATTGATTCCATACCTTGCAACTGTTATCCTTTCACTATCCTTTCCGGATCTTCCTTATGCGTAGACTACCGTAATTTAGAATGTAAACTTCTGGAGATCAGGGACTGACTTTCTCATATACATTTATGTTCCCAGTGCTTAGCACTATGCCCTTCCCATAATAAGTATTTAATAAATTCTTTATTTATCTATGATAGCTCCCATTTATTAAAAGGGTACTTTTCTACCCTTTGTAGATTTGTACTATTGCTGGTTCCTAGTAAAATAATTCTAATATATGGCTTCAGTAGTTTCTCTTTCTTTGAATGGATGCCAATCAATTGGGGAATGGCTAAATAAGATATGGTATATGATTGTAGTGTACTACCATTGATTAATAAGAAATGATAAACAGATTGATTTCAGAAAAGCCTAGAAAGACTTATATGAACTGATGCTGAGTTAAGTGAGTAAAATCAGTAAAATATTGTACACAATAATAGCAACATTGTGTGATGATGAACCATGATAGACTTGTAATTCAGTGATCCAAGACAATTCCAAAGATTTGGAATGAAAAATGCCACCTTCATCCAAAGAAAGAACTATGGAGACTGAATACAGATCAAAGCATCCTATTTTCACTTTTTTTGGGGGGGGCAGGGGAATTGGTCTTTTGTGGGGTTTTTCCCTTTGTTCTGACTTTTCTTTCCCAAAATGACTAATATGGAAATATGCTTAAAATGACTGGACACATATAATCTTTATCAGATTGCTTGCTGTCTTAGAGAAGAGGGATTTAAGAGGGAGAGGGAGAAAAAAAATTGGAACTCAAAATCATATAAAAATGAATGTCAAAAACTATCTTTACATGTAATTAGAAAAATAAAATATTATTAAAATGAAAAAAATTTAATTTCTCTTTCTAGGTTATAGGATGATTCTTTAGGTTTGTATATTGTCTCTCTTTTGGGGGGATCCAGAAGCTTCTTCACCATCTTCAGACCAAGATAAAAGGAATTCTCTCCCATCTGTTTAAGGACAAAAGGCATTCTTCCTCCCAAACTTTCCCTGCTTGCTATCATTAACCACACAAGTCAGGATCAGCAGCCAGAAAATGTTCATATGTTTGCATAGGTACTAACAATAATGGTAAGTGTCTGAGGAGCAAATTGTCAAAAAAAAAAGTTGTCTGTAGCCCATAGTTATCCTGGAGGAAGGGACAGGGACGAGGTACATCATACTTACCGTACCTCTATTCCTCCAAGTAGTTCTAGAAGATGAACTTTTTCTATCCCTTTTCCAAATTCTTTTCCAATGCCAAGTTCAAAAACCATAAATCCTGACAAGTAACTAGAATCCTGTATTCCTATGACAATGTTTGCTACCTTGCCAGATAGGAGGTAAAAGATTATAAAAGGAACTCCCCAGTGCCAATCTGCCTCTTCCAAAAGACAAGAGAAGTTCAGAGGATTTTGGATAGACCCTTAAAGAACACATGGTTTTGAGCTAAAAACTACTACTTTAGACATAAGATTTAGAATTAGAGAGGATTTCAGAAACAATCTTCTTCGAGTAACTAATTTTATAAAGGAGGAAATTGCAAACCAAAGACTTGAATGATTTGTCCAAAGTCATACAGGTTTTAAGTTAAAGCAGAGATTTGAATGTCAGCTCCAAGTTTAATGCTCCAAAGAACTAAACTATTCACTTCTCACCATTCCTGGAACCATTTAAGGTTTACACCACTGGGTCTTTGAAATGAAGCCATTTTAGATGGATTTAGGAATCTGACCTTCACTTTCTGAACATTTTAATTGTGTTCTTTCTTATTATCAGCCTTTAGTAGTGGACAATAAGCAAAGAAAAATAATCACCAGCAATGCAGATGTTTCCATTTCGTTCTTTTTTCAGTTGAGGGGAAATTTACAACATGGCACAATAACAAGTTCTGGGTGTCAAGTTTTGACTTTGCCACAAATGGTTGTGTGACCTTGCCAGACAGAAGGTAAAAGTCAAATCACTTTCTCTGGGTTCAATTTTCTCATCTTTAAAATGGGGGGTGGGGTGGACCAAAGAATCATTAAGGGCTCCCTGAGCTCTGATATTCCATGTTCTAAAATCATTTATAGATTTTTGACTTTACAAATCCTTGTGTAACAAGAGTCCAGCTGAGAGGAACTTCGGAAATTACTTGATGTTTTTTAGCTTCCTCTTAAAGGTGAAAATAGTGCATTTAGTATGCAAAGAAAACAAACCTCTATCAAGGATTAACTTCAACCACCAACTTCCAGAGTACATTCTGGGAGAAAATATAAGTACAACCCAGTTGTCTCTAATATTCTCCATCTTCACTCATAGACTTGCATAATAGAATATAAATATTCTTCTCCGAGACTTTCTCAAATTTGGTATTTTATCTCCGTAGTATATTTGGTATAGTATATGCATTCATAGACACTCTCACATACAATTGCAGAAAAGTCAGAGAGAATATCTCCACTGCTATGTAACTTTTATGGAATCTCTGAAGAACCAGTTTTTTCCAACTCCTAGAATGATTGTTCTGAAGACAATAGTGGTACTTATGGAGCTAGTGCCAGGGCCAACAGTGACTGGTGAATCATTTTCAGGTCAAGAATTCATAGAGCCTTAGACGGGGAATGGATCTTAGAAAGCATCTAGTCCAGTTCCCTTTTATTATAGATGAAACAACGAAGACCCAGAGAGAATAGGATGTTAGATCATAGACTTTAGAACAAGGAACATCTAGAACTCACTTAATCCCATTACCTAATTGTACTGGGAAAGAAACTGAGTCTCAGAAATGAAAAAGTAGTAAGTTGGGGTAGGGCCAACCTCACCTACCTGTTCTTTTGATTAATGACCCATGAATTTTTCTAGTTTTCTCCTAAATAGGTACCTAGCCCATAGATAGGGCACCTGGCATTTTTATATTACTGTCAATAAATTTTTTTTTTTTAATTGTAACATGGGCTGGACCAGAATTTTGACTGCTATAGGGATCTCCTAGATGAGGAAAGTCCATCTCCCAACGCAAGTTGGTATCTTCTCTGAACTTTATAATGTTTTACAGTTTCGAGGGGCACAAGGAGGGTAAGTGACTTGCTGGGGGTCACACAGCCAATAAATGTCAGAGATTTGGGGCCGGTTCTTAACTTACTATGCCACATTACCTCTTGCTTTCCGAATAGTTGCTGAAACTGGCTCTCCAATGTCCCCCGGGCCCCTCCTTTTCTCAATATGGGGGGGTGTGCCTGAGTAGGGGTTTCATTCCCTGAACTTATATAGCCCTATTTATGTCATCGAATTGCTGCTTTGACCTAGTCCTTCCCTGCTGACCTTCACCTTTGTTTTCCCCGAAGTGAGCAGCACCCTGTATATAGTCCCCGGTACTTTGGGTACCTAATGAGAAGACAAGACTCGTTGGAAAAGACCTTGATATTGGGAAAGATTAAAGGCAAAAGGCATAAGGGGACGGCAGAGGGCGGAACGAATAGTTTCTTGGAAGAAAGGAACATGAGTTCCTTTGGGCAGACTTTGGAAGATGGTGAGGGACGGCGGTCCGTGGTCACGGCTGAATAACAACAAAACTGACCCTTTCCCCAACCAAAGCTCGGGAACCGCGCCTGCTGGGCTCTTCTTTCGGGTCACCGGGAGGCAGCGGGCCGCCGGGCAGCCTCTCCTAAAGCGGACCGAGCCAAATCGGACGCGGATGAACCAGCCCGTCGGAGTCAGACCCAAACTCGGCCAGAGAAGCGGGCGGGCCGAACCTGGCCGAGGTGAGTCCGGCACTAGCGGCCCGCCCGTCCTGGCTGCGCCGGCCCCTTCCCCGGACCGTTCTCCTCGCCTTTCTCTCTCTCCCCTCCCCCCGGGAGGAGGAGACTCCGCTTCCTTGGTCCCTCCTCCCGCCGCCGCTGCTGGAATCTCGGCTGCCCAGGCCGCCGGCTGCTCCAAGCCCGCTCCGCTCTGCCTTTGCACAGGGCTGAGCCGCGCCGAGCCGAGCCGGGCCAGGCCGGGCCGGGCTGGGAGGGGAGCAAGGTGGTCCAGGTGAGTCGGGCGCCGCGGGGGAGCGAGAGCCGTGTTCATCCCGGGCCATCCCGGAGAAACCCTTCACGCCCCTTCCTTTGGGCAGGCAGGAGTTGAACGCGAGCACTGAAACTTTAAGACCCAGGGCAAGTACGAAATTCCCGAGTTTCGGGGAGTAGGGAGTGGGGTGGGCATCCACTAGCTCAGAAGCTCGACAGTCTCAACTCTCACCTTTCTTCTCCCAACTTTTTTGGCGGAGGTTGGGAGTGGGGGTGGAGTGGGGAGTGTGTTTGTGTGTCTGTCTCCTGGGGGACCGAATACCTCCCTCACCGGCCCTAGCCTGGATGCCGGGGGGAGGGGGCGCCGGGGTTTGGAATGCAGCGGTCCGGGAGTGGGGGCGGCCAGGGGTGGGATTTGGAGCTCTCCCCACCGAACTTAACGTGGTCACCATGGCGAGCGTGGGATAGACTAGCACTGGCAGCCAATCCTCGTGGGGAACCCTCTCCTCTCGGTCTGCCCCCCACTTCGGAGGGGCCAATGAGGCCCTCGCAGAGGGGGCTGGGCGGGACCTCCCGGTGTTGGGGGAGATGGGAAGTCATTGGGCGCTGAGGTAGCGGGAGGGGAAGGGGAGGTAGGGGAGGTAAGGTGGTAACTATCGTGATGAATTAGGAGAAGCGTTGGTTCTGGCCCTAGTGATTGCGCTCTGGGTTTTTGATGAAGATTCGAGTATTGTCTCTTGGAAAAGAGGGAGAATTGAGTGGGGGCAGGAATGCACATCTGGAAATTCGATGCGTTTATCAGAGGCCACAGTAAGCAGGTGGGGGGGGGGCTGGCAGGAGAAAGGCAAGTTGCCCAGTCTGGCTTGAAAGTAGGGAGTGGATTCCAGTTTCTTCATCTATCAGACGGGCATGTAGGGTCCTGCTAACATCGAAACTGTGCAAACGATTTCTAATAACTGTTACGGGTACAGCTCTTAAGTTCTCATGAATTCTCTGATTTGAAGTAACAAATGATCAAACCAAAAAAAAAAAAAAAAAAATCCCATTTATTAAGCCACTCTTGTGTGCACAACATTGTGCTAGGTGTCTGAGAGAGTGATGGGCCTTAAAAAAAGAAATCATCCCTATAGTGTGTGGGGGATCAATGTTACAGAAGATCAATATAAGACCTATAAGCATATGGGATTCTATTTTTTGTGGGCATTTCCTTTGATTCAGGCCCTCAAAGAATTAGAGAAAAGTTGCTGTATCCAAAAAATCCATCACCCTGCAGTCCATCTAGTGATGAACCTCTTGTATTTAGTCTGGCACTTAGAGGAGACACATGTCATCCACTCACCCACTCCCAGTATTTATAGGGATACAGATACAGCTACCCATAATACACAATTTAGCATAGAAATGCAAAAGAAGATGTGATGAAATTTGTGGGAGAAAATCCTTATAGGAGTTCTGAGAAAGCTTCCTAGAAGGGTGATTTACATTATATTTTAAAGGAAGAATAAGAATTCAGCTGGTGAAGGAAGAAAGGGAGGATTTTCTAGACAAAAGGAAAAGGATGAGCAAAAGTACAGTGGTTGGCTAGATGAAGGAGTTTTGTTTGGTGGGGGACGGGGAGAATGTAGTCCAGTTTGTCTGAAGTACAGAATATACAGAAGGGAATAGTTTGAGGTAGAAATGGGAAGACAGGCCACTGTCATATATTATTAAGGGTCTCAGTGCCTTGCAGAGGAGTTTGATCTTTATTCTGCAGGCAGTAGAGAAACCCAGAAAATTTTGAGCACTTAAGTGACATGACTAGATAACATGAACAAGAAAGATCATTTAAAATAACTTAATGCTTGTTTGATATTTTAAGCCTGTCAGAGTTCCACTCCTGTGAAATTCTTCTTCCCTCTTATTACTATTATTATTATTACTCTTTCTTTTTATTCCCTCTCATATATTCCTTGTTCCCAAGAAACTGATCAACCTAGTATTCCCCATATGTGATATTCCATATTCCATATCCTGCCTTCTGCTTTTTGTATGGGCTGTGCCCCACGCCTAGAATTGTTTCCTTCACTTCTGTCTGTTGGAATCCCTACCTTCCTTCAAGTCTCAGGTCACCTTCTGCAAAAGGCCATTAACCTTACTCTGAGGTTTACTATCTTTGGGACCATGAACAAGTCACATAATCTTGTTGAGGAGTTTGGACTGGATGACCTCTATGGCTCCCTTCAGTTTTTTCAGTCTATGCTGCTATACTTTCCTCAGTTGTTAGCCCTCCTTCTCTTCACTAAATTACTTTGTATTTCATACTTACTTGTGTGCATGATTAAATAAGGTAATGTTTATAAATCTTTTGCTAATCTTAACCTACTATCTTTGTTATTTTACTGTTGTTATCATTTCCCTCAGTAGAACTTATGGTCCTTGAGGGTGGGGATTATTTCTGGGTTTTGTTTTTGTAGCCTTATCCGACTAGCACAGTGCCTGACATATAGTAGGAACTTAAATACTTATTGAATTAAGAAGTAAGTTTAAGGGGGAAAATGATGAAGTCATTTGGACATGTTGAATTTTATATATTAGTAGGACAAGTAAAAATATCCTAAAGTCAATTGGAGATGCTCAAAAGAAGGATCAGGACTAAAACAGTAATGAAGGCAAGATCTATAAGAAAACCATTACAATAGTCCTTGCAGGTAGTAGTGAGACATTATCCTCTTATTAGTCCCTATTGGAATAATGTGCAGGGAATTTAAAAGATGTTGCAAAGATGGCATCAAAGAATTTTTTCATAATAAAAGTTTATTTTTTGACTAATCAATGAAGGCAAAGTACAAAGAAATCTCTTGTACGGGATATGTATATCTCTTTTTAAAAAATTAACAGGATTTTGTAATTGATTGGATATGTGTGGTGAGGAAAAGGAAAAATTTAAGGTACAACTGAAGTTATGAACATTAGAAGCAAGACAAATTGTGTTGTCACAGACAGAAATGGCAAAATCAGAAAGAAAAGTAATTTTAAGGGGAAAGATAATGAAATCAGTTATGGATGAGCTGAATTAAATGTGTTGGTGGGACATACAAATAAAAATATCCATTTGGGGTTGTTGGTCGGAGGTCAAAAGAGAGAAAGAATAGGAGGGTTAGAGATTTGGGAATTGTCTGCATAGAAATGCTAGCTGAAGCCAAGGTAGTAAATAAGATTGCTGAGGGAGAGAATATAGCAGGAGACTAACAGGGCAGCTGGGTGACACACTGGCCTTGGAGTCAGGACAACCATTCTCAGAGGCATAGTAGCTGTGTGATTCTGGCAAATCGCTTAGAGACAGACAGAGACAGACACACACACACAGAGAAACAGAGGGAGAGACAAACAGAGACAGGGAGAGACATAGAGAGACACAGACACAGAGAAACAGACAAACAGACACACATACGCCAAGAAACAGAGGGAGAGATAGGCAAACAGAGACAGAGAGAAACAGGGAGAGATAGAGACACACACAGAGAAACAGAGGGAGAGACAAACAGAGACAAGGAGAGATAGAGACACACACAGAGAAACAGAGAGAAACAGAGACAGGGAGAGACATAGAGAGATAGACACACACACATACATACAGAAACAGAGAGAAAGACAGACAGAGACAGGGAGAGACAGAGAGAGATAGACACATACCAAGAAACAGAGGGAGAGATAGGCAAACAGGGACAGAAAGAAACATAGAGAGACAGAGACACCCATACAGAGAAACAGAGGGAGAGACAGGCAGAAAAACAGAGAATGAGAATGAATATGGCCAAGAACAGACCACTAGAAACCTACATTAAGGGATTGAAAAAGTAAGGAACAAATGAAAAACACCGGAATGGTTAGAAAGATAAAAGGAGGATCAGGAGAGGGTGATGTCTCTCTCAGAAGCCAAGGGAGACCAAAGTGTCCAAGAAGAGGAAGCAATCATCAGTGCCAGAAAGCCACAAAGAGGATAAAGGTAATTTTTTAAGGCCATTAGATTTAGTCTTCCAGACCTTTTGTCTTTAGAGAAGTTTCAATAAAGTAGTGGTGGTGGAAGCCTAATTTTAAGGGGTAAGGAGAGAGTGAGAAGTGAGGAAATAAAGCTGTCAGGTTTTATTCTTTTCAAAAAGTTTAGTAGAAATCAAGCAGAATTTGTTGTTGTTCAGTTATGTCCGACTCTCTGTGACCTCATTTGAGGTTTTCTTGGCAAAGATCCTGGAGTGGTTTGCCATTTCCTTCTCCAGCTCATTTTTACAGATGAGGAAACTGAGGCAGACAGGGTGAAGTGTCTTGCCCAGGGTTACACATGCAGGAAGTTCCTGAAGCCATATTTGAACTAAGGAAGGGAAGTCTTCCTAACTCTAATACTCTATCCACTGCAACACCCAGCTGGATGAGATTTAAAAAGGCTAAAGCAAAGTTTCCTTTTATTGTGATTTGGGACAATCTGAGTATATATGTGGGTAGATATGGGAAAAAATGACAAATGAAATGATATTGCTGGAGCAAGGTTTTAGAGGAAAGAAGGTAGAATGAGATCAAGGGTACAGTTAGAAAGATTAACTTGACTCTTAGTAGCATCATATGTCTTTAGTTGAAAAGGACCTCAGAAGTCATCTAATCCAATTCATACCCAAATAAATACCAGTGCATCGATGCACCTAACAAGCGCTCATCCAATTTCTGTTTCAAGACTTCCAATGACAGCACACTCACTGCCTCCAGAAGTAGCCTTTCCATTCTTGGATATCTTTAAAAGTTAGGGAGTTTTTTCCTGACATTAAACCTAAATTGGTTTCTTTTAACTTCCACTCATTTCTCCTGGTTCTGCGTTTTGGAAGGAAACAGAACAAGCCCTTCATATCCTACCTCCATCCCCCATAAATCTCAATGGCACTTCAACCATGAACTCTTTCACCAACTCTCCTGATTTCCTTCTAAATAAATCTCCAGCTTATCAGTGTCCTTCTTCCCTCCCTTCCTTATTTCTTTCCATCCATCCTTCTTCCCTTTTTCCTTTCTTCCTTCAGGATGGAAGTATAGGAACCATTCATTGACCCAATCCCACTGCTGATTATCACAAAAACTTTGACTTGCTCTATTTCCAAGCTATACCACTTCACCACTTTTGGTAGACTATGGATCCCTGTCTCAGGAGCCTAGCATATTGGTACTGTCTGGCACCAGTACCACCCTAGTGCCTGATTGGTTTTAGCACCATTGTATCTCAGAACTTCCAAACTCAAGCAGTGTACCAAGCTTAGATTCTCCAGTAGTGGGAATCACAGTTTCTTCACCACAGCCATTTCAGTGTTATTTCTAACACATGCTACCCATAACTGAAAATAAGGTTGCAGACATAGTCTGACCAGGACAGAATACTGAGGGACTAGTTATTTGTCTCCTTATTCCTAGATGCTATCCCTCTCTTAAGAAGGTTGAACTGGATTTCTAAGTTTTCTCCTTTAGCTCTTACGTGCTGTGATTCTGTACTTAAGCTGGTTAGGTGGGGATTCTGGGGAAGAGTACAGCTCATGGACCAGGGTGGGGGATGTAGTACCAGGATCATGGGTTCAATACTCATGTAAGCTAGTTCATTTTATATTTCCATGACCATAGACTCTAGGTGATGCAGTAGATGGACTCAAGAAGGCTTAAGTTCAACTCTTACCTCAGATATTTGTTACCTTGTGACCCTAGGCAAGTCACTTAACCACTTGAAGCAACAATTTCTTCATTTATAAAACAAGGATAATAATTGCACCTACCATAAGACTGTGGATCAAATAAGATAATATATGTCTGACACTTTACAAACCTTAAAGAGTTATGTAAATACTAACTAAACTCTTAAACAGCCTTTCTGAAATCCTTTTTTACAAGGAAATACTAGATGAGAAAATTGGGAGGTATCTGTGCAAATCTGTTCCAATAGATAGGCAAATCTATGCCTGTTGCACCAAAGCCCCTGAATGCTCAAGTATTGCTTAGTCTTAGAGATACCTTTGAACTGGTTAGCCAAGAGGAGTAGAGTATAGAAGGCTTTCCTGATGTTCAGAAGATCCACTAAAGAAGGCCCCTAGGGGGGAAACTGCCTTGTAGACTGCCCTACTAATCATAAAGTGGACAAAGGAATTGCTCTGCTCCATAAGCTGGGCTGGCTTCTGTGCCTTCCCGCCATGGTAGTGTGCTCATAGCCTTGAATTGGTCCATAAGACATGTAGGAGGTATCTGGGAAGGATGGGACAGGATACCATCTTTCTGGGTCCTAAACTGAGCTGCTTGCCTCTGTCCCAGTAAGGAAGGAGACAGAAAGTGGAATCATGTGATTTTGGGTTGAAAGAACTAGAAATAGAACAAAATTTATAGGCAGCATAATAAATATTTCCCAGTGTCTGAAAAGGGAACAAATGTGATCTAGAGGGCCAAACTAGTAAAGCAGAAGTTATATGGAGGCAGATTTCTTACCTTTATATCCCTAATCATAGTATTTAGAGCTATTCAAAAGTGGAACGGGCTGCCTTATGGAGTATTGGGTTCCCCATCATTGCAGATCCTCAAACCAAGCAAATAAGCCACTTGTCGAAATTGTTATGGAGGGTTTCCTGTTCAGATTTGATTGGACTAAATGACCTCTGACATATTTTTTTTTAGGTCTGGGGTTCTATGTCCCCTCTGACCCAGTCACCCTTTAAGGCACAGGCCAGAATTCCCTTTCTAGGCTCTTGGGTCTCCACAGTTACCCAAGCCCAGCCTGCAGGTTATATGAAAAAGGCTTCCTGTGGGCTGACCATTCTCTATCCCCCTGTACTTATCCAATTAAAGCAGCCTCCTATTGAGGTTTCCTGCAGTGGCTCACCAGCCTGGCAGGCCCAGCAGGCCTGTGGCCACAGGTCTGTCTAAAGTCCTCCCCCTCTCATGGGGCGTGTGGCCTCCAGCTCTGTACTGGAGCAGTCTTGGTGCGGAGTTGCTGGGGTGGTAAGGCAGAGTGTGTCTGTCCCTATGCGGAAACACATCGTTCCTTGGAAGGCATGAAAAAGGAAGGGATTCCTCTTAATCAAGAAAATGGGTAATATGGAGTGAGAGGAGATTGCAGATCCTGGCTGAAAGGCTCTTCCCAATCCCCATCATTACTGTGGGTAAGTATTTAGTGGTTAGTTAGAGCCTCATTCGGAGTCTGTGAACAAGGGTTCAGTCTTTGTGTGGGCCTGCCCCAGGGCCACAATCTGTCTCTCCAGCTCTGACCACAGGTGCTTTTCGATTCCTCAAATTGTGTGTTAGACTCAGGAGGAGGAAGTTTAGAGAAGGCAGGATACCTGCCCTCACGGAGTTTATAGTCTGGCAAGTCAGACCTAGAAAATCATTCAATACATGCTAGCCATCTTCAAGCATCTGTCATATGCAAGAATTATTAGACCGAATACTCTTTTTTGGCCCCTGATAGTGGAACCAGAAGCAGTGATCAGAAATTTCACAAGAGGAAAAATTTGACTTGATATCTGGAAGAACCTGCTATCAATGAAAGCCTCCCACTAGTGGGATGGGCTGCGTCTGGGGGGCTGTCTCAGTGGAGGCCTTTGAGCAGGAGCTGGATAACTACTTGGGGGTGGGTTATAGAAAGGGATCCCCTTTTTGGGGCAGGTTGGACTAGAGAGCTGCTGAGGTCTCTTCCAGCTTTCCGGTTCTGTGACCTGGATCTCGGGGATTGATATCCCCCCAGCAGAGCAGATCATAACGTACCCATGACTTCTCATCTGCACAGTGTCCACGTCCCTCCTTAAATCTTCCACAGAGAGTCTACCGACTGCAGTGGCAACTTCCTCTTTGAAGATGCAGCTCTTGGCTCTCCTTCCAAGGTTTTGGTTGTATCCTCGATGTCTAGCATCACATAACATCTGGCTCTTAGGAATGCTTAATAAATGCTGTTTGACTGATTCTAGTCCTTCTTAGGGTCATGGATTTAAAGCAGGAAGGGCCATCTGGTCCAGCTGCTTTGTTTTACAGATAAGAAAATTGAGGCACAGAAGAGTTAAGGGACTTCCTTGAGGTCACGCAGTCAGTCATCTAGCATTGATAGCATCCGGCACTGTGGTAGGTGCTTACTAAATGCTAATTGATTGACTGACTGTGTGGCAAGTATCAGAGCCTGGATTCAAATCTAAGTCCCCTGACTCCAAAGCCCATACACGTTTCACATATCCTCAATAAACATCAAGACATTCTTGATGAAATCTTTTATAATGGTTGTTTATAAGTTATCAAGCCTTCCCTCATTCACCCTGTCTTTGAATCATCTGCAGTTGTGATTCTTATGGAATTCAGCTGTTGCATGATTCATCATCATAGCTGATTTTTACATAGATCTTAAAATTTTCAAAGCATTTTATGTGTATTTTCTCCTTTGATTTTTCACCATAAGTGGGTCCTGCTGTTGTTATTATTTAGTCATTTTCAGTTGTGTCCAGCTCTTCATAATTCCATTTGAGGTTTTCTTTGCAAAGATAGTAGGGTACGTTTACTATTTTCTTCTCCAGTTTATTGTACAGATAAGGAAATAAGGCAAACAGGGTTAAGTGACTTGCCCAAGGTCACACAGCTAGGAAGTATCTGAGGACACATTTGAACTCAGAAAGATGAGTCTTCTTGAATCCCACGGTGCAACCTAATGACTCCAGATCCTAGTATCATCCCCAGTTAACTGATGAGCAAACAGGGCATTGAGAGGTTAATGGTATTATCCAGATTTATTATTTTTTTTTCTCAATAGTATTTTATCTCTTCAAATACATATAAAGATAGTTTTCAACATTCATTTTTGTAAGACTTTGTGTTCCAAAAATTTTTTCCTCTTTCCTTTACCTTCACCTTCCCCAAGACAGCAAACAGTCTGATATAGGTTAACATACAATTCTTTGAAATTTATTTCCATATTTGTCATGTTGTACAAGAAAAATCAGACCAGAAGGGAAAAACATGAGAAAGTAAATGTAAACAAACAAAAAAGGTGAAAATATTGTGCTTTGATCCATATTCAGTCTCCATAGTTCTCTCTCTAGATCCAAATGTCCTTTTCCATCCCAAATCTTATTTAGTATTGTCTTGGATCACCAAATTGCTGAGAAGAGCCAAGTCTCTCATAGCTCATCCTCACATAGTGCTGTGTTACTGCATACAGTGTTCTCCTGCTTCTGCTCACTTCACTTAACATCTTAATAGGTTCTTATATATAGGTTCTTCTTTTCAGACTTTTCTGAAGTCAACCTGCTCATCATTTCTTATAGAAAAATAATATTCCATAACATTCATATTCATCCATTCCTCAATTGATGGGCATTCACGCAGTTTTCACTTTATTATGAGGAAGAATTTAAACCCAGGTTTTCCCAGTCTCAAGTCCAACACTCTATTCACTGTGCCATATTACTAATCCGAATAGCTAAATGCATGACTGGCATAATCCTGGAGATTTTTTTAAATAGACTTTTAATTTTTAGCTTTTTAAAAACCATTTTAATTATTTCTTAGAGTTTTTAATGACTTAATTTTTCTAAATTACATGTCAAGACAATTTTCAACATTCATTTTTGTGAGATTTTTGAGTTTCAGTTTTTTTTTTCTCCCTCTTTCCCTTAAATCCCCCTTCCCCAAGGCAGTAGGCAGTCTAAATGTTTTGATCTGTATTTAATCTCCATAGTTCTTTCTCTGGATGAGGATGGCATTTTCCATCCCAAATATATTGGAATTGTCTTAGATCATTATATTGCTGAGATGAGCTAAATCTATCATAGCTGATCATTGCACAGTTTTATTGTTACTATATACAATGTTCTTCTGGTTCTGCTCATTTCACTTAGCATCAGTTCTAATAAATCTTTCTAGGCTTTTCTGAAATCCTCCTGCTTATCATTTCTTATAGAACAATAGTATTCCATTAATTCATATACATTCATATACAATAACTTATTCAACTATTCCCCAATTGATGGATGCCCACTCAATTTTCAATTCCTTTCCATCACAAAAAGATCAACTGCAAAAATTTTTGTACATATAGGTCTTTTTCCATTTTTATAATCTCTTTAGTATTCAGGCCAGTAGTACTGCTGAATCAAAGGATTTCACAGTTTAATAGCCCCTTGAGTATAGTTCCAAATTGCTCTCCAGAATGGGTAGATCAGGTCACAGCTCCAACAATGATATATTAGTGTCTTAGTTTTCCCAAATCCCCTCCAAACTTTATCATTATCTTTTCCTGTTATTTTAGCCAATCTGATAGGTGTGAGAGGTGGTACCCCAGAGTTGTTTTAATTTGCATTTCCCTAATCAATAGTGATTTAGAGCATTTTTTTGTATGACTTAGATTGTTTTAATTTCTTCATCTGAAAATTGCATGTTCATATTCTTTGACCATTTTTAATGGACTTTTGAACATTTATGAGTCCTAACGACCATAGGGATTAGTTAATGAAATACCTGCCCTTTCTCTTCAAAGAGAAGTAGGGAACACTAGGGAAAAATGTTATGCACGTTGTCAGGCAAAGTCGCTTTATCAGATATTTTTATCTGTTTTAAAGCGTTGAATGTGACTGAAATGACTGAATTAGCACAACAGAAATTAATAGATAATCTTTGAGAGTTGCCATAACTAAAATTTATATCACTCAGCAGCCATCCTGAGGTTCTCTGATGACCACAATGCAGTCTGTTATTGGGCCCTTATTTGAAATCTTTCCAGCATCGTAGGACCTGTGAGTTTGTCTTTAACTTGCTATAGACTTGGACCACTCAGGGTCACCTCTACACCATGATGAATTAGGTCTTTGTCAATCAAGTACCTCAAATCCTCAAATGGATCTGAAATCTTATCTCATTAAGAGGCAGCGTAATATCATGCAATGGATAAAGAACTGGACTTAGAATTAAAAAAGATGGGGTTCAAATCCCATCTCAGACACTCATAACACATGACCACAGACAAGTCATTTAACTTCTGGTCTATTTTCTTATTGTTTTTAATAAGACAGTTTGTCTCAGTGGCCTCTGAGGTCCATTCTAGTTCTAAATTTCTAAATGATGATTGGTTGCAACCCATTCATCATGTACAATTCTTATTTATGTCTTTTCACAAGTTCACTAGAAGGGGTGCATTTAATGTGTCAGAAGTCTTTCTCTATTTAATAAAAAATAATATATGGCATAGGGCAACTAGGACAACAAAGTAGTAATAAAAACCATTCCAAAGAAAAAGAAGAGCAAGGAGCAAAATGGCTGTCTGATGAGGCTTTATAAATAGCTGAAGAAAAAAGAAAAATAAAAGGGAAAACAGGAAGGAAAAGATATACCTAACTGAATGCTGAATTCCAGAGAATAGGAGAGAGAAGATTTTCTTAAGTGAATAATGCCAAGAAATAGAAGAAAACAATAGAATGGGAAATATAAGAGTTCTCTTCAAGAAAATTAGAAGTATCAAGGGAATGTTTTATGGGAAAATTGGGCATGATAAAAAACAAAAATGGTAGGAATTTAAGAAGCAGAAGAGATTAAGAAGAGGCAAAAATACAGAAGAGAACTATGCAAGATTTTAACATCACTAATAACCATGATGGTATGGTTACTGATCTTGAGTCAAACATTTTGGAGAATAAAGTCAAGTGGGCCTTAGGAAGCATTGTTAACAATAAAATTAGTGGAGGTGATGGAATTCCAGCTGGGCTATTTAAAACCCCAAAAGATGATGCTATTAAAATGCTTTACTCAGTATGCCAGCAAATTTGGAGCAACCGCCACTGAATTAGAAAAGACCGATTTATAATCCCAATTCTAAAAAAAGGCCATGCTAAGGAATGTTCAAATTACAATTGTGCTCATTTTACATGCCAGCAAGATTGCTTATGATTCTGTAAGCTTGTCTTCAGCAGTACGTAAATTGAGAATTACCAGAAGAACAGGCTGGTTTCTGAAGAGGCAAAGGAATTGGAGACCAAATTACCAACAGTCTCTGGATTATGGAGAAAGCAAGAGAGTTGCAGAAAAACATCTCCTAAAGCTTCATTGACTACACTAAAGCCTTTGATTGTGTGGATCACAACAAAAAGTGGCAAGTCCTCAAAGAGATCAGAGTATCCAATCATCTTACTTGTTCTTCTCAGGAATCCATATGTGAGCCAACCATAGAATAACGGATTGGTTAAGATGGAAAGAGTGTGACAAGACTGTATGTTGTCACCTTTATTTATTTATATGCAGAGTGCATCATGTGAAATGCCAGGCTGGATGAATCAAAAACTAGAATTAAAGCTGCTAAGAGAAAGAACAATCATCTCAGACATATATATGATACCACTCTGATGGCACAAAGAATTAAGAAGCCTCTTGATGAGCATGAAAGAAGAAAGTGTAAAAGATGGCTTGAAGGTTAACAAAAAAAAACAACTGTCCCATCAATTCCTAGCAAATAGACGGAGAAGAAATGGAAGTAGTGTCAGATTTTATATTCTTGGTTGCCAAGATCACTGCAGAGCATGACTGCAGCCTTGAAATTAAAAAATGTTTGCTCTTTGAAAGGAAAGCAATGGCAAGTCTGGACAGCAGAGACGTCATCTTGTCAACAAAGATCGACATAAGTCAAAACTATGATCTTTCCAGTGGCAGTATTGGCTGTGAAAGTTGGACACTAAGGAAAGCTGAGTGCTGAAGAATTAATGTTTTCTGATTGCGATGCAGGATACTAATGAGAGTAAGCAAGGAGATCAAATCAGTCAGTGGTTAAAAAGAAGTCAATTCAGATTATTTACAGGGATGTCAAATGTTGAAGCGAAAGCGTAAAAAAGTATTTAAACCAAAATAGGCCACATGAGAAAACAGGATTTATTGGAAAAGACCCTTGTTGGGAAAGATTGAAGGCAAAAGGGAAAGGAGAAAGCAGAGCATGAGATGCATGATGTCATAGAAACAATGAACACAAATTTAGACAGACTTTGAGAGATAGTGGAGGATAGAAGAGCCTGGCTTGTCGTGGTCTATGGGGTCATGAAGAGTGAAACACGACTGCACAACAAGAGCAAACAACATATGGTATGCCTTTCTAAGACTCACAGCAGAGCCCATAATTGGAGGCAATCAGGTCCAAGAGCCAGTGGAAACCCAGAAAATCATTTAATAGATAGGAAGAGCTTATTCTTATCTATGGGCTTGTTTTCTTTCCCCCAAAACCTGATTCTCTTATATACTCCACAAATCTCTCTGTTGCACCACCATTCACCTATCCTCCTCACTGGAAGAATTTCTGAAGACTCCGTCAGCTTCCAGAAAAATAAGGCACATTTCTTCCCTTTAAAGCTTCTGAAAAAGTTTTGAAAATTCTTGTTAATATAGTTACTAAAGCAATCAAGAGAGAAATGGTCAATAAGCATTTATTGGTTTTCTTTTTTTTTATTGGCTTCTGTGAGCTTGGAGCACTACTAACTGCTAGGAATAAAAAGAAAGGCAAAAAAAGGTGGTTGTCACTACCCTCTTGGTGATCTATATCTCTTCAGCTCAATCCAACAAACATTTAAGTGTCACACAGTAGGTACTTAGTGAATTTTTGATTGATTGCTGATAATTTTCAAGGACACTGTGAATGTTAAAAGACAAAAAATTTTTCCAACCCTCAAGAAGCTTACATTCTACTTGAGGGATACACGACATGCAGACAAGTAAATGCAAGATAATTTGAGAGAGACAGAACTCTCAAGTGAGGAGGGAATTCAGAAAGATCTGTCTGTAGGAGGCAGCTGTCTGAGGGAAACAGCTCTTAAGAGGCAGAAATGTAGAGATCACATTCCAGTTATGATAGAGAGACAGACCGTGAAGAAGCAAAGAACAGGAGAGGGGAGGTCAAGTTTGGGGAACATCTCCAACACTAGTTTTAGAGGAAGAAGGGAGAAATTAGAGAAGCCTTTCCGGAGGAGCTGGGATATAAAGAATGGATAAACTTGAGAGGAGGGAGAAAGGAGGGAACTGTGGGAACAATGACATGGGAGTGGGAGAATATACATATGCCTCACAAATAGTATGTAGCTTATGAAATAGTCCAAGTACCTAGATTATAAAGGGAAGTTCATGTGTAATAAGTCTCTAAGGGTAAGCTGGGGCCGTATTCTGGAGGGCTTTAAATAACCGTCTCTTGTACTTCTTTCCTTTCCATCCTCTCTGCTACCAGAGTGCTGGGCCTGGAGTCAGGAATACCTGACTTAAAATCTAGGTTTGATACGAAGTCCATCCTTTGAAGTTCCCATAGACAAACGAGACCTACTGGGAAGTAAATGATTAGCCCCCTAAGCCCGGGACCTTGTTACTCAGACAGAGATGTAAATAGCTGAGATACACATCAGAGTAAAGTGTATTATACCATTGTCTCAAGTGTCTTTCTCTCACATGCCTTTAGTCTCCCTGTGGCCCCTTTTTCCTGTCTGAAGTTCAGAGGTTTGCCTTTAACCACTGAGGAGTGTTTGCATTTTGTTTCAGTCGCTAGATTTCCAATTCATAGCATTACCAAGTGTGTCTCTGCTATTAATAATAGAAAAGAGACGTTGGCAGCTGAGTTACCGTAAGATTCAAGACCTGGGATGGATTCCTACCTCCTGGCCCTGCACACCACCTCATCCGGAAGGCTCCTGCTGCCTTCTCTCCCCCAAAGGCCTTCACATCATAAGCCCTGCCACAATTCCTTTACCAAAATGCCTTAGCCCCATTGCTATTATCTTAGCCCTTCCCTGCTAGGCTGTAAGCTTGCCTCTCCCTTTGTCATGGGGCTTTACATGTAGTCGAACTTCATGGATGTTCTAGGAACCTGGAGGAGCGGCCGGCTACCAGGGACGTGGGACTGGCTTATGAGACTCCGGGCGAGTCATTTAGTATTTGGGGCCACAATTTCTTATCTATACAGTGAAGGAGTCCCTTCCAACTCAGATCCACAGTCCTGACATTTAAGGGGGCTTGGGACCAGCCTCATGCTTCCTCCCAGGGCCCTGTGAGATTTGGCTGTAAGGCTGTGAATGGTTGAGTGGAAAATTGGTGGAGGCCTTTCCTGGCTCCCCGTGTCCCTCTCTCCACCCCCTTTGTCTGTCAGACGTCTGGCCTTGGTCTTTCATGTGGTAAATCTGTAGTATATTAGTGAGCAATGGGTGGCTTGTTCTTGCTCTCCCTTCCCCCACCCAGTTACAGTGGAGAATTTCCTGGAAAGGTCCGAGAGAAAGGCAGATTCTCACCTTCCTCCTCCCAACCCCCAACCTCTAATGCTGGCCGAGCCCCTGGATCACTTGGCTGGAGATGCTGGGACCCAGCCACATATCTGGGCCAGGGAGCAGAGGAGGGAGGAGGATGGGGCTGTAGGCAGACCCCATCCCTGCCCGTTTCCTACAGGAACGTCTGCCCCCCCTGCCCCCGCCCATGCAGGAACGTCTTCTCTGCTTTGTTTTCCTCTGAATTTGGGGTCTGGTCCTGGCAGGAGGAGAGGGTTGGGGTGGGGGGGGCGCTCCATCCCCAGTAGCCCCTAGGCCTGGCTGAGAGCAGACATGAATGCAGGCAGACCGCCTGGCTCGCCGGGAGCCTCTCTGGTTTCCTGCTTTCAGGGCTTTCCAAAGTATTTTTCCTCCCCATGTGGAGCTGCTCCAAGAATGCAGGAAAGGGCTTAATGCGTGTGTGCGGCACGGCGCCGTGTGATGCTATGTGCATTACATGTATGACTGATTTCCCGTGCGCTTGTGCGAGTGCGAGTGACTCCTGCACCGCCTGGGTCTCTGTGTGGGGAGTTATGATGCGAATGTGGCTTTGGGGTTATGGTGAGCGTGTACATGTATGTGTGTGGAGCCTCACTTGGGTAGGGGGCGTGGCGAGGGGGAGGCAGAGGAAGACAATGGCAGGATGTTGGCCAGAAACCCAGACACCCTCTGTCTGGCACGGGACCCTCCTTTCCCCACCCTGAGTGACTGCAGTCCCCATCAAGGGGGAGATCTGAGCGCTGGGGGGGGGGGGGTTAGCTTGGCTGCTGCTTGACTTCCCGGGGCCTGATGGAGATTCCACAGACTGTAGGAGGGCAATGGATTGTAGATTTACAGCTGGAAGGGATCTTAGTGATGCTCCTCTCATTTTATACAGGAGTAAACTGAGATCCACAGGGGGGAAGTAACTTCCCTAGAGTCACGCCGAGTCCCCAGCCCAAGATTCAAACCCAGAGCCTTTGACTATGAACCTAAAGCAAGTGTTAAGCAAGGAGCAAGACAGGGGAAGGATGCTACTAAAAAGGTTCCTAAAGAGAATCCCAAAGCATAGATAACTCTATAGACCAGCTAACTGACTTGAGAAAACCATATATTAACATTATCTATTTTGGTGTAAATTCAATTACATGACAGTTATATTTTAATCTGATCGGAGCAAGTTTGATATTTCTGATCTAGAACTATACCACAGCTTCTTGTTCAGAGCCATCAATGGCAGCAAAGTGAATGAACCGGTCAGGGAAATCTTCCAGGAAAAGTTTGGGTACGGTACTGCGCCGGCTGCTGGTCTTCGGTATGCACTTCTGGACCTCGGCTCAGCCTCTGCAATACACACATACACACACACACAACCTCAAACCAGGGGTTTAAAGCCAGGGCTCTTGGGTTCCATTCCCAAGTTTTTTTTTTTTTTTTTTTTTTTATTTGATTTCCCTTCCCCACCCTCAAGACTCAGGGAGTCTCTATCTCTTTGTCTATCTTCTGCCTCAATTTCCCCTCCAGGCAATAAGGTAAAATTGGCAGCACCCATTTTGGCCAAGATGGCAGAAATGTCCTGGATGTTGGATCAGTGTGTGCTGGCATGGGACTTAGGTGGGAAGGGGAGAGACCTGGGGAGACTGTGAGAATAGGAAGAAGCTGAGGCTCCACCCAGAGAGGTGGAATGCAGGAGCCTAGAGGGACACTTTACTCAGTCAGAGCTTACATGGACAGGATAACTTTTCCCAGAGCACTTTAGATCTCTCCTTTGCCCCCATTACACTCTGTCATCTGTGTACTTATGTTATCTTCTCCATCTTCAGTAGAATGTAGGATTTTATTTGGATTTTGAAGGAAGCCAGGGAAACTAGTACCAGAGGTAAGGAGGGCTAGCATTCCAGGCACAGGGGGCAGTCCGTAGCTAAGAGATGGACTGCCTTGTTCTAGAAAGAGCAAGGAGGCAAAATCATTGGATCAAAGAAAACATGAGTACAACGTGTAAGCAGGAAGGTGGAAGATGGGAGCTACGGCATGAAGGACTTTGAATGCTAAATAGAGGATTTTGTATTTGATCCAGGCAGTGATAGAGAAGCACTGGAATTTATTGAGTGGGGAGGGGTACTATGGCTGGACTTGAGCTTTAGGAAAGTACTCTGGTGACTGATGGAGGATGGATTGTAGTGGAGAGAGCCCTGAGGCAGGCAGACCCACCAGCAGGTTTTCCAGGTGTGAGGGGACAAGGGCCTACCTCAGAGGGGGGGAGGGGAGGAGTGTCAGAGGAGAGGAGGGGGCTCATCTGAGAGATGCTGCAAGGATTGGGCATGGGAGGTAGGAGACAGTGAGGAGCTGAGAATGACATCTGGTTGGGAGCCTCAGGGACTTTTGAGGATGGCATAAGTAAATACATTCGATCCAGGTCCTCTGAAGCAAAGTCAGTATTCTTTCCCATCACACCGAACAATGACATATAAAAACCAAGAAGGGGGATGGAGGGGAGAAGCAAGAACCTAGATCTGGTCACCAAGCCCTGGATACTAGGAGTAGGGCAGCCCCTGAAGCTTGACGGAAAACATTTTGGGCCAAATCCTGCTTTGCACAGTGAGGAATAAATTTGGGAGAGAAACTACCCTGAGAAAGGGCCAAAGCTGGAGGCCCACGGTCTAGAAGTGCTTGGGTAACCTCCAAGAGGACAGAGCAAGCTTGAAGTGCCATGGAGCCTAGGGATCCTGGGGAGCAGGCATCAAGGAGAGTAACCTGACCTCACAGAAAGGAACTCAGAGAGGCAGAGCCTTGGGCTGCAGGGAGTCCGAGGTGGGGTGGGGGCTTTCCAGGATGCCCTGGGGCAGTGCCGGGATTTCTGCACTGGGTTTTGCTGCTTGAGCAGGGAAGGGAGGAGAGAAGTAAAATAGACTCCCAGCTCCTTCTGAGCAGAGAAGAGGCAGGCAGAAAGACAGAGTGGGTAGCAGGGACAAGGGGAAGATGTGAAGGGGGAGAGGGAGAGGAAGCAGGAGCACCTGAGAAGCAAAATTTCCCAGCCTGAGCCCCTGTTCTGAAGTACCTGATTCATGCAATCACAGTTCTAGACTGCAAGGGACCCCAGCTGCCCCAGTCCTTTCCTCCCACAGACAAGGAAATTGGGGCTCCCAGACGGTCACTTGTCTATGGCCCCACGAGCAGAAGGCCTCAGAGACAGGGTCGAACCCAAGTCCACCGAATCTGGTCTGAGCCCTTTCTCTGGCACCGTGCAGCCACAGGGTCAAACGACGGTCCCACTACGCGGCCGGTGGGAAGCGGGGGAAGGTTGTGTCCCAGGAGCCAGAAGACCTAATGCTGCCTGGACTTGCGGTGGGACCTTGTCTTAAGCAGATGTCTTAAGCTCTCTGACTCTCCTTGAGGCTTTCTTTTCTTCTGTTAAAGGGGAATAATAATCCCTGCTCCACCTGTCTCACAGACGACGTTATGTGGGCTAAATAAAGTAACGGGTATGAGAACATTTTATAGAGGCCGTCTCCTCGTTCGCCCTGATGCGAGTGCAGGGGCCACTCTCAACATTGTTCTTGTTTTCTGTCCCAGCATCTGAAGACCCCCGACTGGCCTTTCCCAGCCGGACAGTGAGGGCATGAGCAGTGGCCAGCCACCGCGCAGGGAAGGACACGCCGTGTGTGGGACCCCCGCGAGGGGCGCAATGATCAGCCCGAGGCGCCCCCCTGCGGCTCCTCGATCCGGCTGAGCCGAGGCGCTGGCCCCCCAGCCACGCCTGAGCCCAAGTCTTGCCTTTCGGCACCTGCACCATGAGTCACGGTGCCGGCTCCAGGCTGGCCGACTCTCCCCAGCTCTCCAAGAGCAGCCTCCTGAACATCCTGGGCAGCCCCTCGCCCGAGCGCATGGGCCTGGCTGATTCCCTGCCGCCCACCCCCCAGAGTGGGACCCCCTCCCCAGGGCCCCCGCCGCTGCCCCTGCTGCCCGGCGGCTCCCCGGGGCTGGATGGGGACTGGGAGAGCCGGGAAGAGCTCCGCCTCCGGGAGCTGGAAGAGGCCCGGGCCCGGGCAGCCCAGATGGAGAAGACCATGCGCTGGTGGTCAGACTGCACGGCCAATTGGAGGGAGAAGTGGAGCAAGGTGAGGGCTGAACGCAACAAGGCCCGGGAGGAGGTGCGGCAGCTCCGGCAGAAGCTGGAGGCCCTGACCAAGGAGCTGACCGGGGCCCGACGGGAGCGGCAGGAGGCCCTGAACCAGAGCGAGCAGCTGGGCAAGGAGGTGGCTCGGCTCAGGGGCGCCCGGCTGCAGGAGGAGCAAGAGCTGGAGAACCGGCAGGAGAGAGCGGAGGCTCACGAAGAGCACAAGGCTAGGGGCCGAGAGAAGGAGCTGGACAACAGGGAGGCCTCCGAGAAGGAGAGCCAGGGGGGCGGCCTGGAGCAGGAGCCCGTGCGGGACGTGGGCTTTGAGAAGCCCGCCAAGAATAAGGTAAGCACGTGAGCCGGGACATTCTCCCTGCCTCCCTCCAAACCGGCCCCCTCGCCCTGTGCCACGGTGTCCAAGGACTTAACGGTCCTGGGCTCATAGCCCAGCAGCGTCCTAAACTGCAGTTGGCCATCCTATATGGGGGGGGGGGGGGAATGATGATTTATTTTCAGTAAATGTTTGATTTGTATACCTATTTTATAAACCTATGCACTCAGGGTCACATAAAAGTTTCTCGGGTGAAAAGGCAAACGTGGGCAAAGTTTAATAACCCCTAACTAATGCCCTGGCAAAGGCACTTCAGGGAGTGTTCCTGGAAGTGGTGGGGCGGGCAAGAGCCCTTTCCCCAGTCTGGACTCAGCCCCTCTAGCCTTTACAAAACCCAAGAGGTTCCCTTCTCTCCTCATGCTGACCCAGAAGCCAGACCCCTACCACCAGCAGAAGGTCTGGGAACTGGAGAGAGCCAGAACGGATGGTGGGCTTGCCCACGGATCCCCCAGAGCAGCGTGAGAGGAAGAATGGATTCCTTGGTGCCCGTGGTTGGTTGTTGGCAGCCAGTTCTTGAGAGACCACAGCTTGGGGATTGGAGGAATTTGGGGGAGAAGGGGACCCTTGGATCTATGACACTTTGGGAAAATCCATCATCATTTGAGTTTTAAGAATCCCTATCACTTAGGGCAAATCCAATCACATAGGCACTAGCTACACACCTAACACAATGCAGGACCACACTGGCACCAGAAAATTGGGGGCTAATAGTGAGAGGAATCCTGCCCTACAACTTGGGTGCCAATCTTTGCTTTACTGCCAGCTGGCCATGGGACGAGAACGTGCCATTTCCCCTGATTATCCTTTCTCAACCCTTTTTGGTTTCTGATGTTATCACTTTCAGCTATGTCCAGTTCTCCGTGCCCCCTTTTGGGGTTCTCTTGGCAGATACTGGAATGATTTGCCATTTCATTCCCCAACTCATTTTACAGATGAGGACACTGTGGCAACCAGGGTTAAGTGACTTATCTAGAGTTACACAGTTGCTAAGTATTTGAACTCATGAAGATGAGCCTTCCTGACTTCAGGCCTGGCACTCTTATTTACTGTGCCATCCAGTGCCCAGTTTGGTCTTCTGTAAAATACAAGGGCTAAGTTCTCTTCCAGCTGTAGCACTCTCAATTCCATTTCTGTCACTGTGTGCTATGGGACCGTGGATGCATAGGTAACTGAGGCTCAGAGATCTGAAGCCACGTCTCCCAAGTCCCCTGGCTAGTAAGTGACAGAGCCAGAACTACAGCCTGAGTTTCTTGACTCTGATCCAGAGATTTCCCTCTACATTAGGACTAGTGTTCACTCACCCCAAAGTGATGATGTGAGTGAGGGAGCCTGCTGAATAATGCCCCAAACTGGGCTGTTCCCCACAGGAGCTGGAACTGATGGAGAACCTTCTGAAGAGCAAGCAAGAAGGGCCTGAGAACTGGGAGGCACGAAGCATGGGGAGTGTCCGCACGAGCTTCAGCCGGCAGGAACGAAGCCGGCTGCTCTGGGAGGAGGTATCCACCATTGAGGAGGATGTCACCAAGGTGACTGCCCTGAAGCTTCGGCTGGATGAGTCCCAGAAGGTGCTGCTCAAGGAACGCGAGTGAGTTTGGGCAGCTAGTGGGTGTTTGAGGTTCTTCAAGGGGATCCACTCTGGCTGTGATTAGATTGCCCTTTTTGCCAGCTGATCAACACAATGACCAGGGGGTTGCAACAGCCACAGAGATTAAAAACTGGGACCCACAGGTTAGCAGAAAAGTAATTCAGTACTAACTCAGTGACTATAAAGGAGAAGAAGTTGATTGAAAAAGTTAGTGAGTTACTAGAGTAACTTTTTTCTTAATTGAATACTATAGGTTGATTTTAGACTTTGGAACTGAGAGAAAATATAATTTATTTTCTACCTTTTCTCTTTCCAATCTCTACTTTAAAAAAACATAAATAAATAAACTTTACTTTTTTTCTAAAAAAAAGAAAAGAAAAAGAAACTGGGACCCAGACTAGAAGACAAGGCTGGATCTTTCAGTATAGTGCGGACAGCTGAGTGGTAGAATAGGATATTTCTTGTCAGGAAAAGACTCCCAGCCCTGAAGGGAAGACTGCAGGGAGACAGTTCGGGGCAAAGCAGCATAGGCCATCATTCCGAGGAGCCCAGAAGGATATACAGAGCAAGTCCAGGAGTGTTGATGCCGCGTGGAGTTGGGGATGCTGGTGGGGAGGCTGGGTCTGCTTTTGCCTTTTAAAGGAGAGAAGGGGTATGCATGAAGCTGCTGATCCCCCAGGCAAACCTGTGACCACTCCCCCCAAGAACCCTTCCGGGAGGCACAGAAAAATCTGGCCTTCACTGGGAACTGCCTGGAAGTCCCTACAGGACGAACCGGGAGAGCCAGGCTCCAGGAAGGCTAACCAGGACTCCTTGTCTACCCACCCCACCCCCAGGGATAAGCTGTCACTAAGCAAGAACATTGAAAAACTGGAAGGGGAGCTCAGCCAGTGGAAGATCAAATACGAGGAGCTAAGCAAAAACAAGCAGGAGGTGTTGAAGCAGGTGAGCTCCCCTTCCTCTGCTGGCCTCCCAGCTCCTTGTTCTGGGGACCAACCTGCCTTTATCTTCTTGCTTTAGGAAGGGGCAGACCAAACTCTCCTCTCATGTAGGCTTACTCTGCCCACCAGAGGGCACTATTGGCCCAGGAGAAAAACGCACAAAATCCCTAAGAAATATTAAAAACTGTAGGAGATTCTGGAAATCATGTGGTCCAACCACCTGATTTTATGGATGGAGAGACCCTGGGATTAGGAAGCAGACTTTCTTCTTTCCTTCTCTGTCCCCCCAAACCTGGCTGAACCCATCCAAGATGAGCGCTATCTTGCTCTCCTTGATCCCATCTCTTAGCCTCTTCATCTTTCTTCTCCTTCCTTTTGATCATCAAACAAGAGCTGTCCCTGTCATCAGGGCTACCTGTCCCTTTGATCCTGTTCCCTTCAACTTCAAGTAGCTTCTCGGTTGTTTCCTCAGTCTCTCCCTTTTCAAGGTCTTCTGCCTCTGCGCCTAAAAATATACTCAGATCTTCCCAGTAATTCTTTTTTTTTTTTTTTTTCTAAAAACCTTCCCTTGACCCTTTACTTCCATCCACCTATCATCCCGTGTCTCTCCTCTGTTTCACTGCAAGACTTTTTGGAAAAAGCTATCTCTACCAGATATCTTGAGCTTCTTGTTTCTGCTCTCTCCACAGCCCTTGGCAATCTGTGTTCTTCGCTATTATACTAAAACTGTCCTCTCCGGGTTGCCAGTGATGTAATCATTAAATTAATTGTCCTTTTTTCCTTCATTCTCCTTGACTTCTCTGGAACTTTTAACTCTACAGACAACTTCCTCCCACTGAATACCCTTCTTGAGTTTTTACAAATAACATGCTTGTTTCCTCCTTCCTCTGTCTTTTCCTTCCATTTCCCTTACTGTTTCCTCATCCTTTTTCTGACCCTTTACAATGGGTACTCTTTGTGGGGTGGGGTTTCTTGGCCTTATTGTATTCTTACCTTTATCTCCCTTGGCTATCTTGTTTACTCCAGTTACTTCCATTATCTCCCCTGAGCCTGTGATTCCAAAATCTATCTAAATTCCAAAATGTTCTGAATTCCAAGCCCATATTTCTAATTGCCCATAAGATATCCCTATCAGTTTGTCTCACCTCTCACTCACCATGTCTAAAACTAAACTATTATCATTTACCTAAATCTGTTTCTTCTTCTGACCTCACTGTTTCTATCTGTAGTGTCACCATTCATCCTATATCCCTAGTTTGAAATCTCGGTGTGAGAGTTGACTCTTCTCTCTCACTGACTTCTGTTCAAGTAGTTGTGATGTAAAATCCTACTGTTATCCCTTGTATGCCATCTCTCACACCAGTTCTTTCCTCTTCTGATTACTGTTATCAGTCAGTAGATTCTGTGATCTACAATTGACTTGCCCAAAGACCACAAAGTCTCCAGGTAGGAGAGCCAGGACTGGAATCTAGATTTATAACTCCCCAGTCTAAGACTATACATTATCCTGAAGAAAATCACCAGAGAATTAAAAATTGATCTCTGTCCATGTTCTCTCTCACTGACTTCTATCCAAGTAGTTGTGAGGTACTACTGATATCCTTTGTATCTCATCTCTCATACCAGTTCCTTCTTTCTCTGACTTTTGTTATCAGTCTAGAACAGCCCTTCATTACCATCTACCTGAAGAATGACAGCATCCTCCATACAGGTTTTTCTACCTTTACTTTCTTCCTCCTGTTCTCTCAACCTTTCCCCATTAATTTCTATTAAACCAATTTTTTGTATGTATCTCTCCTCTGATGAAAAATCTTTAGTGGCTCTCTTTGGCTAGCTCATTTGGTTGGATTCAAGACCTTTCATAATTAACTGCCACCTTCCCTTTCCAGCCTGATCTCATATTATATCCTCCATACACTCTATGCCAGGGGTCCTCAAACTACGGCCCGCGAGCCAGATGTGGCAGCTGAGGACGTTTATCCCCCTCGCCCAGGCTATGAAGTTCTTTATTTAAAGGTCCACAAAACAATGTTTTTGTTTTTACTATAGTCCAGCCCCCTCCAACAGTCTGAGGGACAGTGAACTGGCCCCCTGTTTAAAAAGTTTGAGGACCCCTGCCTATGCTTTGGCCCCAGTAGACTGCTCTTTGCTCCCAAAGAAACTGCACATTCCTGCCTCCATGCCTTTGCTTATACAGTATTCTATGCCAAAAATGACTCCCATTTCCCTGATTTCAGGGAAGTCTCAATCTTCCCTATCAGACCTCATATAGTATTGTGGTTGTGCACCTTCCTAATGCACTTAGTCATGGAATGTGATGAATTATGTACTTAAATGTATCTGTCTCATCTCTATTTGGCCCTAAGTCTTGATTAAATTTTTCATCTCCTCCAGCATCTAACACAGTGCTCTGTAGGAGGAGACAATGTTTGCTGAATCGATAAATAATGTGATAGACAGAATGCTAGATGTGGAATCAGGAATACCTGGGTTCAAGTCCTGCTTCGTACAGTTACTAGCTATATGACTCTGGGAAGGTCATCCAACCCTTCTGGGACTCTGTTTCCTCCTGCAAGATGGGTTAGTGGAGGTTTGCCTTCTGAACATCTAAAGCCCTTTCCAGCTTTAAATTTGTAGATTCTGTGAGAGAGTCAGGACTGCAATCTAGATCTATAACTCCCAGTCTAACACTATACACTGTGCTGAAGATAATCACCGTAGAATTAGGAATTGACCTCTGTCCATCAAGCTAAAACCATCCCTGGTTGATATAACAGCATTAGGGCTTTTTCCCCAAGGAGCTTTCCCTGTTCCTGTTGCTTATCCTACCACAAGAGACACAGCTTCCTTATGGATCCTCTGTAAAATGAGTGGGTGGGCCGAAGTTATCTCCAGGGTCCCCCCAGCACTGACATTTGTAGCCTAAGGGCATCCCTACTCTAACATTCTGTGTTCTAGAGGCCCTCCCAGCGCTCGGTCTATGGCCGTTTCTGTCTATGCTCTACTTCACTCCTCTGCTCCAAACTGTCCAGCTCTGTCCCTGCCCTTGGGATTCTCTGGTGACCCAGACACATGGGGTGGGGAAATGGTGCTGTCTCCACAGCTCAACATCCTTAAAGAGATGCACCAGGATGAGTTGGGCCGCATGTCAGAGGACCTGGAAGATGAACTTGGGGCTCGGTCCAGCATGGACAAAAAGATAGCAGAACTTCGGAGTGAGGTGAGCTGGAGGGAACAGGAGGGGCCCAGCCACCGGTCTCAGCCCCGAGACCCTAGTCTTCCACTGTAGCCAGGCAGGCATTTATCATTAATAGGGCTTCTATTACAAGCAGTCACCATGTAGAGGGAGGCAAGGCAAAAGGAGACCTAATTCCCATTTTCAAGGAGCCTGCATTCGGATGGGGGACATACCAGCGACCACCAGCATTCTGTGAGCATTTGCATGTGAAGATCCTGTTCAATGCTAGGAGAAACATAAAGGTGGCCAACACCCTTTCTGGGAACCAAAAGGGGTTCCAGTTTGGTCAGGGAGCTATATAGATAAATATAAATATATATATGTGGGTGTTTTATAAAATTTATATATATTTATAAAATAAATATATGCTATATAAAACATAAGATATAAAATAACAGTTACAATTATAGATACACACAAATACATCAGATGCATACATGTATGTATATATCACATACATAATCAAATTACACATATGCTTACACATACCCATATTTACATATACATATATATATCTGACAGGCATATATGTGTATTATGTATAGCTACATGGGCACACATTTACAGGTTTATATATGTATGTGTGTTCAAAAGTATATATATGGCAATATACATATATGTACATACATACGTACCTATACAAATATAGAATTCCCTTTCCTGGGAATCTTCTCATAAAGAAGCTTTATTTCTCAGGAAGCCCTTGGTGCGATAGGGAGTCTCAACCCTCAGGAAGCCCCCAGCCTGTTTGGGGAAGGACATGAACATGTGAGGAAGACATAGGACACGTACAGCACCAACATACAAACAAACCCAAGCTAATTATAGCTGTTGCAGCTGGACCTACTTCCTGTAGCTAGAAATGGCCCAGCAGGATTGGGGACTGGGGGAGCCCAGCTGGGGCTCTTCCTTCTTCCCCATGCAGAGGGGTCTCCTTAAGACTCCCCCCTAACTTTATTTCCTCCCCAGATGGAGCGTCTGCAGGCAGAGAACGCCGCTGAGTGGGGCCGCCGAGAGCGGCTTGAGACAGAGAAGTTAAATCTTGAGAGGGAAAACAAGAAGCTTCGAGCACAAATTGAGGACCTGGAGGAGGTGTTGGCCCGGAAGCGGCGTCAGACAGCCAGCGCCCTGGATTCGGACCTCAAGGCCATTCAGGCCGAGCTCTTTGAGAAGAACAAGGTGGGGGGACTAGCCCGGGGTGGGTAATTCAACCCCAGGTGAGGGGTAATTGGAATATCCAGGATTTTATATAGCACTTTAAGGTTTGTCAAGCACTTTACATGTATTACTTCATTTGATCCTCATACCAACTCTTTAGAGTATCTCTGTTTTACAAATGAAGAAATTGTGGCTGAGAAAGTTTAAGGGACACATTTTAGCAAAGTAGCAGGATATAAAATAAACCCATGTAAATCATCAGCATTTCTTTATATCACCAAGAGAACTTCTAAGATGAGATAGTAAGGGATACTCCAAATTACTAAAATTATTATTTCAAATTACTTTTTAGTTGAACTTTTAGGATTTTCCAAATATATTGTCATATCATCTGAGCAAGATTTGATTTCAGGTCTTCCTGAGTCCAAGTCCAATGTTCTTTCCTGTATAATATAACCTAAGGAAAACCACAATCAAGGCATAAGAATGAGCCGCAACTGGGGAACATCTAATATCTTTTACTAGAATGGGCTCCTAGGACAGTCGGTCAGTAAACGTTCATTAAGCACTGACCATGAGCCAGGCACTGTGCTAAGCACTGCAGATCTAAAGAACGGCAAGTGACAGACCCTGCTCTCAAGGAGATCCCAGTCTAATGGAGGGAGATGACATGAAAACAGCTTATACAAACAAGATAGAGACAGTAAATTGGAGAAAATCAACAGGTGACAGACCTTGCCTGAGTTAAGCTGTGAAGTGAGAAGCAAAAACATCTCCACTTTTCACCCAGAGACCCCACAGTCAAGGAGTATTCTTCGAAAAATTGTAAGGGAGTCAGATCTTGGGTGTCTTTCTCCTTTCCTCTTGGAAGATTATGTCTAGTTCTGGCTACCAGATTTTGGGAAGGACTTCAAATTCAGAGGGTGTCCAGAGGAGGTGACTGAGGCAGTGGAGGGCCTCAGGATCATGACATGAGGTTCCAAGATAATTAAAAGCTCCTTAAAGGCAGAAGTTGTTCTTTCTTTGTTTCTTTCTCCCTCTCTCCCTTCTGTTTTCCCTCCCTCTCTCCCTCCCTTTTTATCCTCTCTCCCTTCGTCCCTTCCTTCCTTTCTTCTTCCTCTCTCTTTTCCCCCTTCCCTCCTTTTTTTACTTCCCTTTTTTCCTTCTCCCTTTCTTCCTCTTTCCTCCTTCCGTCCTTTTTTTCTTCCTTCTTTCTTTCCTCACTCCCTTCCTTCCTTCTTTTTTTTCTCTTTTTCTTTCTTTCTCTCTTCTTCTCCCTCTCTCTTTTTCTTTCCTTCTTTATTTTTCTCCATCCTCTAACAGATGGCCTATATGAAACACTTAGATGCTTGTTGAATGAATAAGAAATGTTCATTCTAAAGAAAAGAAGCCTTACAGGAGTCATGATAGCTATCTTTAAATATCTGAATTTAGAAAAGGAACTTTACATATCCTGCTTGACCACAGTGGACAAAACTAATAACAGTGGATGGAAGTGAGAGACAAATTTAGGTAAAAAAAAAAAAAACTTCCTCCCAACTAAACCTATTCAAAAGTGGAAGGAGTCTCCCTGGAAATAAGTGGGTCCCCCATCCCTAGAGGTCTTCAAACAAAGACTAGATGATCATTTGTTGAGTATTTTGTAAAGTGGATTCTTATTCAACTGTGGATCTAGATGGTCTCAGAGATCCCTTCTGAATCTCAAATTCTGTCATCTTTTGATCTTCATTTAACATTCAGCAGGTCTTTAATGAAAGTGCTTTCTCTGCCCATCCCTATCCTAACAACCAAAGAAGAAAGCTTTTATTGCTCTCCCAAGAATATCAGTAATCCATTCTTGGCCAAGTCTGTAGTCTCTTCTTCATTTCTCTCCTTTCTTGATCTTTCCACTACACTTTCCCCTATGGCTTCCCACCTCCCTTTCTCAAAAATCTCTTCCCTTGATTTCCATGATATTGTTCTCCTGGTATTTCATCTTAAGCTCTTAATAACCAATTATGTCTTAGGTGCTTACTATTGAATTCTGCAAACTTTATTGAATGTCTGCTATAGTAAGGCAATCATCCAACCAAAGGGATTCTACCCACCAAGAATTTATCATCTAGTTGGGGCAAAGAGATCCATGTAGTTTGTGATTTGGTAACCCCTACTGGGTGATAAGTTATCAAATTCATTAGCTATGTGATTTAGGACAAAGTGGTCTCCTCTTTTTGAACCACAAGTCTTCCTCTATAAAATGAGGAGGCTGTAGTTTTGGATCCTTACAGTACTTTCCAGGATCGATACACTATTGATCAAGCCTCAAGGCCTCAAAGAAGGAGATCCCTGAGGACTAGAGTTTAGGAAAGAGATAGCTTTCATTGTGCCTTCGAGAAGGAATAGGACTTAGATTGAAAAGGAATAAAGGAAAGACTATTCCAGATAGAAAGTATGAACTAACCTCAGCCAGATCTTCCCTAAAGAGTAATGTTTAAGTCACTCCCATATTTGTGGCCCACTTTTGTTATTCAGTCATTTCAGTCCTGTCCAACTCTCATAACTCCATTTGGGGTTTTCTTGGCAAAGGTACTAGAATGGCTTGCCATGTCATTCTTCAGCTTATTTTACAGATGAAGAACTGAGGCAGACAGATTTAAGTGATTTGCCCAGTCACACAGCAGGTGTCTGAGGATACACTTGAACTTGGGAAGATAAGTCTTAATTTCAGGCCCTGGCACTCTACCCTATAGACCATTTAAGGATTGATAAAGCTCTGATAAACCAATATACACTAAAATATTGGGAACCAATAATGGCTTAATAAAAGCCTTTCATTTTAATCTCCACCTCAGTGTTTTAACCCTAACGAATGAATGAACCTCGGATGATGAAATATCATCAGAAAAGAGGTGAGGGAAATACCTTGGAAGAAGAGGAATTTGTACAGCAACCATTAAGTCATCCCATAGTGGAAAGAGGATACTTATTTATAAGTTTTAGCTCTGTCTTGTCACCCCCTTATTTAATCAACTCCATTGTTGTTCAGTCATTTGATGTGTCTGACTTTGTGAACCCACAGAGTTTTCTTGGTAAAGATACTGCAGCAGTTTGCCATTTCCTCCTCCAGTACATTTGACAAATGAGGAAGTAAGGCAAACGGTTAAGTAATTTGCCCAGAGTAACCCAGCTAGCATGTATCTGAGCTACTATTTGAACTAATGATGATTCTTCTTCACTCCAGCCAGACATTCTATCTGTTCTCCTATTTAGTTGCCCCTATTGGCCCCTATACCTCCCTTTAGAGTCAAATAATACAATTTTCTGGTTTTTAAAGGGCTTCAAAACTTGGTTGCCTCCCACCTTTGTATGCCTTACACCTTCTTTCTCTCTGCTGTAGTGCAGTGAGATTGGTCTTCTTGTTACCTGAATAAGAGGCTCCATTCCTTCCCTTTGAGTATTTTCCCTGAATGGCCTCCATATCTGGAACACTATTCCTCATCTTCCTCATGGCTGCCCTGGTTTCCTTTTAAGTCTTTTAGGACTCACATCTCACCTTTTGCAAGAAGACTTTCTCAGGCCTCCTCAATCATGCTGTGTTCCCTCTGAGGAGATCTCCAGCTAACCCCCTATATCTCTTGTCTGTACGTGACTGTTTGCATGTGTTCTCCCCTTCCCCAGACCATGAGCACTTTGGGAGCAGGGACCCTTTTTTTCTTTGGATCCCCAGCATTTAGCACAAAGCACTTGCTGGTTGACTTTGTGAAATGCCAATTACTTCCTCTCACCAAGCCTCAGTTTTCTCATTTCTCATCTGTAAAGTGGCAATAGAATATTTGTACCACTGAACTCATAGATTAATTGTGGGGTCATTTGGGATTATGTAAGCAAAGTACTTTGCAAATCTTAAAAGTGTCTAAATCTCTAAGTCATAGAATCTCAGAGCTGGCCTTCGAGATCAAGACCAACCCAACAAAAATCTCCTCTACTACATATTCAACAAGTGGTCACTATTCTCTTTCCTTGAGGAGGAACCCAGTGTCTCCCAAGGTTGCTCATTCTACTTTGGATGGCTCTGCTTGTTAGGAAGCTGGTTGGGCTTTTGCTAGCATAAACCTCAATCTGTTACTCTACACTTCCACCCGCTGTGTCTCATTCTGCCCTTGGGCCAAATAAAAAGATCCAGCCTTTCTTTCACAGTCCAGCTGTCAAATACTTAAGACAGTCATCACATGTATCATATTCCCTCAGTCTCCTCTTCTCTGAGCTAGCTATCCCTAGTTCAGTCAATCAATTAACAAGCATTTATTAAGGCTTACTGTGCAAAGAAAAAGAAAAACAATTCTTCTGTACACAAAGTTCATTTTCTAATGGAGGAGACAACATAAATAAATTAGAACAGAAAAGATGAATTCAGGATAGAGCAAAGATAACTATTGAGGTATGGCCCCAGCACCTAAAAGGACCAGGATAGACTTTTCCCTGGAGGAGACTCTTACAGGATCCTCAGACTAAGAGATTGGGCAGGAGACCATTTTAGGTATGAGGAACAGCCAGTGTAAGATGTGAAGATGAAAGATGGAGTGTTTGGGGAAAAAAATGGTCTTAATCAATATGATTAGAGTGAAGGGCATAGAAGGGGAGTAGAACATAAAAAGATTAGAAAGGTAGGAAGGAGCCAAGTTGTAAAGAGTCATCACTGTCAAACACAGGACTTTATAATTAATCCCAGAACCACTGGAGTTTCCCAAGTTTATGTGTATTGACTGGGGCTGGAGGCAGGGAGTACATGTTACGTGAACAAACTTATACTTTATAAAAATGACTTTGGCAGCTGAGTAGAGGATATATTGAAATTGGAAGAGACTTGAAAAGGGAGAAATGTTAGGAAAATTATTAAAACATTCTGGGAGAAAGATGATGAAGACATGAATGAGGTAGTTGCCATGGGGGGGAGAGATGCTCTTTGAGATGCTTTACAGAAGGGAATGACAGTTTAGCTATAAATGATGAATGGGAAATAAAAGTCGATGATACCAGTTGCAAATGTGGGTGACTATAAGCCTGGTGGTCTCTTCCACATTAATAGGGAAGTTCAGAAGAAGGGAAAGGTTTTCGGGGTGGGGGGGGGGAGAGCTATCATTATCTCTCTCATGTTCAATTTGAGATGCCCAGTGACTTCCCCAACCAGATTTATATAGCCCAATATCAAGACTCTTCACTCTCCCCATTGCCCTTTTTCTCATACTCTCCAACTTCTTAGTAACAACACTCAGAACTATACAGTTTTCCAGATGAAGACACCTAGATGGCTTAATGCACAGAATGATGAGTCTAAAGGTCGTTGGACCTGAATTCAAACCCAACCTCAGATTTGTACTAGTTGTAACTTCCTGCGGAAGTTGCTCATCTTCCATTTGCCTCAGTTTTCTCAAGTGTAAAATAGGGATAATAATAGCACCTACCCCAAAGGTTATTGTAAAGAACAAATGAGATAATATTTGTAAAGTGCTTCACACAGTACCTGGCACGTTGTTAGTGTTGTTCAGTAATGTCCAACTCTTTATAACTCTATTTGGATTTCCTTGGCAAAGATACCAGAGTGGTTCCCCATTTCCTTCTCCAAATCATTTGCCAGATGAGGAAACTGAGGCAAACAGGGTTAAGTGGCTTGCCCAGAATCACAAAACTAGGAAGAATCTGGGGCAGTCTTTGAACTTGGGTCTTCCTGAGTCCAGGTCCAGTGCTCTACCCCCCAGCACGCAGTGGGTGCGACATAAGGCTAGCCCTCACCGTCCGTTATGTTTGTTATTGTTATGTTTGCCTGCATCCAAGTCATTGATGATAATGTTAAGTGAGAAAGGCTTTGTGATGTGGTAGACAAAGAGACGGCTTCACTGGGGAAGACTGCCGCATCCGGGCCTTAAGCCCCTTGCCTGCTCAGTGCCCCCAGGCAGCGCTCTGAGACTGAACGAGGAAAAGGCAGAGGGGCTGTCCTGCTGTGGTGGAAGGAGTCATTCATCCCGAGCTCCTTACCCTGGCATCTTTTTTGCCCACCACTGTCTGTATCCCACCCTGCGAGGGAAGTGGATTTGGGGTTCTCTTTAGTTCCAGAATCTAGCTCGCTTTATTTTTGTGGGGCTGTCCTGAGAATAACACAGTTCTGTAAAGGAGAGCCAGTGTGCCCTGGCAGCCCTGCTAGGCCACGGGCTCCTCACCCCATCCTTGGCCCTGCCTTCTTTCCAGGAGCTGGCAGACCTCAAGCATGTGCACACCAAGCTGAAGAAGCAGTACCAGGAGAAGATGGCAGAGCTGGCCCACGCCAACCGTCGGGTGGAGCAGCACGAGGGGGAGGTCAAGAAGCTGAGGCTGCGCGTGGAAGAACTAAAGAAGGAACTGGCCCAAGCTGAAGACGAGGTGAGGGGGGCCAGGGGGTCAGACGGTGGAGCTGGTGGAAAAGTAACTAAAGTAATCACTGGCATTTACAGAGGGCTATGGGATTTCTAAAATGTGTTTTTATTAGCTCATTTGCTCCTCCCAACAGTCTGGGAAGAAGCTGCCATTATCATTCCCATTTTATAGATGAGAAACCTGAGGCTGACAGGGGTTAAATGACTACCCCGCTAGTCAGCCTTGAAGAAGGATTTTCAATTCAGGCCTTACCTAACTCCAAGTCCAGCACTCTCTCCGTTGAGACATCAAATGTTCAGACAGGGATCTCTAAATGACTAAGAAAGTTGAGAGTATATTTTACATATATCATTTTATTAGCTCCTCCCAACAATTCTATTCACAGTTGTGATATTGTGATAATTGCTATTATCATCTCCATTTTACAGATGAAGAAATGGAGACTGAAAAAACCCCCAAGTGATTTGTCCTACAGTACATAGCTAGTGAGCGTCTGAGGGCAGGTTTGAATTTGGGGCTTGCTGACTTCACCTCATCACTTTTCATGGTCCTAGTGTGGAGGTTCTGAGCTGTACACAACAGGGCACAGAGATAGGAAAGGTTCCACTCCTGACCTCAGAATTCCCCCAAAAGAAAGAAAGTTGAGTTACAGACATGTAAAAAGTGACCCAATAGTGCTGTAGAGACAGCTTATGTCATGGGAAGAGCAGCAGACCCAGAATCAGTAGCCCTGTCATCAAATTCCAGTTTGGACCTATACTTGGTGAGCAGCATTGAGCAGGTCACAACCTCTCAGCCTCAGTGTCCAAAGGAAAATAATCTTTGCCCCGCCCGCCTCACAGAGCTGTTGTAAGAAGATCAGGTTATATGACAATATATTATAGCAGGTTAGGTGATAGTATTGTTATATATCAATATCATGTCAGGTTATATGATAAATATTATAAAATGTGAATTTTCATTATTCATGTAATTATCAATGGTTGTAGTTGTTTAAAAAAATAGATTGTTAAATTGGATTGCTTGCTGTCTAGGGGAGTGGGAAATGATCAGTAAATTAAAAACTATCTTTGCAAATATTTTGAAAAATTAAAATTAGAATGCTAAGAGAATTTTTAAAATGATGATGCTGGGCAGAGCATGTAGCACACTAAATGTGGGAGAGGGATTTGCAGGTTGTGGGGGCTTATGGGAAGGTGGGATTTCTGTGAGCTGAGGGCATGGGGGGGGACACAAAAATGGCTACACGGAGGGGTTAGGAACAGGCCTTGAAGAATGACCAGGGCTTGGCAAGGCAGAGAGGAAGGGGAGAGGCAGACAGAGCAGAGGATTTGCCCTCTTAAAGCAACTCTGAAGCGGGGGAAGGAACCTGAGCCTGGGATGATTGCTATTGTCTCCACCCCATAGCTGGATGAAGCCCATAATCAGGCTCGGAAGCTGCAGAGGTCCCTGGATGAGCAGACAGAGCATGGTGAGAACCTTCAAGTACAACTGGAGCATCTGCAGTCAAGGTATATATGGTTGAAGAAGGGGCCTTGGGGGGCAAGGGGAGAGGCAGCGGAGGGGGGCATTTAGAAAGCCACCTCTTCCAGCAGCAAAACCATCACACCCAGATTTGCTTTGGTGCCTCAGTGGTTCAGGGAAGACTCTCTGGATTCAGGTTCAGCCATAGGAATTGGGTTTCCCCTGCTCATCTCGGGCAGATGACCTTAACCAGAAATAGGCCGGCCACAGTGGGCAGAACCTGAAATGGGTCATTTGGGAGAGGATCAGTTCCTTCAGTATCCAGGGCAAGATCCTGCTGTGGGCCAAACAGGAGGGCAAAGGGCCAGAGAGGAGTGACCTGAGAAAGGAAGAGGATGGGGAGGAGGGGAGGACCAGGAAGAAGCCTGCACAGCTGGAGAAGTGAGGATTGACATCTGGGGAAGGGGGGATGCAGGAGCAATGAGAAGAACAGGAAAGACAGATACCGAAGGCAGGAAGCAGGCGGAAAGGGTTAAAGAAGAATAGGGGTCGCGTCAGTGAGGGGCTCCTCATGGCTGTCCAACTTTGGCCCTGTCCCTCAGGACGGGGCCCCAGTTAAGAAAGAGATTCCCACAAGAAAGCTGCCTCCCAGCAGCTGGAGGTGGCCCAGATAACTGAACGTGGAGGGAAAGAATGGTAAGGCTGGATTAGAGGGAGTCTGGGAATTCTCGTAAGTACATTCCCACTGCCTCTTCCCCACTCTTGCATCTCAAAGGATAGGTGAGCCCCCCAACGACTCCATGACCCTCTGTCATTGACAAATAGCCAAAGCCATCAGCTTTGTGGCTCTGGTCTAACCCATTACCCTCATCTTCCTTCCTGGACCCAGTAGTGGGAAAGAGGGAGCTGAAGGGAAGGGTCAGCCCAGAGCTGATGAGAAGGGAAATGATCAGTAAGTGCCTTTAAAGAGATTGCCTTCTCAGCGAGTGTGATGGCTGGTCCCGGGGGAGCTCACTGGGGCCCAGACTTTTCATTCACCCTCTCACCATCTATCAGACTCTTTCGTTTTCACTCCTGCTTCTTCTTGCCCTTCCCTCTGTGATTCCCATTTCTTTCTGCTCTTCCTGGATTCTCTTTCCCGTCCCTCTCTTCCCCTCTGGACTTATATTTTCCTTCTCTGTCTCCCCTTTGGGCTATGTCTTTTTCTGTCTCTGGGTCAGGGCACGAACTAGGGGAAGTCCCTTCTAATTCTGAATGCAGTGTTCTGGATTCCAACATCCCTGTGATTCAGTGCATGTTTTCTTCTTTATCAACTTCCTCCCTTTCCTCGCCTGCCTCTCATTTCTTTGCCTCATATTTAAGGGGTGGCTAGGTGGTGCAATGGATAGAGCACTGGCCCTCACGTGAGGAGGACTAGGGTTTTAAGTCCCACCTCACAGACTCTCGCCGTGCGGCCCTTGACAGGCCCTTAACCCCGATTGCCTGTCCAAAAAAAAAAAAAAAAAAAAAAAGCATCTGTACATAAAGATGAGTGGAAGCTCTGGCAAAGGCCAAAGACCTCCCTTCTTGTCCCTATATTTCTCCACACCCTGCTAGGCCCATCCCATCCCTTCTAAAGGCCTGGAGTTAAGTCCTCCTTTATTTAGCCCCGGAGCTCTTCTCTGCCTTTCTCGCCTTTTATTTCCTGATTGGAACCTCTCAGGAAAGAGGGTTTTGAGTTCCTTGTGTAGGAGGGTCAGAGAGCACAGAGGGCCCAGTTCATCCTTTTTCACCAGTAAATGGAGCTCAGAGCCCCTCCTCAGGCCTTGTCCTCCAAGATTCTTGGTGGGTAACAACAGAGATGTGCCTGAAGCCAAGAACCCCCCCCCCCCCCCGTCGATGGGACCTTTCATTTCCATAAGCAGGATTGGCCAGTTTACAAATCTGCTCCCCGGGGGCAGCTAGGGGGCACAGTGGGTAGATCACTGAACCTGAAGTGAGGAGGATCTGAGTTCAAATCTGGTCTCAGACACTTAACACTCCCCAGCTGTGTGGCCCTGGGCAAGTCACTTAACCCCAAATGTCTTAGCCAAATAAATCTATTCCCCGCACCTAGGCAGCTTGGTGGTACATTAGATAGCATTCTGGGCCTGGAATCACAAAGATGTGAGTTCAAATGTAGTCTCAGACACTTATTAGCTGTATGAACCCTGAGTGAGTCAGTTGACCACTATTTGCCTCAGTTTTCTAATCTGTAAAATGGGGATAATTATAGCATCTCTCATTAAGACATGGTGAGCAGACAGAGCATGGCGAGAACCTTCAAGTACGCAGGCCTTACCTAACTCCAAGTCCAGTACTCTCTCCATTAAGTCATCAAATGTTCGGACAGTGATCTCTGAAGGGCTAAGAGTTAAGAGTATACTTAAATGTTAGCTTCCTTCCCTGGCTCCCTCTTATTTGCCCTTCTTCCAAATGGTCCTTCTATGTCTCATTGCCTAGATCTGTTCCCACCCAGCAATCATTTGAAAAGGATCCCGTAAACTAAGATATTAATGACTAACAAACCATCCAAACTTCTGAGAGGTAGCATTCAAACAGGGGAGGGCTCACCCCGGTGGAAGGCCCTCATTCACAGAGCCATCTCCAGTCGGGCCGGGCTGGCTGCTCCTCCTGAGCCTCCTGGCCTGGTCCCTGGGCACTACCAGCTTCAGATCTCGGTGTCTCCTTTTCACATACAAGTTATAGCCCTGCCCAGGAGACTCTCCCATTGGGTCTGCTGCCCATGTACATTCAGAAACTGAATCCTGCTTCTTGGGGAGAGTCCTCATCTCTTTGTGCCCCAAAAGGAAGAAATCTCATATACCAGGGCTCCCAATTAGGCCCCCAAACCCCCTGAGGGAAAACACTTTAGGATTGAAAAAACAGAAAAGGAGTTTCTACACATTTTAAGATCTCTCATTTTCTAGCTCTTAAAAAGTTGTTTAAGTTTTTTTTTTTAAATTTTATTTGGTGTTCAAGTGCCTTTCCAGCAATAAATCCCCTTGAAATGGACCATGGCCCAATGAGACCTAAGCTCTGAAGTACCTTCATCTAGGGAGGGGCTACCAAGTGGTTTTCCCTTTTTTTTCTTCAACTTTTTGTTTTTTAATGTTCTGGGGACAGCGCCACTAAATCATGCAGGAGTAATGGAGGTTTGGTCCCCTCCCTTCCCCCCTCCCTTAATAATTCATGCCTTCCAGTAAAGACGCAGCCATTGAGGCCACTTTACCGGGAGAGTTATGGGTTGGGGGGGAGGAGGGTGAGAAGGAGGAGGGGCCTCTCCATCAATCGAGTGGCTTTGAGTTGAAGTTTGGCTCGTAAATTTTGGCCCGATGGAATTTTAATGCGAGGAAGAGCGAGGGCCTGGGAGGAGGCTGAGAGCTTTTCCATTGACAACAGGAAAGTAAAGCGCTAAGACAGAGCCCCCAACACCCCTGTTCACTGCCCCATCTCCTCTCTGCGTCCTTGCAATTTCCAGAGGTCACCTTTCCCCTTCAAGGAGCCCAAAAGGCCATCCGGGGCTCTGAGTGTTTACAAAGGACCGCAGCTAGACTGTGGGCGGAATACATCTAGGACAGACACTGGGGATGAAATGAAGTAATAATAACAATGCGTATCCTGTTAACATGCCCAGGACACGGGCGTGGATCCCCCAGTGCTATGGGAGCGTTCAGAGAAGAGAGATTGATGTCAATAAAATGGGGAAGACCCTCATGGACGGGCAGCCTTTGGGCAAGCAGAGAGGACAGGAAGGAAGTCAGTGCCCCAGGAGGGAGAATGTTCTGAGCAAAGGGAAAGAGCTGGGCTTGTGCGAGGGTGTCCAGCAATAATGAGCCTAGCTGGGCTGGAATGGAGGGGTCCACTGGACAGATGGTGTGGAATTGTGCAGACTCCCGCACCCCTATTGGAATTAGAAGCCCTAAATTTGGGTCTTGACTTTTCTTTTTTCTTCCAAACTTACTCTCTGGGTGACCTTGAACGAAATTTCTCTGGACCCCATCTTATAAATGAAATGGTTTGGATTAAGTGATCTCCAATATTCTTTCAAATCTAATGACCCATACATTGAGGAGTTAAATGTTGGGGACTAGTAGAAGGTAAGGCTCAGAGGAGTGTGCAGGGCTTTGAATACTGGACAGAAGAGGCTAAATATGATTCTGAGCACAGTGGGGAGTTCCTGGAGCTTGTTAGTGGGGAAATGGCTTATGTCCTGGCTATTTCCTCCTTCCTCACTCATCCTGATTGGAGGAAGGAAAGGCGCTCTGGCCCAGACTTAGGCACAGGGATCACTGGAGAATGGGCCGCTCCTCAGCCCCCACAAGCCTGACTCCTATCACTCTGGGTTGAGGTAAGGGCCCTTGTTAGAGTATTCTTACCAATGTCCTTAACTGTAATGTGGGAATAATAAAAGCCCCTACTTCTGAAGGTTGTTGTTATGAGGATAAAATGAAATGATATTTGTAAAGTACTTTGCAAATCTTAAGGTGCTACATAAACACAGTTATCCCCTAACAAATGAGTTGTAAAGCTTCCAATTCGGGGCAGGCTGAGAGGCTGAAGGGAAGAATAGGCTTGGCAGGGTGGTGTAATGGGAAGTACTGTGGATCAGAGCCATGAGTCTTGGGGATATACTACTTGGCTACACTGCTGGCTAAGTCAGATGTGGGCTGGACCAAATGATAGTGAAGAGTCTCCAAGCTATGGCTCTGGTGCCTCTCAGCTCTTATGAGAGATAGAGAGTGACAGAAGAGAGAGAAACAGAGAGACACAAGAGTGAAAGAAAGGGGAAGGAGAGAGACAGAGAGACAGTGTCAGAGAAGAGAGAAACAGAAAGACAAAGAGTGAAAAGAGGGGCAGGACAGAGACAATGTCAAAGAAGAGAGAAACAGAGAGACAAAGAGTGAAAGAGAGGGGCAGGACCGAGACAGTGTCAGAGAAGAGAGAAACAGAGAAGAGGGAGACAGAGAGAGAGAGAGAGACAGACAGACAGTGTCAGAGAGGAGGGAGACAAAGTGAGAAAGAGAGGGGAGACAGACAGAAAGGAGAGATAAAGATGCAGAGAGAGGCCCAGGAAAAGCTACTCCTCTTCAGGATATATGTTTATGTATGTACATTGAAGGGGAGAGACGGACAGAGAGACAGAGAAGCCTAGGAGATGCTGTCCCTCTTCAGTGCACATGTGTGTGTTCATTCATATAGGGAGAGAAAGATTGGGAGGAAGAGCTATAAAATGAATATAAAATTATATACTGAAAAGTATGTTCCCATTCCTCTTCTGTCAAACTACCCATTCTCTTAACTCAGCACAGAGACCATTGTCTCCAGTCCCCCTCCCCACTTCCCCCATTCCCCCACTCCTAGACATAAGAAGGATGAGCTCTAAGGCCCAAGGGGAATTTCTGGTCCTCCCAAGCTCAAGGCCTTGCCCTCCGGAAGACAGCCTTATTCTTTGTTTGTCCACCTCCCCTCACTTCCCTCCTGCCGCTCCCTAAATAACATCTCCAGCCTGTAATGTGCTGCTGCTAAGTACTATGGATTAGAAAAAGCTATAAAGCAATTTCAGGTCTTTTCTATCAAGTCCATTCCACACACTTGCTCAGAGCCGCGGAAAAGGGGCCGCAGGGGGTGGGGGTGAGCCAGGCAGGAGCGGCTGCCTCTTGCACGCTGCCTTTGCTCCAGCAGGAATATAATATTAGCTCCCATTTCTATAGTGCTTTAAGATTTCTTAAGCATTTTACATATATGATCTCATTTGATCCTGACAACAATCCCGTGAATCTTAGTATCATGTCCAGCTTATAGCTGAGGAAACTGAGGCTAAATGGCTGTCCAGGATCACACAATCAGTAAGAATCTGAAGCAGGATTTCACCTAGATCTTCCTCCCTCACAATTATCCTCTTTGACCTTTTACACTGCCAGGTAGGGACCTCCTCTCTCTGTTAGAAGCATTATTACTCTTCAATAACCCAAGTTTCAAACTTTTAGTTGACTTTTGCTCATCCCTCTCATTAAGCCTTTTTATCCATCAGTCACTAAGTAATTCCTTCAAGGTGTCCCCTTCTCCCCAGCCAGTCTACTTGCCTTTCTACTCTCCCTGCCTCTACCCTGATCCATCATTTCGGAAGCCTCCTCACCAGCCTCCTATTTTAGCCTCCTCACTCTTTCCTGTGGTAGGCGGCAGATTACTCTTTCTAAAACAGTGTTCTTATTAGTCACTTCCATGATAAATGCCTAAATTTGTTGAATGCCTACTGTATTCAGGCCTTCACCCACTGGACTGGGATATCGATGAGCGTATTACCTGTACTTTCCAGCTAGTCTATTCACTGAGTTACCCGACTACCCAACATGTATAGAAAGGGGAATACGAAAATAGACTAGCACCAGGCCTAGAGTCAAGAAAACCTTAGTTTAAATCCAGCCTCTAACACCGGCTACATGACCCTGGGCAATTCCCTTAGCCCTGTTTGCCTCAGTTTCTCATATGTAGACTGAGCTGGAGCAGGAAATGGAAATCTGCTCCAGTATCTTTGCCAAGAATGGGGTCATGAAGAGTCTGATACAATTGAAACACGATGGGACAAGAACAACAAAAACATATTTCCTCTCCCTGCCCAGTAGAACAAAGACTCTCTGAAGACAGGGACTGTTTTTGCTGACCTGTGCAGCTGATCAAGGTGGGGCTCAGAAGCAGAAGGACCTGCTGCAGCCCATGCCCTTGGGTACACGTCTGCCCCTTGGTGAGGCTCCCGCTTTTGTCAGTGCTTTGGATTCATTCATTATTTGAGAACTACGACCCCTCTCCCATATTTTAAGCCTTAACTTCATTCCTGTCCCTGGGCTTCATAACACCCTTGACAGTTGAGCAATAGTTCTAATTCTTTATATTTAATAAAAAACCTCTGGCATTATATAGTACTTTGAGGTTTGCAGAGGACTTTACATATGATATATCTCATCTAATCCTCACAATAGGCCTATGAAGTAAGGGCTATTACTATACCCATTTTATGGATGAAGAAACTGAGGCTGGCAGAGACTAAATGGTTTCTCGGGAGTCACACAGGTACTGTCTGATGTACGAGTCCCGACTCTTGGCCCAGTGCTCTGTCTACCTTGCCCTCTGGTTGCCTTTCTTTATATAATACCTAAGCAGTCTCAATATGTTTATCAATCACTTTTATACTTCTAAAAAATGTTTTTACTTCTTAGGAAATCCTCTGACCAACTTGGGTAACATAGGGCAATAAATTAATCTCGTTTAACAGATGAGGAAACTGAGGCACAGTGAAGCTAAGAGACTAGCCTGAGATTATATGGTTATGGAGAACCAGAGTAGTGCTCCTTCTCTTCAGTCAGTGCTCCTTCCCTGTTTGGAGTCTGTAGGGGTCAGGTTGATGGTCAAGCTTGGAGCTGGGCTGAGAGCCTGGCTGCCCCCTCCCCTCATTTTTGCACTGAAGTTTGCCTCGGGTCTCGCTGGCAGCCGGTGTCAGAGGCAGGATTCGGACCCGGGTCCTCCGACTGCTGCCCCATCACCACCTAATGGGGATTTCCATGGCAGCTGCTGCCGCCCCGGGTGGGGCCAGCGGCGCTCAGAACTTGCCCCCATATTCTCTGCTAAATCTTTGACCATCTCGTTCCCCCTGGCCCATTCCCACAGGCTCCGTCGGCAGCAGAATGCCCCCCTCTTTGGGAAGATCCGGAGTTCTCGGTTTGGAGCTGAAGAAGCTGGGGATGGTACAAGTGACCTGGATGAGGATGAAGACCTCCAGATCCAAGTCCCTTAGGGCCGGGAAGGAGGAGGGAGGGTGCAGCTTGCATCAGGACCATCCTTGGGCCTTCTCCGAGAGTTGCGGCTGGTCTTTTTTCACGTGGACGGCCCTGGGCTGCGAGCCGTGGGACAAAGTGGGACAGAGCTGCTCAGAACCTGGCCCTCACCAGGCTGAGATAGGGCGCACCCCACTCGGGACGGGCTGAGGCCATCTAGTGGACCCCCGTGGCCAGAGTTCATGCCCCTTGTCTCCCAGCCAATTCCGCCTGCTCCCCTTTGTACCTCTCCTTTCTCCCCTGGCCTCCACCCTACCCTCAACTTTCTGCAAAGTCAACAAGGACACACTAAAAATAAGATAATGACTTTATTGGGCCACTAAAGAGCAAAGTGGGAGCTGAGGTCAACCACAGTCCTGCCTATCCAAGTCCCTGAAAAGGTGGGAGAAGCGTTTTATTATACATATTTTATATATATATATATATTTTATATACATACATACATACATATAAGTATGTGTGTCCTTGTACCTGTTTTATTTTTATAAACATATGAACTAAGGGAGAGGCTGGCTGCTGTTAAAAGATTTGGGGATTTAACTCGGACTCCCTCTCCCTGGTTTGGGGCATCCTTTTGGATTTCTGCATTAAAAGAAGGGAGCCAGGAAGCCATTGGGAAGACCATCTCAAGCCCATTTCCAGGGGTCTGATGAGTGGGCCAACAAGCACATTTTTACAAATTCAGACTTTTTTTAAATAAACTGAGTTAAGATCGCCTGAAGTTGAGCCTGACTATGGAAAAGCAGGAGGCAAAAACAAGGCTTTTGGCCTTGAAAGTATCTTTCTGAGATGGGAGGGACAGTCTCAGACACCACTGCCTCTTCCTCCTCCACTCAAGGTCATGGGGGCTGGCGCCCTAGACATAGCGCCCGGAGTGTCTGGGACCCCCATCCTCTGGGAGAGACACTGAAACGTGGGGGGCAAGGAGCCCACAGCCAGTGACCCCCCCCCAGGCATTTCTGTTGCCCCTCCAAAGTGAAGGGATTGGTCCGGCTGACTTCCCAAGGTCCCTTCTAACGCTGATAGCATAGGATCCTCCGACCATGGGGGTGAGGGGGGCGGACCAACATCTACTGCAGAGAGGTTATTGTTCTAAGAGCCCCACCCCACTCCCTCTCCCCCTCTTCCCCGACAGGCTGTTAATAAAACATGGGCCCTGACAATTTCCATGTCACCAAGCCACACTCTAATACTGTTCTTGGAGACAGGCCTAAAATGATGATAAAAAATTTAAAAACGATGGTGCAAGCCGATTTTTTATGGGCAATGTGGGGCTTGTTGCCATGGAAACGAGAGGCAACAGCTCTCTTCCTGGACGCTCATTTTCCTTGAGAGGAGGTGCTGGAGGAAGTGTTGGGTGATGGGGAAACACAAGGACGTTATCCTGCCCCCATGTCCCCTCCACTTTCCAAAGCTCAGCCAGAGGGATGGGTCAGGGGCCCTCTCTAGGAGAGGGACTGTTTCCTGCCCTGGGTGGATTAAAAATAAAAAAGGAACTTGACCATAAGGAGAAACTAAAAAGACATGCCTTTGGCCCTAAATCCTGTGCATAAAGTGACAAGAACCTTCAAAGCCAAATCTCGAAGCAATCTTCCTTCCCCCACCACACTCGGGGTCCCCTTCTACCATCCCCCATCCCATTCAGCTGCCGGGACATTCTCAGACACACAACAGACCTAGTCAGGCTGGGCTGGTATTTCCCCGCCAGACTCCCTGGCACCTCAAGCAAGATAGTGTCTGAACAGAGCAGTAATTACAGAGGCTGTATCTTCCTTTGCCTGGCTGCCCCCTGTCCACTCCTTCCATGTGGCAAGATCTCTAGGAACCTCCCATCTCCACTAGGAGATTGGGAGACTGGGGGTTGGAGGGGTGGGAGATATTGGGGGATGGGAATTTTGGTGCCGTTTGGGAAAAGCTTGGGATTGCTATGTCCTGTTTGCAGTCCTGGGTTTTATTCGGCTTTACCAACTCCTGGAAGTGAAATGACTAAAGATCTACAAGTCAGGTGACCTATGGGCTAGTCTTGGCTTTGTAAAATGAAGGAATTAGACTGAATGGTCCCTGAGGGCCCTTCCATCTTTGATATATGTCATGAGTCTATAAGCAGCCTTGACACTGGGCGAGCTGGTGTCCCAGCTGAGCCCCAGAGTCTCCCTTTTGTGCTTGCTTCCCTAGTCTGACCTCCAAGACACCAGGCAGGGTTCCCCAGTCCCTTAATATCCTACCATTCCCAACAATCACCTTCCACTGAAAGTTCTCTCTAACAGATTCTTTTGGGTCTTTTCTTTGGCTTCAAGTATTTTCTATAAAAATGAAAATGTTCCTGCTAGAAGTAATCCTAATCCTAAATACCATTGTATCACTTGCTACCTTAAGTAAGACTAGTCAAAACTCAATAAAGGCAAGATTTTTCCCACCGGAACACAGGAAAAGTTCCTTGGGTGTTGAAGGAAATAGGTTGATTGGAGGATGGCAGACAGAGGCAGAGATAAAAGAATCATCAAAATGGAAGTCCAAAATCTAGTCCAAGCCCAGCTCTTTTACAGATAGGGAAATACCCAGAATGGGAAATATTCTGGGCTAGTGTTGCAGCACCCAGCTTTCCTGACTCCATGACTGGCCATTGCAGCAGCAACACTGGTAGACTAACTTCACAATTTTGCCCTGGGCCCAGCCCTAGGGTCTCTCATCTCCTAAGTGGGAGGAGAACCTCCCACTGTCCCCTGACCCCCCTTTTCTCTGCCTTCCCTCACCTGCCCTACATACACATGACATTCCCGTGTCTTGGGGGTATGAGCTGGAAATGGCCTCGTTACAACAGGGAAGGAGCCTGAAGTCATCAGCTTCAGAGAGCCTTAAAGGCAGCAGCAGTAGCAAAAAGCAAAGGTAGCAATCACCTCTTCACAATGGAGCTCTTCCTATGCCAGGGAAGGGAGGGAGTGGGAAAGAGGAAAGGAGGAGGGCCAAAACCAGAGAAGAGTTGCCAGCGCCAGGGCAGCCAGGTTCTCCCCTGATGCCTTTTGGCTCTCTCCACACCAGGCCAGACCTCAGCCAAATGAAGATGTCTTCACAGCTTCTCCTCAGCATCTTTCCATTTCCTGTTTTTTTTCTCTCCTAACACCCTGAGCCATTTTCTTCAATGGAGTCCCTGGATGAGTATTTTTCTCCCATTCCCGTTAAGGTGAGGAGACATAGTGGAAGCTCCTAAGGACCTAAAGATAGGGTCTAGGTGCACAGGGATCTGAACCAGAGAAGACCATAGAGATCATCCTTTCACATTTTGTGGGTTCACAGACTGAGACCCAGAGAGAGAAGTTATAACAGGAAGCCCCTTCAAAGGTCATCTTGTACAACTCAACTGACTTCAGGTAGCAAGAGAAAAGAAATCTGGCTACCCTTCCTCGCCTTCCCCTCCCCCCAGACTGGACTCACAGCTTTCTGAAAGGCTTTGGAGAAACTCTTCAGTAAGTGATCCTTCCAGAATCCTTTGCCACTTGGAGTCAGTCTGTCAACTGACTACTATGTGCCAGGCACTGTGCTAAGCATAAAGAAAATCAACAGTAGCTGTTGTCAAGGAGTTCACAGTCAAATAGAGAGTCTATAATTCCTTCCATCTCGAGATCTGAGACCAGAATATCCTCAAGGTTCAAGATGAGAGGACTGAAGGGAACAATGGCCCAGTTTGTTTTAAACAGACTAGAGCAGCTAGGTAGCAAAGGAGATAAGGATTTTAGGCTTGGGGTCAGAGAGACTTAGCTGTGTGACCCTGGCCAAGTAATTCACTTAACTTCTATCTGCCTCAGTTTTATCAACTATAAAGTAGGGATAATAATAGCACCCATCTTTCAGGGATGTTGTGAGGGTCAAATAACATAATATTTGTGAAGCACTTAGCAGTGTCTGGCACATGGCAGATACTATATAGAGACCAACCATTATTATTTTTTTTACTTATGATTAACTCTAAGAAGGGATTTTCATCTCATTGTTCCACTTCCCCTGTAGTCCTGCCCTTGTTCCTCTTTCCCATTGTGTCTATTTTTCTGCTTGCCGTCTTATACAGTTTTCTGGTGAAAAGAAAGAAAATGGAATGATTAGGGTGGGACTGGAAGGTGGGTGATGGAGGAAGAGAGCCCGGAGAGGCAACGGTTAGTGGGCAGAATGAGTAGGGAAATTTGATGGACTGAGGCTAGATTTCATTACTTGTGCAAGGCCCTTAACTACTCCTCTGTAAAATCAGGTGCTGGCTTTGAGAATGAAAATCTCTTCCAGTTCTAACCCAGTTAGTCTATGCTTCCAGGCCCCCGCCTCTCCAAACTTGAAGTTCTCAATCTGCCGAGGCCAAGCTCTCTCAGGTAAAGTAAGGCTCACAGGCCCCCAGGCAAAACTGCCTGAGTTAGGGAGCTTAGGAGGTGGCTTATCAAGAAGTCTTCCTTACCAGGGACCTAATTAAGGTGTTCTCTTCCCTATGCCAAAATACTGCTTCTGATCCAAGACAAGCATTGACCCAAGAGACAGTATCTTTTTGTGATAACCTGTGCTGCCTCAGTCCCATCCCCCAGCCCAGTCTCCCTTAGGGTTTCTGAAACTTGCCTCAGTCTGTGCTTGATGAATAGTTGAGGTGAATTAACTACCCATCTGGCTTAGCGGCCTCGTGAGTATGTGCAGAGAAAAGGGTCACATGTTTGAAGAAGTGGTAAGCACTTGGGGGAGGGAGGCCAACGGGGTCCGGGGAACCAGCTGCTGTTCCCAAGCCAGGCTGGCTCCTTGCTGACTGTTAATTGCAAGGTTGTGAGATGCCAGCTGCTTCCCCTCCCCCAGCTCTACCCATCACCCTTCAAGGCTGGGGGCTTCATGCACTGAGTGGGAGGGGGAGAGAAGAGCAGGAAATCCCTTCAAGATTTTCCCTCCTCCAAAGCTAGGACCCCGGAGGAAAAAGGACATTAGATGCCCAGACAACTTGTCTGTGAGCTCCTCCTACCACCCTGGGGTGTGTGTGTAATGGTGGGGAGAGGGAGAGAAGAAGGGAAAGTGCTGAGCTGAACCAAACCTACTTGTTCTGCTGGTTCCTCCTCTTGACTCCCTGAACAACCCCTTTCCCCCCATCCCCCCAGTCATCCCCTGGGGCTGGTCATGGGTCTCCTTCCAGAACAGCCTTTTCCAATACTCTGCCCAGCCTTGAAATGTCTTTGGGGAAGTGGCTGCAATCCCTCATTGGGCCCCAAAATCAATACCTTAGGGCAAGAAGCTCAGCACATCTGAGCCAGAACAACAGGGTATTCTAGGTCTCTGGCTAGCTTCTTTTACAGACGGGGAGAAGGGAGGAAAAGGGAAAAGCAAAAGGAATCAGAAAGGGAATCATGAAAGGAGGGTGGGAGAAAGCCAGGAGAGGGAGAGATGTGCATGTGACAAGGATTCTCACTAGAAGCTCTGCACTGATACCAGTCTTCCCTAGGGAGAGAGATGTTGAGTTGGGAGCTTTCTGACTGACTGTCCCACAGCAAAACACCTTGGTGAATCATTCCTCCCGCCTGAAAGGTAGCTACTACTGAGATGGAGGATGAGACTGGGGGTGGGGGAAGGGAATTTTAAAATATCCAGGTTTGTAGATCATCTGGGCTTCAACAGACCTATGGATTTTAGGTTTTTAAATCTCATGAATTTTAATGAGCCAAATTTTCATTACCACTGCTCTGACTCCACCCCCAAAATAGACAAACTAAGGTCCAAGATTACATGCAGAGTTGATCATGTCAAATACTGAGAGATACACTAAGGAGTCAAGGTCTCCCATCCAGGGTTCTGCCCTTGGGTTTCCCCCCTGGCTCTGAGTTTGTTGGAGGTGAGTAGAAAGGTAGTAGTGGGAAGGGGGTGGAAATTGTCCACAGCTTCATGGAAATATCTCAATTGTCCCAGGAGATAAAGACTGAGGCAATAGAAGAAACAGATCCCTAAGCTTCCTGGCCCCAGAGAATTGGTAGTTCCTGCTCTGGGCAGCAGCTGATAAGTTAAGAATGTTTCTCCCAGTGGAGAAGATAGAACTACCATCTGTGAAAAACATCTAAGGGTTGGTTTATTCTTGATGCAACTATTAGGAAAACACTAGCAATTGCTTAGAAGAAACCTCACGACTTCCTCATTTCCTGTGTGTGATACTATAGTGATCAAAGAAAGAGCTAAATTTAATTTTCAGGCAGACCATGCTAGTGAGTTAGGTCGATACCTTACCATGTCTTAATCACAGAATCTTCTCTGCCTGGATCAGAGGACATCCCTCTATCTCCTAAACCATGCTGCTTTCTCAAGAAAAAAGAGGCTGTTTTACTGAAATGACCTCTGCAAAAAATTCTACCCTGTACCCTGGGCTGCTCACTAATTTCACTGTCACATAACCCTGGTAAACAAGAGGGCCTTTCTGATAGCTATTGCAGAAAGGAGGAGGAATCGGCAGACTTTGATCTATTTCCTTATCATCTATAAGGTCTCAAGCTTCTTTGATCCATCTCCTTATCATTTCTAGGGTCTCAAACTTCATTCCAGACTCATTATTCTTTGCTCCTCAATGAAATCACCAAATTTCCCATAAGTATTATATTCCAACCCATGTTGACCAATTGATCAATTGACCAATCCAAAAATCCACATTCTCTTATTAAGTGTTTCTTCTATGTCAGATACCTTCCTACTAGGTGTTTGAGATAAAAATACAAAATTAAGATGGATCCTGTTTACATTCCACTGCAAAAATGTCTGTAGCAGCTCTTTTTATAGTGGCAAGGAACTGGAAATTGAATGGACATTAGTTGAAAAATGGCTGAATAAGATGTATATGAATGTAATGGAATATTACTATTCTATAAGAAATGACGAACAGACTGGTTTCAGAAAAGCCTGGAAAAATTTATATGAACTGATGCTAAGTGAAGTGAGTAAAACCAAGAGAACATTGCACACAGCAACAAGACTAGGTAATGATCAGCTATGATGAACTTAGCTTTTCTCAGCAGTACAGTGATCTAAGACAATTTACAACAGACGTGGGATGGAAAAATAGTTCCTCATCCAGAGAAAGAACTATGAGACTGAATGTGGATCAAAGCATACTATTTTCACTTCTTCCCCCTTTCCCATTGTCTTTCCCTTTTGTTCTGATCTTTAATTCACAATCTGACAAATATGGAAATATGTTTAAAAGGATCGTACTTGCATTGCCTATATCAGATTGGTTGGGGTCTTGGGGAGGAGAAAAGTAAGGGAGGAAGACAGAAAAAATTTGAAACTCAATATCTTACAAAAATGAGTGTTAGGGGCAGCTAGATGATGCAGTGGATAGAGCACCAGCCCTGAAGTCAGGAGGACCTGAGTTCAAATTTGGTCTCAAACACTTCTGGTTGTGTGATCCTGGGCAAGTCACTTAACCCCAATTGCCTCAAGGGGAAAAAGTTAAAGAGTACCTTTATATGTAATTAGGAAAATAAAATATTATTGAGAAGGAAAAAAAAACCATTCCACTCAAAAGGGAGTGGAGCTCACTACAAGTTATTTATTATTTGTAAACCTTATAACACATACATGACACTTGATAGCACATAGTAGGAGCTCAGTAGTTGTTAATCAAGAGAATCTGAAGATCGCCACTAAGTAATACTGAGCTTTTTCTTCTCTGGGATAAATCATCCCAATTCCTTTTACTTCTCCTCCAGGGTATTTTTCCCCAACCTCTGATCAATTCCATCCTTCTCTGGACTGTCTCCAGCTTCCCCGCATTTCTCTGGTAAGTACAGAAATAGGCAAAGACAAGCGGAAATTATTTGCCTAAGCACATACTGAATGCAAGGAAAGGTTCCAGTTCCCAGGCTGAGCCAGAAGACCACAAGGCAGTAGAGAAGAGAACTGAACTCTTCTGGCCGAAAAAACCATTTGACTCTTGCCCTAGACTCTGCCAGGTGTTATCCGGGGGAATGTCTCTGATGGTTATATAGTGTATGGCTAGAAGAAAAGCCATAAACCAGGGAAATAAAATGGAAAAAGTTTTTCTAGAGGAACTCAAAGATGCAGTGTTATTAAAAATTGATATTTCAATGAGATAATCCCTCTCTCTCAGGCTTTTAATTGATTGCCTAAAAAGCCTTCCTCCGTTGTGTGTGTTTTTTTATTTGCAGTGAACATTAATTTTTTTATGGATGATCAAATCCGGATGGAGGAGAGGAACTGGCCACACGATGAATTTGATGACCATAAAGCAAGGGGGCCAGCTGCGGACATCAGAATGAGGGGAGGTGGTTGCAGGTATAGGGGATAGGTAATGTTTTCACCAAACTTAAACCTTGCACCAACTTTCAGGACACCAAGATGGAGTGGGGCTCTCCTCTGGGGAAGGGAATGGCTTCCTGGTACCTGCCCAAGATCATCTCCTAGCTTGAAGCTTGGGAAGGTCAGCAGAGATACTGCTGTGGAAACATCTCCCTAAGCCTGATGGGAAGGACAATAGGACGGTTCTGGAAAAACAGCATGGCACGGGAAAGGACTTGGAAGAAAATCATGAGACTTTTATTGTAGGCTTTCCTGTGTGACCTTGAGCAAACCACTGCCCCTTCCCAAGCCTGTTACCTCCTCTGTAAAACGAGGACCTTGGACTAGAGGATCTCTTAAGTCCCTTTCAGCTCTGACAGTAGATGACCATTTGTACAATCTCTGAGCGATCTTGAATAAATAAGTCTGCTTCCTACACTTTCCAAATTGTGAGTGGTACCAAAGAGTCCAGAGGTTTTGAAATCCTCACCCTATGTAACCTACTAATGGAAGCATCTTAGTTCCCAGGCTGGGAGTGAATAATTCTGACAGTGCTTGGGAAAACTGAAAGGAGTTAGGCACAAGTCTGGGGCATGGCCCCCCTTCCTGAGGGGACACATCCCAAGGATGTCCTGTTCAACCAGGAAGTGGGGGGTGGGGGAGGAGAGAAGCAGGCGTGAGGACAGACACCACCCTGCCCGAGAATGCCTGTTGGACAATCCGCTGGGGGAGAAATGGCCAGTATCTGTTTCTTTTCCCTCTGCCGCCTCATCCATCTCTATTAGCATGACAGCCTGCCTAAACAGAGGCCCCCGGAGTGTCCGAGCCAGCAGCAACCCAAGGGGTCCAGTGGGAGAGCTTGCGCTGACCCCATGTCCCTCCATAACCCCTCACTCACCCTCTATCCGTCTTTCCCACCTGATCTTCCTTTCCCTCTGTTTTCCTTCTTTCTGCTCTGACCACTTGGCACATTCTTGAAAAGGAATTAGGCTTCTTTGCACAACGGTCTCTGCTGCAGATCCTGGTCCCTCCCTCACCTTTGCAGCCCCACTTCTCTCCTGATAATGGTGGCTTATCCCAGGATAAACAGTACCACTTTCCCCCTTGTTCTGGCTGTCCTGGCAGAGACCTGCCTCAGTGAGAGCAGAGGAATCAGGGAGCACACAGGGAGTGATCTGGCCAGATACCAGTCAGATCTATCATACCCCCTACTGAAAGCTGAGCCCCGGGTGCAGTCACAGGAGAGATGGCAGGGTGTGTGCGGAGGCAGGTGTGGGATTAGAATTGGGATTACAGGTTCACCCCTCCCCCTCTATAGGAGTCACAAAGAGCCCCAAATTTGGTAGATTAGAGCCAGCTTCTATGACCCAAGCGATTTCTTTCTCTAGTGAGGGTAGCCAGAAGGTCCTGGTCTCGCTGGGACGAGAATGTCAGAGGAAGATGGCGTAGACCAAGGACAAGATCCCTGGAGTGAGGGAAGAGGAGGAGGAGAAAGAGAAGCAGGAGGGAAGTTAGCCTTTGGGATGGTGATATTGCCTGAGAGGAAAGAGGGCACAGCTGTCAGAAGAAAGAGATTACTGAACAGGATCAAGGAGACTACTGTAATTAAGAGAATTCTGGCTTTAGCACTGGCATCAGCAGGGAGGTGCCATGGGAAAACAATGGACCAGAGGCCTTTATCTAATGTCAGAGACAGTATTTCAGTCCTAGTAAATTATTGGTGCATGCTGAAATACTGATTTGCATACACACAATTTGCTGCGCCTAGCATGATTCTGGGCACACACAATAAGCAATAAATGTCTGTTGAAAGAATGAGTCAAAAAAAGGGAGGAAAGAATATTCATTTAATATATAATTGTACAGCATACACCACTTCCTGCTCCTCAGAAAAATAGCAAATGTTTACTTGATGATTATTTTGTACCTAACATAGTAAAAGATCTCCTGAGAGGCTAAGATAAAGTATAACCTGCCCTCAGGGAGCTTACAGTCTAGATGAAGGAATAAGAAAAGTACACACACACACACACACACACACACACACACACACACACTTATTTCAAGATAAGTGCCAAATGAGTAGTTTTGGCAAGGAATGTTGTTAAAATTCAGAGGAGGGAAGTGATCACTATGGACTAGAGGTATTAGGGAGGCTTCTTGGATGAAATAGGTGTTGGAAAGAGCCCTGGATTTGGTTTCAGGGAACTGCATTCAGACCTCAGATAGGTCACTAGCTATGTAATGAATGACCTTGGGCAAATAGCTTCAATTCAACAAATAACTATTATGTACTTAGATCCATCCAAAGGACTGTTCTAGACACTGGGGATATAAAAACAAAAGGGGTCTCCATCCTCAGGAGGCTTACATTATACAGAAGAGACAGGAAGACAATATGTATACAACATGTAATAGTTACTTAATTTGAGGAGGGAGACAAACCATCAATAACAGCTTATTAAGCACCTATTGTGTATCAGGCATTGTGCTCATGTCTGGGAATTAAAAAAAAAAAAAAAAGACAAGAAAAACCCGGTCCATACTCTCAAAGTTCTTAGTGGAAGAACCAACATACAAATAACTGTGCAGACAAGAGGTATACAGTATGGACTGGGGACAGTCTCAAAAAGAAGTTGCTAAGATTAAGAAGCCTGTTTTCAAAGCACTACTGATTGGGGGATGGGTAAACCTTTGAGGGAGGAGGTAGTACCTAAGCTGAGCTTGGGAAAAACAAAGGCTGATGCTTTTGAGGGGCAGAGATGGCAGGGATGTTCATTCCAGCTGTGGGCAGTGGCTCATATAAACCTATGGAGGCAGGGCATACTGTACTGAGGTCAGGCCATAGCTAGTCGTCTAATTTGACTACATGGGCAGGTCCAAGAAGGGAAGCAGTATGAAATAAGACCAGAAAGGTTAGCAGGAGTCAGATGACAATGAGCCTTTAATGCCAGGCTGAGGAGTTTGTAGTTAAGTCTTTCAACAAAGGAATTAGAAATATTTGAGTAGGGTGGGGACGGCCTAGGCTTTTAGGAAGATTATTTTGGCAGTTGAGTTTCTATAGATTGGACTATAGATTGAAGAGGAAAACATGGTTTTCTTCCCTGAAAAATAATGACTTAGATTTCCTAAAGCTCTAAATTCTATGTTAACAAGATTAATCTTCTACAATAGATACACCCAGGGATGTGCTGGTAAATATTTAACATCCAGCTCTCTGAAAAGTGTAGCACATTTTAAAATTCAATTTGCCTTACTGACATTTTTTCCTTCTTAAGTTTAGACAATCAACAAAATAATAAATCAAGCCCTGATTTATAGCATTTGCTTAGATATATATAGATATAGATATATATTTTATAGATATAAATGTTTGTACTGAAAATAAAACAACTCAAGAACTGGTTCTCACATCCCCATGATACCTCACCCTAAAGAGCTATTTCTCAATGTGAGGGTACTAGAGGAATTTTGTAGGATGTCATAGGTCATAGGGGCATAAACTTAGAGCTTTTAAAGGTGATCTTAAAAATTCACTAGTTCAACTGCCTTTTTCTAAGATGAGAAAACTGAGTCCCATGAGGTTGAATGCCTTGCCAAAGGAATGTGCAGAATTTGAACTCAGATTCTCTGTCTACAAATCCATTGATCCTCACTGATTTTTCTATTAATCTAACCACAACCCAACAAAATTATCAATAATGTAAAAAGCTCATCAGTACACATACACACAATCACCAACAATGCTAGAAAGGCAAGTTAACACATGGCTTTCTGGGCAAATGTTCTTTTATTCTGATTTTGAACCTTGGAGAAAGTGTAACTGTTTGGTTTTGCCTGAAGGAGCTGAGAATAAGGATGACTTAAGATGTCAATGGGAGTGAAAAGATTGGAGGATTCCCAGCTATCTTTTCTCTGAAGCATTCCCCCAGACAGACAAGTTTAAGGCCAAGGACAGCAGGAGCAGAAAGAGGACAGAAAAAACAAGGGAGACCTTTTGAAAATGTCCCACAATCATCCGATCTAAGGATATGACTTTTCAGTCTCCACAGCCTAGCTTGTCTGCTTAAAGAAAAGCCAGAGGTGTTTTTGATTCATAAGTGTTGGTCTGCCTGTCCTAGTCACTTGCATGTCAAATATATTATTTTTGTGTGATACATACCATCCAGAGACAAGCTAGATACAAGTTAAGAGAGCAGAATGACACATAAGCATGAGCTATAAACCAGTGAGAATATAATCCTAGGACTCTCATCTAAAGTGAAAAGAGAATGAGCCAGAACCCTCTCTTAATTTTCCTTTTCTCCTTTCACATTCTCCAAAGTCAAAGAGACTAAACTGTCATAATCTAAACTAAGGAAGGGAAGGAAGGTAGAATATTTTGGGTAGTGTAGTAGGAAGAGCACAGAATTTAGAAGTTTAACTCTCACTCTGACACTTGTTAGCTGTATGGCCATAGGAAAGCAATTTCTCTTCCCTATGACTCTCTGAACCTATGACTATTTCCTTCTTCATTTGAAAAATGGGAATAACAACACAAATAATACATTTTTTTGGTGAAGAAAGTATTTTGTAAACTTTAAGACACATATAAATGTGAACTATGGGTTTTAACTAAGTTTCCTCGAAATATCTGTATATCTCTCCCCCTACCTATCACCTTACATAGGGACCAGAAAAAGATCCATGTGATTTTTACCCTGGCTGAGATTGGCAGAAGTAAATCCCACATGCACAATTTTATTTTTTCAATTGACAAGTATTTATTAAGAACCTGTTGTATGTCAGATACAATGTTAGAATCTGATGTAATTGTAGAAAGAATGAAACAGCCCCTATTTGAAATAAGGATAAGCACAGTTTTAAAACAGAAACACAATACACAAACAACTTTTACTAATCTAAGGGCTTCAGTTCTATCAGGCAGCAACTCTGGGGAAATCCATGTGGCACCAGATTTTATCTCCTCTTGCTGTCAGTTCTTTTCACTTGTTATAGAATGTCCTCCCATCACTCCATGATTGTGGATGTGAATGAATGGGAAAGTAGTCATTATGTTTGAAAAGAGTCTGTCAGCTCTTTTCCCTTTTAAAGAGTCTGACTTATGGGAGTGTTAGTTTACTGAGTGGGGAGAATGTTCTGAGGGACTGAGTCTATTTCTAAATCTAAATTTCCTAAGGAGCAGTAGTGTGAATGAATCATTCCTAGCCTCAATTTGCCCATCTATACAGGTATCTTAAAAATCTTCATACATTTTAAGCTAAAATTTAAGCTAAGATTTTTATGACATTGATAAAAATGATACACTGGGGGATAGAAAGATGGGAAAGACCATCACTTTTTTAGAGCATTTGAATCTCTCTTTCTTTATACTTTACACTTTGTATCAAATATGTAACTAACTTTGTAGTGCAACATTTGCTCTGGCTCTTTGCTTAGTGGCATGTGTCTTGGTGAGATGACACAGAATCTCATGATTGGTCACCAGTCATGGAAGTTGTGTCAAAGGGGTTTGACTATAGAGTCAGGAAGAACTCTTCAGTGCGATGTAAAGGAAGTGGAAGAAAGCCAGCTCTACCCCTCTTTTGAGATTAGTCTTCCTTTGACTTCCAGAAAGAGTGAATGAATAATGGGAGATTTCTTTTCTCTCCTTTCCCCACTGCTCTCCTCTTTGGAAATGTCAGCTTCAAATCCTGAAGTGAAAATAAGTACCTCCCTAAATGGAGTCTTTGGCTCCCTTATTTCCGCTTTTTTTGGTATTGACCAATAATGCTGAGTTCCTAAGAAGTGAGCATTTCTAGCCCTGGTAGCTACCCTTTATCCTCATGAGGTCAAAGACTTTTTGGGGAACAAGTATCCAGATGAAAGAGATATCTGCAACAGTAGCATTTCTTGGAAAGAAGTAGCAGCTCTATCAGAAGGATTCTGCAAGTAAAAGAATAAAGAAAGTCCATGGGTGACTCCCAAACTGCAGGCCCATGGAGAAGAAAGGATCCCTGATAGCCTAGAAACAAATAGGTTAGCTCCAAAAAGAAACAGAACTCAGATGAACCCCAAAGATGATTGGTGCTTCAAGAAAAGGATTAAGAACTTGGTGTTGCTGGCACTCAACTCTTCAGGTCTGATCCAAGATGCAGCAGACCCCCTTCCACAAAGGGTTTTGTTGTAGGTTGCTACAGACAGGTTCATGGGAGAAGAGTTGGGGGGAGTTTTGCTCATTGTCCTCATCTCTAGATTCTCTCACCAAAGAAACCTCTAAAACAAAGTTTAGGTTTGGCTGTCTGGGATCTCTCCAATAATTGGTTAATAGAATCACTTCTAGAAAAGGTACTCAGTGTGCAGTATGGATATCAAGTATAGGAGGGGAATTTATTTCTTCCATCACAGAAAATGTTTAAAAAAACAAAGGACTCTTAAGCACTCATTAAAAATTCAGAAACATAAAACAATAACCCATCACACAGATTATACTCTGCTAAAAGGTAAAGACAACTTTGTGAAACTGCTGAATAATTATTTGGGTACTTTGCTTTCACCTCAGACCTCCATTGTCTAAGTAATTTGCAGGGCTCAGAACTTCTGACCATCCAGGATATAGCATGAGTTTGCTTAGCTTTTTCTACTTGATTTTCCACTCTAATTCTTTCAAGAGTAGCACATCCTCCTGCCCACACTTCTTTTCTTCTAAGGCACAGTGCTGTTTCAGGAACCCTCTATTCATCTCTCTAACTCATGAGGTTGCCAGCAGAATTGAAAATGTCCATTTCTGAATACTACTGCTTGCTGGTATATGTTCAAGGAAGAAAGCAGAAGATGGCCAAGGACTCAAGTTCATTGCTATATGCTTGCAGCCTCGATTGACAGTGGTGGGGAGGAAGGGAAGAAAGAGAAATCCCCTTTCTTTCTAGAAATCCAAGGGGAACAACATGCTGGAGAGTCCCTAAAGAGAGGGGTAGAATTAGATTTCTTCAACTTCTCCCATAGTTTATTGAGTGGGTGACTTCTCAGGATCTTGTGGCCAAACCTCTCTGGCACAATCCCTGTCATTGGTGACCAATCAGGAATTGCTACTTCATTTCAGCAAAACTCAAATCACTCAATAAAGTAAAGCACATGTCCCATTCCAGTTATCCTCACTGTAGGACATGTAGCCTTTTGTTTCCCTCTTCCCTGATCACTTTTGAAATTCACAATATCATATTTTGATCCTTTCCATCTCCAATACTCATTCACCTAAGAGGTTGAAAGAATAAAACCCAACAGAGACAGAAAAACAGCAGTAACAAATGTCCATGATTGCGTGGCAACCATATAAGGGAGAGGGCCTAAAGCAACTTTTCTATGCAGAGACCCACAATCGTTCATCTTCCTCACATTTTAAAAGAAAAGAGAGCAACGGAGACAGAAATAGAGTCAGAGAAAGACAAAGAGAGAGCCAGAGGGAAAGACAGAGACAGAGAGACAAAAAGACAGAAAGATGAGAGAAAGAGACAGAGACAGACAGAGAGAACTTCAAATATTTGAATCTTTTGCGAATTCTAAGTACACTAAGTAGGGAATTACAAGGCTTTTGTTACTACAGAATCAACAAGCCTCCATGTAGGTTAGCAGCAGGTAGAGCACACTGAGCATCTTCCAAGTTCTAGGCTCAAATTGGCCAGTTCCCATGATCCCCTGAACTTTAAAATGTCTGAAAAGTCACCAGAGGTCTAGGAGACCATAACAGAGTCTGTCAATAGCTAAAATAATCAAGCCCTAAGAGGAGCCAGCCATAAAGTCAGATCTGCTTAACCTAACTCAGACAGCCAACATACAATATGCTATAAACAGTAAAATGACTCATCTCTCAGTCATCCTGTACCAAGAAGTGAACTTAGTAGGGTGAATGTCTGGGAGTTACCACTTTCCCTCTTCCAAAAGACCAAGGAGTTAGAGGAGAATGGGCTCCCAGCTTCAGGAGTTTTTTGTACTTCAGCTCTTGCTATATCTTTTTAGTAAATAGTCTTTTGTAAAAGTTAATATCAACTGGTTTTCAATGATATTAAAGAGATAACTGGTTGTTTGCTATTGGGGATAATCATCATTAACTGAATAATAATGAGGAAATGGTAACTGGCAATTGATATTGGGAAGAACATACTGGTTGTGTATCCCTGAACTATATAGTACTAGAGAATACCTTGTAACACTTAGGATTATCCCTAGAATTATGATTAAAAGGAAAGAGGTAACCTGGTTAAGCCACCAGGGAGAGAAAGGAAATATTTATGTTCTGCCCTTCTATGACACAAGTGTTTGGGTACATAGTGTATTCTTCTACTTCTTGTTACAATGTAAGGTCCAAGAGAGCAGGGACTTCGTTTTTCACCTTTGTATGACTTTTTCATCTTCATATGACTTTTTCACCCAGTGCAATGCATTGTACTTCAACAAATATGCTAGAGAATCCATGATTAAGTCAGTGGTTTATGAACTCTGCAAAGAAGATTCCAAACTTAGGATCACAGAATTTAGAGATGGAAGGGATGTCAGTGACTATCCAATCCAACCCAAGCCCTAAAAAATAGCTCTCTTGTAATATATCTAATAGTTTCTGCTTGAAGATCTTCAATGAGAGAAATTGCACTGCCTCCAGAGGCAATCCATTCCACATGTGGCCAGCACTAATTGTAAGGAAGTTTATGCTGACATCAAGCTTAAAATGGCCTCTTTAAAACTTCTGCTTGTTTCTCCCAGTTCTGCCCTTTACGGCCAAATAGAAGAAGTCTCATCTCTCTTCTACATGTCAGCTCTTCAAATAGTTGAAGACAATTATCATGATTATTCAATCTCCTCCAAATTCAATATGCCTGTTCCTTCAAAGTTTCCTTATTTTTAAAGTATTTTATTTTCCTCCAATTATATACTTTTTTCTTTTGATTTATTTAATATTTCCCCCAGTTACATTCAAAGCAAAAACTTTTTTTTAAACACGTTTTTAACGCTATTGAGTTCTAGGTTTTCTCCTTTATCCCCACCCATAATTAAGAAACCACATGTGAAGTTAATTAAAACATTTCCATAAAAATCAAGTTATCAAAGAAAACATAGATCTTCCACGCTAATGAAAATAAAAATCGTCAAGAAAAAATTAAGTTAGAAGAGAGAAAGAGAAAGGGAGAAAAATGCTTTTATTTGTATTTAGATATAATCAATTTCTTCTTTGAGTATGTATAGGATTTTTCATTATAAGTCCTTCAGAGAAGTAGTGGATGATTGTACTGCTGAGAACAACAAAGTTATCCCAGAACATTGTTAATACTTTGTTTATAATACATTTCACTTTATTGGCTTCATGGATGACTTTCCATTTTTTTCCCCCAGAGAGCATCCTGCTCATCATTTCCCATAGAATAATAATATTACATCACAAACACATAGCACAATTTATTGAGCCACCCCCCCAATTCATTCCCCAATATATAGTCAATTTTTTAACATTCATTTGTTTCTTTTATAATAGCATTTTATTTTTTCAAATACATGCAAAGATAGTTTTTGACATTCACTTTGGCAAAACCTTACTTCCAACTTTTTTTCCCTTCCTTCTTCAAGACAGCAAGCAATCTTATCTAGGTCAAAATTGTGCAATTCTTCTAAATATATTTCCATATTTATCATGCGCACAAGAAAGATCAGGTCAAAAGAAAAAAAATGAGAAAAAAACAAATGAAAAAAAAGTGAAAATACTATGCTCTGATCCATGTTCAGTTTCCACAGTTCTCTCTCTGACTGTGGATGGCACTTTCCATCATGTCTATTGGAATTGTTTCATTGATGAAAAAAGCCAAGACCATCACAGTTGATCATCACATAATCTTGTTGTTACTCTATGCAATGTTCTCTTGTTTTGCTCATTTCATTTAATATCAGTTCATAACATTAATTTTTTTAAAAATTGAGTTCTCAACTTTCTTTCTCCTTCCCTTATCTCCTTACTTTCTAAAGCAGTAAGCATTTGGTTATAAGTTAAACATGTTCAATCATGCAAAATATTACCATATTAGTCATGTTGTAAAAAAAAAGACACAAATCCAAAGGGGGGAAAAACATGAAAAAATACAGAAAATGAAAAACAGTATGCTTCGAACTGCATTCAGACCCTATCATTTTTTTCCTCTGAAGGTGGATTAACATTTTTCATCATAAGTCCTTTGGAATGATCTTAGATCATTGTATTGCTGAGAATAACTAAATCACTCACAATAGATCATTGTACCATATTGCTTTTACTGTGTACACTGTTCTTCTGGTTCTGCTCACTTTACTTTGCATCAGTTCATATAAGTCTTTTCAGGTTTTTCTGAAATCTGCCTGCTCAATATTTCTTATAGCACAGTCATATTCCATTATAATCATATACTACAACTTGTTCAGCCATTCCTCATTGATAGGCATCTCTCTGCTTTCCAATTCTTTGTCAAAAGGTTCTTTATATCACATAGGTTCAAGGCCCTTCCATGTTGTGCTTCCTTCCTTGCTATTTTGCTTATCAAAATCCTTCTTAAGCTGTAGCACTTAGACCTGAACGCAATACTCTAAACATGATCTGACCATGATGGCATTGCCCCAGATACATGAATATTGACACTTGTTCAGAGTTACACAATAAGTGTCAGAAGTGGTATCTGAACACAGGTTTTCCTGACTTCAAGTACTAGAGGATATATGTTATGCTAAGGAACTGTTCTCTTTAAGTGTTTATTGAATGAAATTATTGTGTCTAAAATGCTTTGAGCTTCCTGGAACAAAAATTTTGGCTAAACTTCTAAGGTGGTTTTAAAAGTTTTTGTTAGTATTTGTTAATTGCTTGTGCCAGTTTCTTACTTCAAACAATCAATATGCATTCAGTAAGTGCTTACTATGTGGAAGCACTGTGCCAGGAGACTATAGAAAGACAAAATGAAACAGTTTCTGTCCTTGAGAAGCTTACATTCTATGGGGGACACATGATCCTTCTTCTCTTAACCCTACCCCCAATCAACACATCCAAAACAGTTTCCTGACCCATGTTAGATCAGGACAGTGCTGCAATGTCCCAAATAGATCACTTGGTAAAGGAGTTGTTTGCACCAATAGACACAGATGTTCAAAGGAGCCATGGGACCCATTTACAGTTTTCTTCATCCAATCAATTCCAAAAAAACCACTACCAGCAAATATGAATAATTGCATATTGTTATTTGCATAGCAATTTCAACTTCTCAAAGCACTATCTTATCTATTATTATTTCTTTCCCTTCAAAAATTGTAGGGCTGATATGTTTCCAGATTAAGAAACTGAGCCTAAAGTGGTGGAATAAAGAGCAAATAACTAGTTAGTGGTAGAAGCAAGTCTCAGAAGCTATTTTTTCCTAACAGATCATATAAGTTCTCCAGTGAACATCTCAGTTGCCACAGGAATTGTCAAGACTAGGAATATCACTAGATATTATGTTCCCTTCTGTAAAATGGGGTGATAAAATATAACAGGCAGATTATATCTGCAGTGTTTTGGAATTCTTGGATGAAAGATGGCATAAAAATATAAGGACGTACCCTCAAATTTGGTTCCCTACCTTTGTATTAGTTATAAAAGCACTGAGGTTCCATCAGCCAATATTTTTTAGTGCCCAGACCTATCATCACTCATCACTCACTATTGCGGCAGGATTTCATTTCCCTTCCAATGAAATTAAGCTGTTTGCTGGTTAACAAAGCACAGCCAAAAGCCCCCAAACTGTTCAGAAGAGAAAAACAAAATAGCATTCCCTGACCCAGAAAGAGCAATAAACCAATGAACCAAATTTAATAAAATTCAACCAAATGACCTTCGGAGTAGAAAGGCTCCAGTGGGATGATTCTAGCCCAGGGGCAGTTTCCCTAACTGAGTAGTACTCTACTTTTTCAAGTGACTTGCCCCTCCCCCCAGTGGGGGACAGCAGCCTTCTTAACTAAAACAAGCTTAAATCCTTAAAGGATTTAATAAAGTACATACAGATGGGGAACCAGGATGCCAGAGCTGGGCTGCTGTGAGGATGGTGTGGCTTTGATGGCCTGCTTCTTTCTCCCCAAAATTCCCTCTGGGTACAGGCATTTCAGAACTAAATGGTGGCTGAGATCTTCAGCGTTGGTAATAACTTGAAAAGTTGGACCAGTCTTGTTCTGGACCATGAACTGGAAGCCAATTAAGCATTGCTGGATTTAACCTTCCCTTACTGTCGATTGTGGAATAAGTTCCAAGGAAGAGGGCAAGATAAGATGGAAAGGAATATCAGGAATGTGGCTAGAAAACTAATTATTCATTCATAAATTTTAGCTCCAAAAGAGATCTTACTATAACTTCCATCTAATATATGATAGGAAAACCATAGGGATTTATAAAAGTCACACCCCTAGTTAGAAATAGAATTGATATTACAATACAATTTGATGAATTACCAATCCAGTGCTCTAGAAATAAAAACCATCCCAATTTGTCTCTCCCTTTCATCAAATATTTCTCAAAGCCCTTCTACTATGTATCTAGCTTTGAGTGAAGCACTACAAGTGATGATTCTCAAACTTTTTGGTTTCAGGACCCATTTACACTCTTTAAAATGATTAAGAATCCTGAAAAGCTTTTGTTTGTGTTCTCTTATATTGATTGAGCTTTACTATATTAGACAGTACTACTTTTTAGTATTATTATGAAAGCAGTTTTGACTTTTAGGATCCCCTCAAAAGATCTGGGTGGTTGAAGTTCACACTATGAGAACTTCTGTACTTGGTAATGGCAAAACTGTACCACAAAAGGAAAAAGATTTCCTTCCCCTTAATTTTCTTGGAGCCACTTCAGATCTCTTTTTTTGTCTGTACTATTTTTTATCTCGTATTGTATTTTTTATGCAAGTCTTATGTTCCTAGAATATTGTAAACTCTTTGAGGTAGGGAAAGTGAGGCTTTTTTCTTTATCACACTCTCAGTGCCTAGCACAGTCCTGGATAGAGCACACAGTATATGATTATTGTATTAGTTAAATAGCATTTTCTAGAGAAGATGGATTTTAATTTTAAGTTTGTTTTTTTTTTTTTTTTTTTGGTGAGGCAATTGGGATCTCACAGCCAGTAAGTGTTAAGTGTCTGAGGCCTAACTTGAACTGAGGTCCTCCTGACTCTGGGGAGCCAGTGCTCTATCCACTGTGCCATTTAATAATCCCATGAAAAGATGATTTTATTTTCTTTTTCTTTTTTTTCTTTTTCTCTTTTTTTTATTATAATAACTTTTTATTGACAGAACTCATGCCAGGGTAATTTTTTACAACATTATTTCTTGCACTCGCTTCTGTTCCGATTTTTCCCCTTTCTCCTTCCACTCCCTCCCCCAGATGGCAAGCAGGAAAAGATGATTTTAAAAAGATTTTCTCTGAAAGTCTATTTTTTTTTGTTAGTGGCCAAAATGTGCCTTCTGGTTTGTCTAAACAGTTTCCCAAAATAGATCAAATCTGTGGGAGTTTTACTGATTGGACATTAAGGTCTGAAGAAAAGCAGGTGAGTTCAAGTTTAGACAGGAGATATATGGGGAAAGGCAAAAGGTTGAGACTGAGTTTAGAGCTAGGGGATTTCAAACTAATAGGGTGAATGAGAAGGCAAAATAACCTATTACAATCCAGCCCTTATCAAACCTGGCTGTGGAGTTTCTGACTGGTTAGCTCCATTAGGAAAGCCCAGTGTTCAACGACCAACGTTTCTGGTTGGATTCTCCTGTGCTGCTTATCCTGCCTCTTCCCTAGTGAGAATGACCATCATGAAATATCCTGTAACCTGGGGAAGGGTAAGATCCAAGCCACCGAAATCTAATAATCTGTAAGCTCTTCATTCTTGCAGATAGGACTTCAAGGTAGGTGAAAATGTCCTAAAACTAAAAGGAAGTCCTTCAGTGGAGTCCTAATAATATTTGAAAATTTGTATCTAATTTCATATAATTTGGGGGTTGTGAGTTGTATGGGTCGTGTGTATGGTGAATCATGCAAATCATAACACACTTGAAATTCAAATAAACGATAAATCTTCTCACCTCTGGGAACTGGATGGGCGAGAAGTTGGACCAAGAAAGTGGTCTTTTTGTAGTCAGTCCGGGCATTGGGGCAGAGATTACAATGTGAGAGGCTGAATTAAACTGAGAATCCTGGACTGGGGAGAGTTGATCGTGATGAAAGAATGAGGTCGGAGTACGCGTATATGTTCTGTGGTAATGAATGAAATGAGGGAAGTTTGAGGTGGAGTGAAACAATGGAAAGAGGTTAAGGGCTCGGTTTGAGACTTTGCTTAATTGAGGGTAGATGTATATTGGGGTGTGGGTTATTAGGAGCGCCTCAGAGAACGTCGGAGGAGGTGGGAAGGGGGCTGCCTGAAAAAGTGATGGGTGGGGGAAGAAAGTGAAGGAGCAACTGAGAGGTCAGGAGGTGGGCGTTTTGCTGGAGAGGGCGTGCAGAACTGGACTTTGCAGAGGAACCTGAGGGAGCCGGGGTCGGACAGAAGGGACCGTGGGGTAAGGAGCAGGGGCTCAGAGTGGGAAGCTGGGGCGGCGGCAAGGAGGGGACCTGGGGGCGCTGAGGAGGCGATATGTAGAGGAATCGGGGAGGAGGAAGGAAGGAGGCAGAGCCAGCAGTGAAAGCAAAGGCCCGTCAGCTCGAAGGAATACGGCGCCCAGGCCGGGGTGGGCCGGTTCCTAGGGAGCCGCGGCGGCGGCGACGTCTGGGGAAGGAGGGAGCCGGAGCAGGCAGAGAGGCTGGGAGACAGACGGGCTGACGGACAAGCGGCCGCCTCCCAGTCCTAGCCCGGCGCCGCCACCCCCGCCGCTGCCCAGATGGGCCCGCGGGCAGCGCCATGAAGCGGGCATGTGCCTGGACTGCGGCCCCAGCGAGCCGGGGCGGGAGCTGGGGCGGGAGCAGCGCGGGGGTAAGTGGGGAAGGGAGAGGAGAAGGAAGAGAGGGTGAGTCCCTGGGTCTGGGGGGGAAGAGGGGAGGAAAGAAGGGGTTCCCCTGCCAGTTGCCAGTCGCCTCCCTATGCACATCAACTGAACATCTTCAAGAACCATACACCTACCCCTGAGCCCCCTCTCTGTGCGTTCCCTCTTATGATCCCCTTCCCTTGAGATCCCCTCCACCGAAGCTCCTTCCTGTGTGCCCCCTTCCCCTGATCCTCCTCTTCGAGAACCCCCTCCTCTGAGTCCACTCTCTGTATGCTCCCTCTTCTGAGCCCCTCCTTTGGAGATTCCTTCACTGAATCTCTTCCCTGTGCGCCCCCTTCTCTAAACCGCCTCCTTTGAGCCCCTTCCCTGTGTTCTCTCTCTGTGCGCTCCTCCCGAATCTCCTTCCTTGAGGGTCCTCCACTGAATCTCCTCTCTGTGTCCCCTCCCGAGTCTTCTCCACGAGAAGCCCCTCTCTACGCTGAATACCCTCCCCGGGCGCCTCTCCCCGGAACGTCTTCCTCGAAAATCTCTTCCTTTAAGTCCCCTTTCTGTGAGTTCCTTCTCCCGAATCCCCTCCCTTGAGATCACTCTCCTGAATCTCCCTCCTCCCTGAACCTCGAGAATCCGGCTCCCTTGTGTCCCTTCTCTGTGCGCCCCTCTAGAACCCTCTTTCCCTGAACCCTCTCTCTGCGTTCTCCCCTTGATGAGCCTACTCCCTGACTTCTCCATCGAACCTCCTCAAGAACCCCTTCTCCTGAATCCCTCTCCTTATGTTCACTGTCCCCTGAATCTCCTCACGAACCCCATCCCTAAAACCCTTCCCTTGAATCTCCACCCTATGCACTCTGCCCTGAACCCTCTCCCCACGAGCCTCTCTCTCAGGCTCCCTCTTCCCACCCTTCTCTCCGAGAACCCCAATCCACTGACGATTCTCTTCTTGGCTTCTTATGTCTGCACCCTGCTTTGAGCCCCCTCCCATAAGCTCAGTTTCTCCATGCTCCTTCCCACCCCATAAGTCCTCTTCTCCGTTCTCTTATAGCGCCCCTCTCCTGAGCCCCCCCCTTCATCATTTTCTCCACCTACCATCTTCCCTAGTGCCCCCCTCAGTCCCTCACGGGTGCTGTTGCTATGCCCTCTGCCCCCGACCTTGGCCCAGGTAGTCACTATCATATTATTCCCTCTTTGCAGGGTTGGCATCCTAAAGGTCCTCTCCCCCACACATTTTGATGTTCCTCAGATCTTTACCCTCTTTATTGCCTTTTATGCCCCAAAGTGGCAGGAGTTTAACCTGACAGCTGCCTTCAGCCCGGTGCTATGACCACTGCAACCTTGCTTGATTTGGGCTTTGGGTACCCCCCCCACTATCCTTGGCAGCACTCCACTGCCTTTTACCTGCTGGGAGGAGTACAATAGACTCCACTATCTCTTTCTCCTGAGAATTTGTTGTGATATTGTGGAAAGAGGTAGGGGATTTGAGTTCAAATATTGCTTCTGCTTCTTGCTACCAATTTATTTAAGACAATTCATATAACCTCCTTGAGAGTCACTTTCCTCCTCTGTAAAATAAGGTTTGACTAGCAGATGGTTTCTGGGGCTCTTTCCCAGTCTAAATCTGTAAATCGTCCAAACTTGATTTTTTTTCTTTGGCCCCTTCCAGTCAGACCTCCTAGAAGCACTTGAGCTAATTTGTCAACTGCCTCCCCTCTTCCCTTTCTCCATTATAATTGTGTCTTCTTTTCTGGACTAAGGCTTTGAGGACTATGCCATCTCTCCCATCTTCCAACCTCCACCCTTTACTTGCTATTTTCTTTGACCCTGACACCCCAATTAATGCCCCACCCTAAAGGAGCAAGAACTAACCTGCCAGCTCTAGGTTTTCCTGCTCCCAGCTCTTTGCTTGCTGGTCATCCCTAGCAGCTCCTTCCCCTCTCCCCACAAAGTAAGTTTATATCTTTGTATTCCTTTTCTTTGTCCCTCATTTCCAATTATCATTGCTCCCAATGATTAATTTTTCCTCCTGGGCCCCCTCCTCCCAAAACATAGATCTAAAAGTGAAGGTATTTTCTGACCCAGATGCTCCCTTCCAATGTTTTACCCTCCTCCTCAAAGGAGCATCAATTAACTTGTCAATTCCCTTGTAAAATGATTCCCTCCCCCTTTCCTATTTACTTTTCAACCCCTGAGTTTTAGTGATTCTTATTGGGAAGGAATCCCAGAAGACATGTGGTGGATCCAGGTCCAGAGCCTAGGCAATTGAGGGATCAGAGACCCATTCCTTTTCTGGATATTTAGTATCTTCCCTCAGCCTTAAATAGGATGCTTTTAAATTACAGTTGCATAGGCTTTTTGGCAGTAAACTGGGTCATGACAGAAATATCAAATTTCTGTTTGAAATTGGGGGCCCTGAGGAATGATGACTTTTCCATATGTTAAAAGGTAATGGGTTCGTTTACAGACTTGTAGTTGATAGAATGTTAATCTGACAGTGAGATTTGAGGTGTTTAGATGACATACCCTGGTAGAAAAATTTCAATGAACCGGTTGAATTCCCTGGTGGAGTGGGCGGGAGAGTCAGGGCTCTTTGAGCTCAAACTGGGGTTTGTTGCAGTGATTAAGAAGAGCTAGGCTCCATCCAGAGATGATTTCTTCCAGGAATCATCAAGTCTGAGAATAAAGACCAATTTAGCTTCTCTTTCAGAAGAAATCCCAACCATGGCTAATAGCATCCTCAGCCTTTTCATATAATTTCTTTTTTCTTGCCTGAGAATGCAACATTACTGAGATCTCCTGGGATTAAAACAAAACAAAACAAAAAAAAAACTTCCTTACTGATTTGCAGGCAGTATGCATTGCTGACCCTATCTCCTTGCTCAGAGACTCCTAGTAAGAGCCGACCTTTCTCCTTCACCCCCGCCCTCCATTGGCAGAAGACCTGGCGTCAAATCAGTTTTTCCTTTTGTAGTAGCTGGTCCCAGCCTTTCTAGCCCCAGAAAACTGGATTGGATATGACTTCACTAAAACAAACCCCAGGCTGAGGTGCGGCTGGGAGCAGGACCAGGCCAGGACTCTGCTTAGGCAGAGGCTTGCCAGGTAGAGGGAACCAAAGGCAGCTTTGAACCTATGATTACTTGGACTGAGTAGTATTTGAGTCACAAGTTTGCCAATTTTAGTGCAGGATGGAATTTATGGCCTGCTAGGAACCCTAGATGCTCTACATAGGGCAGGTATACATCTAGGTAATAAAACCAGGTGCACTTAGCTAGAGAGATGGGGGCAGCAGGCAGAAAGGGACTAAAAAGATTTGAGGTCCAGGCTCTACTTAATAAAATAGCACTTTTATATTTATATATTATATAGCAGTTTTGCAAAACGCTTTGCTTTGAGATATGCATTCTCTTTGAGATACATATTATGTCATTTGATCCTTACAACAATTCGAGGAGGTAGGTGCCATCATTATTCCTATTTTGCAGATGGGGAAAATGAAGCGGACAGGTTAAAAGACTTGCCCAGGTTCATAGAACTAGTATCTGAGGCAGCATCTGAACTCAGGCCTTCACTGACTCCAAGTGTAATACACTATCTTCTAAAACATCCCATAGCCTGACCAGAGTCTCAATATGTGAAGAGAGCAGGCTAAGAAAGGAGAGGATTAGAATCAAGCAGCTATTGGGAGGAGGAAGGTTTGCATTTCTGCCTTGTGTAGGCTGGTACCTTGGGTGAGTTGGGTTGACTCCTCTACTTAACTCATTCTCCAGCTCCTTTCCAGGTTCTACTTTCCCACTGATTTGCAATCCCATGGGCATTTGATCTTTGCCACATTTTTTAAGTTTCCTGTTCTTTTAGGGTTGTGTCTTCTCAGTGGAGACAGTTGGTTGCCGAGACTTAGCTGCAGACCGATAAAAATCACACTCCCAGAGAAGACCAGACGAGTAGATAACTGGATAGGTGACTTACTTTCCTGATGCTGGAGAAAATCTGCGATAAGATCTCTGGTCTGGAGTGGAGACCTGCTGGGGAGAGCTTGGTGGTGCTTTCCTTAAAGTCCCGATAAGATCAGATCCGTCCTGCCATGGGGGTGAGGAGGCCTGAGGCTCGGCTTGCTTTGTTATTGGCTGCAGACGTGCTGGGTTCCTGAGCCAGTGGCGGTCGCTCAGCAAAGCTTCAGAGTTTCCAGGCAGAATCTAGGTGCAGAGGAAGGGGGAGGGAGATAGGTGTGGGGGGGAGCGCTTCACTGGAGCTGAGCTTTAAGTCTGAGAGGTATCCTCCCACCCTCGACAGCTAAAGAGACTTGTTAGCGGGTGAGTTCTCCTGACTCCATGCTCTTCCTTGGGAAGAGGGAATCTTTTGGAGAGTGAGAATTTCATCCCCGTAACCCTTTGGCACATCAGAGGGAGGGAAAGGGGAGGGGGCAGTTGTAAACCAATGCAGCAGGCATCCGCATTTTTTTTTTTTTTTTTTTTTTTTTTTTTTTTTTTTTGCTGCTGTTGCTGGGGCTTCCTACTTTGATTTTCTAGCGGGTCTCACCAAAGATCATGGGCTCTTCACTCCAGAGCTGGGTCCCTCTTTGGCTTTGGATAAATAATCGAGCTGATTTGACCTTTAGTTACTTTCTGTGTGACATGGTGGTTCTGTGCAGATAAATGCAGAAATCACAACTACTTATTTTAGATGGTGACTAAAGGTGTTTTAAGACTTCAGGATGCTATCAGAAAATAAAAATGATGTATGAATAATTTGGTAATATCAGATATCTTTTCTCCAAAGTGTTTAAAGCATTTTGTAGCTGTGATCTATGCAATTTGGAGGGCAGTGTGGTTCATTGGAAAGAACTCTAGATCTAGAATAATTCAAATCCTGGACTTGCCACTTTTTATTTGGGTAAAGACTTTGAGTCTCCATTTCCTTATCTTAAAAACGAGAGGGTTGAACTAGATGACCCTTTCCAGCTCTAAATCTATGATCCTGTGATAGTTGTACATCTATGAAAAAGGAAGGGGATTTGATAACTATTTATTATATCCAATAGATAATGGGGAAACCATGCTTTAAGAAAAGTAATTTCCCAAGTTCACCCAAGACATTCAGTGCTGGTTTTCCTCGACTTTAGATTTCTGGCACTTGATGGAAACTTCAGCTTTTTTGCTTATTCTTTACATCTTGACCCTTTTCTTTTCCTTTTTAAATGCACATTTCAGGACTTCTCTTCCTTTTTTTCATTTTGAGGCTTTTCCTAAGGGGTTTCCTTCTCACCATCCCTCTCTGTTTTCTACTGTTATGGGGATTTTATTTTTTGTCTTTCATTCTTTTGTTCAGTGATAATTACTGGCTCCTTTATCTCCCTTTTCTCCCCCTTCTGTTCTAAGTTTCCATCTTTTTCCGTGCTTACTTTCCTTTCCTTTTCAGTTTTCTGGGTTCCAGATTCTCTAATTCTCTTTGAACCTGGATGGGGCTGGGCCAAGAATGATGTTGTACCCCAGGATAAAACTGCTATTGTGTGATCGCTTATTATTGAAGGATTTCTCTTGGAGTCAGAGCCGTGCTCACTGGTTTATTATTGTAGGACTGCTTATAAGGGCTGGGTTGTGAATTGGGATGGTATAGGATTGCTCCTGAGTGTGTCCTGCTGTTACTTGGGTTTTCTGTGGAAAGATTATTGATACATTTGTTGGAGATGAGGAATAGAAAGAAGGAGAATGGTTGCATTAGGTTGGTAGAAGGGATTATAGTAGTCTTACAAACACCTAAGAGGGCAAATTGGAGTCTGGATAGATCTTTAAAAGAAAAAAAAAAAAAAAAACATTCAGAATAACCATGCAGCCAATCCCCCTTTTTAAAAGAGGAATCGATCTGTTTTTAGGTTCTGAACAGAATGTTGTATGTTTGAGAATATCTTATCTTGCTCTGCTCCCAAAGAGGTGGTTTATAATAGATAAGTTTCAGAACTTCCATCCTTTTTGTCAGGTGGACAGGTTCCTCGTTCACGTCTGGATCCACCTTGACAAGAGATTTCCTAAGTATTCCTGTAAGAATCAGAATATGGAAATGGTAGGGGGAAACTTCAGAGAAAGTATCAGGTCTAATGAAACTGACCCTGGGACAGCCCTGAGGGTCAGAGCAAAGGAGGATCTCAGGAGAAAGTGGCTCCCAGCAGTGCATCTGGGACGCCCAAGCAGGGGAGGGCAGGTGAAGGCTCCGGGGGCTCAGGACTGAGTGGAAGGTGAAGGGGAGAGCGGCGCTTTCACTGGCTCTGCTCCCATTGTTTCAGTGTGCCCAATGGGGCCTCACCATCTGTTCCTTGTTAGAGACTTGACAGACAGGGCTCCAAGAGATTAATTAATGCCAAGCTGCTGGCAGGTCTGACTCGGGGCCAGGCCTCAGGGACACCATTCCTGGTAGCAGCAACTCTTCGATGACCCTCTAAGTGCCATTCCCTTCCCACTGAGTGGTCCCTGAGGTATACGGGACCTTGCTTTTGGTACCTTCCTATTCTCCAGTGGGTGCCTGTAGCTAGAACCGATACCAGGCAGTATCTAAGGAGACGGCACTTCTGCTCTCAAGGTTTCAGAACTAGAACCTGGGACATTCTGCCCCAAGTAAAAGGGTTTCACCCCCATACTTGTGCTGACTCACTGTGTGACCTTGGGCAGGTTGCTTAATTCTTTCATGTATAAAATGTGGGGATCCTGAGATACTTTAATGAACTGTGGTTCTAAGACTGTGGACTGTGGCCTTGTTCCCTAGATCTGATAATGCCCCCTTCAAGTCCCCAAATTCCAGCCTGATCTCTTCAATAGGACCTGGAGCAGGGAATGGGTTGTTTGCCTCCAGGAAAATTAGAACAGAATCTTTCTGCTTAGAGAGTAAGAAGTGGATCCCCATTCAGAAGCCCAGGGTATTATATTAGGATAGAAAGACAATTGTATAAACCTAGTTAAGTATTTAATACTTACTGTGGCCAGTAATGAGGCCTTGAATTGGGAATTTGTATGGGTGGGAGTAGTATAAGAGCCCTAATAATTTGTTCCCAAGTCTGGGATCTTGTTTCTGTGACCTTTTCAGTTCTCGGGGTGCTTGTATTCTGGAAGGGGATAAATGACTTTCCCTCGGGTAATCATTTTCAGGTAGGTAGGTAGCACATAGTGCATCATTGAATGCTGAACCTAGGGTCAGGAAGACCTGAATTCAAATTCTCCCTTAGACACTTACTAGCTGTGTGACCCAGGATGTCACAACCTCACTCTGCCTTAGTTCTCTCATTTGTAAAATGAGAATAACAGCATTTACTTTTCAAGATTGTTTTGAGGATCAATTGAGATTACATTTGTAATGCACTTTGCAAACATTAAAGTGCTATATACATGCTATTACTAGTATTATTGTTATTAGTCACTCCTACTCCCTAGACTGACCCATTTAGTTGGACTTTGCTCTTACTTTGGTACTTCCTTTGCTTCTTTCCCTCAACAGGTATATGGAAGGAGCTCTTGGCAGATGTCCAGGGCTTGAATTGAATAAGAGTAAGGGTGTGGCTTGGGATGGAGCATAGGCTGACACTATGCTATCCCCATTTTTGAATGTTAGAAGGGAGTGGGTATGTTGAGGGGGAGGAATTTTCATTCCAAATGGGTGAGGAAGAGACAGAAAGATATCTTTGGGGGCAGATGGTACAAATGATATTTTACCTCAAAGCAGCAGGAATATGTTCTAGGTGTCAGTCCCCCTAATTCTTTGGAGAGTGTGGATTAGGAAACATCAAAATCACACTTGCATTTTTGTTCTTTGCCCCCGGGAAGGCTCTTCCTTTGTAGATTCAACATCTAGGCCTACGCTTGAAAATTATATGTAGTGTCTGAGTCTGCAAGAGAATTCTGGGCAAGGGGCTCATGTTCTAGGCATGGCTAGCTGACCTAGATCTGTCCCAGGGACACTGAGCTGGAAGGCCCCAGGACAAAACATCCTCCAGAGAGACAGCTTCTGGAGTTTTAGGCAGAGGGATTGAGGAGTTGCACCATAAAGACACCCTGACTGCTCTGCTGGCTAACATTTTTTGCAAGGCTAATGGTTAACCAACTCTTACTCAGACAGAGCCCCTCCTTTGGAGTGTTTCTGTCTTTCTGGCTCTCTGTGTGCTTTCCGGAGGTCCTTAACTGGAAGCTCGAGAAAGTACCCTTCAACCCCCTTCAAAGGAAGGGGTTAAACATCAGCTGAGGAAACTGGGCTGTTCCATTTTCTTCTCTAGTGTCTACCTCGGTTTTCCTGAATGGTTCAGTCATCATCATGGGAACAGGGGTGGGGAGAAAAGAAGAGAGGGGAAGGGCTTGTGGGGAGGAGTGTGAGAAGAAGGGAAAAAGAGAGAGGAAAGGGGAAAGATGTCATTCTCTTTAATCCACCCGTATTTTTTATTTTCCAGCCAGAGCAAAGAAAGCTCAGAGAAAAGGACTTGCTAGAACAATGCTAAGGCTGGCGAGGTGAGGAGGAGCTGGTGGGAAGCCTGAGGGAGCGGCTAAGAACAGGTGATTGGAGGAGCTGATCCCGAAAAGATAGGCAGGCTGCGGGAAGAAGAGTCTGCCCCTGGTATCCCACGGACTTGGCGAAGCCCATCCAAGCCTGGAGGGGAGGCACTTCCAATCCAGGCCTTGGGAGGGGCTGAGGGAGTACCGGCACCATGGCGACCAATTTTAATGACATTGTCAAGCAAGGCTACGTGAAGATGAAAAGCAGGAAACTCGGGGTGAGTGAGCATGGGGCTGACATGACCATGGGGAGGAGCTTGTCTTTTAAAGACACTCAAGAAATCTAGGAATATGGAAATAGGCTGCATTCGTTGCCTTTTGGTTAGGGCTGGTTTAGGATTTTGCTCCTGGATCTTTCTCCTGTAGTCCTTCCTGGAAGCTCTGTAGTCAGCCCCGACCTGGAGCTCAAATCTGGAGTTATTTCTTAGTGGGTGGGTGGGAAGACTGGAACGGGGGCCTGTTCTGCCCCACTATTGTTAAAGTTGTCCCTGAGGCATTTGCCCTGGAAATCCAGGGCTACAACAGAGCTATAAAACAGCCATCTAGAGGTATCTGGCAGAAATTGGTCTGGCCCTGGGGACTCTTTCTTTCTTTTAAGTACATTATCTCCCACAAATCAGATTGCTGGTGTGTATATGTGTATTTTTAAAGCTAGAGAAGGGAGATGGGGGAGGTGTGGAAAAGCAGATGCTTTTACTTATTGATTTGATTTAAATGTAAATGAGAATTCCTTGAAATGAACTGTATCCTGTCTCCTTCCCTCCTATCTCTAGTTTAAATAGTCCTCCTTTCTATTCCTTCATCACCCTGAGTTCAGCAAGTCCTAGATAAGTTCAGACTGACTAACACTCCTTAAGCTTGAGTGGATAAAAGATCATAGATTGACTTAATTATCCAGCTCTCTTAGCTTATATCTCCTCTGTATACCATATTTCAAGGGAAGCTTTGTGCCCCAGAATAAAAGCAGTAGTGCTTCCAAATGCTCCAGTGGGGTTCAAGCCCTAGTGTTTATTTTCTAGGTAACTGTCCTCTTCCACTTTCCTTGTATTATATGGGCAGATATAGTATAGTGTGGTATAGTGTGGTATAGTAATGCTCTGGTAGATCAAGGTATCTTTCTCCCTGTTCTAAGTAGATATTCCAAGCATTCTTTATCAGGTGAAGGACTGGCTTTTTTATAGTCTTGTAGCATCTTGACAGCTTCTAGATTTCTTGAGGGCAGTATGCTAGAATGCAAAGGATGGTCCCAAAAGGGCCCTCTTGGTTACTAGCCAATAGACGGCTATATTTTGTGATTGTGGGAAGCCAGGATCTAGTTAGGATTTGATTTAAAGTGTAATAGGTACATTTTAGAATAAAATGAATATATAGAACAGCTTGGACCCTCAAATGGGACTAGGCTAGTACTGCCCACCTCCAGGCCCTCATTCACGTCCCCTGGGGAAAAACATTTAACTCATTGACCTCCAATCTATCTAACTGCCTCTTCTCTCAAAGGGATTGAAGTCAAGAGCAATGAAGCAGACCAAGGTCATCCTACAGGCAGAGTTGGGACCCCAGATTTTAACATTCCCTTTCTGAACAAGACCTTAAATAAACCAGATTTTTTAAGAACCTGGTGCCTCTGGGTTCTTAGGCTCACAAGTGAGTCTTTCCAAACATATTACCTAACCTATATCCCCCCAACTTCAACCTCCAATGCTAGATACTAAGTGTCAACCAAATCATTTTTTTTTCATGAGCATCAGTTTCTGTACATTGGCAACCTAGGGTAACTGATTCCAAGGCTGAACATGCTGTGGCCTCAGAGGCAGAACTAAAGTTAATTTCCTCCCAAAAGCAAACAAGATCTCTGAGTTTTAGATACTGGATTCCTGAAGAGGGGGAAGGTAATGAGGAAGAATCTTGAGCACTTGATTTAAGTGCTTTGTTGAATTATATGATAAGTAAACCTGCTTAGAACATAGAATAATGGTGCTCCCTTCAATCACTAGGTAGATAGGAGGCTAATAAAGGAAGAACCTAGAAGCTAAGCAAGTTGAGGATATAATGAATGAGAGAATATTAGGGCTGGACAGGAATCCCTTCATTTTACAGATAAAGGAATTGAGAGCTAGAATCAGATTTATTGTAATTGAAGTCTTCTAACTTCCAAACTGATGCTCTTTTCTACTATGATAGACTGCCCATCTGGGTCGCCAGTGCCAGCTCTGGCCTTCAGCATTCCACTTGGAGAATAGACTAAAACAAGTAGCTCAGGAAATAGACTTCTGTCCTGGTGGTTCCCAAGATAGCAGATCAAAAGGAGAGGTGTGGGCTTCTAGCCACCCCCCATGGTCTGGGAGAGCTTATCTCTTCTAGTATTCATTTAGCTGAGCATAGGCTCCCCAAAATGCCCCAACCAAGATCAAGCCCTGGCTGGCGAGTGGCCCTGTGTAGATGATATGCAAACTCCCTGCATACATGGCCACTGTGGTGTGAGTCATAGATTATATGAAGTCCCTGTCAGTTTCCCTACACCTTTACTTTTGGTTTACCCCTGGGTTAGGTAGGAAGCATAGCACTTAACTTTATACTACCCCTAAAGGAAGAATTGGTGCTATAGGATTTTCTAAGTGACTAAAGCTCCAGGTAAAAGGGGGACTCTCATATCCTCATCTCTAAGGAGAATAGGACTAGTGAAGGACAGGGAGCAATCACATGGTAAGGGAATTAAGATTTAGGAATTTTATTTCTAGGACTCCCACTGATCCAGCCATGTGTTTTTGGACAAGTTATTTTCTCTGTGTCCCTCAAATTGTCTTATCACCAAGTAGGAACCCTGTTTCTTCTCCCTGGTACTCTGAACTACTAGAAAGGATAGTTTCAAATCTAGAGGATTAGGACTTAAGAGTAAGGTGCAACACAGAAGTTGACTTGATAGAATATTAAGATACTGAACTGGAATCCAAGAAATCTAGAAAAATACTTGGTCTGAGCCTCAGTTTCCTCATTTCCATAATGGGGCCATAAATCTTTGTTCAGTCTATTTCAAAGGGCTGTTGAGAGGCTTAAATGAGATACATGTGAAAGCCATTTAAAGTGTAAAGCACTGCACAGATGTGTCATCAAGTATTAAAATTTGCAGGCATTATATTAGGCAGAGGATGCAAAAGTTAGGTCTGAATTCCATCTGTCAAGTTTATTTCAGAACTCAACAGACAAAGCCAAAATAATCATAGACATATCAATTTTTAAGAAATCTTTTAGATGACAGCAATTGTTTAGAATTCCATTGCGTTACTACTCCCAATTTAAAGTATTAGGATAATAGTATTGCTGAATTTTGCCAAGATTGAGTTTGGGGCAGAAAACCATAGTTGCAAAACACTTAACCTATGCTAGATTTAGTTGGTATGTTGGTTTTACTGTTTGTTTTATCATTTTAAATTTTTTGTTATGAGATTGCTTTCTGGCAGTTTTTTCTTAGGAGTTGGGAGTGGGAGAGGAAGGATATATTGGGAAACTAAGGCAATATAAAAACAGGAGGCATCAATAAAAAACTGGACCCAAGACCACAGGTCCATGTTTTGAGGATACATCCTTTGTGATGAGGCTCTTTAGAATGTTTCGTGTATCCTTTCCTCTCACTTTGGTCTTGCCTTTTGAACTCAGTAGGAGATGCACTTGTTACTCGTTTTTTTACATCGGGGACAAGGAAACCCATTTGTGTTTTGTGCCGAGTTTTTAGTGCTTAGCTGAAGAACCAGTCCATGTTTCCTCCTTACTCGCTCAGGTTTTCTCTTAAGCTATTGAGTTCCATCAAGTGCTGCCCTCTATAGTTGGTTCATAAAATAGCCAGGTCACTTTACCCCCAGAGTAGGGGACTGAGCTGAGCCTGAATCATCTACCTGACAGATCTATCGAAGGTGCTGGCTGGTTTTCCGAAAGTCTTCTAGCAAAGGGCCTCAGAGGCTGGAAAAGTATCCTGACGAGAAGTCTGTGTGTCTTCGAGGTTGCCCCAAGGTGAGTCACCTCCCTTACCTCATGGCTAATAAGGCTGACCCTTAATCTTAACACTCTTCCTCCCAAAGTTACTTTTTGACTGGAACCCGGGGCATTCTGGCCACCTTTTTGCCTGGGGCTGAGAATCCTATGGTTTCCATACAGGTGACTGAGATCAGCAACGTGAAATGTGTCACTAGGCTCCCTAAGGAAACAAAGCGACAGGCCGTGGCCATTATCTTTACTGATGACTCAGCTCGAACCTTTACCTGTGACTCTGGTGAGTGCCTGAAATGGCAGACTTCAGCTAGGGACATGAAGCCAGGGGAAGACTTGGAGCCAGACACGGTTAGCTTTAGCTGGGCTTAGAGTTGAGGATCTTGGGTCTTCCTCAAAATAATGGAATCCTAAAGAGGATGTAGCTGTTTGCTTTTGACTGTAAGGATTAGATTCCTGGTGGGAAGAGCCAGGTGACCACCTTTAAAACTTGGGGCTTACTCTGCTAGTAGGTGGGTAGAGTGGCACTCTTATTTTGTAGTAACTGAAATAAGAAGTCCTCTCTCTTCCTCTAATGGGAAGCTGGACAGAAGAGGAAAAACCACTTGGTCACATGGTGGTAAGGAAAAGCAGGTGCCCTGAGAGAGCTCTGAATGCCTTCTCTTGCTGAATTCTTGGGTGGCAGGTTCCAGTGCACAGGGATAGGAAGTACAGATGGATATGCTTGATAAGGGATCAAACCTGTGTTTTCAGAGCTGGAAGCTGAGGAGTGGTATAAGACACTGTCTGTGGAATGCTTAGGGGCCCGTCTCAATGACATCAGTCTGGGAGAGCCAGACCTCCTGGCTCCAGGAGTACAATGTGAACAGACAGGTAAGAGATGGGACCTGGGACACATAGGTTTGAAGTTTAAAGAAAGTGTCTCAGAGAGGCGACTTTTCCATACAACTATAATGTTTTCTCTTTCCATTCCTCTTCACTAGATCGATTTAATGTCTTCCTGTTGCCCTGCCCCAATCTGGACGTCTATGGTGAATGCAAACTACAGATCACCCATGAGAATATCTACCTCTGGGACATGCACAATCCCCGTGTAAAGCTCATCTCATGGCCACTTTGCTCTCTGCGCCGCTATGGCCGGGATGCCACACGCTTCACATTTGAGGCTGGCAGGTAGGGTGTCAAATCTTCCAACCCCACCTAGGAAAACGGAGAGACCATTCTTTTATCCTCCATCTACTTACATCTCTGACCAGCATCCTGCCAAATGCACTTTGGGTCCAGAGCCAAGGAGTAACCTCAAGAGGCTGGGCTCTGCTGTATTTTTCAGAGGGCCTGTGGATTAAGGATTTATGATATGAAAAGGGGGTGGGGTGGGGCCGGCAGCATTAATTTGGTTGTGAATAAGCAGAAATCAATCCTGTGCCATAGGTGATGCATGTTAGCATGGCATACATTATGTCTGTGTATACTTCTGGTCCCCACCACCCTTCCCATAGCTCTAGTGCTGTCCAACAGGATGTGTGATGCAGGTGAAGGGCTCTACACATTCCAGACACAGGAGGGGGAGCAGATCTACCAGCGAGTCCATAGTGCCACCCTGGCAATCGCTGAGCAGCACAAACGGGTCCTCCTGGAGATGGAGAAGAATGTGAGGGTAAGGCCCAGGGCGGGGGGGGGAGGGGGGGGAGAGGAGGGAGGGGGGCAGGCTGGTGAAGCAGAAGGGGACCGAGTTGACAGGCCAGGGAGGTCAGCACACTCTGAGATCCCTGTGAGACAACTTTCTGTACCACTGGAGCATACACTCCTGCACTCGTGTAAGAGGAAATGCATTAAGCTTGGAGTCAGACTGGGGTCTGGTGATTCCTTCCACCACTGATTAATATGATCTTGGACAAGTCCTAACCTTTCTAGGCCTTAATTTGCTCACCTGGAAAATGAAGGGACTGAATAATCCCCTAAGGTCACTTCTCTGACAAAGCGATGCTACATCAAGCCTTGTCCTAGCTGGATCCTGTGCAGATGCCAGGCCAGATCCCTAGGCCCTCTCTGTCATGTCTCATCCTCTTAGCCTCCACCATGTTGGGTTAATGGCCTTCCTTTTCTGTCCCAGCTGCTAAACAAAGGTACTGAGCACTACTCCTACCCATGCACACCGACCACCATGCTGCCCCGGAGTGCCTACTGGCATCACATCACTGGGTCCCAGAACATCGCCGAGACTTCCAGCTATACTGGTAAATGACTTCCCCTGCCTTGCCTTTCTGAAGGATTCACTTGACAGGTCATTTTTGGTTATCCCCATGCTGACCCCACAAGGGTTACCTTAGCCCTCCTTTTCTGTCCACAGGGGAAGCATATGGGGCTGCTCAGGCAAGTTCCGAGAATGACCTTCTCAACAGATTTATCCTGCTGAAGCCAAAGGCTGGGACAGGAGAGAGCAAGGAGGCCAAAACTGCTTCCCAGTGATGCTGAAATGGCTCGTCATCCCGAGGGAGGGATTGGCAACGCACTGAAGGCTCCTTCCTTCCTGGCCCCTCTCCTCTCACACTTCTCCCTGCAGGGGCAGATGGCCCAGGACCCTGCCCTATAGAAGGAGCCTGGAGAAAGCGAGTGGGATAGATGCCCTTTCCTCAGCTGAGGGACGGGCAAGGCCCAAGGAGAGGGCCCATTCACTTCACCAGAGCATGCATGAGGGGCTAGAGCAACCAAGAGACTGTATATGGTTATGATTTTAATATATATTGTTATATAATTCTATATTAATGGGATTTCCCCCTTTATCTTTGCCCTCCCCACCCACAAATGCAACTTTAACATCTGGTGACCAGTGGTTGGTGTCTTTGGAGCAGCTGCTCTCCTGTTGTCTGTGGAAAAGCCCCTCAGATCCTAGAACCTGGAAGGACTCTGGTAGGGGGATTTGAATTCAAGCAAAAGCAGGCATCTAGGAGTTTGGCTGTCCCTGAGCAGGCCCAGGCAGAGGCCAGGAAGCAGCTGCTAGCCCTAGAACTCCCATCCAGGGTCCTAGTAGGATGGCACAGGAAGATGAATCTGAGTTGTGCCAGCAGCAAGTTTTATACTGTGACACATCTGGTGACATCTTTCTAAACTGCAATTTCTGCACAAACCCCTTCCTGCCTATTGGGGCTGGAGGGGTCATTGATCATTATCTTACCCCTTGAAAAGGAGGCTGTGGGAAAGGAGGAGGGCTAGGACCCTGATTGGGTCTGACCCAGTATACTGCCCCAAAATCAAGTTGAGAAAGGTGGCTTCATATCCTCCAAGTCAGATAATGACATATTAAGGAGGCAGGGTAACATCCCTAAGGCTTCCACCCCTCCCCTGCCCCACCACCTCTCTGGGGAGTACCTCTACCACTTGTCCTTTCCTTTCATAGGACAGGAGGCTTCCCACTTAACATGGGGCCGATGCTGCTGAAATGCATTTAAAGCAATTGATTTTCTAGTGCTGGTATTTATTGACTACCGTGCAGAAGGGCTATCTTTCTATTCACATTGAACTTTTTTTTTTAATGTTTGTGGTCCTGATTTGGGGAGTTGAGCTTCTTGTAAATATTTATTTCAGTGGAGGCAAAAGGCAGGCTAAAGAAGTAGATCCTCCCATCCAAATCCAGAATCAAGGGAGGTAGCCACTGGCCCAATTTTCCTCCTTGGTTTCATTCAATTTCTCTTCTTTTTGAGGAACAAGTCAGATTTTGCTTGTGAAGATAGGGGGGTGGGGGGTGGGGATGGGGGAGAATGCTCTGTCTAAAGGTTTTGGAATGGTCTGAGAGCTATCTGGGTTGGGCCAGGCAGAATGATGCATGGAGGAAGTAGGTCAGAAAATTATGTGCTGTTTATTGCCAAAAATGATTTTTAAAAAAAAAAACCTGCTCATTAATAAAGGACCCTTACTATCTGATTTGAATTTCTGATTTGTCATCCAACTAACCAGTGATGTTGTACTTTCCTTTGGAGCCAGCAATAAGGGATCAGGGTTAACCCACCCTCATCATCAAAAAGACATTGAAAGATGCTTGCTTTCTCTTCTCAATTAAGTGATCAAACTATAGTTAGAGGAGTTTAGGGTTGAGAAGGCAGCGGACCTAACCTGGGGCGTGGTAAGAAATTAATGGAACACTCCAAAGCAAGCCTGGAAGAAAACACTGTACTCAAAACTCAGTCAGCTGAGGCACCACCAAAGAGTAGCTCACTCACTGTATTACTGAGCCTACAATCTATGGAAGAGAATTTTTCTTGCCGCTGCTAACAAAGGTACCACAGTAGAGGTGTAGTAAAGGCCAATATAGTCTAAAGATTGGTTATGTAAGGACTTAATAAAGATACACCTACTCACCTTATCCTCCAAAATCTTTGCTGATTCCTAGGGGAAAAGGCTTTTTATTTTCTGTTCATACTAAGGGAATACCCAAGGAGACTAGGATGAAATCTTGCAAGGAATAAAGCCTCCCACCTCTCCTTCCCATGATATCTTCCTAGGTTAATTAACATTCCAAACTGGCAATAGGCTTAAAAGCTGCAATGTGCTAGCCAGATCTTTGAACAGGCCAAATTTTAGTCCACTTTTCAGTCTGGCAAGCAGAATTTCAGGCTAGAAGTCCATCCATTATTGTAGAGTCCCATTTCTGATAGAAATGACTGCTGCTAGTTTATAGTTAGGACATCACTCTGGATCTCATGGGTTAGCTGGGTCTGGAGGTCACTCAATTTCTTCTTCAAACCAGACAAAGCAGAGAGGACAATGGTTTCAGGGCGAAGAGAGCCACAGGACTCCACGTTGTAGTAGAACCTGGAATGGGGACCAAAGAAAAGGCAGGCATTGTAAAGATGTAAGATCTTGACTTTGGGGGTTATCTCCTACCCTACTCTCTATCAGCTAACTCTTATAGTCAGGAGTCCTCCATAAGGAATAATATTAAGAAAAGAAAATCTCTAGTTATTTTTAAAACTTAAAAATCAAAGCATTTCCTATTATACATCAGTGTGGACTGAAAAACCTCCAAACAAATACATGCCATTTAAAATTTTTGAAGGGGAAAGGATCATAAAGTTATTACCTTCTAAATTTTGTTTAAGAAGGCAACTCATTGGGAATATGAATTAAGAGACATGGGAAGCAAGGGGCCATAATGCCCCAAATCTGCAAGAGTTCTGATTAGTGGTAATTCAGCTGAAACTTCCTACAGATTTAGGTTTGGGTCACTAGATGTTAACAAAATGAAAGATTTTTCTCTTTTGGTGCTTACTTACCCCATGCAAAGCTCTATATCCCTACTGCTACAACAGAAGCCACCAAAATGCAAGGTAATTAAGATTGGTCAATATTGTTAGAAGTAAAGCAAAGTGCCTAAAAGATCTTACCTCTCTGGTTTGCCATTGGGGTCATAGGGAGCCTGGGCTTCATCCTCATCAATCTCAGAATATTCACTCTTTGGCCTAAGATAATCAAAGACAATAACAATTTAAAATTCATTTAAGTGCTTTATGGGACAACTACTGAATATGCAAACACAGGGTCATAGGGACATTTTTCACAAATCCCAATGTTTAACACAGATTCTTTCCTTTGAGTCTAAATTATGTTAATTTGCTGAGCAAGTTTATTCTGTGTGGTATAGTAAACAGGTTTTGCTTACAAACGAATGTGGAATTCAAGGGCACTAGTGGTTTTCAATTGCTTTCAGGACCCCTCTACAACATTATTAAGACCTCAAAGAGTTTTTGTTTGCTTTAGAGCTATCAATATTTACTGTATTAGAAATTAAAACGTCATGGTGTTATGAAAATAGCTTAATTTTGCAGATCTTCTAAAAGGGTCTTGGAGACTCCCAGGGTTTTTGGATCATGTTTTGAGGGACTGCTGAAGTAGACAAAAATACACACCTAGAAAATACACAGAATGGCTTGGAAATATGATAAGTAGAAATTAGAAGACCCTATGTGAGCCTTTTTGGTTGTTATATCTGACATCTAAATAGGAAGTGAGCCAAAAAGGATCAGAATAGATCTCAGAGTCCATATTCCCTTTTCCTTGTAAACATTTCACTTGTACTGAGAAGCAGAACATACCACTCTTCAGGCTTTGGGTAGACTGTATGTCTCAAGGCATTGTCTGGGTCATACTCAAAGGCCACTCCAGCTGTAGGGTTCCATTTGGCGTGTTCCTTGCCAATGCCCTTTTTAGCATAGGCACGTAGTCTCAGCTCCTGGCCTTTCCGGAGTTTGACAATAAGGATGTCTAAAAAGACAAGAAAGGCAATTGGAGATAAGTCTTCCAGATGTTGGATCAGATTTGCAGCATAAAAAGCTGAAAGCAAGTTTACCCTGAAAGCAGCAATAAGAAGTTCTGTTTGTTCTCTTTCCATTTACCATTCTATGACATGCAAGAACAGGTATTTGAACTCTTATACAAGACACTTACCATCCTGTTCCACATAATCATTGGGGTCATTGTCTCTACTCCGGGATGTCACCTGAAAGGAACCCAAGGCAGAGATTAGCTGCTCTTCTCTTATTTTGGGCTTATTAAATGAGGTAAAGCTTTAATTGGTTAAGTGATGACTACAGAAAGTTAAGCCAAGGGTGTTATGATAGGAAAAGCTAGAAGAATGTACCCGTGGTTAGTGGCCTATGTTATAACAATCCCAGTCTAAATTTGCTGGCACTTTAAAGGGCTCTCCTTGGTCAGACATGGTACACTCAGACCAAGAATTAGTACTTATACAATCCCTGCCTGGCAATAAAAAGGATCTGTGGTCAGAAACTCAATTATCACCTAGGTGAAAAGGTAATGCTTGGAATTACAATGTTATAAGGAATGAAGAATTATCACAACTTCTGAGTGGGAGCTTATATGGTGGAAGAAGTCTTTGTAAGGGAGGAGGCCACTAGATACAGACCGGAATGACGCGGGGGGTATTAGAAATGAGATCTCGAGATGTGACATGGCGAGTCTGGTCTTCATTGCAACGGACATCGAGCGTAAACTCTACTGAGCACTCAGGACAAAATTCTTCACATGTACAGTCCTAGGAGAGGACAAAAAATAGAAATAAGTGGAGCAAAAGAACTAAGTCTGGATTATGCATTCTATATCCAACACAAATTCCCTTAATTTTCTAAATTTATAAAATAGTATAATTATAGAATCTCAAAAACATTTTTGTGGACAGCATCAATCTGATGTTATTCTCTTGGGCTGATAGTCTATGCCTTAAAAATGATAAATATATAGGAAAGACAATTCTTCCCCCTCAACATTACCACGTCCCCACTCCTTTATCCCACAAGTATAGGCATCATCATAAATATACAAGAAGCTCTGACAATATTCCAAGACAGAACTCTAAATGTTTATTTTCCCATAAAAACAATGTTGTAAATGGGAACTAGGTCCCATGGTACTATTTCACTGCTGCTATATGTTCAAAAAAGCTTTTCTAGGCTTGCCTGTATATCCAACCATCATTTATTTATTCCCTATTGGAAAAGCTAATTCTTTTTCTAACCAAATAATTGATCACAACTTATATATAAACTCCAGCCAGTCTATAAGTCCAACAGGCAATTGCTAAATACAGAAAATCTAAATTGGAAAATTTTATTAAGAGTCCTAATCTTACATAGATACATATATTACTCCCCTATTGGTAACTTTCACATTTCATTTAACCTGAAAATCAAGATTAAAAGGATGCTCTAGAAGAAAAGTTTTTAAAATCAGAACTGGTATAGAGGAGTATTTAATTTATGTTAGCATAACTTCTCTGTCAATACTGTTTTCCCTCATAATTTGTCCCGTACCCATTCCTTTATCATTACAGAGAGATGTCTTCCCATATATACAGCCAACTTCACAAACACAAACTTATCTCTTCCTAAAAGGATCAACAAGGTAGGATGTTACTACCAGTTCCCTTTTCACATCCATTTTGGAACTAAAGAATATAAGGTGATTGAGGGGAGATGGGCATAGTAAAATGATAAAGATTGAGAATTACTAAAATGTAAAACTGGACAACTAAATGCAATCTACCAGCTTGAAAGTATGTCATCCAGGAAAATAACTCTCTGGTAATCAAACTGAATAGGTTATAATCTTACCCTGGAGTACTGCAGCTTGTCTACAATGTCATCACTTGTAAGAGGGATTAATCCTAAAAAAACAAAGCAGTATTTCAAGTCAAAAACTTCAAAAGTCGGGTGGCTTGCACTCATATCTTTCTAAAATTGGCAACTCTTCTTTCCAACTCTTGGTGAACTTAACACTTACCAAGCCTGTGGGCAATGAACTCATCATGCAGCACTGAAGAGTTGGCATCAATTTGGACCCAGTCTATGGCTAAAGACAAAAAACAAAAAGAAATGCAACTGAGTCACAAAGGTCACATTGAAGGGCCAGGCAATAAAGCAGGTAGTAGCTAGGCCCTTGTTGATCCTTCAAGGAGGAAGAGCAAAGCTTGCTCATTATATCAATATATACCATACTGTTATTTGCAAGCTAGGAAGCACTGAAATGAATTGGAAGCTGCCTTTTTTTCAAAGCTCTCTATAATCTATCCTCAAGCTATGCAAAAAGGTTATTCAAACCTCTCAAATGTACTCTCTTTACTCTACTAGAAGTGATCTTCCTACTGTGACTTTTATAATTCATGCTTGATATGTCTTTGTTTTATTTAGCTCATATTAAAAGATCCAGCTGGTCTCCACTTATAATGACCTTCTTTATCCAAACCATATTTCACTTAATGCTGCATCACGAATTTTTGTACTTTTTAAGTCAATATGTTAACAAGCACTTATTAAGTGCCTATTATAGGCCAGACATTAAACTAAGCACTATAAGCTTAACTGTAAAATAAATATGCATATTAAATGTTAAAAGTTTAAAGGAAGAGGTTAGACCGTGAAAGAACAAGATTTGGTTAGCAGGAAAGAGAGGGTAAAGACTGTAGATTATCCCACTGCACAGTCACAGGTCATTAAAGCTGGGAAGAAACTTTAAAAATTTTCTAGTTCAACTCCATTTCATTTTTTTTATTCTCCACTTAATAAAGCATAGAATGTTCAGAGTAGGACAGAAAAAGAGGATAATACATATAGCTTTTTCTTTTTAAAAATATAATAAATTCAATATATAACTTTCAAAGTTATCCCAAACCAGTCTGAGAGACTGACTTTAACAAAGTTTCTTCTGACACTTCCAATCAGATCCCGGGCTTGCCACTGCAATCCTTCTGTTTTACCAGCTCTCAACCACATTAAAATCCGTGTTGGTTATTGTGCTCTATTCTCATCTCCCTCGCCCAAGTTCAAAAGTCCCTTCCAGTTTCTGAGTCTAAGACATGTTAGCTGACAATTACATAGCAATTGTAGGTTTACAGAGCACTTTACATAGACTGTATTTTTAGCCTTCCACATGTATAAGGAATCATGCTACCAAATAAATCTTGTAACAGATGATGCTCTCAAGGAGCTTAAAACCAAAAGCGAGCGGAGCAGAGACGGAAGTCCTCCAAGAGCCCGCGGGAAAGGGCTTTGATGAGAATGAGGTAACTTTCAGCTGGAGGGGGGGGGAGGGGAGATCGCAGCCGGATCGCGGAAGAGAAAGCGGAGGGGGGAGGGGAGGAACGCCTCTTAGGCGAGTAACGCCGCCAACAAGCAGGCAGAGGGCGGCGGGATAAGTACGAGGATGACAAACGGTTCAGTTGGGTAATAAGGGAAGCGACGCCCTCAGTGCCCGCTTGTTCCCCGGCTCCGCACCACTTCCACGGCGCCGTGACTCTCGGTGACTCAATGTCACCGCTCTGCGCCTCAGTTTACACAGCTGCAAAATGGGAGTCAATCATACAGCCACCGCCTCCCCAGGGTTATCAGCGAGACCGCGCGCTGCACCCTGAAACCTTAGGGAGACGCGGGAAGCCGTCTGTTACTGAATGAACGCGGGGCTGCCCTGTTACCATGGCAGCGAGGCGGGAGGCTTACCTATGATGGGCACCTCGGCGATGAAGACTCTGCGGATAGAATTGGCCACTCTGAGGGGAGGAGGGAGCAACAGGTTAACGAGATAAGGCCCGTTCCGCTCCTCCCGCGTCCCCGCCCCCCCAGGGCGTCCTAACCCAAGCCCTTTCCCCAGAGATCTCTAAGCACGGAAGACGCCCCCACGCTCTCGTGGGCCTCTCCGGGGCCCCAAGCTGCCGGCTCCTTACGCCAGGTCCGTGTTCTCGATGATGAACTTGACGTTCTCGTCCGTGAGCTCGGTGATCCGCACCGTGGGCTGGTTGGCGTAAGGCATCGCGACCGAAAACGGCCCCCGGCCTCCACGTTTGCCTCAGACTCCGGCGCTCACCTAAACAACTGAGCGCCGCCATTGACGTCACCGGACGCCAGCTAGAGCGGCTCCGCTCCATCTTCCCGCGCGCCCCGCGTAGAGCCCAGAGCGCCCCCTCACTCTAGGAGGAGTAAATACACACGACCCAGACAATGGGACTACCCAGCTGGGGAGTCTCCGAGGGAATTTTACGGGTCTGGTCCGACTCCCTCGTTGCATTGATGGAGAAACTGAATCTCAGAGAAGGGCAGTGTCCACGGTCGCGCAGCTAGTAAGCGGCAGTTAGCATTTAATGTGTAAGGGTGGGTGTTGAAAACTATCTGTATATATTTTTAAAATAAAAAGCTATTAAAATTTTTGATATTACCTTTTTCTTGAGGGTTCCATTCCAGAGACGTAAATGGCAGTTAGGATTTGAAGCCAAGTCTTTTTTTTTTTTTTTTTAATTTTAAAGCTTTTAACTTTCAAAATAAATGCACGGATAATTGTCAACACTAACCCTTGCATAGCCTTGTATTCCAAATTTTCCCCTCCTTCTCCCCACCCTCCCACCCCTAGATGGTAAGCAATCCAATATATGTTAAACATGTTAAAATGTTAAATCCAATGTGTAAACATTTATACAATTCTCTCGCTGCATAAGAAAAATCAGATCAAAAAGGAAAGTAAATGAGTAAGAAAACAGAATGCAAGTGAGCAACCACAAAAAGAGTGAGAATGCTATGCTGTGATACATACTCAGTTCCCACAGCCCTCTCTCTGGGTGTAGATGGTTCTCTTTCTCACTGAACAATTGGAACTGGTTTGAATCATCTCATTGTTGAAGAGAGGCATGTCCATCATGTTGCCGTGTATAATGATCTCCTGGTTCTGCTCATTTCGCTCAGCATCAGTTCATGCAAGTCTCTCCAAGCCTCTCTGTATTCATCCTGCTGGTCATTTCTTTTTTCTTTTTATTTATTATTATTTTTTAATTTAATAGCCTTTTATTTACAGATTATATGTATGGGTAACTTTACAGCAATTTTTCCCCTCTTTCCCCCGACCCCCTCTGCTGGTCATTTCTTACAGAACAATAGTATTCCATAGCATTCATATACCACAATTTTTTATTATTCAGCCATTCTCCAATTGATGGGCATCCACTCAGTTTCCAGCTTCTAGCCACTACAAACAGGGCTGCCACAAATATTTTGGCACATACTGGTCCCTTTCCCTTCTTTAGTATCTCCTTGGGGTATAAGCCCAGTAGAAACACTGCTGGGTCAAAGGATATGTACAGTTTGATAACTTTTTGGGCATAATTCCAGATTGCTCTCCAGAATGGTTTGGATCCGTTCACAATTTCACCAACAATGCATCAGTGTCCCAGTTTTCCCACATCCCCTCCAACATTCCTTATTATCCTTCCCTGTCTGTCATTCTAGTCAATCTGACAGGTGTGTAGTGGTATCTCAGAGTTGTCTTAATTTGAATTTCTCTGATTCAAATCTTTTCATATGCCTAGAAATAGTTTTGATTTATTTGTCTGAGAATTGTCTGTTCATATCCTTTGACCGTTTATTAAATGGATAATGGCTTGATTTCTTATAGAGTCAATTCTCTATATATTTTGGAAATAAGGCTTGTATCAGAACCTTTGACTGTAAAAATGTTTTTCCAGTTTATTGCTTCCCTTCTAATCTTGTCTGCATTAGTTTTGTTTGTACAAAAACTTTTCAATTTGATATAATCAACATTTTCTATTTTGTGATCAATAATGATCTCTAGTCCATCTTTGGTCACAAATTCCTTCCTCCATCACAGGTCTGAGAGGCAAACTATCCTCTGTTCTTCTAATTTATTTATAATCTCATTCTTTATGCCTAGATCATGAGCCCATTTTGATCTTATCTTGGTGTACGGTGTTAAATGTGGGTCAATGCCTAGTTTCTGCCATACTAATTTCCAATTTTCCCAGCAGTTTTTGTCAAATAGTCTATTCTTATCCCAAAAGTTGGCATCTTTGGGTTTGTCAAACACTAGATTGCCATAGTTATTGACTATTTTGTCCTGTGAACCTAACTTATTCCACTAGCCCATTTTTTAGCAATACCAAATGGTTTTGGTGACTGCTACTTTATAATACAGTTTTAGATCAGGTGCAGCTAGGCTACTTTCATTTGATTTTTTTTTTTTTTTTCATTAGTTCCCTTGAAATTCTTGACCTTTTGTTCTTCCAGATGAATTCCATTGTTAATTTTTCTAGGTCATTAAAATAGTTTCTTGGGAGTCTGATTGGTACAGCACTAAATAAATAGACTAGTTTAAGTAGTATTGTCATCTTTACTATATATTCACTTGACCTATCCAAGAGCACTTAACATTTTTCTAATTGTTTAGATCTGACTTCATGTGGAAAGTGTTCTGTAGTTTTGCTCATATAGTTCTTGTTGGTCTATTGTTGTTTTTTTAAACTACATGACAAATAATGGAAATATATTTGAAAGGGAATGTTTAAGCTATATTAACTTGCTTCCTGTCTTGGAGAGAAGTGAGGTAAGCAAGGAAGGAAAATTTGGAACTCAAAATATTGCAAAAATTAATGTTGGAAACTAATTTTATGTGTATTTGAAAAAAATTACTATTGAGAAAATGAAAAATATATATATAAGAAGGAAGAGAAATATTGGAGGTAAGAAAGTGAAGATATTGGATACTAGACATTTCCTCTTTAAGATGTCTAATAGGCAGTTGGAAATGAAACTGGAGAGGATAGGGCTAAACAATAAAATCTGAGTGTCATCTGCATAGGGATAATTGAAACAAACCATGATAGTTAATGAAATCAAGTGAAATGCTAAAGGAGAACCCTATGAAACACCTTTAGTGGTGGTGACATTTGGAAGATCCAGGAACGACTAAGGATAGGTAAGAGAACCAGAAAAGTGGTGTCATGAAAACCCAGGAGATTAGGAGTCTGCAGAGAAATGAAGCACAGAGAACTGAAAAAAGGTCATTGGATTTAACATTTTAGAAGTCACCAGTAACTTTGCAGAAATTAGTTTTTAGTTGAATGAGTAGGAAGCCAGGTTAAGAGGCAAATAAGAAAAGGAATAAACATATTATAGAAGACCTTTTCAAGGACTTTAGACACAGAAATAGGATGACTGCCATCCATCAAATAAGTTTTGAGAATGGAGATATGGGCATGCTTATAGGCAAAAGGGGAACGGTCAGTAGAAAGGGAACAATTGAATGTTAGTAAAAATAAGTGTAACAGGGTACAAAATGCTAGGGAAAATGGGATACAATGTGGTCATTGCTGTTTGTAGTGGGGTTTACCTTAGCAAGGATGACTACTTCATGTGAAACAAAGAGTGGCAAAAGGCATTTGAATGTCAATAAGGAAGAGAAGGGGGAGTTCTTTGAGAATGGCTTCAATTTTTTCAGTAATTTATGAAACAAAGTTCTCAAATGAGAGAGTAAGGTTTATGGAAAGACAAAAATGGAAAAGCCACTGTGTAGAGTGGGATAGTGAATAGTGGGAGGTGTAAAAGGATTATCACACTGCTGTAAGGATCAGTTTTGAATATGTAACATAAACTTGTAATGGTTTCATGATTTTCTCCAGCATGTTTGTTTAGCATGTGAATAGGAGCAAAAGCAGTGGATGGTGGAAGTAATTCAAGGACAAGGTATAGTAGGGGAAATGGATAAGAGGATAAGGGTGCAAGAGACTTGAGAGACAGCAAAGAATTGAATTGATTCGCCAAGGAGTCCAGATAGCAAGGGCAAGAGTATATAGCAAGTGTGGAGGTCATGACCTGAGAAAGAAGTAAACACGATAGAGGATTGGAGGTCACTATGAGGATAAAGAAAATTAGATTAGAGTTGCAAGACAGAGATAGAATGACAACAAATTATGACCATATAAAGGAATTTTATTTAGTTTTGAACATGGATGTGTAGCTGAGGGGAGAGGAATTAGGTGCTTAATAATGTTTTTGATTGATACTTACCTGGCAGAATTTCCTTATTCTCCTCAAATTATTGTCCAGCCTTTTCTGTAAAATCATTGGTGATGAAGGACTCATAATCTTTCATAGCAGCCTATTCAATTTCTAAACAGCTCTAATTTTTGTTTGTCCTTATACTCCACTAATATCTGCCTTTTTAACTTTCATTCAGTGTCCTCCTAGTTCTAAGATTCAGGCAGAGATCCTTGACCAGTTAGTTCTATAGCTCAATTCAAATGTCATCTCCTCTTAGAAGCCATCTGATTTCTCCAGTCTTGGCAACCTTTTGAGGGGCACTAGCTTGCCTTTCTAATGAATTCAATCTGCATCATTTTGTGTTACATTATATGCTTATATATATATTATTACATACATGAATCTTACTGCACAGCTAGGTTGTGAACTTCATATGGGAAGGGATCAGGTCTTATCCAAACTAGCTATCTTTTCCCAAGTGATCTGCACACAGATTAATGAATATTTGAATTAGGAACCATGAAGAAGCTGGGTTCCCAGTGATGATTGCAGTACCAAACATGTATAACTTGATCCATTGGTCAATCCCTCCAGGTTATTGGGAGCTCTAAAATGTCCCATAGGCAGAAAGAACTTTCTTCCCATACAGTCTTTTGTTACAAACCTGATTTTATTGTTTCAACCAACAGTTTCATATTTGTTGTTGTTTCTGCTCTGCACACGGCCCCGGGGTGGGTCCATGTGGTTCATATACATATAATATAGTCTTTTTTTTTTTTTTTTTTTTTTTGCTGAGGCAATTGGGGTTAAGTGACTTGCCCAGGATCACACAGCTAGCTAGGAAGTGTTAAGTGTCTGAGATCAAATTTGAACTCAGGTCCTCCTGACTTCAGGGCTGGTGCTCTCTCCACTGCACCCCCTAGCTGCCCCTTATATAATATAGGCTTAATCTGTTTTTAATCTTTAATGTTGGGGAAGGTGGTACTGTCAATAATGAGTCCAGAAGAGCATCAGAGATAATGTCCATAGATACATAGGTAGTAAACATATGAAGTAGGTTTTTCTGACTCCAAATTCAACACTGTACATGATACCACACTAAAAGGACAATTAAAGAGAATACAGTTTTACATATAGGTTCATTAAGCTTTCAGTGTTGGAAGGAACCTTAAAAATCATCTTTTCCAACCCCCTCACTTTATATATAGACACAACAGGCCCAAAGTAGGAAAGTAACTTGTCAAATGTCACAGTTTGAGACTGAGGTGTCATAAGTCACATACATAGCATTGCCCAGTTGACAGTTGAAAATATGAATCTGGAGTTAACAACCTGGTCATTATTCTCAAAATCAATAGTTGGGAGTGGATTAGTTTGCTGACAGAGTCCTGAGACAAAAAAGAACCTTGGTGAATGTTCACATGTAGAAGACAGAAGGAAGAGATAAGGGAGAAGAAGAAAATAAATTAGTGGGGAAAGGGAAACCAGTATAGTGAATGTTATGGAAGAGTTATGCTGGGAATTTTAAGATGAAAGTAGTATTACATATCACCAGTCTTATATTGCAAAAACCAAAGTGAATGAGTATTGAAAAAAGTCACCAAATATGGTGATTATCATTAATAAGAGCTGACATGTTATGGTTACAATGTGTGCTACATTAATTATCTCATTTGATCCTTAATAATCCCATGCAGAAAGCTGGGAAATTTATCATCTCCATTTTAGAGATGAGAGACAGTGAGCAAGTAGAGAAGCCAGAGTTAAAATCTACATCTTCTCACTCTGAGAACAGTCCTCTTTGCATTATATCCTGTTGCCTCTTCTGTGAACACTTTTCTGACCCTAAAGAAAACTGTTTCAGTAATGAAGGAAACCACATTACAAAAAAAGTTAATGAGAGGCAAGAAAGGACATAGTGAATGCAGAATATTCATTCAAGAAGTTTGGTTGTAAAAGAGGAGAAACAAAACAGTAACTGGAGTGAAAGTAAAGGAGGTTTGGATTTTTTATTTTTATATTTAATGAAATGTGTACATGTTTGTAGGCAGAAGAAAAGGAATCAGTGGAGTACAAAGGGGTACAAATAACAGATGTTATTTGACAGAACAAAATCTTATAAGCTATGGGAATAAATAGAACCAAGAGCATGGTCCTACCCTTCTACTCTTTGTTCCACCCTTCTGCTTTTCTAAGGACATTAACAAATGGAGTTAATCCAAAGAAATAATTTTTATTATCATCTTTAAATAATCTAAGTTCTCTAACAATTCCATAACAGAATGTAGGTATAAAGCTTCCCAAGGAACATGCCTAGAATCATATGCAAGGCCTAGATGGGCACAATCATCTGCTAGACACTTGAATCAAAGATGATGTTCTCCCTCTCCCTCTCCATGGGTATTCTAGAAAGACCTTAACCAGAAAAGCAGAGATACTTTCAATGTAAGACTACCTCAAAGAAGAGTATGTGTGATAGACATGAACTATGTTATCCTTTCGATGGCAATGTAATAGTAACCACTAACAGCAGAACCATAGTGGAGCTCAGTTATCAAATTATAGCCCTAAGAAGTTCTTAGGAGAGGATTAAGACATATATTCTTGGGGCCCAAAGTGTCGTGGGATGGCAAAAGTAAGGTACTCAGTGGCTAGCTGGGGGAAGGTTTAATTTTTCAAAAACACAGTTGCTACACAGAGGTATGAGGCTGTTGAAGACAAGAGGTCTGATGTGGCATTAGGAACTGAAGAACCGACCCAGTTTCTGGTCAGGAATAGTCAGCAAAGCAACCAGCACATAGATGGTTCATCACACAGAATGATGTTTGGGACAAATTCTTACTTGTTCTGAATTAATACCTTACATTGGTACAGCACTTTGTTTTTCAAAAAGCTGTTAATGCACTTTCATTTTCTTCTGGGCACTCAGGCTCACTTCCTTCCTCCTCATCGACGCTGATTTAGGCCTGTCAAGTTCTTGAGCTGATGAAGACAAATCAAAGAAAACAGAATGGAAAGGTAGGGCTTGGTCTTGACGACAAATCAGGTAATGGCCAGTGGGAATAACAGAAGTTGGAGAAGGTGCAGTGATACAATACAATACTTAATAAGATAATGTATAAAAAGCATTGTGTAAACCTTAAAGTTTCATATACATGCTAGTTATTATACAATACAGTATTGATTCCAGGTTCTGATATTTTCCCCAGGGTCATGGGAAGAATGAAATGATAGGATAACTGCAACTAAGGGGGCATATGAGGTTAAATTAGTATTAGCTTTTTTTTTTTTTTTTTTTTTACTTTTCACTTCAATAATGACAATTACTTAAATTATAAAGCATGAAAGGTTTAAGGCTACTGCAAACTCAAGTCATCCCCAGTACTACTTACCGTCACAGCTGCTCCCATCATTCCTTGGACAAGTGCTTCTCCAGTAGATTTGACCTAGGAAAAACAAAATAAAAGCTTTCAAGGGCTCTATTAAGTAATTAAAGATAAAGCAGGTATTTAAAAAAAAAAAGTATGTGTAGCACAGATGATGAAGTCTGTGCACTAGAACAGATCTCAAATTCAAATAGAAATGTATCTCTGTGGGCTGGATATACCTAAAAAATGAGAAATTAACAATATCTATGTTTTATTATATATTTATTTTACTAAATATTTCCTAACTACAGGTCATTTGGCTTAGGTCAAACTAGGGACTATTGTAGATTGAGTGTTTTATACTTCTATACTAAAAAAAAACTAAGCAGAGGTGGAATGATTCATTGGAGCAACGCTAACATATAGCTACTAATGTATTGTGCTGGGGCAGATGAGGTTAGATTCTTTGTTAAGTCTCTAAGTGTCACCCATTTTGAGCATGAGAGAAGGAAGTGTCCTAATGGAAAGTTGCAGGTGACATTTTTATTCACCAAATTTTAAAACATTATTGATGGGAAGACTAGGATAGAATAAGTATCATGCTATTCCAACAAAATTAATTTCAGATAACCTGTTTGGCTGTATGTCCCATGTTCATGGCATCACTGATCCTGTTTTCAAGGAAGCGCCAAGTGTCTTCAAAGTCAGGAGATGAGTCCTGCATCATCACTAGTTCTGTAGTGTTATAGATGCCAGCAAGCACTGCTCGACGTGTGTACCAGTTAATCTGCATCAGAAGCCAAGAAAACAAATCAGAATTGGTGTGAGCCCCGAGAAAGAACAAGCTTGAGTCAAAGCCAGACATGATCCAAGAGCCTAATACTGATTCTCCAGAGTTAGAAGTAGTCGTCAGCCACTTGTAACTATGCAAGGAAGCAGCCTGTCCTGGTAAACCTCCTTTTAAAGCACCACCTCAGCTGCTTAGTGTTTTATTCCTTTAATTTCTTTCCTTTCCAATTTCATCTTCCTACCAACTCAGTCGGTGGTGTATTCCCACATGGAGGAAGCTTATTAAAGCAGTTTATTACAACTATGGTGGGAGCCTTTCTCTGCTTCCCTACCCAGATTCCACAAAATACCATCATTTATTAATTGTTTTAATGAGTTTTATAAGTTACTTCTTTTATTTCCTGCCAAAAAGATGATGCTTTTTAACAAGGCAGATTCTTTGTTGGAGGCTGCTTTAAATGAGTTTATTGATCTCTCAGTGGAGAAAGAAATGGGCCAGGGGAATGGAGTTTCTTTTTAAAGAGATGAGTGTCTCAATGGTATTCTTTTTTGAAAGTGATGTTAATGAAATCAGTCTGCGTTCAAAAAAAAAAAAAAAAAAAACCAAGCAAAATAGAATACCCAGAGATTTTGCTGCAGGATTTAAATCTTGAGAGGTTCCTGGGAAATGGTTATAAAAAAGCAGTATTAAATAAAAACAATCTCTTGTGTTTTGTATTATTACTGTAGGTAAGAAAAAATGGTTCTACAACTTTGGTTTTGTGGCCAAGACATTGAATTTTGAAGAAAAAGTTAAAGCCTATAGTTAGCTCTGTGAGATAATTGAAGAACATGCCACTGTCTTTCTTCATTGTCTCAATTTGTCTTGTTTTTCTAAGAGGATGATACTATAGGTCCCATGAAGGAGGTTTATGACTATAGAATTTTCAGAAGGTTCTATAAGAAATCTTCATTTTAAGTTTTGGAGTTAATGGGATTTAAAATCAGAACAACATATTTCTATGTTCTATGACTCCCTAAGTTTCTTGGGATATCAGATCACCCCACAATTGTTCTAGGCATAACTGGGCAGGACTTGTAGGAGGCACTTACGTCAGTGGACTGATCTCCTGCATAGTGCCACATGTCATCCACCATGCTGGTGAGGAGGTTTAGGCTGGCTGGGATGTTATGAGGGAGCACAAGTATGCTGAGAGCCTAAAAAGGAAATAATATAGAAACAAATACAACATAATCCCATAATGTGATGGTGACATGCATAGTTAATAGGAAACAGTTTACTTTGTAGTTTCAACTCACACATACAAAAACAAAAAAAAAGCAACATGAGAACTGAGACCTTTCTTCATTGGCTGATAGTCCAATTAGCATGAAGCCTTGACAATCCACAAATATGAATTCTGTTTGCCTGAGTTATTCATCAGTTTCCTTGGCAACAAGCAAGGAAAACCAGTGCTTGATTCACAGTGTAGTAGCCAGGCTTAGCAATGGTAGCAGTATAATTTTATTCAGGAGATCAGTAGCTTCCCCTTTTTCCATTCTCAATATGGACACTCCAGGACACTCTTTATAACCTTTCACCAAACATAATGCTGTAGCCTTCTAATTGGCCTTCCTACCATTAAAAACATTCCAGATTAACTTTCCTTTAAATTACAGCTTTAACTATATCCTATCCCTGCTAAAAAATAGAAAACATCTTCAATGGTTTATCATCTATAAGGTCAAAGCCTAAACATAAATTCCTAATGCCACTGAATATGGCATTCAATACCATCTATGGCCTCAACCTATTTTTTTATTATTAGCCCCCACAATTATTCTCTATTATCATATCCTATACTCAAGAAAAACTGGACACTGAAACTTTCCAATTTTTTTTTTTTTTTTTTTTTTTTACTTCCATGTTCTTGCTGATGCCTTTCCTCAACCCAGAGCCTCCTCTTAGGCCAAAACATAAAGTAACTTATGAAGTGTCCTATGTTAGGGATGCAGCAGTAAAACCACTTCTTTTTACAACACCCTTCATGGACACCTAACACCTTAGGGTAAGCAAGGCTTACTTAGGCTGGTAGGCCTCGGCCTATCCTATGACAAACCCAGGGCCATTCATATTGCCTGACTATCCCATCTCCCAAAAAAGGGGATAATGGCCTAGATTAACAGCCACTCTACAGTATTTAATATTTGTAGGGTTGAGTCCTGACTCTGTCACACTTAATATGTATTACTAGGCTTTTTGTTTGGTGTGAAGATTAATGAGTTAACTTGGGTACAGTACTCAGGGCTGAGTTGGTGCTAAGTCATCATCACTGTTAGTATTGTCATTAATAATGATTGGGACTACATATGAATTTTGTACCCGAGGCCAATGTTCAACATATGGGATCAGCATTCTCAGTCTGGTTTCCACTGCATCCCTCAGGAACTGGTCTGTCTTCCTCTTCCTGGGAGAGGGAAAAGAAAACAGCGTATCTATGTGTCAGAGTAGAGAGCTTAGAGCAACTCTCAGTCCTAAAATAGGAAGTGGCTCTTTCTGGCTCATGGCTTTAATCAGGCCAAAGCTATCTGCACTCAGGCCATCAGAGCGACTGGTCAATTGGGGACTTTTTGTCTCAAAGAGCTGGACCAGGATCTTATTTTTCTCCCTGATCTGCTGAAAGCCTTGTTCTTAGGGATAGGCTGGGAGATCTGGGCCCTTGCAAATGTGTCCCTATATTCTTCAGTGTTAATACCACAGGATACTCACTCTGCCTGACCCAACTGCACAAGTTTTTGCTCCTTTTCCATCACACGGTTGAGTTTAGCATTGCACTGTGTCACAAAATGCAGGATCAGTTCACTGCCATCATTTCCAAACATGCCAGCTGCTGCACTAGAGAGACCCAGGGTCTGTGAAAAGAAGAAGAGAAATAATGGAATCTCTGAGATGATAGCACATTTCAATAGTGTTTTGAGGCAAGTAGTGAAAGTGTTATTCATATTATTTGGCTGAGTCTCATAGAAATTTAGAATCTTTCCCATGATCACACAGCTATTAAGTACTAGAACCAAAATTTCAACTCAGAAGTTGACTCTAAGTTAAGTGCTTGTGACACTTTACCACAATAAAGAGAGACAAGGACCTCTAGGTATACATGGAAGAAGGGAATAAGATAGTAAGAAAAGGAATACCTTATTTTATATTTTCCCTTTTTTGGAGAAAAGATTTAAGAATCCCCAAGACGCTCAGCAGTTTCAACTTTCTACTAACTTTTAAGTTATTCATAGATTCCCTAAATAGATATATACCTGAGCTCCTTCTGCAATGGCTTCTGAGGTCCACCCATGAGCAGGCACAAACTCCAAAGCTGCAGTCAGGATCCGATGTTGCAGCTGCTCCTCGCTTTCATGGTCCTCATCTTCCTCACCACCCTGATCTGTGTACCTGAAACCCAAATGTTACATTTCTTTATTGGGTTGAGAAGCACATCTATCTTATTTTCCTTTGTGCCAGTGTCATAGCTGTTTCAATGCCAACAGGATTAAAAAAGATCTTTATTCTCTTCTCCCACTGTTACTAAAAAGCAAAAGCATCTAGCATATACCAAAGTTGTTACTGAATAAACAAAAGGATCTACTTTATCAAGATCTGTCCCTTGGTCACTACACAGATAAACCACAACTTTTTTCAGTAGTGAAACCAATAAAAAATACTATTGCTCCAGGAGATTAGAAATCAGATGATTGGTGCTTACCTGGGATTTGAGCGAAAAGATTCTGGATTGGGCTCTTCTGTTCCCTGTGATTCAGAGTGCTGTTGAGAGGAAGCGGGTGGGGGCTGGTACTTTTGTTCATCTGAAGATTTCAATGCCAAAGCTGAAGCATGGAAGGCCCGTGGCATCGGAGACAGCTGACATCTGGTCACTGAAATAGGAGGTAGAATGGCCAGTCATAGACATCTTCATAAAATACTCGAGATCAAAGGTGGTACAAAAGATCTCAAGATATAAAATGAGATTAGCAGGAAACACAACCATATTTTAGGGGTCTAGGATGAAGACTTCAGGCATTGAATAATCTTGACAGTGTGGAACAGTAGAACACTGACTTAGAACCCCATTTGAGTTTTGGCCGTACTACTTTGTGGCTAGATGACTGTGGGTGTCACTTAACATTTCTGAATCCAGTTTCTTTATCTGTCAAATGAAGATAATGATCTATCGTGTGTGTTACAAAGAACATTATCATATATGTGGAAGTACTTGGAAAAACTGTTAAGTTTTATTATTATTATCATCATGAAGAGTAAGCTAGATTACAGGCCCTACTTTACTTCTGCCCATTTTGAGATAATGAGCAAATCATTAATTCCTCTATATCTATTTCATAATCTGTAAAATGGGGATGTTAATGGCTGTCCTACCTCACAAGACTGACAATCAAATGAAATCATGGATCTGTGTTCTCTAAAGAAAACAAAATTCTATATGATAAGCTATTCTTATTTTTATTTTAAGATATTTTATTCATAAGATGGCAGACTGCTAAGACTAGAAGGTACAATAAAGTTTATTTAATGTGATGAAGGTAAGGTCCCCAGAAATAGAAATTATCTGACCAAAATCACAGAAGCAGCATGTGGCAAAGTCCAGATTTGAATCCAATTCTCTGGAGTCCAAGTTTAGGGCTTTTCCTACTATTCTATACTTCCTATAAGTGCTTCCGTAAAATAGGTAATTTAACGGCAGCTAGGGGAGCCATAGTGCATAGAGTGATCCTAGAGTCAGGAAGGAAGACTCATCTTTCTGAATTCTAATCTGGCTTCAGACACTTACTAGCAGTGTGACTAGCAGTGACGGCAAGTCACTTAAGTCATTTTGTCTCTGCTTCTTTCTCTATAAAATGAGAAAGAGAAAAAAAATTTCAAACCACTCCAGTATTTTTGCCAAGGAAATCTCAATAGGGTCACAAAGATCTGGACATGACTGAACAACAACAAAGAATAAGAATCAAGTTTAAAATTTTAATAAAGAGCTTAAATTTTAAATAAAAATATATTTATCAAAATAAATATTTTAATGGACAGGTAACAGTTACAAGAGTTGGTTAAAAAAAAAATTTACTTGTTCAATTAATCTTTAGTTAATTAGTTCTTCTTTTTTTTGGAGAGGCAAGTGGGGTTAAGTTACTTGCCCAGAGTCACATATCTAGTAAATGTTGAGTATCTGGAGTTAAGGCTGGAGTTGAACTCAGGTCCTCTTAACTCCGGGGCTGGTATTCTATCCACTATGCCATCTTAGCTGCCCCCTTTGTACAAGAAATAATCATTTAAAATTATAGGATACTGTTACTATGGAGTAGAGAACAGATTTTCTGTCCTAATGTTCTATTTGAATTGACAAAAGAGAACCTGACATTAAAGACAATGCATTTCATTCATTTATTCAACATGAATATGTTGAATATGGATCTGTTATGTGCAGGCTAAATATAATGAAGCATATTAAAAAACCAAGAAATCATGCATCCTGTCTTTGAGTTTATATTTCAGCTGATTATATTCTAACTTCCAGATTCTAGCCTGCTTCAACATCAAAACAGTGATTTAAAAACAAATAGAAAAAGAACACCACCAGAAATCTTTTGGAAGAAAAAACATCTGAATCACAAAATTATTAGAATCAGATAATGCTAAATGAAAAAAGCATGTATTTATTTCAAAATATTAGAGTTAAGAATATTCCCAGATGAATAAAATTTGAGATCTCTCTTGAGTCCTCTTTCAAAATATCACATATCCTAAAGAATCTATTAAATAAACTTGAGTATAATGTTACAAAAGACAAATTACAGGAGGAGCCCTCAAAAACATGAGAAAGGAACAATGGTAATAGAAATGATTCCACAAAGTGCTAGAATGTTCATGTTATTTAAAAAAAAAAAAAGGCAGATAAGGAGGGGAAGAAGAAAGAATGTCTGATTTTAAATCATGAGGTATGGATTGAATTTTAGAACTACCATTTATTAGCTGTGTTGGCCTGAAGGCAGAAAGACTCATCTACCTGACTTCAAGTCCTACCTTAGCCACTTCCTGGCTATGTGACTCTGGGCAAATCATTTAACCCTGTTTACTTTAGTTTCATCGTCTATAAAAAGAGATGAAGAAGATATAGCAAACTACTCTTTGCCAAAAAAGTCCTAAAAGGAATCATGAAGAGTCAAAACATGACTGAAATGACTGTTAACAAGTTACTTTCTTAATTTGGGTTTTAAAATCTTATCTGTAAAATAGTAAGCAACAGTCTGGTGAAAAGAGCTATAGATTTAGGGCCAGGGGATCTGGGTTTGAATTCTAGATCTTTCAATGTTTCAATATTTCTGTGATTTTGGATAAGATATTTGCCCTTAATATTTCTAGTAAAAATATTCATTTTCCTAATTTGAAAAACGATAGAGTTAGACATGTGATTTTTAAGATTCTTTCTAGCTTTAGTTCCTATGAAGTCTATTCATAATAGTGTTTGTACTTCTCTACTTAACAGCTTTGGTTGTAAGAATCAAATGAGACTACATTTGAAAACATTTTATGATTTTTCCTCTGCAAAAGTCCTACTTCGATACCTTTAAGACCATGTATAGTTTTTATATATATTTTGAGAAGTCTCAGTGGAAAGATTTATCACCAATAGGCTGGTTACTTGGTGATGAATTCTATGGCTATAACAAAGAAATAAAAATGTCAAATTATTTTGTTACACAGTTCTACACATTTCCCTTCACTTTTGTTCTGATGGTGACAGCAATAGGATAACATAAACCTTATTTAAACAAGCTATTGATGCCATTATGGATGGAGGGATATCCTTGGAGTCAGAACAACCCTAGGTTCAGTTCCTACCTCTGTCACATATTAGCTGTGTAACTATGAGTAATAACCTGTCAGTGCTCCAGACAAATCTCTCAATGCATCTCTCAAAGCCTACATAGTGAAAGTAGATGTTTCACAGGGAATTCCCTAAACCAAAATCACAGGTCTAAATTTAAAAAGTAAAAAACTAAGCCCTCCAAATGGGAAATTAATAAAAGAACAGAAATGAATAGATATTACCATTTTCTGAGGAAATTTAACTCTTCTAAATCTATCACTAGTACAGGAGGGCTAAAAACACCTTGAAACTATCTCCTTGGCAAGTAAAAAGAAATAGATGTAAGCCAAAGGTAACATCATTTTATAATAGTCATTTATAAAACCTTCTAGAGGGGAGTCATGGAAGATTATGATTGTTATTGCCTTATAAAAAGCATTAAGAAAAAATGGAAGAAAAAATAAAAAATTAATTAAAAAATTTAAAAAAAAAGCTTGTTGAGATCCAGTTAAGTCAGATCATCCCAGGGACTTTTAAAACTAGAAGGTCAATGAACAGATAAAAAATGAAAAATATTTCTCAAGGCTTTTATAACACATGTTCTCTACCAATAACAAAGTAAGCACATTTAAATATAAAGTCCCAGATGTGCTTTGTGAAGTATAAATGGTAATCAGGTAAACAAGGAAGAACAGCTAGAGCAAACTAATTATATGCTAAAGAGTATGGCAAGGACCAACACATTTTCAGGGATTATGAAGATATATGAAGAGGGAAGTAGTAAACATTTAGAAAAAATAGCAGTGAGCAGACTGATTGAGAAAGTATAACCACCAACCCATTTTTAACTATACATAGTGTTTATGGGAAAACTACGCACACACACACACACTCTGAAAGCATCCTTACAGGTATGAGAAAGAAACAGGCTTTTGCAAAGGATAGTTTATGGAAGTCTAAAGTTTTAGTCACAAACTGAAAAGTACAAAAAACTTAATAACAACTTGCTTATTGTTTATTGACTAAAAAAAGATATAATTTGGTAGGGCAAAATATTTAAGAACTGCTAGAGACTGAAGTACAACCAAGAAAATATGCATAATGACTGCCACAGTGTAAAAAGAAATAACAAAATGAAATTGAATGTTACCAAACACCTTTGTTTATCTCTGCCATTCCCCATGAGGAGTTCAGAAAAGGAACCTTACTCCTTTCATTGGAAAGGTTAATAATTATGGGTATGGAATATTGTAAAAAATTATATTGATAGGCTGGTTATTTTTGTTGAACTGGTTTTTCCTGCCCCCCCTTAAGACCTTTGTTACAAAGGAAGGAAGGCTTGATGGGGGGGAAGGTGTATATTTGTAAATGAATGTAACATAAAAACAAAAGGAATCATTAAAAAATCTACTTCAACATCATATAACATTCCTTTAAAAATGTAACTATTTGACAACCCTCTGTTATCATGAAGCATAAAAACAGGGAGGAATATGTTCATCAAAGTTATTTGCCACCATCATGGAGGACATCCAGAAAAGAGTCTAAAAGGAAGATTTGTTATATAGAGGGGTTTTCTATATCCTATTTGTAGATAATTTTATGCTAACTGCATTAAGTTTTGGACATTGCAGAACATTTTAAATAAGATCCAGGGTCATATAAAAGTGTTCAAACCAAGTCGGAAAACCCAAAAAGATGAAGGATGCCTTTTGTCCAGTTTATAAGAAGTTGAATGGTTAGCATATAGACCTCTTTCATCAATATTAAGATCCTGGAAAGAAAATTTTGTTCTTCAGCCATTTCTGACTCCTACTGGTCCACCATTCAAGTTTTTCTTGGCAAAGATACTGGAATGGTTTGCCACCTTCTCCAGCTCAGTTTATAGATGAGGAAACAGGCAATCAGCGTGAAGTGATTTGTCCAGGGTTAAACACAAGTAGTAAATGTTTTGAGCACAGATTAGAATTCAAGAAAACAAGTCTTCCTGATTTAGGACCCCACTCTAGCCTTTGTACTAACTAGTTACTTTGGAAAGACAACAGATGGGAAGTGAAGAGGGAAGAAATTGGTTTTAAAATCCTAACTTCAATTAAGGCTGTTTTTACTAGGAATATTTTTCTGAGGTAAATAATGGATTTTAAGTTTAAGAATTAAAATTCCAATCCCAAAGAGATCATAAAGAAGGGAAAGGGACCTGTATGTGCACGAATGTTTGTGGCAGCCCTCTTTATAGTGGCCAGAAACGGGAAACTGAGTGGATGCCCATCAGTTGGAGAATGGCTGAATAAATTGTGGTATATGAATATTATGGAATATTATTGTTCTGTAAGAAATGACCAGCAGGATGATTTCAGAAAGGCCTGGAGAGACTTAAACATGAACTGATGCTAGATTAAATGAGCAGGACCAGGAGATCATTATATACTTCAACAACAATACTATATGATGACCAGTTCTGATGGTCCTGGCCATCCTCAGCAAGGAGATCAACCAAATCATTTCCAATGGAGCAGTAATGAACTGAACCAGCTACGCCCAGAGAAAGAACTCTGGGAGATGACTAAAAACCATTACATTGAATTCCCAATCCCTATATTTATGCACACCTGCATCTTTGATTTCCTTCACAAGCTAATTGTACAATATTTCAGTGTCTGATTCTTTTTATACAGCAAAATAACGGTTTGGTCACGTATACTTATTGTGTATCTAAGTTATATTTTAATGTATTTAACATCTACTGGTCATCCTGCCATCTGGGGGAGGGGGTGGGGGGGTAAGAGGTAAAAAATTGGAACAAGAGGTTTGGCAATTGTTAAAACTGTAAAGTTACCCATGTTTATATCCTGCAAATAAAAGGCTATTAAATAAAATTTAAAAAAAGAATTAAAATTCCAGTGGAATGGCAGTAAATAGTGATTGTAAAGAGCATGAAGTACATTATCAACAACTATGTAAGCCCATAAAGGCCATCACTGAGGAAAAGTAGGATAGAAGTAGAAGGTGGGGTGATTGAGTAACGGGAATGTTGATTACTAGGGGAAGCCCATATGCTCCATATAGAGACATAGCATCTTTTGCGAGATGAAGGGGACTAGAGAGAAGCCTTCCGGAGGAGAACATGGACAGGAGCGTAGAGGGCTTGTCATGTGCATCTTGGTCTTAAACAGAAGCAGGAATCTAAGCCCAGCTAAGCACACTGGCAGGAACTTGTCCAAAGGTAGGCTGGCTGAATCAAGAAATCAGGCCAGGGTTTAGGCCGGATCTGGGAGTCAGGGCCACCGGCCAGGAGCTGGGGACCAAGATACCGGGTCTTAGTCCGAAGAAAGGTTCAAGGCGGAGTGGAAGTTCACGTTTGGGTCAGAGCATGCAATAGTAGGGGCCAGAGTTTGGGTAGGAGGTCAAGGCCAAGTGTTGGCCCGTGAATCAAGCCCGAGAAATCCAGACTCAGACCCGTAGGAGGGCGGCCAAAACGCAAGGCGAGGCCTCCGTCCCCCGGGGGTCCGGTCTGGCCCAGACCCTAGAGTGCCCTTCACTTCACCTTGTCAGCAGCCCAAAGCCGGTTCCCCTCTGCCAGTCACGCGGTTCCCTCCTATCTTCCCACCCCCAACCCCGGTTTCTCCCAGGACCCGGGGCTCCCGGCCCCACCAGGCCCGCCGCCTCACCGGGCCGGCATTGCAGCCTCAGGAACCTCCAGCCTGTCCGACGGAGGAACCCAGACACCGCCGCCGCCATCTTGGAAGTGGGCAGTGACCCGTGAGGCGTCCCCACGTGACTCCACCTCATACAAAAGTGTGTGCGCGCGCGCGCGCGCGCGGGGGTGGGGCGGGGCGGGGCGGATAGTGGAGGACGCCCAAGGGCGGTGAGGCTCCGCCTCTCCCGCCGTCGAAGCGCGTGTGCGCACGCGGAACCCGTTCCCTTTCCCCCTCCCTTCCCCTTCCTTCCCTCCCCTCCCCGTCTCTCCCCAATCTGCGAGTCTCCTCTGAATCCCCGCGAAGTTATTCGCTCATCTTCTCGCGAGAGTCCGGACGGTGAGGAACCGGCTGCTGAAGAGGGGCTGCCGGGCTGAGTGCGGCGGTACCGAGTGTGCGGGCGCCCGGGGTGAGCGTTGGCTGTGCCTCCGTCCGGTTACTCCACTTCTCTCACCCCACGTACTTTGGAACCCTCATTTCTGATCGGAAGGTCTCCGGTATCCTCTCGTTTCTCCTCCCTTCGCCAAAGTCTCGTCTTGCCTTTATCCTGCCCGCTTTCTCTCTCCTCCTCGTCCACCCCCTTCCCCCTCTCCCTCCTTTTCCCCTCCCTTCCTCTTGCTCCTTTCCCCTGGCCTGCTGCCTCCCGCCGAGCTTTCCTCCTGGCTCTTCTTCCCTTGACCTCCCCCTCCCCCCTCTCTCCTTCCTTCCTTGCTTCCTGATCCTGCCTGACTTTCGAGAAGTGGTTTGACCTCTGGGGCCTCAGTGACCTTATCTGTAAAATGAGATTGGTTTATTGCACCCTCCGAGCTCCGCCCCCGCTCCTGGAGTGCGGGGCTCCTGTGCCCGGGGACCTTGGGCGGGCTGGGGCGGGAGCCTTGTGGAGGGGATTATTTGTGGGGGAACCGTCGGCTGGCATGTCTAGTAGAGGAGATGAGTGACCAGGAGAGAGAAATTGGAGTCACTGCAAAGACCTTCTCTCCCCTTCCCAGTTTCTCTTTCTTCGTATTTGTGCCTTGACGGGACACAACTTCAGTGCTGTAAATAGGGAGCTTGGTCAAATCTGAGTCTGCTGAGCAGCTTTTGAGGCCGGGAGCTTACCCCCTACCTACAGAAGTTTGAATTGTGGGCACATCTGCCGGGAGGAACTTGACTTGGGGGGGGGGGTGCGTTTGTTTATGCCCAGGGTAATTTCCTATGGGAAGACTAGAACTCTTCCCTCCCCCAAGTCTCGGTGAAACCGTTTCCATTATTTAGCGCCAAAAGTTGTATGGCATTTCTGTGAATGAAGCAGTAACAAATCTTTCCATCGTCAGACTAGAAAAAAATGGCAATCGGAGAGAAGAGCATTCCTGAATTATTTGTCTCTCTCCAAGATGTGGCATCATCGCTGTCAGTGCTGACCTTTGAAGTTAGAGAGCTCAGATTCTGTCCTCACTGTCACAGGAGAAGGCTAGATGGAAACTATACCACGTGGATATTATTACTGGAACTTTGTACTCGCATCCTCAGGCTAATCCCGAATTCACCTGATTCCTTCTGGAAGTAGTTTTATCTCCATTCCTCTGAGTTTTCTCTCTCCTCGTTGATCCCTTTTTTTCTGTCATGTTCTATTTTTAAAACTCTCCCTTCTGAAATGTAATTGTCATTATCTTCAGGATTTTTCTTCAACCTGCTTTACAGAATTAAGCCTTAGATTGAAATTGAAAGTTTCCAAGGGACCTAACGGTTCAGGGTTTGCTGTCCACAATAAAGTAAACATACACCAGATGACACCAACAACCTTGTAGAAGTGATTTAGGTGTAGGATCAGTCAGAGGTGGAGGAGGGTGTCTTTAACTTTGAGGTCAGTAACGTGATTGTGACTTTATATTTCTACTTCACCTCTTAAAATTACTAAGCTAGCTCAAGTCAAGACTTCTAAGGAAGCTTACTTAGTTAATTTGACTTTTTTCTCCCTATTGTGGAAGTGGGTTTTGTACTTTTTGGACCAATTTGCCAGACTCAAAACTATTTGATTGAAGATAACACTATGTTTTCATATTTGAACTTTTAAACATTTTCTGCAGTGTCTCCTCTGTTACCTAGGAAGCTGAGCCTGTGGCCTTCTTTTCTAGGACTGATATTTAACAAGCATTTTATTTCCATTCACTTGCTATTTGATATTAATTTGGGAGGTAGGGACACCAAGCATTTTTAATATCTTCTAAATTAGTGACCTGTTCCCGTTGGAACATGGAGATATCGTAAAGTGCAGAGCTAATACTCTCTGATCCTATCAATGGAAAAGGAAGCTTCAAAGCCAGCTCCTTTTTCCTCCCTAGAGAGGCCTCCCACTAGGCAAAGCTGGATATTAAGAACAAAGATTTTATGTGCCTATTTGAAGCAGAGGCGCCAGTAAACTGAAATAAGAAAGGAGGATGAGCAATGACACTCTGTGAGGCTATGCTGTAAAAGGCTTGCTATTTTGTGTCTATCTAAAAATTAATATTCAGTATATAAAACAGAATTGAGCAAACTTACTAGATTTTTTTTTTAATGAAAATTGCATTGGAATGTTGTCAGTGGAAAAAAAAATGCTCTGTATGTTATCAAAGGGCATCTTCTATCTAGGAGAAAAAAATGTTTCCTATTTTACTGAGCAGCATTTTCCATTTTCCCGAAAGTAATGAAGAATTTCTAATATTCCTGAAAAAACAACTATTTCTAGCAACTTAGTACTTTACCTTTAACTCTTTCCTTATCCTTGTAATTCAATGCTTCTAAGCTTTTGATTGATTGGCTTTTATGTGTGAAACAGTGATCCTGAATCTTACTAGTAGCCAGATACTTTTGTTAATAATCTCTATTTTTGATCAGGAACATATAGCTTAAAATTTCAATTCTTGAATGTGCTTTTGTAGAAATTTTAAAAATTAGTTTAGTGTTGGGCCAAGAGTCTCTTTTTGCCAATGTACTTTAGTGAGTCAGGACTTTTAAAAATATGGGTAGATAGGGGTTTTATTATTTTGAGGGGCCTCTTATTATTTTAATGATGCCTGCCATTCATTTAGTGTCTTACTTTACATTAGTAGTAAGCTCTATTACCCCTATTTTGTAGATGAAGAAACAGGCTTGGAGAAGTTTAGTGATTAGGGATTATAAGGCATATTAGAGATCTTAGAGGCCATTGTGTCTAACCCCAGAAGTGAAGTGATTTGCTCAGGATCATATAGCTACTAAGTGGCAGAATTTGAACACGGGTATTCTTGACTCCCAAGTCGAGTGCACTACCCATTACATCAAGCTGATTCAGAGAACTGACAAATGGTGCTGAGGTAGATAGATTTTCAGCTGTGCTATTTCTAATTCCCCCATCAGAAGAGCAGGTGAATTGAAGGTGTATTTCCATTAGTGGTCATTTTGTGCTGATCTAATCCATATTCTCATTTTTTCATCTCTACCCCCAACCCAAAGATTGTGAACCCAGAGGTCTGTAATATTTTGATTACTGTATTTGAATATATATTTAGTAAGCTTAAATATGCATTTGAAACAGTTCCGAGAAGGTATTGATAGGCTTCATTAGACTGTCAAAGGGGCCCATTCCCCTTGTGATTAGTGACATACCTGTAGATGAGGAACTAGCTAGGGATAGTAGTAGTCTCTTTGAGTTTTTTCCCCTCACTTGTATGGTTTTCTTTAGAGGATTATTGTGAGAATTTTTTTTAACTTGTAAAATATGCTACAGATGAATTGCTGTTGTTTATAATACCTGGCCCAACTTATAGGTGAAACTCATTATCTGGTACCTTGCTCTGACCAACTTGAATCTCTTTTCTCATTCTCAAGCAAGTCACCACTTTACTATTTCTAACAGGGTAATAATTCACTTACCGTTCACTTGATTAAGATTATGAACTCTTTCAATCTGTTAGTAAATATTTAGTATTTATCCAACACCCACTATATGCTCCTTACGTGAAGTCCTAGGTGATAGTGGGAGATATAAAGAATTTAATATGACTGGCAACCTGGTTGACTAGGAGAATATATACTTATCACATACAAAGATTTTTTAGATTATTATTAATTCCTGAGGTATATTCCAAAGAATAGCTTAAAAAAGTGATAATCATTATTTATTTCCTGATGGTGACAAGTGAATTTTTTTTTCTTTTTCTTTTTTTTTTTAAATTAAAGCTTTTTTTTTTATTTACAAAACATATGCATGGGTAATTTTTCAATATTGACCCTTGCAAAACTTTTTGTTCCAAATTTTCTCCTCCTTCCTCCCATCCCTCCCCTAGTTGGCAGGTAGTCCGATACATGTTAGATATGTTGAAAATATATGTTAAATCCAATATATGTATTTATACAGTTATCTTGCAGCACAAAAAAAAATCAGATCAAGAAGAAAGAAAAAAAAAACAAAGAAAATAAAATGCATTCAAAGAATAACAGAGAGTGAAAATGCTATGTTGTGCTCCACACAGTTCCCACGGTCCTCTTTCTGGGTGTAAATGGCTCTCTTCATCACTGAGCAAATGGCATTGATTTAAATCATCTCATTATATTGAAGAGAGCCACATCCCTCAGAATTGATCATTGTCTAGTTTTGTTGCTGTGTACAATGATTTCCTGGTTCTGCTCATTTCACTTAGCATCAGTTCATATAAGTTTCCAGGGAATTTTTCAAATATATTTTAAATATCAGTGTGTTTTTCCAATATAGGTGTTTGTTACTTGGAAGAGAAAAAGCTAATAGCTGTCTTGGTTCCAGAAGGTACAGAAAATCCAGGAGATTGTGTTTTTTTTGTTTTTTTTTTTTCCCCTGAGGGCTGGTGCTCTATCCTCTGTGCCACCCAGCTGCCCCTGAGGTTAAGTGTTTTTGAGAATATAGACGAAAGACAGTTCTTCATGCATCTTTGACCAGAATCATAGGATTGTAGATCTAGAACTCAATGGAAAGGAGGAATCAAAGAAGCTAGCATTTATTAAGGGTTTGCTTTGTGCCAGGCATTGAACTAAGCCCTGAATATATAAATACAAACAACAGGAAAGACAAGTTACTGTCTCAAAGAGATTGTTTGGCCCAAATCCCTTCACAAAATGAAGCTTTCAGGAAGAACTCACCAATAGAAGAGGAGCAAGTTTTTTTTTTTTTAATTTTTTTTTTTAGTGTTAAATTTTTAATGATAGAGAAATTTTGATGAAGAGAAAACAGTAATAATTTAAATATTAATGACAGACTCCCTCTAAAATGGGCAAGAGCCCCCCAAAAAGGATTGAGAAATATAATCCAACAATTGGCTTCACAAAAATTAAATACATAAATTTAAAAATAAAAGTGCATATAGAGTTAGAATGAGGAACCATAATTTCACTTTACTATGTGAATATAAAGAAAATCAAGAGTTGGACAGAAAGTTTCATGTAATGGGCCAGAATTCTGGAGAAATATACTTGAGGCAAGGATTCTTACAACAAGGTGTTAACTCCGTGGAATTGATAAGACAATTGTTATCATGGTTAGCATAGTGATTAATAGTTCTCTAGTTCAGTATGATTGATTTAAATTTTTTAAAATAGCTTTTTATTTACAAGTTATATGCATGGGTAATTTTACAGCATTGACAATTGCCAAACCTTTTGTTCCAATTTTCCCCCTCCTTCTTCCCATCCTCCCTCCCCACCCCCACCCCATGGACCAATAAGTGTTAAGTATGTTAAAGTATAAATTAAATACAATATAAGCATACATGTCCTAACAGTTATTTTGCTGTACAAAAAGAATTGGAGTTGGAATAGTGTACTATTAGCCTGTAAAGGAAATCAAAAATGCAGGCAGACAAAAATAGAGGGATTGGGAATTCTATGTAATGATTCATAGTCATCTCCCAGAGTTCTTTCACTGGGTGTAACTGGTTCAATTCATTACTGCTCTTTTGGAGCTGATTTGGTTCATTTCATTGCTGAAGATGGCCACGTCTATCAGAATTGATCATCATATAGTATTGTTGTTGAAGTATATAATGATCTCCTGGCCCTGCTCGTTTCACTGAGCATCAGTTCATGTAAGTCTCGAGGAGCAAGTCTTAAAACACATGGGAGTATGAAACCCCAGGTGCTGAGAATTTTTCAATGTCATGGTAATGGAGTTGTGATTTTTGAAGTCCATAAAGTCAGGAACAGGGCCCAAAAGGACTTAAAAGATTATCTAGTACAATTTCTTTGTTTTACAGATAAGGAAACCAAGGCCCAGAGAGATTGATTTATCCAGTATCATACAGATGATAATAATAAAGCTGAGATTCAAATTGAGGTATTATTATTCCCAAATTCACTGCTCTTCATGTAAAACCAACTAGAAACGTACAGGGCCTAGATTTTGCCCTTTGTCTTCCTCATGTTTCTTAGTGGACTACCTAAGTTTAGGTGAACTTTCAGTTTCTAGTTCTTATTTTTAGAATGAATTGAGAATAAATTGAGAAATTTGGTGATATTCATATTTGAAAAAGAAAACACTGGAGTAGCTAAGTAAACGTCTTCAACCTCATTCTTTTTTAATGTGTTTTCTTTATCTTATTCACACAAAATCTCAAGGGACAATTAAAGGTAGACTTCCATACAAAAAAACTTTTGGAACCTTACAAAACTAGATAAAACTGGTTTTTTGATATTTATTTTGGTGAAAGGGGAAATAATATTTTACTAACCATTTCATCTTAAAAAATTAAATATGTGGGGGCAGCTAAGTACCAAAGTAGAGCAAGGAGGATCTGAGTTCAAATCTGGTCTCAGACACTTGACACTTCCTAGCTGAGTGACTTCACTTAACCCCAATTACCTCAGCCAAAAAAAAAATTATACATATAGTCAAGGAAAGTCTGCCAATTTCCCTTCTTTGCTGAGTCACTGATGACTTCTATTCAGATACACAATAACATTTGTATTTTGTGTTCTATGCTTTGACTAAGTTAAGATCTGATGCAAGGAGGTAATTAATCTTTTACTATCATCTCTTCATATAATCTAATTGTATTTTTTTTTTTTTTGCTGAGGTATTTGGGGTAAGTGACTTGCCCAGGGTCACACAGTTGGGAAGTGTTAAGTGTCTGAGACCATATTTGAACTTAGGTCCTCCTGAGTTAAGGGCTGGTACTATCCACTGTGCCACCGAGCTGCCCCAATTGTATTTTCTTAGCTTTCCATCATGTTCTGAGAAGATCAAGGATCTCTCTAAAGAAATTAGTACTTAGTTTAGGAACCTGGGATTATGAAAATTTGAAACAATAGGATTGTTTTTTTAGGGTCTCTCATCAGCAACATTTTTTTTTAAAGCTTTTTATTTTTCAAAACATATGCATAGACAATTCTTCAACATTAGCCCTTGCATAACCTTGTCTTCCAATTTTCCCTCCCTTCCTCCACACCCTCCCCTAGATAAGAAGTAGCCCAATATATGTTAAACATGGTAGACATGTTAAATCTAATGTATGCATACATATTTATACAATTATTCTGCTGCACAAGAAAAGTCAAATCAAACCAGAAAAAAAGAAAAATAGCAACAGCAAAACAAAATGCAAGCAAATAACAAAAAAGAGTGGAAATGCTGTGTTGTGCTCCACACTCAGTTCCCACAAGCCTCTCTCTGGGTGTAGATGGCTCTCTTCATTATTGAACAATTGGAACTGGTTTGAATCATCTAATTGTTGAAGAGAGCCATGTTCATTACAATTGATCATTGTATGTTCTTGTTGAGCAGCATGTTTTTCTAATGTCAACGTCCCTGGGTGCTTAGTATAGACTGTGCCAAAATTCTAATTATGTTTATTATACTTGTTGGGTTAAACCAGATCCAGGTTCTTTGTGCCTCTGTTCAGTACTGATTCATCCTTTGGCCATTAGTTTCAGACTGGTGACATTGCAGCAATGGCAGAGTATGGAATCTTAACTGGTCAGCGTGTGGCAGTGATCTGGGATAGGTCATCTCCGTTGGAGGCTCTGAAAAGTCTGGTGGATAAACTACAGAAACTGGCTGGTGATGAGAGTCACGTGTCTGTGGAAAACATCAACCAACTGTTACAATGTAAGAACTTGTCCTAGACTCTTCTTTAGGGATAGGAGGGTCTGGATGGATGTATGAACTACTTGTTTGTTGTTAATTTGTTTCAGTTATGTCCAACTCTTTCTGATCACATTTGGGATTTTCTTGCCAGAGATACTAGAGTAATTTCCCATTTTCTTCTTCAGCTCATTTTTTAGATGAGGAAATTGAGATAAATAGGATAAAATGACTTAACCCAGAGTCACACAGCTAATGTCTATGGGCAGATTTGAACTCTGGAAGATGAGTCTTACTGACTTCAGTACTCTGTCCGTTCTGCTTGGGCTGTGCTGCTCTAGAAAATGTCTTCAACTCTGGATTTCTGCTTTGCTAATGAAAAACTGGGGTGCTATCAGATTCCTGTTGAGAAATAATAGACAGAAGTATACATTCACTCATAAAAGTACATCTTTATCTTATAACTGATTATAATAGGAGAGAGAAAAAAGCTCATTTAACTAATTTATTCTGGTACCTGATCATAGAAGTAGATCTAGATACATTGGTGAGAATAATAGCAGTGTGAGCATGGATGGAAAGAAGAATAGGATAAAAGCTACAGAGAGTAATAGGATAACAGTAGTAGGTCCATTGAACTACTGTTAAACTGGGGAAGATAGATATCTCTCCTCCCATCTGGAACCTATAGAATTTCTAAGATCCTGGCATACAGAGGAGGATGCTTGCTGGTGGGTCTCGGACATTCTAAGTTTTCATTTTCTCTTCTCAGCTGCTCACAAAGAATCCACCTTCGATGTTGTTCTCTCGGGTCTGGTTCCAGGAAGTACAATATTGCATAGTACTGAAATTTTGGCAGAAATTGCTAGGATCCTTCGACCAGGTGGGCAAGTCCTTCTGAAGGAGCCAGTGGAGACAACCTCAAGTAAGAAATCTGTGTCCTGTTCCTTGAATCTTCATTTGAAGCATTAAACCAAGGTTTATAAGATAAGCTTAAGGTATTTGCTGCTACTCATGACCTGGTATGGAACTATGGACCAGTTCTGAAAACATTTTGAAAATTTAAAAGCTCTCTGATAAAGGCCTTATTTCTAAAAAATATAGAGAATTGACTCAAATTCAAACTCAAATTCAAAGACTTCAAGCCATTCTTCTATTGATAAGTGGTCAAAGGATGGGAACAGACAATTTTCAGATGAAGAAATTGAAACCATTTCTAGCCATAGGAAAAGGTGCTCCAAATTACTATTGATCAAAAAAATACAAATTAAGATAACTATGAGATACCACTACACACTTCTCAGATTAGCTAAGATGAGAGGAAAAGATAATGCCTAATGTTGGAAGGGATGTGGGAAAAGTGGGTCACTGATACCTTGTTGGTGGAGTTGTGAACTGATACAACCATTCTGGAGAGCAATATGGAACTATGCCCAAAGGGCTAAAAAATTGTGCATACCCTTTGATCCTGCAGTGACTCAACTGGGCTTATATCCCAAAGAAATCATAAAGGAGGGAAAGGTACCCACATGTGCAATAATGTTTGTAGCAGCCCTCTTTGTAGTGGCAAAAAATTGGAAACTGAGTGGATGCCCATCAGTTGGAATGGCTGAATAAGCTGTGGTATATGAATGATATGGAATATTAGTTTTCTATAAGAAGTGATCAGCAAGATGCTTTGAGAGAGACCTGGAGGGATTTACATGAACTGATACTAAGGGAAATGAGCAGAACCAGCAGATCATTGTACACGATAACAGCAAGATTACCCAGTGATCAATTCTGATGGATGTGGTTCTTCTCTCTTTTAAATTTTTTAAATTATAGTTTTTTATTTACAAAACATATGCATGAGTAATTTTTTCAACAATGATTCTTGTAGAATCTTATGTTCTAAATTTTCCTTTCCTTCCCCCCATGCCCTCCCCTAGATGGCAAGTAGTCTAATACATGTTAAATATGGTAAAATATATATTAATATATATTTTATATACACAATATATATACACACACACACACACACACACATTTATACAGTTATCTTGCTGCACAAGAAAAACCGGATTTAGAAAGGAAAAAAAAAACCTGAGAAGGAAAACAAAAATGCAAGCAAACAATAACAAAGACTGAAAATGCTATATTGTGATCCACACTCACTTCCCATAGTCCTCTCTCTGGGTGTAGATGGCTCTCTTCATTACTGAACAATTGGAACTGGTTTAAATCATCTCATTGTTGAAGAGTGTGGCTCTTCTCAACAGTGAATTGATTCAGGCCAGTTCCAATGATCTTGGGATGAAGAGAGCCATCTATACCCAGAGAGAAGACTGTGGGAACTGAGTATAGATTTCACTTTTTGTTGTTGTTTACTTGCATTTTGTTTTCTTTCTCTTTTTTTTTTTTCCCTTTTTGATCTGATTTTTCTTGTGCAGAATGATAATTGTATAAACATGTATACATATATTCTGTTTAACATATATTGGATTACTTGCCATCTAGGGGAAGGGATGGGGGCAAGAGGGAGGAAATTTAGAACACAAGGTTTTGCAAGAGTCAGTGTTGAAAAATTATCCATACATATGTTTTGAAAATAACTTTAATAAAGAGGAAAAAAATAAAGACAATTTAAAACCCTTAGACAAACCTAAAGTACCACTTTAAGTTTTACTAGTTTTACACAAGACTTAACTTTTTTTTTTTTTAATTTTTAATCGCTTTTTATTTACAAGTTATATGCATGGGTAATTTTACAGCATTGACAACTGCCAAACCTTTTGTTCCAATTTTTCCCCTTCTTCCCTCCACCTCCTCCCCTAGATGGCAGGATGACCAATACATAAGACGTGACTCTTAATAATTCTTCTATATATCTATTGTGATTTTCTTTTTCTTTTGGATAGTTCATGAAAACAAAGTGAAGACAGCAGCTAAATTATGCTCAATCCTGAAACTTTCTGGGCTTGTGGAAGTAAAGGAGGTATGTTTACAAGTGAGCTGCAATTCACTTTACTAAAACATGAGGTAGAGGGAATCCATGTTGTAAAACTCATCCTTATGCTTCCATATTTTTTCTGCTATATTAACAAATATATATTGCTTTAATGTTTGTTCTTGAAAATGGATGTTTCTGTATTCCTTGTTGTTAGAATCTTTGGGATTACATGATGCAACCCCAATCTTAATTTCTGACTAAGTCACTGATTTCCTCTGATAGAGATCTTTGAGATTTATTATCATTGGGGTTTTTTGTGCCTGCCTTTTTTCCCCCTTTTACATGGTAATCCTGTTTTCTGCCTACATGAGAAGAAGAAATAGTAAGAAAAGAGATATTTGCAAAGCACTCTTACGTTTTGTAAAGATGTGTATTAGCAGAGAAAAAAACTGAATTCTAGTCATTACCATTGTCAGAAATTTAAAATGAAGCATAAATAAATAGGTACTATTTGTGAAGATCACATAGTTAATATCTATATATTCTTTGAACTTTAGGTATGCTGAAAAGGTTATAGTATAAAATGGCATGAGTGAATTTTGTTTTCAATATCGACTAAACCTTTTTTGAATTTTGAATTTTAGTTGCAAAAAGAATCCTTAACCCCAGAGGAGGTACAATCAGTACAAGAGCACTTGGGTTACCAGAGTGACAGCTTGGTCTCTGTTCAAGTCATAGGCAAAAAACCAAACTTTGAAGTAGGCTCTTCTACCCAGCTTAAGCTTTCCTTCCCCAAGAAGTCTGCCATATCAGGTAAGAATAACTCAAGATTATACTAATCCTGTACATTTTAATTCCATGTTAGGCCAAGCAAAGTATGTTAAAGATTGAACTAGTGACTGATTTAAATTTGTTTATGAAAAGAGACCTGATGTTACAAGTGTACCTGGTTCATTTAATTTCTTCATTTTCTTTACAAAGACTAAGAAAGTTAATTTGCCCTGTATGGGAGTTCCCTTAAGATTATGTCACTTTTAAGATTACATTAATTTGCTCAGTTATACCTAGAAATCCTTATCTTGCCCTTTCCCCTTATTACTATTGTGATTTTAACAAAGGAAACTGGCTAAAATTGCAGTATGCAGATAAATTTTCAGATGCTTGATGCTGTCTTTCTTATTATTATTCTGACTTCCCTAAGATCTTTGGAAATCTGTGTGCTCAGGATCACAAAATGAACAAGAGCAGTGTAAACAAACAAACTGTCCTGTTTAAAGGATTTGATCATGCAGTTGTGCTTGGGCCAATTTGGGGATGTACATTTACCTGAACTGACCTGTCTGAAAATCTGCCCTAGAATGAGCTTGTTTCACTCAACTCCTCCTGATCCATATTGTTAATTTTTGGCCTGGCTAATGGCAACATCTTCTGATTGATTCAGAAGTAAAAGCCTTGAGATCTCTTTTTAGCATGCTTTATTTTGGGAGCTGATGTTTGTGGGTTTTTCACTAAAAAGGGGATGAAGCCTGCCTTGTTAATATTGAGTAGTGTGATGCTGAGTTAGTTGGTATCTATAAAGTCACTGTACCTCTAGGAAGAAAGAACCTTTTAGTGTCGCATATCCTGTATCTAGTCTTGATATTTCTTTTGTTGTCTGATTTTAGAGAAACCTGCTGTGGATCCTAATGCTGCCAAACTGTGGACGCTTTCAGCCAATGATATGAATGATGATGGCATGGTGAGTTGGGCCCAGTGCTGATCCAAGTGGTATTTTGATTTATCTTCAACAACCTTGTCAGAGCCTCTATGCTGGGTATGAACAGCCATATATTAGAACCATTACTGCTGGTTGTGTTTTTCTTGCTTTTTGATGGAATTTCAGCAGTGAAGTTACCATCATTTTTACTTGGTTTCTACTTGACTGAAAAGATTTTCTTTTCTTTTACTCAATGTAATAGACCCAAAATGAATGTATTCACACAAAGGCTTTTTGTCACTTTAAAAACATTCTTTTGGACTCATTTTTCAAGAGTACAATGTTTAAATGATGGGGAAAAGTTACTTTTTATCACTCTGTCCTCATTGAACACTTCCTTTGTTACAAAACAACTGATATCTGCATCTAGTTGTGAATGTAACATTCTACACTTAGAGAAATTCTTAACTCTTCTCTGGTTATTTGATTTTTTTCATCCCTTTATCCATTCACCTGCATTTCCTCCCTCCCATCCACAAGATAGAAATTAATAGAAATACTATAAATAATGCCAGTGGTATAGGTAGACTTTATAAAGTGCTTTTTGTTATTTTTGGGCAATTCATGATTAGTCATTTTGTAATATCCAATTTCGTCTTGGCATCCTTCCCCTGTTATCAGCTGATGCTTATCAGGGAGTGCATAATAATTTTAATGTTAAACTGAACTTAACGTAACTAGGAAGGTAAACTTACTGCCCTCAAAATTACTTTTAAATTGTATATGTAAAATGCTAAGCATAAATAATTTTTGTATTATCTATGCTACTGCTTTCCTCTTTTAGTATGACTATATGAGAGCTTCTCAGCTGAGGTAGCTTCTTAGTCATTAGACTAATCTGAAAACGTTCCAGGATCTCATTGATTCCGATGAACTCTTGGATCCAGAGGATTTGAAGAAGCCAGATCCAGCTTCCCTACGAACTGCTTCATGTGGAGAAGGGGCAAAAAGGAAAGCCTGTAAAAATTGGTGAGTATCAGGAAAGGTTCATTACTTTCTTTCAAGGAATGTGTAATAAAGCAGAGAGGAATTTAACTTTTGCAAATATCTCCATGTGATATGGTATGTCTCCTTCCTTTGATATTACCGAGGCCACAGAGAAAATAGTTCCTTTGGGACTAGTCCTATATAAAGAATGACTGGAAGACTGATGGAAAGAAGAGAGTCCTTGGACTCACCATAAACTGTTAGAAGCCATTTTTTAGGATTTGTGAGTTTTAAGTTCTTACACTTTCTTATCTCTTACTTAGCACGTGTGGCTTAGCAGAAGAACTGGAACAGGAGAAAATGAAGGAGCAGAAGAGATCCCAACCCAAGTCAGCTTGTGGAAATGTAAATATTTTGGTAGATTTTCAAAATTCAGAAAGTTTCCAGGCTATATTTAGACTTTATCCTAAAATTGTACCTACATTATTTCTACCTCTAAGTAGTTTACAATTCAAATGATTCCAAGTAAGACAAAGTAAAGCAGACCTATGTTGGAGAAGAAAAGTCCTCTACTTCATGAGGATATTAGCATTCTCAGAGATCTTATAGCTGTTTTGTGGTAGGAATTTCTCCTGCCTCTACCTTTTTTATTTTCATTTTTATGAATAGACTTAGTACTTCACATGTGTATTTCATCACTTATTTTCATTTCATTATTTGAATTTTTAACTTTGAATCTTCTTTGTCCAAAAACTATTAGGTCCTGCACTCACCCATTGCCATGGCATTAGATATTTCTGATTTATCACAGGAACTGTAAAGTTTTAGTATTTTCATCATTTAGTATTTTAGTCTTTAGTATTTTCACCTCTACTGAGGATAAAACTTAGCCAGCTGTGTTATTTCAGAACCACTGGGTGGAAAGAAAGCAGCAAGATTAGGGATTACTTCCTCTTGGTCTTTGAGCTTGTATTTTCTTGATTAGTAGACAGTTTCAACTTTTCTTTCTCTCAACAGTGTTATTTAGGTGATGCCTTCCGCTGTGCCAGCTGCCCCTACCTTGGGATGCCAGCCTTTAAACCTGGAGAGAAAATCATTTTGAATGAAAAAAATCTTCACGATGCCTAAAAGACAAAATCATTGGGACTTGTGGGGATTATTCCATTTCAAAAACTGATTCCAGCTCTCATTTCAGCAACCCTTCAAGCCCTATCTGTTTGCCTCATGCCTCCCTGGTTCTGCCTACACTCTGAGATGGGATCCTAGATGGGTTGGCTTGGTAGATATACAGAAATTTGGGTATCTGTGCTGCTGTGAACCAAAGGACTGAGATATAATCAGCCAGATTAATTTGCATTGGGCTATCTGATTTTTCAGTGGGACTTGAAAGGAAAGTATAGGGAATTTCCATCTAATTAATGCTGGCAGAAGGAGGTATACACTGGAGAAGTTACCTTCTCCATGTTAACATTTGGTAACCTGATCACACTGTATTTGGGACCTGAGCCCAACCTCTCTTGTCAGCTTGGATCATATCACCCTTGAACATGATAGTTTTCCTTTAGTGTTAAACTTCTGTGATGTATTGCCAGATCACAGATCTGCGTCCTAAATTGATTGATAATTTAACTGTTTTATGAGCAAGCACATTTATTCAGTTTGTGGTTATTGGAAAAGATAGTCAAGTGTTGTATGAACTCCTTACAATAACTAGCTTCCAGTCCAAATGGATTTCTGAAAACTTGAACCATTCATATTTTTTAATTAAACCCAGCCTCACTGTCTCAAACCTTTGTTATTGTGATCTGACCATTATTGAATTATTGGAGCTGTTTCCTTTTTCCATGTCTGCGAACTTATAGGTATTAGAATAATGCACTTCTATATAGCAGCTCCACGGGTGTGTGTGTAAGAGAAAAAACTTAGTTGTTACTATAGCATACTTCTTTCTACCAGTTTGTGTGTGAGTGAATGAGAGAGAACTCATTTTGCAATAAGCAACGAAAACACTTTCATCTAAGTGAGGGGTCTAAGCTCACTTCTGTCTTTAGATAGCACATTCATATTATATGTCGTGGCATACCAGGGAGTCAGTGTCATAAGAAATAACCCTTCAATTATGGAATAGAGTGGCCTTTCTTCATCTACTCAGAACTATTTTGTGTGATCTGGAGATCAAGACAAAAACCAGCTGTAATTGGTGCAAGATTCACTCTTGTCCTTCTTGCTAGTGACCTTAAGGACTAGGATCCGATTTTGCCAAATGTTGACAAATGTGTGGATTTAGGGGAACTAGAATTGCAGCTCAGTGACTGGTAAATAAAGTTTTAAATGGTCTTAATCTTTGAAATGTGTGCTGGTTCTCTTGCTTGCATTCCAGTATTCTGGTTCCTGCAAATGTTTTTGTTATGCTCTAAGGTAGGGCTTTTTAAACTTTTTCCACTTGCAGATCTCTTTCACCTGAGAATTTTTCCATGACCCTAAGTACATAGGTATTTTATAGAGAGTCATACAAATCAAATATTTACTGATAATCTTAATTTTGCAAGTCCACATTCAGTTATGAGATCCCATATGGGATCAAAACCTACAGTTTAAGAAGCTTTGCTCTAAGGAAATAATAGTCCAAGTCAGTCTCATTAACCTTAGACATCAACATATATATATGGAGCAGAATAATGAATATGTAACTTCATTGTCTTCCAGTGTTTGAATTCTTTGATAAGGTTGAGAGCAGAATGTTTGTCATTCCATTTTTGCTGAGGAACCTGTTGTGTACTGGTCTTTGGACTCTGGTGAAAGCCACAACTTGCTGACTTGCTATTGACTTTACTCCTTATTTGTTGTTTCCATTATTATCAGGAACTAAACAGGTGTGACTTTTCTTTTTGCTGCAGTTAACAGCCTTAAGTGTACTTCAGAAACAACTACCCTGTCACTCTAAGGTTTGGAAGAAAATAAGTCAAAGAAAGTAGTGTTAGTGGGTCAGGGATGCCAGAGAAAAGACCTGCTAATCTGCAGGGCCAAATTTGATTTGGGAGGTTGCCACATGCACAGCATCTGGAGAAAAGTAGGATATTTATTAAATCTCAAAATCTGGGGTTCAGTGGTATTGGGAGTGACTTTTGAACTTCAGTTGAACGCTTTTTTTTTTTTTCATTTTCTGATGCTGAATACTTAATCTTCCCAACCATATGATGCTGGAAAGAAGTTACTTTTATATCTTTATCTTCTTTCAATACTTCTTCCTCTATTCCTGCTTCTTCCCCTCCATCTCCAGTGAAACTTACAGTTAGTTTCATTGAATAGAATCTTATGTCAGAATTTAGTCCAGTTACATTGCAGATGAGAACTTGTTGCAATGGATGTCATTCAGGGAGGTGGGCAGATGCTAGATGGAAATCTGATCTAATCAATATAATAAGAAACAATTTCACTGTTTGGAAGTGACCTCTATGGCGATCTAATCCCATCAGTATTTTTTTTTTTATTATTTTTTTTTATTTAATAGCCTTTTATTTACAGATTATATGTATGGGTAACTTTACAGCATTAACAATTGCCAAACCTCTTATTCCAATTTTTCACTTCTTACCCCCTACTCACTCCCCCAGATGGCAGGATGACCAGTAGATGTTAAATATATTAAAATATAAATTAGATACACAATAAGTATACATGACCAAACCGTTATTTTGCTGTACAAAAAGAATCAGACTCTGAAATATTGTACAATTAGCTTGTGAAGGAAATCAAAAATGAAGGTGGGCAAAAATATAGGGATTGGGAATTCAAATTCCATCAGTATCTGAAAAGTAACCTCTACCACACAATTGACATGGCTGCCTTTGCTTGGAAGCTTTCACAGAGTTGGAGCCAAGTATCTCTTGGGGCAATGAATTCCAATTTTGGAAAATTCTAGTTAGGAAATGTTTTCCTTCTATCAAGCTAAATTTGTCTGTGCAGTTTCTACCAGTTGCTTCTAGTTTTGCCCTAAGATGTAACAGTTCTTCAGGGAAGCTCTCATGTGTCTCACCCCTAATTCCCACATCTCTCCAGGATAAATGTCTTTCTTGAACTGCTTGTCATATGGTGTGAACTCAAAGACTTTTGCCATTCTAGTCAACCTTTGGACAATGGCCTTCCTAAAATGTAGCACCCAGATCTCAAAATATCCTAGATATTTGACTAGGGCAGAGCACACTAAGATTCATTTCTTGATTCCTGGATTCTGGGTCTTTCTTAATGTAACCTGGGCCCCATTAGCTTTGTTGCTTGCCATATCACATTTTTTTCTTGCATTTAGCATTGAAAAAGATCTTGGAGATTATCTAGTCGGCTCATAGAAATTAAGTGACTTGCTTAGGGTCACAGCCAGTTGCTGTATCCTTTGGTTCCAAATCAAATGCTTTTTCCATAGTAGCATGAATGGGACTGGAATTTGGAGAAACTATGGGTTATTCTTGACTCACAAATCCTTTTTCCTGCCTCAGATTTTCTGTCTGTTAAAAATGGAGTAATATTGGTTACTGAGAAAGGAACGTAATTTTACTTTCCCTCCATCTCAAAGATTGATTCTGAAGCTTAATGTCTTTGTTACTACATGTTCTTCTGAATTAAGAGACTGGATAAACCTGAGGTTTAAGCAGTGGTGAAAAAGCAGTTTTTACTAGTCCAAGGTATTCCTTGAATAAGTGAACTCTAATGAATTTTGATTTATCGTAGTCTAAAATAGCTGACCTTTCCCAAGTGGAAAAATAGAAATTCTCAACATTCTTGCTCTTGTTTATCTAATTTTCTCCTCCATAAAATGAGATGAATTAACATATTATGAGGAAAAACTGATAATTTATTCATTAGGGGATCACATCAGCACAAAGACTGGTTACATGGGGTATTTATAGTCACCATCACCATGCACATTCAGTATAATGAATTATTAATGAATCTACTATTAATGCTCCCTTAGCACCCAAGCAATATGTTAATATCTATAAATTATTGAAATAAGAGTTATTACTAAACCCTGAGGTTTATGATTATTTACTTGTTTCCCATTAATAATCTTAATAGTTTTTCTCTCCACTGCTTTAATTGGTTTTTCTTCAGAGCAGCAGACAAGGTTGGATGGTGGACATTGAAGCTTGGCTTCCTAACTGACATTGTGGCCCAATGTCTGATTCTGATTGGGAGTTAATAATCTGAGTTCTTATCCCTCTTTCAAATGTTAAATTTTGTGACATTCAAATCTTGAGTGTTATTCTCTGTATTAAACAGCTTCAGGTAAAATCCAGACCCATTTCTCTTAAATTATGGCAAGGAACAGAAAACTCAAATGAAAAGGCTATGCTTTAAAGTGCTTAAGATGAGCTAAGTCCCAGTACCACTTCGTCCAAGTAAGGATATCTCTCAGGTGGTCTTCATCTCAATACTGTAATGTGTATACACACAGGTTGACACTGAAACAATACAGCTTGGGTTTGATTTGATCCCATTTCCAACAACAAAATGACTGGTTTTCCATGACTCTATACTATTGGAGAGTTTTTTAAAAATATATTAAGTGACTACTATGTGCAGACATTGTGCTAGGTCCTAGAGATTAAAAAAATAAAATCCTTCCAGGGAGCTTACATGTCAGAATTCTTTAGTAAGAATGCCTACACATTAGCAATAAGTCTAATAAATATTTGTTGATTAGTAAATCTAAGTCTAGAAGGGACTTTATTAGGTCATATAGTCCAACACACTTTTAAAATTAAAACCCCAAAGTTAGACAATTTGCCACAGGTCACATAGATGATAGGAGAAAGAGCCCAGATTCTGATTCAGTTTGTGTGATTTGTTCATGATTTTTCTACTGCACCTTATATATATCCTACTCTGAAATTTAGAGAGTTGTTGCTTAGGGGTCTGAGGTTATGTGACTCAGAGTCAGAAGATAGACTTGACCCCAGGTCTTCCTGACTCCTGCTTCTCATACAGGTATAGCTAAATGTATATAGTCAGGTGGAATTGGCTCATTTCATGGGACATGCCCAGAGTTGCCAGTCCTGGTTCTTATTGCCCTGTGAGTGCTTTGTGGCCTAATTCTAGCCATGTATTACTCAGGGCTAAAAGATTTGGATTCTGAGAAGAAACATTGCCTTATGCATTGTGGAGTCAGAGTTGATGACTCAGTGCATGCTTCAAAGGAATCGACCCCGCCTTCAGCCCTTTTCCTTTCCTGCTATAAATTGTGTCAGGTTGGGTTCCAGCTGTTTCCCAAGAGAGGAGCTGGGGGCTTTGTCTAAATCCCATTAGGGACCTCCAGGGGGTCATAATTGCCCACGCGTCCTGTTTAGGCAAGTCTGAGCCTGTGTTTAAGCTGCCCCTTTGGTGCTTGTTCTTTATTTGGGGAGAATTAGTGCCTTTCCCAGGATACACCTGTCCGGCTGAAGGTAACCTTTGTGAATTCAAGATGATCAGAGTTCCTAGGCCCCCTGAGGCTGGAGCTGAATGGTGGTGAGGGAGGAGGCCCTGCAACTATTGCTATGCTGTTGGAGAAGTCGGCTTCCAGGATTAATTCAAGTCAGTCTATTTTACCAACAGACATACTGCAGGAATTGTTTGGATTGTACAGAGCTGAGGTAAAAATTTAAATGCCTAATTAGCAGTGCTGAAAGTTGGTTTTATATTGGGATAAGGTTGAAGTGTCAGCCCGTTAGATTGTTAACAAGAGTTATAAGTTATTACTGAGTCCTATTTTATGTCTGTTAATATTGTGTGGTAGGAACAGGAGCCCAAGAATATACCGTAAGTATGGTTAGTGTGAATAGCAAAAAGCAGTTCCATCTCTTGGGAAAACTTGCACGTGGCCCTCGAGCATCCTTGGCCCTGTGCTTTCTTTGTTTCTATACAATGTCCGGCCTGACCTGGCGTGGAGATCGATCAGTTCTCTTGCCACCGAGTACAAGGCTCCCTGCTGATAAAACCTGTTTACAATCAAACCAACTTGGGTCCCTCTTTCTTCACTATCACAGTAGCCTCTCACTGTGGTGGGACCATTCCTCAGGGTTGTCATGACATCCTACAATGGGCACAATCAGGGCAGAACACATCTGCCACCTTACAATTGGTACAATTGCCAGGATAGTCTGCCCTTACAAATGTACACAGGCTTTTACCTTTAGCCTTTCTTTTATGTGTAGAAATAAAATACATTCTTATAGCAGATTCATGTTGTACAATGTTGTATCTTTTCCCCGTTTTTGTGGAATTGCAGAATATTGAGCAAATTGTGATAGATATATATAATGGAAAATTACTGTGTTGTAAGAATGTAATTGTGTGCAATAAACACAAAGAAACATGGAAAAATCTATATGCAGAGTGAAATAAGTAAGAGCCAAAAAACAAATCAATTTATACAGTAACTATAATAATGGAAACAGAACAATTATATCATCCCCAAATCAAAAGTAAATATAACAAAATTGTAAAGATCAAGCAAGACTTGAATGCACAGACATGACAAGACACCCCCAATCCAACTCTTTGTGGAGGTAGGAGGTCTATGTACATGTTTTCATACATGAAGGTACAATATGTACATGTTTTCAGACTTTTTTTTCAGTATATTGGTCAGTTTTGTTTTTTTTCCTATAAAAATATTTTTTGTCTTATAGGATGACTGCTTAGATGAGGAAGGAGAGGACTACTTGAGATAACTATGGTGATGTAAGAAACAAAATATCAATGAAAGCTTATTTTAGAAAAGGAAAGAGCAGAGAACACTAGAAAACTTAACACACAAATACAGGACTCAAAAGAAACAAAAAGACAAACATGAATGACAAAGCATAATAGACTAAAGATAAGAATATTTATATGGGGAGAAGATATATATAACAGAACAGAACTTATTCATTCCTAGGGATCTTAGGGGGAATCTAATTAGGAGGCCTGAGTGCACTTCTACAATGTGTGAATAATATGAAAAGATGAATGGAAGAATGAGGAAGAAGAATGCTCAATTGATCACAGAAATTCATCTTGCCCAACAAGGACTAGGAGGGAAAGAGATTAAAGGAAAAGATGAGAGTTGAGATGGAAGGGAATTAAGATAGTAGTCATAAGCAAAACATTCTTAAAGAAGGTTACAGGGGAAAAGAAAGAAAAATATAAGAGAATAGACTGGAGGAAAATAATATTAATGATAAAAATGAATGTGAATTGAATGAACTCACCTAAAAAATGGAAAAGTAAAACATAATGGATCAGAAACCAAAATCCAACAATATGCCGTTTACAGGAAGCACACTTGAGGGGGACAGGTAAGATGGTACAGTGGATAGAGCACTGGCCACAGTGGACAGAGCACTCACTGGCCCTGAAATCAGGAGAACCTGAATTAAAATCCAGCCTCAGATACTTAACACTCACTAGCTGTGTGACCCTGGGCAAGTCACTTAACCCCAATTGACTCTCCAAAATAAAATACTATTAAAAAAAAAAAAAAAGCACAGATGAAACAGGAAGACAGAGAATTAAAGATGACATAAACAATTAGATGAGCATAGGAGCTAGGACCTGTTTGTGGCTAAAGGAAGAGTTCATAACCAAGTAGGACTTGAAAATATTCACAAGAGATAAAATGAACAATTTTAATTACATATTTTTAAAAATTGCACAAAACCAATATAACTAAAATTAGAAGAGAACAGGGAATTGGGATAAAATATTTGTAGCTACCTTCTTTGCTAAGGGTTTTGTTTCTAAGAGAGATAGGCAACTGAGTCATATTTATAAGAGCCATTTGTCAATTGAAAAATGGTCAAAGGATGAATAGGCAGTGTTTAGAGTAATTCAAGCTATCAATAGCCATATAAAAAAGGCTAGCAGAAAAATGCTAGGTAAAACACCTCTAGCCTATTGGATTGGCTAAACTGATAAAAAATGAAAATGACAAATGCTGAGGCTGTGGGAAAACAGGTTCTTTAATACACTGTCAGAACTGTGAACTAGTCTAGCCATTCTGTAAAGCAATTTGAAGCTATGCCCCAAGAGCTATTAAACCACATACCCTTTAACCCAGCAATATTTCTTCTGGGCCTACACCCTAAAGAGATAAAAGAGAGAGGAAAAGGAAATTCTTTTTGTGGTAACAAAGAATTAGAAACTATGAGGATGCTCTTAACAACCTCTTTGTTGAGTATTTAGAAAACTTGCTAAAAGCTATCCAGTTATGGAAGAGATCATTTCTGTTTCCAAGATGGTCCTCCAGAATTGCCAATTTAAAATTTTTCACACTGCAACAAGGAAGATATTGCCTTGATCCCTATCTTGTGCTATCCCTATGTCAACACCTCTGGACATACTGCAATGAATTTAGAAGAAATATGCCAGGTACAATGATGACAGCCAGTGGAATCCACTTGACTGGTTCTTTCCTCTCCTTTCTATCTCTGGCTGGATCTAAAACTTAACTTGAGTTGGTTATAACTATTTTAATCATATTTTTTGAATTATAGCTTTTCTTTAAGTGCTCTCACTTACAGTGTTCCTCAGATCCTAAGCCTCCCTTCTACCATCAGATCACTCTTCAGATGAAGTCAGTGATCATTTTCTTAAATGAAATAAAATGGAAAACTGAAGAGGAAGAACAAGACTGACTATCCTGGAGCAATTGATATGACAAGCACATTTGTATGAAATCACAAGGATACATAAATCAAAATGTTTCAGAAGGTACAAGAGACTTTGAAGTTTGAGGATATAAATCTAGAAACCACAAAATATTGCATCCTTGACATTTTCCCACTATTGCTTAATCCATTCCCCTTTAAGAACCTACAAAAATATAAAGCTGTGCCAAAAAAACTGGAGCAGCTCACAGAGCAAAATTTCTCCTTTAAAAAAAAAACAAAAAACTTATTTGGCTTATGTGACTGGATTTGGTACCCGGCTTATGGTACACTTCTTATATCCTCTACTAGACCATAAATTTGCTGAAGACAAGGAATCATGTAAATTCTTTGGGCACAAGAAATAGGAAATTATTAAAAGCTTTTGAGCAAAGTAATATGATAAAAGTAGTATTTATAAAAATATTCCAAAAATAATTTAATAGAGCAAGAGGAAGAATTTATTAAGTGCCTACTCTGCTGGTATGGAGGGGTGGGGGTGAGGGTGGATGTGAGGAAATACAACATTTAGATAAAGACCAATCCTAGAGAAGCGGCATAATATTAATCAACAAATCAACAAACACTCATTAAACTTGTCTTTTATGTTTTTTTCCCTCAATAGTATTTATTTTCCCAAATACACATATAACTCTCAACATTGATTTTGTGAGACTTTGTGTTCCAAATGTTTCTCCCTCCCTTTCTTACCTTCCCTCTCTCCAAGACAGCAAGCAATTTAATATAGATTAAACATGTTCAATACTTTTAAACATATTTGTCACATAGTGCAAGAAAAATAAGCCCAAAAGATAAGGAAGAAACAAATAAACAAAAAAGGTGAAAATATTCTGCTCGGATCCGCATTCAGTCTCCACAGTTCTCCCTCTGGATGCGGATGGCACTTTCTGTTCCAAGGCTGTAAAATTTGTTTCAGTAGATAAAGCTCTGGCTCTGGAGTTAGCGATGGCAGGTTCAAATCCTGCTGCTGGTGCTTCTTGTCTGTGGTCCCTAGTGTACCTCAGTTTCCTCATCTGCAAAATGGCTTGGACGAGATGGCCTCGGACGTCCTGTTCAGCTCTGAATCTGTTTTCCTGAAATCGAGGAAATTCCCTAACAGAGGGATACAAGGCCAAAAACAAGCAAAAAAAACCAAAACAAAACAAAAACCAAAAACAAAAACAAAAACAAAAAAGCAAGGCGCTATCTAGGACCCAAAAGGGAATATTTACTTTGAGTTGGCTCTAAAAAGCTGAAGTGAGACTGGATGGGCTGCTTGAGCTGCAATCTCTGTGTGAGCCGGGAGAGGGCACCCCTAGACCAAACTATTTACACCGGCCGTTTGCTTTGCTTGGGGAAGGTCAGAATGTTGCCCCCCAAAGGCCTCCCAGTCCCAAGGAGCGCTTAAGATTAGGGCCGGCCTCTGGTGCAATCCAGCCATTCCTGACGATGATTTACATTTGGCTCATGTTCATACTCACCCCTCTGGTGCGCACTCTTTTTTTTTTTTTTTTTCTGAGGCAGTTGGGATTAAGTGACTTGCCCAAGATCATGCAGCTAGGAAGTGTTAAGTGTCTGAGGTTGGATTTAAACTCGGGTCCTCCTGACTTCAGGGCTGGTGCTCTATCCACTGTGTGCGGTAGCTGCTCCTTATACTCCATTTTTACTGAACAATCAGGCTAATCTGTCAGCAGGCTGATCATCAGTACCTACAGTAGTAGTAATACCCTCCCCCCCCAAATTGCCTTCCTTTTGAAAGAGGTAAAGCAGCAAACTTCAGGAGCGCAAATTATTGAATCTAGTGCTTTGCAGAGATCACACTCAGCCAGTGCTTATAGACAGAGACCTCCCAGAATGCAGGGCCATGTGGTTACAGGGGCTCCCAGAAAGGGCCTGCTAGATGACCCATTCTAGGCCTTTTATTCTTGTAGTCACATCTGAGCCCCATTTGGAAAAAGACTCGCAGGCCAAATGAAGACCATCAGAATATCTACTGGGTTCAACAAACTTGACTTTCTTTTTTGGATTAAGGGGAAGGCAATGTCAATTACTTGTTCTAGAACCATCTGGGTTTTTTCCACCGCATTCCTTAAAATTTACTTGATCAGGCTGTACTCTAGACTTTCCTGGTCTCCTACCCCCACTCTTTCATACAGACCAGTATAGGGCCTCTGCCACACAGAAATCACGAAAAAAGCACTTGCAAGATTGGTAATCCACTACCATTTCCCTTGGTACTACAGGCTCCATCATGTTGTGATAACTTTATTGGTTCTCTATAATCTATTGTCTCTAGGCGCTATCTCTGCTTCCTAACTAGCTGCAGGGACTGTCGTTAAGGGCTGTGGGATCCTGGAGTACTGTCCATCACAGGAAGGAAATACTTTTACTGCCACTTCCTCACAGGATATGATATTGTTTGGGGTTAATTCTCTAAGATGATTTAGACCATCTCTAAGAGGTTCCATTCAGTCCTACTCACAATAACTAGTACTGAGATTGCCACAAAAGCCTATACATATAACAATTCCCAAGAGCTCATTATATCCATCCCCCTGGTTAGCCACCACAAGTGTGATCCAGACAGGATCTTTGACCTATCTTCACCCAATGTCTCTTCCCTTAGTGCTATCCAAGTGAAAATTGGGGTGCTTCTGTAGAGCTCCTGAAGGACTCCTGTTAAGAAAGTAACCTGGTCTCTGTTATCTAACAGCTTTTAGATAGTCTCACCTTCCCCCTTTTCTGAGCATCGTGAGTAGGACCTTTGGTTCCATTAGAGTCTTACACTCACGGGATCTTTGGTCCTAGGGAGACTTATCCCAGAAGGCACAAGTCTCTATGTAGAGACTCCAGTAACTAATGACTATCTAGTGGAATGAGAGCTTTGGGGCATACCTTGAACTTGGGGGAGTTGGGGAGAAGGTCCCTTACTGCCTTGGTCCTGCATGTTCTGAAACAATTGTACTTGGATTCCTTTGGGCTGGCAATTGATCCTCTTCTTATCAAGCCCATGGGGTAGGAGTCATACTCCAAACTCCTTCCTGCAGAGGATCTTGTCCTTTTCCTCCTACTTAGCAGGACTGGGGGTATCTTGTCTTGCAACCCCCAAAATGTTTATATATTCATATTTGTCAGAATGGCTACTGCAGTAGTTCTGTCTCACTTAAATTTAATCAGTTGCTCTGCCCATGCCTGTATATTAATATATCACAGGAAGTCCATAGATAAAGTTTGATACCACCTTGGGAGTCTTCCCAGAAGACAAAAACTAATTATTTCCCATGTAGTTGGTCATAGGATATGGAAACTAAGGGGGTCATATATAGATTTAATCTTCCAAACCCAATTCTTTTAGGAAGTTTACTATCTTAATTGTTGAGCCTGATCAGGAACCAATTAGAGGAAATTCATCTTTATGGGGCTAAGTATGCACAATTCTCCATCTTAGCTATCTAAAAAGAGACAAAGGACAATATCTATTGGGGTCTCTAACTTGTTTTAGTGGCTTCACAAAGTAAGTCCTTCGTTAAGTTCCTCGGGTTGATAGAATTCTGCTTGAGAGAGGATTTCTGAATTTGTTTCATTAGATTATTCTGGTGACTCATTACTCATTATTCCAGTGACTCATTAACTTCTCTTGCAATCTTTCAAGTTCCTTAAGAGTGAAAATCCACGCACTTTCTGACCCCTTTGTGGAGGAAATCATAGTCTAGAAGTTATTAATAGAATAAGTCAAAATGTTTCTTACCACTGGTGATCATTAACTTTCTCTCTGTGTCTCTCTCTCTGTCTCTCTCTTTCTGTCTCTGTGTGTGTGTGTGTATGTGTTTCTCGCGCTCTCTCTCTCTCTGTCTCAATCTGTCTTTCTCTATCTCTGTCTCTATATATCTTTCTCTCTCTGTCTCTGTCTATCTGTATATTTTTCTCTGTCTCTGTCTCTCTTTGTCTTTGCCTCTGTCTCTGTCTCTATCTGTATATCTTTCTCTGTCTCTTGTCTCTCTTTCTTTCTCTGTCTCTGTCTCTCTATTTCTCTCTCCATCTCTCTGTTTCTCTGTCTGTTTGTCTGTCTCTCTTTGTGTCTGTCTCTCTGTCTCGCTCTCTGCCTCTTTTCCTCCCTCCTCCCCAATTTTATTTCCTTATAGCCCTGATTTCAATGAGACATAATTGTTCTCCAGTCAGACCTCTGGCAGAGGGATATTTCTCATCAGTAGCTTGTAGATCCTCTCTGTTGCAAACACCTTTCATTTTTTCTGTTGCTCAGTCTTTAAGGTTCCTCTCTGCCTTATGCACATAAACCTTAAAAAACAAGATTTCTGTATCTAATTGCTGAATGTGCACAGACAGTTTATTTCCCTTGTGCTTGCTGGCAATCCCGCTTCTCTAGGCCACAGCATCCTTATTCAGGCCTAGGCTAATTCCATCAGATCAGTGGCAGCCTCCTCCCCATCCCATTAAGAAGACTCTCCACCGATTTAACCATGAAATGAGCCACGAAGTTATTCTATTCTAATCCAATTCTTCTAACACCAAATATTTCAGGCCAGACCTGATTTAGATGGTTCATTTTGGGGATTAGAATGAAATTAAACACATCTAACAAAAATTATTTAATAATATTATGGAAAAAATGTGTGGAATAGAGAGAGAAAAGGTGAAGAACTTACAGGAATGTATGAATTCTTTTTCTGTATTTTATTTTCATTATTTCTGTGTTTCCCCTATGACCTGTATAATATGTGCAGGCTCATATTTACTTGAGCCTTGGCCAGCTATAAACATATTTACTTAACCTGAGCTGATGACATTTATTAGTATTTGACATTTATCGATATTTAGTCTATTAGCTGGACCATTATCTGTTTGATTAATCAGGAGATTTCGGGGAAACAGAAACCTTCCATTCCAATCTCTCCAAATAGCAACAACCAATTAGATGCCTCCTCTTCCCCTTCTCAATGCTCTCTTACTGGTGATATAATGTCTTGTATAAAAGCTATGTACCTTTACTACTTCTTTAGCCCTCCTACCTTGAGCTTTCTCTTTCTTATCTTGAGATGGGACCGCTCATCCTCCGCAGGTTTTCAATAAACAACTTTTCTGTTTTTTTACTGAATGATCTCTGAGTAGTCATTTTGGGTAAGGGTTTCCTACATCCCTCACAAAACTATCAAGTAAGGATGTAATACTAGTTCAGTGGTTTAGGATATAATACTGATTCAACAAATGTATCTGTAGCTACTAATTTGTCTTGAGGTCACCATCTTCTAAACCAGTTTCTACCTCTCTCTTTTTTTCTGATACACTGCTTTCTAGCCATATCTTCCTTATCTTTTACTTACAAAGATGTTATTTTGAATCTAAGTATGAAACTTTACATATTTTACCAATTAATTGAATGTTATTAGGTTCAAACCAAAGTCATATCTTGTTAAGGCCTTTTTGGATACTGATGATCTTCTAGTGTGTTTGCTCTCTCTCCCAGCTTTGTGGCATTTGTTACTTTAATGAGCACAATATTTATGACTTTATCTAAGTCAATGATATACCATTTTATATAGCAGGGAGCCAAGAAAAGACTCCTGGGAACTCCACTGGAAATCTCCTAAGCTGACACTGAGCCATTCATTAACAATGACTCTATATCCAGCCATTTAACTATTTCTGAATCATCTAATTATATTAACATCTAGTTCACATCTTTTCTACAAGAATAGCATGATATATTTTATGAAATGTTTTGCTAAAATATAAGTAAATTAAATTTATTGTATTCCCTTGTAAAAAAAAAAAAAAAAAAAAAAGAAAGTAAGGCAAAAATAATACCATGATTACAATTAGTGGGGAGGGGGCGTTGTTTGTTTTCTTTTTTGCTGAGGAGGCAATTGGAGTTAAGTGACTTGCCTAGGGTCACACAGCTAGGAAGCGTTGAAATAAGATTTGAAGTCAGGTCCTCCTGACTTCAGGGCTGGTGCTTTAACCACTGCACCACCTAGCTGCCCCCATGATTACAATTAGTAAAGAATGAATGGAGTACCACTAATAAAAACAGGGATGTTAATAGGAGCAGCTTTAGAAGAAAGATAATGAACTCTTTTTTGAGTACATATTGAATTTCTGAAAATGGAAAAACCAAGTGTGGATGCCTTATAGACTACTAGAGAAGTGGGTATGAATTTAGAAGAGAGATCTGGATTTACATTGATATTTCAGAGGATATCATTTCATTGATATGATTGCTCTTCTACAGATGAAGAATACAATACCATTCTTTCATGTTCTGAATGACTCTTGCCCATGTCCTCTTATAAGTCTTTGGCAAGAGCCTACTCAGTGCTCTGGGATCTTCCTCTAGAACTTTTGGGCATTGCATAGATACCAACGGAACAAGAAGACTGCTCAGGAGTTAACTCTTGCTTATAATATATGATCAGGATATTTCTTTTTCCAATCTTACATCTCTCTGACATACCTTAAGTTACTTCCTCTGCACAATCCTTTATTGATAACATATTGTAGTCTGCTTATGCCATCTTAATACTGCCCTTTGGGTGACTCACACCTTTAATTCTTCAGATTTTTGTTGCCCGAGATTCAGTCAAACATCTTCAGTGAAAGAAAATTGATATATCTTTTTAAAGGGTAAGTATATTCCAATGATAGTCTTGAGATAATTAAAAGCACTACATGATTTTCCATGTCAATTCAACATATTTCCTTCTCTTCTATCCAATTCTGGGTCTAACTGCCAAATTATCTGCTTCTTCTTGTTTTTTGTTTTGTTTTATTTTGTTTTTGGAGTGCGGATAGATATAGACCAATGAATTATGATAGCAGTGTACCTATGGGATCCCCTATTTAAAGTCAGGACTACACAGATTATGTCAATTTACCCACTCCCCACACCATAGTGTTCTGCTTTGCTCCTTTCTCCCTGATCTAGGAGTAGAAAAAATTGAGGAGGACTGATGTAAGGAGAGAAAATGAAGAATTAATAGGAATAATATCAGTTTGAATTTTGAGAAAGAACCAGATTAGATCCCATGCTAAGATTTTTGTGGTTTCTAGAGAAAAGTATACAAAGCTCTGAAAAAAGTGAGGTAGTGGGTAGGATGTGGGCCCTTGGAACATGGATTCTAAATGAAGTTTATTTTTGATCAATATTTCTACAGTTCTTCATCCTTATTTCTCTATCCAGTTCATCCCAAAAGAATTGGTATGATATCATTGGTCTTCAGAAATGTCCTTCAGAAATGAAGGACAAGCAACAAAAGCAACAACAATCCCTAGAGCTCTGGACAGTGCCTGACACCTAGTAGGTGCTTAATAAAATATAATTGATTAAGCTGGCTTCTTAACCTGCCTTTCAACCTTTTTATTCAACCCAACGACTCATGATCTCTTAACTGCCAAATCTAATGGCTTTTCCTCCTACCCATCTTCTCCCATGAAGGAAAAAAAAGTACTTAAAACAAGTATTCATAGTCCAGCAAAACAAATGTCAACATTGGCCATAGCCAAAAATGTGTGTTTTATTCTTGATCTTGAATTTATCACTTCTCTATCAAGAGATGGGTATCATGCTTCATCACCAGTCATTTAGAATCTTGTTGGTCATTGCAACTCTTACTGTAAAAAGTTAATTTTGTTTCATAATATTATTGTTACTATATAAATTATTCTCCTGGTTCTCACTTCATTCTATATCTGCTCATAAGATCTTCCCAAGTTTCTCTAAAACTGTCCAGTGTCCACTTTATCATACAGCATAATATTTTATTTTATTCACATACTATAATATGTTTTGCCCAATGTATTCTAACACTCTGATTAAGGTGGAGTTGGTCTTAGTTGATGTTTTTGCCATTCCAGAAATATTCACACATCTAAGTGTTTTTGAATTTCCTCAAAACAATTCTGTTTTGAAGTGCAACATTTTCCTCATAGGTGCTGAGCCAGAAATAACATTGATTTCCTTCAAGACTCAGTTCAAAGCCACTTTCTTCAGGAAGCCTTCCTAGTCTCTACCAGGCACTTTAGTCTTTCCTGCTAATGCTACCTTCCTTCTACTTGTATGTATCTTATATATCCCTGTTCTATTGATAGATTATTTCCCTCTTTAGGATGTAAGCTTCTTGTGGACAGGAACTATTTATGTGTTTTTACATGTCTTTATTTCCCCAGTACTTAACACACTGCTTCGCACATAGTAAGTATTTGATCAATGCTTATTGAATGATCAATTAATTAACCATTCTCTTGAGGATATATAAAAGTTACTAGCACATGTCTGTTACTTAAAGCTCCTTCTCCCTGATTTCATAGTATTATTATCTTAGTCTGAGAGGACATTCATTTTGCAGAATCAAGATATTAAGTGTCAGAATAATATGTGATGCTAATCAATCTGATATTAAATGCAATGAGACGTTTCCCTCCTTTGACAGTAAGAAGTCAAGGTGAAAGAAGATAGGAATCAGGCCCCATTCTCCCCCACACCTGGGTCATAGCTTCCTCTAGCCCATGAGGGATCTCACCTGGAGCAAAGCTTCTTAAACTGTGGGTCATGTAACTGAATGTGGGGGGTGAAATATTAAAATTTCTTATTAGTAAATGTTTGATTGTATACCTACTTTGTATACCTATATATCTGGGATTGTGTACAGATTTCTTGGGCAAAAAGGGGTCACTAATGGAAAAAGTTTAAGAAGGCCTGACCTAGAGTATTGGTGAGGAGGGGAGATCCAGATGATCAAAAAGCCTCCTCTGTGTGTGTGTGTGTGTGTGTGTGTGTGTCTGTCTGTCTGTCTGTCTGTGTCTGTGTGTCTCTCTCCTCTCTCTTCTCTCTTTCCTTGCTCTCCGTTTCTCCTCTCTTTGTCTCTGTCTCTGTCTGTTTCTTTCTCTCTGTGTGTGTCTCTCTGTTTCTTTCTCTTATGTCTCTGTGTGTGTGTGTGTCTCTCTCTCTTTCTCTCTGGCTGTGTTTCTCTCCTCTCTGTGTGTGTGTGTCTCTTTCCTCTCTCTCTGTCTCTCTTTGTCTGTCTGTCTCTCTTTTTCTTTCTGTGTCTCTGTTTTTTTTCCTCTCTTTAAATTCAGTAAGCTGTTGAAGGGAACTTTTCCAATACTATGGATCCTTGGAGTCAAAGGTGGAAAAGTTCTATACAGTCAGTTAAAACAAGACCTGGAGCTGACTATGGATCATATTATGAGATTTTTATTGCAAAAATAATAGTTAAATTTAAGAAAGTAGGAAAAACCATTAGATCATATAGGTAAAATACATCCTTTATGAATATGAAGTGGAGGTGATGAATAGATTTAAGGGATTAGATCTGGTAGATAGATTGAGGAAATATGGATAGAGGCTCTCAGTTGTGTAGGAGACATCAATAAAAACATTCTAAAGAAAAAGAACAGCAAGAAAGAAAAATGACTAATAAGGCTTTACAAATAACTAAGGAAAGGAGGAAAGGGAAAGGGAAAAAAAAGCTGAATTCAACTGAATGCAGAATACCAGAAACAGCAAGAAAAGAAACATTTTTTCTAAATTGCAATGCAAAGAAATAAAGGAAAACAATAGAATGGGAAAGATTGAAGGCAAAAGGAAAAGGTGAGAGCAGAAGATAAGATGGATAGTGTTGTAGAAGCAAAGAACATAAGCTTGGATAGATTGTGAGAGAGAGTAGAGGATAAAGGGTCTGCTATGGTCCACGGATTTGAAGAAGGGACCCCAAAACTCTGAAAATCCTTAAAGGAGAAAATCTTCAACCCTGCCTCAGTGATGGACTCCACCCCGAGGACAAACAGTTTCATCTTTGTTATCTGGATGGGGTTGGCTCAGTCCTGAAACCCATTGAATTTAATTCAAATTCCAGTTTGAAGCTGAAACCCAGTTTAGAGCCAACTTGGGACTCCACCCACAAGCCCCCTTCAGCTTGTAGTCAAAGCCCCCTATTATAAAAGAGCCAAACTAAAAACCTCTCTTTGCAGAGGTTCCAAACATGCCAGCCCTGTGCTTGGCTCACCAAGGATCTCTGCCCACTGGAATACTGTTTCAAGTGCCCTCTTCTCTCTACCCTCACCTATTTCCTTAACTAGACTTTAACCTTACTTCCAATCCCCATAATAAACCTCTTTTATCAGTCTAGTTTTTCAGGTCTGTAAATTCCTTTACAGAGAACTGTGCCGCCAGAAGGGAGTCCCCAAAACTCCTTATCCTTGAGCCAAATCCAAAGGGTCACAGGGGAGCCAAACCCTTCCATTTGACTCCCTGAACCCCGAATATGCCACTAGACTTCATTTAACTTCCTGACCACCAGAAGCCCTAATCTCATTTGGGTTCCCCAAATCTAAATCTCATCAGAGACACAAAGGATTAATATGACTGAATAGCAACAGGCCCTTGGAGAACTAGATCTAGAGAAGAATACATGGAAGGACTAGGTATTCCTTTTTTCTCCTTCAAAACATCCCTTGAGGGTGTCTGAACTCTATTATAAATAGTCCACAAAATAGTTACTCCCATTGAAGTCCAATCTGAGGCAGAATATTTAAACCTTCTGCATCTTTTTACCCCTTCTGCATCTTTCTCTGGTTAGGGAGTGTGACTATCCCCCCTCTACATGTAAAATGAGATTATTATCCTACATGTTCCCTAAATTCCTCTCAGTCATTCAATCTAAAATCTTTCCTATTTTTCTCCCTTCCCTGACACTGGTCACAGCTCACCGAAGGCTAGAAAAGGATTAGATGTTAATGTCTGATGTAAAAGTAAAATAGATTGATCTATTGTATTCTGTATTCTGTACTATATTCTGGTCATGATTGCACCATTAACTCCCTATATGATAGCATTTCCTCTTTCTGGACTTCAGTTTCCTTATTTGTAAAAAATAGAGATGATCTTCACCCTACTTAAACACAGCACATTATGAAGATATGTAACACACACATCTATCCTCAGAGGCCTCTGGGATTTATGCTCAGGGGTTGTGAGAGTGATTTGGAATCTATTTATTGACTTGTTTATTAAATTGCCATAATCACATTCTAATTATTTTGTCTCTAGGTGGATAACATATGTGCATGAGGGATTATTTGCATGAGGCAAAAAAAAAAACAAAAAAAAACAACTTATGTCTAAAAGGGAAGGGAACAATTTCCTCATCCACTTTTTAGCTCCCACCCTTGGAATTCAGGCATCCACAATCTTTTTGAGTTTCTTTTTTTTCTCCCATGAGCACAGTCTCTTCTCTAGTCACTGTCCTCAGTTATACCCCATGATATTTGGGTGGAAAAAACCTTTTTTGGGAAGTGATAGAGAACAATTGAGAAAGGGGCAGAAGAATGGAAGCAGCTGTTCTCCATTCTCCCACCGGACAGCAATTTATTGTTATTGAACCCATTTTGCTAATGAGAAAAGGCCTATGTCCATGCACTAGTCCCATTTTGAAAAGTTATGCTTTATAAAATGTGAAATATACAAGATACTTCTCAAAAAGCTCCACAACACTCAGCTGAGGCAAAAATCCTGACAATCCTGATAGGGATTGTCTGTTGTCGTCCATCTTCTTCCATCTCTGTGGAAGCTAGGCCAGCCACTGACCCTCTCTCTTTTGGAACCTCTCATCCACACTGATGAAGCATTCACACCAGGAGCAGCTACAGTTGACCCAACTTTATGCTAGGTTGTTGATGTTAATTAAGCAGGAATGTAAACAAAATTGCAAGAACAGGTAGTGAGGGAGGAAAGGAGGAAAAGGCCATAAATGACCATCTTCATAAGTTTCCTCAAAAAGATATCAGCTGTCCACTGCAGACATGCTGCTCTTCAAGGAGATGATGGAGGCTTCATGGAGCTCTAGCGTGTACTTCATGTGTGTGCCAGCCTCCAATCTCCATTTCTTTCACTATTTCCCTTTTCCTATCACCCTCAGAGGAGTTCTGTCTAAACTTCTGTACCCTCACTCATTTCTTAATTCCTCTAGAGGTTTTTATTTTCTAGGATGAAGGAAGAGGATCTTGTCTTTTCTTATGGCAATCACTTCTGCTGTTTCCAGCAGTTGATGCAAACAGGAGACTTTTTTGCCAATAGAAATAACCTTCAGTGCCATATTATGCTAACATATTTAATTAGGTAGCACCATCTTTCACTTAAAAATTTGGAATTACTGTTAATCTACTAAAGAAGCAGGTTGAACTTTATTTTCCTGCTCATTATAAACTCCTTGGGAGCAGGAACTGCCTTTCTTTTTGGTATTTGTATCGCCAGCACCCTAGCATAATGCCTAGTATATAGTGGTGCTTAATAAATGTTAATTAACTGACTCCTTTCTATTAAGAAAGAAAATGGACCCTGAAAATTTGTTGCAGAAGGGAAATGCAGCTATTCATATACTTTTGACAAAAATAAATATGGTTTAATTCAATCACGAAAGATCATCCTTTTTGTCTGAGATTTGGAAAAAGATTACTATAACCATAACCATTGATGAATATGATTAATAGAGAGAAACATGAAAAGATTAACATGAATTGAAGCAAAGCGAAGCAAGCAGAGCCAAAAAAAAAAAAAAACCCCCAAAAAACCCCAACATACACAGGACTACACCCGTGCAAATGGAAAGAACAACAACAAAACAATTAAAAACAAATGTTATAATATATTACAAAAAGAGATGTAAGAAAATAGCCCCACCTCACTCATTTGCAAAGATGAGAAATCTAAGAGGCAGCTAGATGGTGCAGTAGATGGAGCATTGGCCCTGGAGTCAGGAAGTCCGGAGTTCAAATTTGACCTCAGACACATAGTATTCTGGTTGTGTAACCTTGGGCAAGTCATTTAACCCCAATTGATTTAGGGGGAAAAAAAAGATAAGAAGTCCATATTCCATATAGGAAACTGGTCCATTTTGATGATTTTTCTCTCTTATTTTTGTTATTTAAAAACATTATTAGTTATGCTGAATGGCTCTCTGGAGTGGGGAGGAGGAGGGCTAATTTGGGGAACATAAAAAACAGGAGACATCAATGAAAATTATTTTGTTTTTTAAAAGAAAGAAAATTATCAGAAGAAACCAGTAAAATGATAAGTAAGGTGAGCATTCTTCAAACTGTCCCGAGCAAGGATTAGTTAAAGGATTGGAGGAGGTTTACAGTGGTTAAGAAGAGACTTAGGGAAAATAGGATAATCATCTGAAGGACTGACATGTGGAAAAAAGAAGTAGTTATTCTTTTTGGCTCCAGAGGGATGAATTAGAAAAAAAAGTTCTAGTTTGCAGCAGAGGTGGATTTAGACTTATTTTCTTTCCATCTCAGCCTAAATTATACATTACCCCCAGGTCCAGAAAAAAAAAAATAAGGCAGGACCAAGCCATACATGTCTGTCTTTAAAACCCTCTGGATATTTGTAAACTCTTCCTGGCATTATCTTTAGAAATGGAAAAATGTGGAAATATTTGCCTGTGAGTGGACCTAAAAGCAAGGTAAATCCTGCTCTTTTGCCTGTTTGGAGATGAGGTGAGAGTTCTGAATCTCCATCTGAGAGCAAGTTACTGGCCACCAGGTGATAGCACAAGGCAACGTGGTGTACTCAGGGTGTTCAGGGAGCATTCACTCCTCCCGTGTGGGCTGCTTCACTTTGTCACCCAGCTCTCACCTGTGGTTCCAAGGTAGCATACTGAGTCACACTCGGGTAAAAGCCCTGCTATTAGAGAGGGATATAAAACAATGTGTAACTTTGTGGTGTGGTCAAGTTCGGAGAAGGGAATGATTACTGTAATTTGAAGGGGTGGGTGAATGACTATCTATGGAAAATGAGCCTTAAATTGGATCTTTCAAGTCCAGATAGGATTAATATGGAGGGGGGGGAGAGGGGGAGCTGGACCAAGTTAAGACTTAGATGGAGGAACCAACCGAGAAGTAAGTACACTGCCATTCTGGGAACAATGAACAGACCTCCCTCACTCAAGGAGAGCCTTGAGTGCCAGGCAAACTTGCCATGGCAGATATGAGGAACCATTAGATGTTTTGAACGGGGCACTTGCTTAAAATAACGTTTAAGGAGAGTTAATTTGTCTCGGTGAAGTCAGGCAGATTAAAGGTGAGGAAGAGAGGAGATCAGAGGCTGAGACACCAGTGAGGGGCCCTAAGTAAGTTCGTGGCGGAAGGACAAGTATAAGCAAGAGGGAATCTTATTCTGAAATCCTGATGAGAAAAATAGGAAAGGGACGCAATGAAAATATTTTTAGATGGAAAAGGGAGAGAAAGGTTTTAGGATCTCTCCATCCACTTCTGAGAGACCTTGGCAAAAACCACTCACTGTTATATTGCTCTTTAAAGGGAAGTTCAGAAAGAGAAATTTGCCCATGAGAACAGCTCTGGGTATCACACGAGTTCCTTCCCACATGTCTATTCTACCCCATGGGCTCTCTCAATCCTTATTCTTCCAAATCCAGGCTTTTCCAAACCAGGGCCTCCTTTTGGCTTATTCTTTGGCTATTTGGCAAACATCTGAACACAAGGGAGATAGAACACAGGCAGCATGTTGCTGGGAACTGAACTTTAATACAGAAGAGGGAGGCCATGGTCAGGCTAATAATAACCAAATGAACCAATGAAGTTTCCCTCATCCCTCTCCTGGCCAATCTCTCCTGCCCCCATAAACCACAACTCAACTCAATTTAACACAACAGTTGATGTTAAGCTTAATTTTTGAGATGAATAGGGCTTTTAGTTGGAGATGTTGAGTTGAGGTATTGAGTTGAATTAGTTTGGTGAGAGGGGTTGACTTGGGTTTTTGAGTTGAGTTGACTGGTGTTTGGAGGTTGCGTAGTGGGTCTAGTCTTGTTTTTCAAGTAGTTGATTGCATTATTCACCCACTTTTTCTTGGGGTCCGCACAGATGTATTTCTTTTGAAGAGTAACAAATCTGTGTGAAGAGAATCAGATAACTATAGAATTTTGAACTGAAGAGAACTTGGGAAATATTTATCTCAATCCTTTCATTCTACAGAGGAGGAAACTGAGATTCAGAGAATGGAAATGACTTATTTACACCAAGCTAAACTAGAACTCAGATCTGCTGACACCACCAAAAGGAAAGAGCTCAACTATATAATAAGTGTGACTTGGGGCTACATATTTTTACTTCCTGGGGAGTAGGATATTTTAAGTTATTCTTGCTATTGTAGTCTTTCTTCCTTTCTCTACTTAAGAATAAATATATCTAGGTACCTCTAGGATGTCCAGAGCTATTGGATTTTTTATTTTTGAAAGGCAAAGAGAGACAGAGACAGAGAGAGAAAAAAACGACTTTCTTAAAAACCATATTAGCATGGCTAATTAGCAAGTCTAACAGGTTCTATCAAGCTGGAAAGGTTTTTAATATGGACCCAGAAATGGATTATGTGTATTGTCTGCTAACAGCTTAGTAAAGCTTAGAATGGCTCATCCATATAAAGTTGGCAAAGAGGAAGGGAGGGAGGGAGAGAGAGAGAGGAAAGGGAGAGAGGAGGAGAGAAAGGAAGAGAGAGAAAGGAGTAAGAGAGAGAGAGAGAGAGAGGGAAAGAGAGGGAGAGAGAGAGAAGGAGAGAGAGAGAAAGGGAAAGAGAGAGAAGTAGAGGGAGAGAGGGAGAAAGAGAGAAAGAAAGGGAGAGAGAGAGAAGGAGGAAGAGAGGGAGAGGGAGAAAGAGAGGGAGAGAGGAGGGGGGAGAAAAAGGAAAGGGGGAGAGAGAGGGGAGGGGGGGAGAGAGACAGACAGACAGACAGACAGAGAAAGACAGAGAGAGAGAGAGAGAGAGAGAGAGAGAGAGAGAGAGAGAGAGAGAGAGATTTTTTTAAGGAGGCCTTTTCTTCTGGACCAGGACTAAGGATATGAATTGGGTTGGGGAAAAGTGTGACAGGATTAGGATGGACACTGTCCCAGAAGAAGGACAGTTTTGATAGTGGACAATAAGGACAGGACTTATCCTAGAGATATATCTGTGAACTTTTGAGACAACTTTAAGCAAACCTCAAGAAAATGCCTTGTCTGTTGTCTCCCTAAGCCAACATGCTTCATACCCTCAGTTTTGCCCTCCTACCTTATCTCCAGACCCCTCCTCCCTCATCCCTGGAGGGAAAGTCCAGGAGAAAACATAGACTTACACAATGGCCTCCTTGCGACAAAATGTTGAAGTCTTGGACCATGACTCCAATTTAGGGAGGGGAATGGCTCCTTTTACATAGGTATTGCAGCAATCTTGTCCTAATTTTGGTGCTCGAGCTGAGGAGAATAAGGGAGAGAGGACTAATTTTAGCAGGCAGAGATGGCATGAAGTGGCATGAGATTTCCCTAAGCCCTAAAGGTTTTATGTCTCTCCCTCCAGATTTTTCCTTTTCTGGAAGATTTATTAGCCCCTCCCATGGAAATATTTGTAAAACGCTCAGTGCCTGGCACATAGTAGGCACTTAATAAATAGTTGTCCCCGTTCTCCCCCCCCCCCCCTTCAAAGCATTGTCCTCTTTGGCTTGGGAGCCAACAGGATCAAGTTGTTGAAATCCCAGTTTCTCTGGAATATCAAGAGGTGACAGGATCATAAAATCATAGATTTAGAACTGAGATCTTAGAAGATATCAAGTCCAACCATTTTATCTTACAAATGAGGACTCTAGAATCAGGGACATTGATTTGTCTAAGGCAACACAACAAATAGCAGAGCCAGGATTTGGACCCAGGTGCTTGACCCCATGTCCATCACACTTTCTACTGTATTAGTAGAAATCTACCTGATTAGTGATGTCTGGTATACTCTCCCTTTCTTCCCAATGAAGTTGGGCCATTGGTCCATATAGGCAGATTAAAGCCCACCATCACCCCAAAGATTATTATCTGCCTTCTCCATTTGATGCAGAGCATTATGGAGACCAAAAATAGGAACAATGGCTCAGACCAGATTCCTCCAATGGAAACTATGGAAAGAAACCTGAATATTTCTATGAAAGCAAAACAAAAGCATCTTACCATGAAGGTATAGATTCCTTGATTAATGAGAAGAGCAGGAACTTCATAGACTCTGGTGCCTACATACTCAACTTTTTTCACTTTATTCCATCATCTATAGCCTTTCCCCCATTCACTGAATGTCTCAATTTCTCTGAAAATTTCTACTTTTGCTGTTATCTCACTGTCTCCCTCTTCCCAGTATACACATTGGTTCTTTGTCCTATGTTCAATAAAACATAACACACCTCTTTCATCTTTTCCTTGATTCTCTAGTTCCTCACCTGAGTTACTGTGTTGAAGGAATATCCCTAGGAAAAGGACCACCAGGAGAGACATCTTCAAGCCTTTCATGATCCCAGAATCCAGAAGATGCTCACTGTCTCTTGCTTGTGTCACCTCTGTCCCCTTGAGCTGTGATTGAGAGCTAAGGGGCAAAGCTGGCTATTTAACCTCTTAGGTAGACTACTTCCCACTCTCAACCCCCACCACATCTCGGGTAATTCAGAGAATTTGCCGACAGATTTAGGAAAACTCTTGGAATATTTGTGGCTTTCTAGAGAATGGGCTGAATACAGAAAACAGAAAGGGTAGGAGAGAATTGACAAAGAAGACACACTTCTTCTTTTGAAAGGGACATTCTTGATGCTTCATTAGCAGAACTGAAAGTCCATTTTTAAACTATGTTAGGATTATTATATCAACAAAATCTGCAGTAAAATTCAGCAGGGCATAGTGATAAAGGAAACACAAACCTAGGATGTCAAGTCATGATTCCATTTAATCTGATAAATATTGAATGAATAAGTATCTGATTCTGTTGCTAGAATAATAGAAAAAAATTATAAGGACTCAGGACTTTGTTATATCTTTCCCCCTGGGAAAAAGGTGTGTGAGTATGTGTGGGAGGCATAGAGGAGCATTAATTTGTGTATAACTGCAAGAACACAAGACAAAAGTCATTAGTTCTATCCTTTCCTGATAGTGTGACTAAATGAAGTTTCAATGTAATTTTCAAGGCCATGGTATCTTTTTTTAAATTAGAGCTTTTTATTTAAAAAATATATGCATAGATCATTCTCCAGTTGATGAATGGTCAAAGGATCTGAACAGATAATTTTCAGATGAAGAAATTAAAACTATTTCTAATCATATGAGAAGGTGCTCTAAATCACTATTGATGAGAAATGCAAATTAAGACAACTCTGAGATACCACTACACACCTCTCGGTTTGGCTAAGATGACAGGAAAAAATAATGATGAATGTTGGAGGGGATGCGGGAAAACTGGGACACTGATGCATTGTTGGTGGAATTGTGAATAAATCCAACCATACTGGAGAGCAATTTGGAATTATGCCCAAAAAGTCACCAAACTGTGCATACTCTTTGACCCTGCAGTGTTACTACTGGGCTTATATCCCAAAGAGAGCTGAAAGGAGGAAAAAGGACCCACATGTGCAAAAATGTTTGTGGCAGCCCTCTTTGTAGTGGCCAGAAACTAGAAACTGGGAGGATATCCATCAATTAGAGAATGGCTAAATGAATTGTGGTATATGAATGTTATGGAATATTATTGTTTTATAAGAAATGATCAGGAGGATGATTTTAGAAAGACCTGGACAGACTGACATGAACTGATGTGAAATGAAATGAGCAGAACCAGAAGATCATTGAACATGGCTACATCAATATTATATGATGATCAATTCTAATGAACATGACCCTTTCCAACAATGAGATGATTGATGAGATGAGATGAGAGATGAAGTTCTAATGATCTTGTGATGAAGAGAGCCATCTACATCCAGAGAGAGGACTGTAGGAACTGAGTGTGGACCACAACTTAACATTCTCACTCTTTTTTGTTGTTGTTCACTTGCATTTTGTTTTCTTACTCATTTACTTTCTTTTTTTTTATCTAATCTTTCTTATGAAGCAAGAGATTTGTATAAATATGTTTATACATATTGGATTTAACATATATTTTAATATGTTTAAAATATATTGGCTTGCTTGCCATTTAGGGAAAAGGGTAGGAGGGAAGGAGGAGAAAATCTGAAATACAAGGCTATGCAAGGATCAATATTGTCAAATTATCCGTGCATATGTTTTGAAAATAAAAAGTTTAATTAAAAATATATGCATAATAATTTTCAACATTCACCCCTGCAAAATCTTGTGTTCCAAATTTTTCCCCTTCTTTCCTCCCCCCTCCTCTAAATGGCAAGCCATTCACTATATGTTAAACATGTACAATTCTTCTATATATTTCTACAATTATCATACTGCACAAGAAAAATCAGATCAAAAAGGGAAAAAATGAGAAAGAAAACAAAATGCAAGCAAACAACAACAAAAAGAGTGAGAATGCTATGCTGTTATCCACCCTCAGTTCCCACAGTCCTCTCTCTGGCTCTCTTCATCACAAGACCATTGGAATTGGCCTAAACCATCTCACTGTTGAAAAGAGCCACATCCGTCAGAATTGATCATTATATGATCTTGTTGTTGTGTAAAGGCCATGGTATTTCAACATGCAAGGAGCATGATGGGAGTTAAAAAAGAATTCACTTAACTCCTGGCCCCAAATCAAGGAACTTAATGGGGTTCACTATCTGTCAGCAGAGGAAAGAGTCCTTCAGGTATAATCTGACTCTTTTGCTGCCCCCCTCAGCAGAAACTTCCCCATATCTCCTAACATTAAGATTTGATTTATGTGAATTCCTTTCAATTCCCATCAAGCTCATGGCCAGTAGGGCCAGAGCCATGCAATTTGGCCTGGAGCTTCACCTAACCACACTGGAGGGCTGGCTGAAGCTGGTAGCCTTTTTCCTGCATTCTTGCAACCATTCTCAAATTACCAGTGCCTCCTAAAAGGCAATAACTACAACTTTTCCCACAGGCTTTTAGCCAATCTACTCTGGGGAGAACTGAGTCACTTTCATAAGAAGGAGCAGTTGCAGCTGGCTCACAAGCTAGAACATTATGTTCTGGCTCATCCCTTCTCTCTGTAAGCATTAAATGAACCCATCACTGTCTAGAGGTTGTCAATCAAACTGCCATCAATATTATTTCCTTCTGGAAAAGTTCATCGTCTTTACTAATACAGACCTGGCTGTATGTGACATGGGACTGGTAGCTCCATAGCCTCTGTACAATCTCCAGAATAGTAGTAATCTCTCTGATCCTGCTTGACATAATGAGTCCGAGCAGCAGAGTCATAACTAGCCATTTGGCACCCGGGCCAAGCAGCCTGAACTTTCAAATGACTGTTGTAAATTATGACATAAAAATAATGAATGTAACAAATAAAAATCTGGGAGTAGAGGATGTCTCTGTAGTAGTTTTGGGACCCTTTAAATTTTGTCCTTGGGAAAAAGCCCCCACCATCACCTTCCTAGTTAAAGTTTTGCTGAACGCTATCCATGGAAGCCTCCAGTAAGCCTAACATATAGCTAAAAAAGAAGGGATGAAATATTTAATTGAAATTTAATTGAAGATGGAACAAGACTGAAGAGACCTGTTCTTGGTTAAGAGTGAGGCAAAGTAGCTCATTGTTGGGGGAAAACCCATTAGACTGGGATCCAAGAATCTTTGGTTCTGGTCCCTGATCAGCCAATGTTATTGTGTGAACTTAAGCCAGTTAATTCCTTCTCTGGGCTTCAGGTTTCTCTTCTGGAAAATGAAAGGTTGGACTCAATATTAAAGGTCCCTTCCAACTCAAATACTATGTGATTTTTATTTCTCTTTATTTATTTTTGTTGCATTTTAAGTTCCTAGCTGTTTCCCTCCTTCCCTCCTCACCCCACACTGAAGAAGGCTACCATATCATCCAGATTTATAAATATATGTAATGCCACACTATACTTCTGTTTATCAGTATTTTCACTAAAGATGGATAACATCTTCCTTCATAGGTCCCTTGTGATTGCTTTGAGTATTTATAATATTTAGAATAACCCGTTTTTTTACAATTATTCTTCAAACAAAATTACTGTTACTACATACAACATCCTCTTGGTTCTTCTCACTTAGTTTTTTATTATTTCATGTTGTGTCCGGACTAACTCTCTGGAGGATCTTGTTACCAACCTGAGTCTGATCTTAGGAGAGGAATGAAGAGGTGGGACTCACGTGGATGGTCAAACATGGAGTCCATTAATTCCAAATTCTCTCAGCCTTATATACCCTAAAACCCTTATGTAACTATGGTTATATAGCACACTGCATATGTGCTGCTAACTATATGCTATACATGCGGGACTACATAAATAACTTGCTATTGTATATAGATGACTCTTTGCCACCTGGTTTCACTCTGCTTCAATCACAATAGGTTGTCACCACCCCCTGATTTCTCAGGAAGGCCAAGAGCCCTTAGGGGAGATGGGGAGCCAAGCCAGACATTGTCAGCAGGTTCCCTCTGGGCTGAAGGGTCTTGTACCTCACCCAGAGTTCCCTCACTATCTGTGGCCCTCTACAATTTTATACAAGTCTTTCCATCTTTTTCTAAAATCAACCAGCTCATTTCTTACAGCACAATAGTATTCCATCACAATCATATACTACCACTTGTTTAGCCTTTCCCCAGTTGACAGGCTCATTAAAAATATTTTAGAACATATAGGTTCTTTCCCTTTTCCCCTTATCACTTGGGAAACAGATTTAATAGTGGTTTTGCTGAGTCGAAGAGTATACACCGTTTTATATCTCTTTGGGCATAATTCCAGATTGTTCTCCAAAATCATAAAAATCAGTTCATAATTCCACCAACAATGTATTAATGTCCCAGTTTTTCCACATCTCCTCCAATATTTGTCATTTCCCCCTGCTATCATTTTAACCAACCTAATAACTGTAAGATAATATCTCAAGGCTGTTTGGATTTCTTTAATCAATAATCATTTAAAGCATTTTTATGTGACTATATAAAGTTTTGATTTCTTCATTGAAAAATTGTTCATGTTCTTTGACCATTTATCAATTGGAGAATGACACTATATGATTCTAGAGCAGAAATTAAGTCTGACCTGACTATTCTGAGCTGTCTGCTTTCTCAGGTTCAGTCTGCCCTCTATCAGTTTTCAGGCAAAGACAAAATAGATCAAGGACATCTCTTCCCTTGTGCCTGGCTTCCCTTTGAACAGAGCAAATATACATTGCATGCAAAGCTCTGTTTAGGTGCTAAGAATACAAATTTGAAAAATTAAATAGCCCTTAAGCTCAGGGAACTTGTAATTTTCTATCTAGTGACACTGGCCTCCTGGCTATTCCATGAACAAAACATTCTATCTCGCAGCTCTGGGCATCTTCTTCAACTGTCCCTCATACAGCAAACATTCCCTTTTCTTTAATCCCCTCTACTGCCCTATCATCTAGCACCCCTTCCCCGTTAGATTGTAAGCTTCTTGAGGGCAGAGATTGTCTTTTGCCTCTTTTTGTATTTCCGGTTCTCAGCACATATCGGATGCCCAATCTATGTTTAATGATATTTTATGGAGAACTCACACAGGGCAATAGCTTACAAGGTGGTCAGAAAAAGCAATTCCAGGACCCTCACAATCTCTCCCAAGAACTTTAGAATTGACAGCATGGCACAGGACCACCCTAAACCGAACAGAAGTAGCTCAGAAGAAACTCGAGGTGCACAAAGAGAGAGTCTATCCCAAGTGTTCATGTGGGATTATTTGTAGCTGACTCGTGGCAGAGCATTCCGGGCTTCACTGGTCTGACCTACAACAGTCAGACACACTGGGACTCTGACATAGTGAGGCCAATTTGGTCTTCTTCAGGAACAAAGGACAAGAACCAACCAACCAGCCCTAGGATGTAGTAAGGCAGAGGGGAATACACTGGAGCTACTGGGGAACGTTCCTGTACATTGGAGTGGGAAGGAGGGAGAGGGGGAGCCCGAGCCGTGGGGCTTGGAGGGAGAGAGGGATCACCTCTAGGTGAGGGTATCAGGCTTCATGAGGTGGGTGGGTCCCAAGAGAAGGCTTAGGAAAGGAAAAGAGTGTCCATAAGTAGAGACAGGCAGAAAGTCTAACCCAGGCAGGGGGAGGGTTGGTGTATTTGGGAGCTATCTGTTCCCAGCCTGCAGATGGTGGATGTCCAGATGAGGTGGGGAGACCACTGCTGGTGTAGTCTGACTAGAGCACAGCATGCGCCAAGGAGAGCACTGTGAAAACAAGTAGAAAAGGAGCTCGGAGTCATAGTGTGGAGAGCCTTGAATGTCTGGCTAAGGAGTTTCTATTTGATTAAGAGGCAATAAAGAACTTTATTTATAGTTAAGGAAGATGAAGCTTACTTCAGTGACTCACCTGCTCCTACTAAGTGTCTGAGGCTAGCTTTTAATTCAAATCTTCTTCATTCCAGATTCCAGGCATCTGGATGACTTATTATCTAAGCCTGTTTCTATAGTTATATCTATCATCTCTCTCTGTGTTTCTATTTCAGTGTAGTATCTATTTCTATGCGGATGGGCGTCTGGGAGGACTAGCCTCTCTAGAGAGAGGGTTTCCCAAGTCCTTTTCAGGGCTCCTGACCTACCTTTGGTGCCCACCTGGCACCTAATTCTCACCGATGGCAGGCAGCCACACCCAGCAACTATCCTGGCAGACAGACTAAGTCAGGCTAAAGGTAATCAATGGGCCTTGAGCCCATTGGTGAGTTAGGGAGAGGTCTATCCCAAACACGTAAAGCCTTGCTCCGGGGGATGGGTGCAGGAGAACGATGGGTTCCAATGGCCATGAAGGTGCCCGGAACTTGGTCAGCACTTGGAGTCTCCAAGGCCATCCACTGTGCTCCCATCTTAACCAGCCAGCTTGACTTTTGTCTTGTCACTGGGCTTCACGGATCCTGAAAGACTGAGGCTGAGAACTTTGTGCAATTCTGCCTCCCTTTAATCCAAGTTAATCAGATCAAGGTATCCCCTCATGATGTTATTGGTTTCTTTGAAAACAGGATGAACAAACAACATCTATGTCTCCATATTATCTATATCTATCCTTACCTATACATATATTCATCTATGTATGCACACATATATTATACATATATGTGTGTGCGTGTGTACATATGCATATCCATGTTCCTCTCTCTCTCTGTCTCTGTCTGTCTGTCTCTCTCTCTCTCTCTCTCTCTCTCCTCTTTCTGTGTGTGTGTCTCTCTCTGTCTCTGTCTCTGTCTGTCTGTCTATCTCTCTCTGTCTCTGTCTCTGTCTCTCTCTCTCTCTCTCTCCTCTTTCTGTGTGTATCTCTCTCTCTGTCTCTGTCTGTCTCTCTCCTCTGTGTGTCTCTCTCTCCGATTCTGTCTCTGTCTGTCTGTCTGTCTCTGTGTCTCTCTCTTTCTCTTTGTCTCTCTGTCCCTGTCTGTCTCTCTCTCCTCTCTGACCCTCCTTCTAACAATGACAAGAGTTTTCCCCTTAGAGGTGATAATTAAATCCACAGGAGCTGATAAGATTATCAAGAGAGAAAGTTTAGAGATAGAAGAGAAAGGAGAGTCCTCTAATAAAAAGGGGCTGGTACCTGGACTAAGAGCCAACAAAGGAAACAGGAGCGGTTAGGTGGTAGGAACAGGTCTATGGACCTCTCCGTAGAGGGGGGAGCTTACTGAAGACTTTATTGAAAGTCTCCCGAGAATACAGTCTTGTTCTGGGTTGCCCAAACTCAGGGTCCTCTGCAGAGAGCTCCTAGATTCTGGTACCCATGAAGTTACTTGGATGACTCCCCAGTTCCATCAGAGATAGACTTAGGGTTTCCCTTTCCTGCTTCAACTGTGAACAGGCCAGGCTGTTGCAGAGCGAGCAAGGTAGTCCTGATGATTGCTACAGCCTTCGGGGTCTATAGTCTGACCTGGATGCTCTTAGCACGGAGCACCAGACTCTTTGGGCAGAAATCCCAAGCGCTGGATCTTTCTGCAGGCTCAGGGCAACATTGAAAGCCCTGGCTCCACACATGCTTCCTCCCTGTTTTACTTAGTAGAAAATAGCATCCCACTTGGGCTATGATGCTGTACCTGCTACCTACAAGCAGGAATGGAGGGAAATCGTTACCATCTATTCCTCCTTAGCCATCTATCCTTTAAGGGGCTTCTTGGGCAAGGAGAGTCAGTGAGTAGAGGAATGGCCATCTCCAGAAAGGGGAAAGTTTACTAAAGACTTTATTAAGTACCAGACTGTATCTCCCCATGAAAGTGCATCAGGGAAAAGTACAAATATATGTTATTGTTATTTTTAGCAATATTAATATTAGTATTCTGAAGGGGCCATGATATCCTCTAGGGAAACTCCCCAAGTTTAAGTTCCCCTTTGCTGTTATACAAACTTAAAGCTTTTCACTAGAAGGACCCAAAATTCCCCAGTTGTTCTACCAAATCTTTTTTCATAACAGGAGAAGGGAAATTCTGGACCAACATCTGGGTCTAGAAGGTTGCAGAAGAGGAGGGGAGAAGGCAACTCATCATAAAAAATATCTTTTGGGCACTTACTGTGTATAGGGGCTTATTACAGACTTCACCAGTGTGATTGAGGGAAAGGGGTAGTGTGGAGTGGGGGAAGAGGCAAAGAAGGTTTCTACTCTCAAGTGGCTTGTCCTCAGCCCTCTAAACCTCCAGCTAATCCAAGGTACCAGGTTCCATGACCTCTAAGCAATATGTGGGAGGATACTTTTCTTCAGGAGAGCATTTCTCTCCTACCAACTCAGTGGAGAAAGGGCATTGTACATATTCTTGTTTTAGTTATTTTTCAGTAATGTTCAACACTTCGTGACCCTTTTGGGGATTTCCTTGGCCAAGATACTAGAATCGTTTGCCCTTTCCTTCTCCAGCTCATTTTTACAGATGAGGAAACTTAGGCAAACAGGGTTAAATGACTTGCTCAGAGTCACACAATTAGTAAGTGTCTGGGAAGTCTTCAGCATTCTATCCACTGACCACCTAGCTACCCATGTATTGTATGTAGAAGGTAGTTACTACCTATTGTCAAATGAAGGAAGTGAGCCTAAACTTGTGAGGAATTTGATACAAATGGGAAGGAGTGGGTGTTGACTGCTATTTCAATGACTAAATCAAGTCAGACAAATTGTGCCTTTGCTAGTTCCTTCCCAAATTCACAAGTTATTTTTATTCAATTTGACTAGTTTCAGTAGTTACTGTCACGTTAGCAACCAAGCCCTTGGGGTAAAGAGACCACTTCATCTTGAAACAGGTTAGAGGAAAAAATTTTGCCTTATCCTGAAAGATTGAGGATAATAAATATTTGACTGGCAGATAAGAGACTAGTGATTTCTCCAAGCCTCATACGCAGGACCCACAGGCTCATAGAACTATAGACTATAGACAAAAGACTTTAGCTAAGGCTAAAAAACACCTTAGAGGGTCATATAGTCTAAACGTTTCACTGTACACATGAGGAAACTGAGACCCAGTGAGATTTAAGTGACTTTCTTTGAGTTGCACACCGACTGCATGTCAGAGGCAGGTCCTTCTGACCCCAAGTCCAACAATGCACACTACAGGCCTTCAGAGAGGGTTACCATTAGCTTTTATTTTTTTCTGGACTTGAGATTTTATTGGTATAGGAAATTCAAAATGAGTAAATTTCTCTATACATACCAGTTAGCATGTTCTCAGTCTAAGAGTTATTCCTCAAGCACTGAATGGTTATGACTTGTTGAAGTCAAAGGATAATATGTCGGTGGTAAGCTTTGAGCCTAGACATCTCTGATTCCAGAGTCAGTTATCTAGACATTTCCTAGCTGTGTGTAAACCTGCTATCATCTTTATTCCTCCCCTCCTTTATTTCAGATTCTTCCTCTGGATTTCAGGCCACATATTGTACCGCTAACTGCATAATAACTCCTCTCCTCCTTTGCAAGCTGCCATTTCTGTGTTGCCTTTCCTAGTATTGATTAACTTTTATTTGCATCCTCAGTACTTAGCACTAAATATCTATCTGTTTGTTCATCAGTCTATCTGTCTGTCTATCCCTTTCATTAAGACTTTTTTATTTGCTTCCATAGAAATGATTAGGTGTCTATAAAGTTTCCATTTGAGAAATCTAGTTCATGTCATTATTACAGCTTTTACTCTCACTAATATTCTGAATCTGATGGAGAAGGAAGATCTAGAGAGCTGTAGAGCCCTGGTAGATCTCAAGCTGTCTATGAACCAATAGCATAGGTTCATTTTTAACAAAGAGAAAGTGTTTATTATGATACCTCTAGTCAGTCAACATAAGGATGGAAGATGAACACTTGCTCAAGAATTTAGAGAAGCAATTGAAGTCCATCCTGGGCCTTCCTTCCCTTCTGGGGAGGAAAGTTAGATAGGTAGAATGGAAAAGTTCAAACCATTGTTGTTTTCAACCAACTTTCCTCTGGAAACAGTATGAAATAACATGTCAGAGCTCCAGGGCATTTTAGCACCTTAAGCCCTTTCCCCTTACTTTTTTTATTTTTATTTTTTTTTACACACGAGGAAACTGAGTTTTTGGTTAGGAAAGGGACTTGTTCATGGTCATAGTCAACTTATGACAGAGTCATGACTATAAATCTTGTTTATTTCCTCCTGGTTTGAAGCTCTTGACCTACAATGTTTTAGATCTCAATACTACTACTGAACATGAATTCTCCTGGCCCTCCTATACACGGGTATATCCTAGATCCTAGAAGTATGTCAGGAATGCCTCCCTATCCAAAAGGATATTTTCTATGATCTATGTATGAATTTCTCTCTGAAAGTCTAGTATTTCAAGACTTTCCTGAGGTATATGTCTTAACAGGGCAGAGACTATATATATATACATATATATATATATATGTATATATATATATATATATATGGAATGACTGCATTAACATAAGAACAAGTGTTAGCTCATCGAATTCAGATAAGTACCTAGAATCACTTAGATCCCAAGAAGTCAGAACACCATGATTAGGGAAAGAAATAAGGGAAGATGACTGTGAGTGCCAAAAAAGGTGAGGATTATAGATTCTCATGGGCAGGAATTAGTCTCTGTTTTCTAAGAGTATAGTCCTTCACCTAGGCCTTTCGCTTCATCTATTTCAGACATCTGAGGAATCCTGCTGTCCCCAAAATTCTCTGTCCATTCCTTTCTTATCTTCAAAGTCCAATTTAAATAACATCTTCCATGAGGCAGTCCAGAGAAAGAAGAATTCTTACCTCTTAACAGTTGACAGGCTGACAGACTAGCTCCTTTCCTCTAAGAGTCCTATGTCATCTTTTACATCTCCATCAGTGATAAACATCCTCCTGGAAAGTCATGAATTTTTCTTCTCTTTCTCTTATGCTTGCTATAATATACTTGAAGAAGAGCAGCCATTTCTTTGCTGGCAGAAAAGCAAATCAAATATCCCTAGCCCCACTGATGTGCATGGACCATGGCTAGTGACCATGGACCTGATATTGTAAGGGTTTTTCTTAACCTAATTCAAAGAGTGCCAGCTGAAGTAAAAGAAGTGTAGTTTTACAAAACAAACAAATGAACTAGACTTAATGCATAAAGGCTTCTGAGTTGTTAGTTGGCTATGGATGGCTATAGTCCTAGTTATAAATCATAAAAGAACTGGAAAGACTGCAAGGTAGCAGCATTTCCTCAAAAACAAGCACTTAGCAACAGCAGAGACACAGAGGAAAACAGTTCATCAGTGACATCAATAAATGGCAAAGAGAATAAATTGCAGAGAACTTCTAGTAGTTTGTTGTGAAGGTTTTCTGGAGGCAACCTTAGTCTCAGTTGAAATAAATAATTACTCCAAAATGCAGCCAGCTGGTAAAAGTGCAAACGTTTATTTCTCCTTCCAAAATAGCCCGGTTAGTTGAGACCTAACTCTCTGCTTGAGCTCTAAGAGATCTTGTAGCTTTGTCCTTGGCTTCTGCCTCTGCTTTCTTCAGCCTCCAGCCAGCACCAAGGTAGAAGATAAGATGAATCTCTCTTGCCTCAAAGATAGGGCTTATAGGCTTTCTTCCAGAGTGTCCTGTGGCCCTGAGAGCTTCTTGCTTATATGCTGTGCACTGAGTACACACCCATCATTATATCACTGGGAAACCATTATTTGTTGTAGGATTAAATCAGTGCTAAACTAGATTTAAACATTGTTTCTATCAGTTCCACTTAGTACCTTGTTTCAAGTTCTGGCCCAAAATATCTCTTTCTAAGATCAAATCAACTCCAATGGCTTAACATTTGTAAGATTCCAACAGTTTATAATGATAGAAAATGTACAGGTTGTTTGTCCTTTGTTCCTGAATAGGACCATGACATAAGGAAGGTGACACCATTACTTGAACATGAATTGGATTTAAGTGAGAGAAGGCTGGGCAAAGTCACCAGTCTCATTTTCTCCTCTGGAACCATCTAGGTCAAGTGGCATGATACAGATCAGGATGACTGAAAAATGACAGAAAAAGCAGGTGGCAGGCAAATGACATCACTGGACCAGCAGATGGATATCAATGCCTTTGTTGAAAAGCAAAGAGCAACATTAAGAGTATGAGAGGAATTCTAGAGAAGATACTGACATTGAAGTTACCTTGGCTACACTCATGTTCCTATGGGTGTGCTCCCTTTCACAAGTATTCCCTGAACAGTAGTATCCCTATGTTTCCCTTTCTCAACTAATTATGTGATAACCAGTTTGAATGAATACTCTGGTGGATAAGTATAGATTTCTCTTGTTGCTTATTTTTCTATGCTATTTAGTTAAGTAATTTTTCCATTGAAATACCCCATCTCCGTTGGCTCAGTAAAAAAAAAAAAAAAAAAAAAGAGTACATTGGGTAGAGGATGTGGTTTTTGGTAGATAAATTATAATGCAAAAATATAAAGTATAATATAGGCCATGAATATGGAATAGCTTTTAGGAACCCTTGTATAAAAAGAACATATATATGTACATACATACATACATACATACACATTTAAATATCAACTTGTTATACTTATGTTCTTTCTAAGAATTCTCAACCTGGAGTTCATAAATTTGTAAAAAAAAAAAAAAAAAAAGTTAATTTTGATAACTGTATTTCAGTATAATTGCTTTCCTTGGTTATCCTATGTATTTTATTTTATTCATTTAAAACAATTATTCAAAAAAGGAATCCATAGATTCTATCTGACTGCCAAAATGATAGTCCAAAAAGATTAAGCATCTCCTGATCCAAACCACAGTCATGAAGTTATGGACATCTTAAATAAATTTCATACCAAAATCTTCCCCTATACCTACCACACTATTCTGTACTTTTCTTTTTAAAATCTGGACTTGTAATTTAAATAACATGGGGACTTCCTTATGTAGAACTTTCCCTCACTTGGATACAAAGCGGCAACTCCCCTGTAACTTATAGTTTCAGAAAGTTATCTGGGATAACTTGTCCATTATCATTGGAAGATCTTAAATCCTAGCCTTCCTACCTCCAAGATTAATCCACTATAACCAAGGCTCCTTGTAACAAATCATTTGCATTGGTCAACGAGAAATGAATTGAATTCATATTCATTTTTAATTCCTCCCAGGGGTCCTCAAACTTTTTAAATGGGGGGGGTGGACTATAGTAAAAACAAAAACTTTGTTTTGTGGGCCTTTAAATAAAGAAACTTCATAGCCCTGGGTGAGGGACATAAACGTCCTCAAGTGCTGCATCTGGCCCGCGGGCTGTAATTTGAGGACCCTAGCCGGGCTAGTCCCTTAGGTGGTCTAGAAGACTACCAAAGCCCTCTCACAGCCTTTGACCCTTCGGACGCACATAAGATTGCCCTATTTTGAACTAACCTTCACTTGACCCTGCTTTACTTGACTTCCGCCAGTTCTTGTCTTATTCCTTTTCTTCCTTTTGCAGTCAAGCTCCTCAAAATGTGGTCTGTAACCACGGCTTCCATTTCCTCTTCATCCACCCACACCTTAATCCTCTGCACTGGCTTCCACCCCCAGTGTTCTACTGAAATTGTGCTCTCAAAGGTCACTAATGTTCTAACTTCTCTGTCAAGACTTGTTTCAGTGACGCTCAATGTCTTCTCCTGAATCTCTTCCTAGCTCTCTGACAGCTCCTTCTTCTCCCAGCCCTGCCTTATGGGAGTACCTCAATGCTCTGACCCAGGCTCCTCTTCCATTCAGAGGTCTGTCCAGTGAGCACATCCCTAACTGTTCTCTTTCACTGTTTCAATCATCACCTGCTTGGGATGGACTACATCTTCAAATATGGACAGCTTCCCAAATTCTAGCTCCACAGCTGGACAGCTCCATCTGCATCTCCCACCAGTCTTTGAATCTCAACATGTCTAAAACTGAATCCGTATACTTTTCCCTTCTGAACCACCTCTCCTTCCTAATTTGATTATCTCTGTTAAAGATACCAGCAACTTTTCAGTCAATCAGGATCCCAACCTCATAGTTGTTTTCAATTTCTCTCATTCTTAAAACAGGTTTTTACAACAGAGCATTTCCATTCTTTCTGTTATTGTTTGCTTGCATTTTTGTTTGCCTTCTCAGGTTTTTTTTTTTTCTTTCTTTCTAGATCCGATTTTCCTTGTGCAGCAAGATAACTGTAGTAATAATAAAAATTTTAAAAAATTAAAAACCAGGTTTTTATTGGGATCTTTTATTGTGTTTACATCATCTATATTTCCCCCAATATCCCTTTTCTTCCTCCCTCCTAGAGAATCAACCTTTATACAAGCTTTTTTTTTTTCAAGATAAGGAAAAAAGAGACAAAAGTATTCAGCAAAACAATACATAGGGGAAAAAAATCTGATGTTAGATGCAAGTTTCCAAACTCATGGATGCCCATCTCTGTCTTCTGATATCTCTTCCTTGAAGCAAAGCTTGGTCACTATAATTTCACATCATTCAGTTTCAAATGTTTTGTTGCTGTTCTTTCCATTTACATTGTTCTAGTTAATGTGTTTATGGTTTTCCTGCCTCTGGTTACTTCTCTTTACACCATTTCTTTATATGACTTTCCATGCTTTTGTGTGTTCATCATTTTGTTCAGCACAGGAATATTCTATTACATTTGTAGCATATGTTCTGGAGCTACTCTGGAACCTCCTCACTGACTTTGACAGGTCAAGTCCTAAGAGCTCAACTACTATACCAAACCCATTCTAGAGATAGATAGCTCTGAGGAGTTGGGGATGTCTTTTCTAGTTCTATATATAGCTCATGAGCCTCCTACCAGTGTGCCTTCCCTGATGATTATGTGTGGATCATTAATTAGATAGAGATATTTAGTAAGAATGGTTGATACAAACATCCCTACAGAAGTCTATGACACTCTATCTCACAAATAAATAGAGAATACAAAGTAAAGTATTCTCAAATTTAGAGCACATATAAAATGATAATCTTCATCTCCTAGAAGTCTTTTTGCTGGAGTCTTCAAGATATTCCTCAGGTATGATATAGGTTTTCTTTTTACTTCTGGGTTTTTTGAAGAGCCTTAAGTCTTCATCTTCCCTGTCCTTGGCTCTGGGAGCAGAAATTGCTCCCAGTCACTGCTGTCCTGGGGATACTTCAAGGATGCCTGATGGAAATTAAATCTTCCAGTCTTCAGAAGTTTATAAGATGGAAGATAGATTGGAGAGATTAAGAGGATTGAGACAGAGAGACCAATAGGACACTAATGAATTAATGTAAACAAGAGGTAATAAAGGTCTGAATTAGATTAATGGCTATATAATATTGTAAAGAGGACACCAGAAAGAGATAGATGGGAAATGATTAGATAGGTAGGATGAATGTGAGTGAGAAATTAAGGAAGAGTCCAGCGTTATGGATCTGGGTGATAATTATGCTCTTGATAATATACAGCAAGTTCAGAAGAGGAGTAGGTTTTGGTGGGGAGAAATAATGAACTCTGTTTTGGGACATGTAGAATTTAAGATACTTAAGACCAAGCTGTCTAATAGACAGTGGTGATTTGAAACTGGAGCTCAGAAAAGAGATTATTTAGTCAATCAAAAAGCATTTATCAAATACTTAATATCTTCCAGGCACTATGCTAAATATTAGTGAAAGGCAGAAAAAAAAAAAAAAACAACAAACCTCAGCTTCTTCCCTCAAGGAGCATATATTCTAATAAGGGGGAAAAAACCATGTAAAGAGCTAGGTACATACAAAATATATACAAAATACGTAAAAGGTAATCTTAGAGATAGTCAGAGCTAGGGCTGGGGAAAGCTAGGAAAGTCTTCTTACAGAAGGTAAGTTTGGAGCTGAGTGTTGAAAGAAGCCAGAAAAACCAAGAGAAAGAGGTAAGAATTCAGAACGTTCCTGACATGGGGGATAGATAGTCAATTCAAAATTACAGAGATGAGAGATGGAATGTTGGTAGGAACAGCAAGTAAGCCAAAGTGCTGAAATCTAGAGTGTGTGGAAAAGAATAAGGTTTGAGAAGATTGGGAAGATAGGAAGGTAATAGGTAACAAAAAGTTTGAAGGGTCAAATAGGGGGCTTCATATTTGATCACAATGCATGTACCTGTTCTTCTGATTTTGGTTCTTATTATTTGCTATGTATCTGGGAGAGAGTCTAAGGACTTATGTCTATGGGAAGAAACCCTGCATTTTCCTTGTATCTTAGGTGAGCGCAAAGATTTTCAGACATGGCTCTCCACAGAAGTATATGAGAGATTTTGTGAAGATAGGAAAATAAGATTTTGCAATTGTGAAATAAGTGTGAGAAAGAGACAATAAATCTAAAGTTTCAAGCCTAGGTGACTCAGAGGTATGGAGACATTCAGAAGGAGTAAGGATGTGGGAGAGGAGAAAATGAGTTCTGTTTTAGACATTAGGTTTGAGAAGCCTGTGGGATATATAATTGGACACATCTAAGAGGCAGTTGGGAAAATATGATTATAACTCAGGAGAGAGACTAGAGTTGGAAAGAGATACATAAATCACTAACATGGAGATGATCTATGGGAACGGATAAGATTATCAGATCAAATATCATGGAAGAAGAAGAAAAGAAGGCCCAGAATAGAACTTTGGGGCACAGCCATGTCTAGTGGGCATGACATGGATTAAGAACCAATAAAGGAGATTAAAAGGAATAGTTGGATAAATAGGGGGAAAACCAGGAAAGAATAGTGTCAACAAAACCTAAAAAAGAACATTAAGAAGACAAGGTGATTAAAATATGAAATAGTGCAAAGAGTATAAAGTTAAGGATAAAAGAAAGTTATTAGATTTGGCAAATAGGAGGTTATTCTTTGGAGTGGGAAGTTTCAGTTGAATAATGAGGTTGTTAGCCAAATTAGCCAGAAGAGAATGAGAGGAGAGGATATGGAGACAATGGGTATAATTGACCCCCCCCTCAATTTAATTTCTTTTTTAAAATCTTTTTATTATTTTCAACATTCTTTTAAAATTTTGTCATCCAAATTCTCTCCTTCCCTTCATCCCCTCCCCATCCATTGAGAAGGCAAGCAATATGATACCCATTATATATGTGAAGTCATGTCAAACATATTCCCATATTAGCCATATTGGTTTTTTAAAAAGTAAAGAAAGTGAAAAAATAAACTTCAATCAACATTCAGAATTCATCAGTTTTTGTTCTAGTACTGGATATCATTTTCCAGAATGAGTCCTTTGTAATTAGCTTTCTCATAGAGTTTAGCCAGAAAGGGAAGTATATGTATAAGATGATAGCTAGGTAGGATTAAAGAAGGGATTTTAAGGATGGAAAAGATATAAACATATTTCTAAGAAGTATGAAAGGAACCAGAAAATGGGGAGATTGAAGATGAGTGTGGAGAGATATAGATGTGTATTATAGACATATTATAGACATATTTATCTATCTATATGTTTATATATATATATATAATATAGATATATATTATTTGCTATATATTTTTTCTTCTACCATTTGGTATTGGCTAATAAATAGATTAGTTGATCAGTGGAATAGGTTAGATTCACAGGACAAAATAGTCAATAACTATAGCAATCTAGTGTTTGACAAACCCAAAGATCCCAACTTTTGGGATAAGAATTCATTATTTGACAAAAACTACTGGGAAAACTGGAAATTAGTATGGCAGAAATTAGGCATGGACCCATACTTAACATCGTACACCAAGATAAGATACCACTACACACCTGTCAGATTGGCTAAGATGACAGGAAAAAATAATGATGATTGTTGGAGGGGATGTGGGAAAACTGGGACATTGATTCATTGTTGGTGAAATTGTGCACGAATCCAACCATTCTGGAGAGCAATCTGGAACTATGCCCAAAAAGTTATCACACTGTGCATACCCTTTGATCCAGCAGTGTTTCTACTGGGCTTATATCCCAAAGAGATACTAAAGAAGGGAAAGGGACCTGTATGTGCCAAAATGTTTGTGGCAGCCCTGTTTGTAGTGGCGAGAAGCTGGAAAATGAATGGATGCCCATCAATTGTAGAATGGTTGGGTAAATTGTGGTATATGAATGTTATGGAATATTATTATTCTATAAGAAATGACCAGCAGGATGAATACAGAGAGACTTGGAGAGAATTACATGAACTGATGCTGAGTGAAATGAGCAGAACCAGGAGATCATTATATACTTCAACAACGGTACAGTATGAGGATGTATTCTGATGGAAGTGGATTTCTTCGACAAAGAGAAGATCTAACTCAGTTCCAATTGATCAATGATGGACAGAATTAGCTACACCCAGAGAAGGAACACTGGGAAATGAATGTGAACTGTTTGCATTTTTGTTTTTCTTCCCAGGTTATTTTTACCTTCTGAATCCAATTCTTCCTGTGCAGCAAGAGAACTGTATGGTTCTGCACACATATATTGTATCTAGGATATCCTATAACATATTTAACATGTATGGGACTGCTTGCTATCTAGGCGAGGGGGTGGAGGGAGGGAAGGGAAAAGTCGGAACAGAAGTGAGTGCAAGGGATAATGTTGTAAAAAAATTACCCAGCCATGGGTTCTGTCAATAAAAAGTTATATATTAAAGAAAAGAAATATTATTATGGTGGGGCAATTAGGTAGCATAGTGGATAGAGTACCAGCACTGGAGTCAGATGGACCTGAGTTCAAATTTAGACTCAGGTACTTGACACTTACTAGCTATGTGACTCAGTGCAGGTTGCTTAACCCTGATTGCTTCCCACCAAAACAATAAATAAATAAATATCGCTGTGAAGACATTTTAATAGATTTTAAAATATCAGAAGCAATCTACTAAGGTTAGCTATAAAACTCCTACCCCCCCCAAAAAAAAATCCCTGATTCCCTTTGAGGGGACTTCATCTAGTGAAGCCAGAATCTATGAGTTTCCTGAGAAGCTCTACCATAATCATATAGACTATAGTCATGTAGCAGTTCTTCATTGCCCGTGATGTCCCTCAAGGCAATGAGGAAGAGATGAGACTTGGTGTCAACATCAGTGTCAATGGAATTTGGTTTGGCAATCACCACATTTGCAGTGATTGGTTGGTCTCCTGAGAAAATCTGTTTCCAGTGACATTCACACAGTAGGTTTTACTCAGCTAAACTGTGAGCACTGAAAATAATACATTATTGGTCTATGGAAGAATCTTGAGCATCAAGAACCTTGTGCTTCTTGGTGCCAGTGATCTTGAGCAGGTCTCCGTGCCAGTGATCTCCCTCCTGTAAACTGTATGATGAAATCACTCTTCTGTCTTTCCATCAGTGATATTGCCTTCTTCCCTCCCACTTCCAATCAATTTGTCTCATTTTCTCTTTTCTTCTGATTGTGGTTCTGCTTGGCTTTTCTGGGAGTAACCTATCAATGACTGTGATTCTCCTGAGTTTTAGCCTGAGCCTTTCCCCTTCAAGCCTGCTTGGTTTTGAGGTGGTTTGGGGGGAAAGAGTGATTCTTGCTGGCAGCAGCAGCTGCCGTGGGCAAAGCCACAGTTATGGGGTTTCCTGCAGCTACAGATTGGTGGTTTGGAAGAGCTCCAGAGAATCCCTCTCTCAGGTCTTTGCATTTGCTCTTCTGATTTCAAAGTCCTTGTGGGTGTTTTGACATTAATTCTTTTCTTTTCTCCTTTTTCGAGCAATTCAGCTAAGGTTTTCCCTTGATATCAGATGTCATGATGTACAGCATTCTTTCTCCTGGAGTGAGGATGAATTCCAGAGGATCTGTGAGGGGTTCATGTAGGAGTAGATTTTGACTGGCCATAAATGCATTCTCCCTGTTGGTTCTGGGCCACTCTATTGCTGTGTACGATGTTCTCTTGGTTCTACTCTCTTTATTAAGCATCAGTTCATGTAAATCTCTAGGAGTGACTTTTTAATTCTAATATGTATTATCTGTCTCTGTCTCCTAGAGCATCTTTCCCTTTTAATTCTAAAGTTCTCTAAAGTATTGGGCAATGTCTCTTTTCTTTGTCACTGGCTCAAGACTCTATTAGTTGTATTCCCATTTCCCACCCTATCATTTATTTAGTGGCAGTTATTAATACCCTGTTGCATATTGGTTCCATTTAACCACTTAACATCAGACAACTTTTTAAAGTGATTATTTACTTTGACAATATATAACAAGAAAAATGCTAAAAAATTCATACACACACACACACACACACACACATACACACACACACACACACCATATCTCTTGAGAATACTCTCTGTCTCCTATTTCCCTCCCTGGGGGAGTAGGCTCAAAACATAGCCCTGTTCTTACATAATGTTGGTCCCACTAAGTTCATTTCCATGGATAGCATTGCTGCCAGATGATTTCTAACTTCAACTTCTGAGTCCTAAAGATTGTTCCTTTTCCCTTAGTGCATTATGCTGGGCTGGAGGTGATATCTGCCTGAATCCTTGTGGCTTATGTTCCCACCAGGTTACAGACTTTGTTCCCAGAATAAATAAAACAAAACAATCTCTCTCCTACCCCCTTAGTGGAACGCCCAAAGACAAAGGATTATTTATTGGGGAAAGAGAATTTAGAATCAAAGGTAGAAAGTTCTATGACACTTCCCCTTATAGCATCTCACTGGAATCCATCAGATCCTGAAGTTGAAGACAAAGAGGCAAAGTTGATTCAGATCTCTCGAAAAATTCCAATTGTTTTGGATATACTAGGGAAGAAAAGGGGAAGAATGGAGAATCACCTCATATAATTGGGAGATACAATTAGAAATCTTTACAAACAAGGAAGGGGTGGGAGGTTTTAGGTAACACTGGCAACTCACTTTCCTCTGAACTGATCAAAGGTGGGTAAAACACACACACACACACACACACACACACACACACATTTAACAAACAAAGTTTGGTGCAGGAATATATCCAGCTCAATAGAGAAACAGGAGGGAACAGGGCAAGAGGAAAGGAGGGGAAAAGAGAGAGCGTAGATTTAAGGATGGATTAGTTATAAGCAAAACAAATCCTAAATTCAGAGGGGAAAATATTAAAATGGATTTTATAGCAAGAAAGATAAAAGGACTTAGAACCTGTAATTATAACCTGAGTGAGGGAAACAGAAGAGGTACAGGGAACAGAAGTTAATTGTTTCAAGTACAGAGAATGGGTGAACAAGTTCCGATTCTGTTTGTGATCCTCATTTTTGTAAAAAGATAGCAGAGAACCAAGAAAGGAAAAAGTACAAGACAGTAAAATAGAAGGAAAATTCGCATTTAAGGATCATAATTGTGAATACAACTGGGATGAACTTGCCTCTAAAATGAGAGGTAGCAGAATGGATTAGAAAACAGAATCTAATGATATGCTGTTAAAAAAAAAAAAAAAAAAAAAAAAAAAAAAAAAAAAAAAAAAAAAAACACATCTGAAATAAAAGGACTCACCCAAAATTAAAAGAAGGTACTGAGCACAATCAATTGTTCAGATGAATTTTTAAAAAACAGGGATAATAGTTATGATCTGAGATAGAGACATCATCAGGTACAAAGAGAAAGCATTTATTTAATCCCTGCAGGGAGAGGCCCAGAGGCACCTGGGAGCCATCCCAACTCTGCCATGTGCACCTGGAATCTGGCCAGCTTGCACCTTGTCCAGGACTTAAAAGCAAAAGACCTGAGCCTTCTCATTGGATAGACTAAAAGGACATAACCATCCTTGACCAGTGGTCCCAGTGTTGTCTGCCTTCCACAGGTCACAACACTTCCTTCTCTAATTTCCCTGCATCCCAGGGTTCAAGATTCATACCTCCAGAGATCATGTGCCTTCCTGAAACGCAAGGCTCAACTGGGTATAGGGATCATGTGATTTAGGCCCACTCCCATAAATTTGAGAAAACTTCATCCAATCAGTCCCATTCAGTAATAAAATTATAAAGTGGAAGATTTTTTTTCAGAAAGCAAGAAAAAAACAAGAAATTAAGGACCTACACAGAATCTTAGAAAAATTAGGTCTTCTGACAGTTATTGAATGGAAGTAGGAAAAAACAGACACGTTTCTTAACTTTATACCATATTCACAAAAGTTGATGGTAAATGAGGACACAAAAATCTCAGAAACATATCAAAACATATCCTTTACAGAATACAATGCAATAAGAATTATATGTTCAATAAAAGACCACCAAATAAATAATTAAAATTAATTAGAGAATAACAAATCTAGAGATTGGTAGAGCAAAAATTAAATAACATTAAAAATAAATAATTTCCCTAGAACTAATGACAACTATTAGACAACATGACAAAATTTTGGGAGTATAATTAAAGCAGTCCTTTGAGGAAATTTTATGTCTCTAAATTCTTTCATTAACAAAGGAGAATGATGATATACCAACAAATTGAGCGTGCAACTTAAAAAAAAAAAAAAAAAACAACAAATTAAAAACTCCATACATGAAAATAGAAATCCTGGGATTCAAAAAAGAAATTAAAAAACTTAAAAAAAAATTGAATTCATAAATAAAACTAAGCTGTTTAAAAATATATATTAACAATTAACTGCTTTTTTTTTTAAAAGAGAAAAGCCAAATTATTAGTGTCAAAATAGAAAAGAAACTTTAAAATGAAGAAGTAAGTATTATTAGAAACTATCTTGCCTCAGTATGTGCCAATAAAATGACAAACTTAAATGAAATGGAGGAATATTTACAAAAATACACAATTAAGTTTAATAGAAAAAGAAATAGAAAATTTAAACAACTCAGTTCCAGAAAAAAAAAATTGCATTCCCAAAGGAAAAAAATATATAAGACCATATAGATTTGCAAATGAATTCTTTCAAACATTCAACGAACAATTAATTCCACTACTACACAAACTTTTTGAAAAATATGAAAAGAGATCCTACCAAATTCTTTCTATGATATAAAATTTTTTTTTGGATATTTGAACCAGGGAAAATTTTTAAAAAGAGAAAACTATACACCAAAAAAAACTATAAACCAATATCCCTAATGAATACTGTTGCAAAAGTTTTAGCTTTGAGTGGGATTGACTGGATGAAGTATTTCTCAGTATTGAGTCAGATGATCCCTGTTTCCAGAGCTGGGACCCTGCTCTGGACCCCTGGGACCCTGGGGGAGGGGGTCATATGATCTCTGGAGGAATGAACTTTGAACCCTGGGATACAGGGTGATACAGTAGTGAACTTGCAGGAAATGAGTGACTTGTGGGAGGCAGCCAGCATTGGTGACCATTAGTCAAAGATGGTTATGTCTATCCAATGAGAAGGCTCGGGTGAGAAGGCTCCGATGCTAAGATGTCTTACCCCCTTCCCACACAGCTATATTAGCAAAGGGGCTCTAATAACATATCACAAATGGAATCTATAATGACTGCTTAGACTTATCCCAGAAATGATGAGGTTTGGCGCAGGGCAGAGAGTTGTGGGAACTCCTGGTTGGTGCAAGTCCTTTATAAAAGAATTTACAAACCCGAAAAGTTAGACTGGCAAAAAGAAGTTTATTGGCCCTGAGAAGTCAGCTTTTGCTAGGACCTAGGCTGACTTCCTCAGCGGCCAGGTCCCAACAGAGAAGCAAAGGACTAGCAGAGAAATCCTGGCAGGGAGATAAAAAGGGGTTAACGCTGAGAAAAGGCTGTCTTCTCAATGGGCAGGGGTCCTTGCAGGCAGCTATGCCAAGGAGAGGTCCCTTGGCCTGGCATGGTCCTGCTTTGGGCCTCTGCAAAGACATAGTGAGCAGAAACCTATTTTGGGTTGAAATCAGACTGAAACCTTCCAGTTGAATAGAAGATTTCCAATTGAATGAGTGTCCCTGGACTAATCTTCAACTCAATAGAGGGTGTGATAGAGTGAAACTACTTATCTTGATTACCTGGGGCAGGCCTTTTGCAGGGGAGAGCTTCTCAAAAGTTCCAGGAGAATTTTTCAAGGGTTCCCCCCCAAAGTCAGAGAACAGCTTCAGGGTTTCCCCCATTAACCTGGCCTGGGGAAATTCCTAGAAATGACTCCCACCCACCTGAATCTCCCCTGGGAAAGCTACCTGGTTCCCATGGGAAACTCCCATCTCCAACTGATCTGGGAATCACTTTGGTCTGGGAAACAATCACCACCCTTATTGATTTGGAAATTAGCCCCTAATAGCTCCCCAGCCCCAAACCATGGAAGGCTAAATAAAAAACAAGACTCTGTACCTAAACCTTGCTATCTTCCTAATCAGAAGGCAGCCCACTGAGGGAAAGTTTCCCAGTGAAAATAAACCCATTTTGCCAAAAACCTCACTTGGAGATTAGGACTGTGAATTCTTTAGCAAAACCTGCGATACCAGCCTGGGACCCCATCCCTGTTAGGGTATCAGATCTCACCCCTAGGCTCAACATAAGGAAAACTATAAATATAAATGAATATATTTTAAATAAAAAGTTGAGGTTCAAAAGGGACTCCAAAAGGTTGAGTTGCAGACACGTGTTTCAAGGTATCTCAAAAAGAATTTTCAGGCTTGAACCCATCTCCATGTCAAGGGACAAAGTTTATCATGATTGTAATGCCAGTTGAAATGGGCTAAGTTCCAAAAGGATTTAGCAAAGAACCAAAAGCAAGAAGAATAATTTATAGGACAAAGTTAGAAAGACCAGAACTTCATGTTACTTATTTGCAAATTTTATGGCTTACAAGTAGATTTGAGGGGTGATGTATTCACTATTGTCTCAGGAACTTGGTTATCACTGACCAACAAATTGTCTGACAGTAGCAATGTTTGTAAGACTATACTATAGTATTCCTAATGCCAGGAGACTTTAGAATCATTGAAAAACAGATTGTTAGAACAATAGCACTCCTAAAGTCAGGGGGCCTCAGGATTACTGCTATATTTTCCCTAAAATCTAGGAAAGATATATATAACTATATTATTTTATTCCTAAGACTGAAAGACTTCAGGATTACTGCTATATTTCCCCTAGAAACTGCACCCCATGCACTCCATCATAGAACATCAATAATCATCTGATTACACCAAAAGATGTGGGAAAATGTTTTGACAAAATAAAACACATACTTATGTTTAAAATACTGGAAAACAGAATAAATGAACGTTTCTTTAATAGTGTTTATCTAAACTAAGAGCTAACATAATAAATTACGGGATTAAATTAGTGACCTTTCCAATATAAGTGTAGGTAAACTAGAATTGTCCATTGTTACTACTATTATTTGATGTGTTGCTAGAAATGCTGACACAAAGCAACAAGACAAGACAAAGACATTGAAGGAGCAAGGGAAGGCAACAAAGAAATAAAAAGATCATTGTATGCAGGTGACATTATGGTGTACTTAACCTTAAAAATTCAACTAAGTTATTTAAAATAATTTATCAAAATTTCAAGATAAAAAACAAATCCACATAGATCATGAGTATTTATATATATTATCAACAAAACTCATCAGGAAGAAGTAAAAGCGGAAATTCCATTTATAGTTAACAGAAAAGGAAGTAGTTTTTTGGAAGGAGATAAAAGAAGAAATGCTAATGAAGACAATCTGCTTGTTCCTACTGTGCATTTTCATCCTTCCCTCCTCTCCTCACCACCACCCCCCCATTTATAAAAAGCTGTCCCTGACAGCTTTGACTTGTCTGAGCTTTTACCATAGTTAGAATCCATAAAACACAGCTGTGGAAGAAATGCTGGGCCTGGAATTGGATCCCGACTCTACTAGTTGTGTAAGTTTGGGTAAGACACTGCCCCTCTCTCTCCATTTCCCCAACTGTTGAATGAAGGGATTGGACTACAAAATCTCTGAGGTCCCTTTTAGCTCTTACTCTCAGTGAATTTGTGATTCCATGTGATTCCATTGTTTTATATATGTTTATTCAGTTTAAGACCTGAGTTAAAAATACTTACTGTAGATTTACTATGCTATTGGGCAATTTATTTCAATTCTCTTGAGTCTTTGAGCTCTAAAGTTGTGAATCTTGAGGATGAAAACTCTTATTTTTTACTTTCTTTGTATCCTCCCCACTCCTCTGGCCCTATAGCACCCAGAATTGGTTCTGCATGCTAGTAGAGTCTAGAATGGCTCACTACAATTAAAGCATATTATGTACAGGAATTTGGATCCATCTCTGTGCCAATCAAATATTGGTAAGGAGAGGGGAGGGGAGATCAAGAAAAGGCAGTTGGAGGATGTTCAGTGGAGAGGGTTGGATATTCTATTCATCCAATCCCCAGCTCCAGTTTCATATTCTGACAACCTCAGGAGTCTTAGTGTCCAGTATTTATTTAGAATATGGATACCTCATTGCATCCAAAGGGTTGCTTAATCACTTTCCCGAAGATAGCTGGCCCTAGCTGCTCTTATATAGTGTGAGAATGTCAAGGATAGAAAGGAGCCTAGAATTCACATCCTTTCTTGTCTTATTCCATTCACAGTGGAACAAAACTGATAATAATATGCTCTGGATGTCTCTATTTCCTTCTCTATAAAGTGAGGAATTTGGACCAAATGACCAAAAAAGGTTCTCTGTTAAAAGGCCCCTCCATTCTAGACACTGTGACATTATACAAAGTATTTCTACTTATATTAGACAAGTTATTCCTTACAACATTGAGAGATCCAGTGGGGACAACAATGACTGTATCACATCTACTTATAATAGAAAAGAAAATTAAGATACAGAGTTGTAAAGTGTTTTACCTAAAGCAGGGATCTTAACGTTTTTTGAGTCATGGACCTCTTGCATAGTATGATGAAGGCTATGGACCCCTTCTCAGAATCATATTTTTAAATGCATGAAATAAAATATATAGGATTACCAAGGAAATCAAATATATTGAAATATCTTTAAAAACAAGTTCATGAACTATTTTAATGATCTAGAAAAAATAACAATGAAATTCATCTGGAAGAACAAAAGGTCAAGAATTTCTTTCTTTTTTTAAAAAATTAATTAATTAATTAATTAATTTTTAATTTAATAACCTTTTATTTACAGGTTATATGCATGGGTAACTTTACAGCATTAACAATTGCCAAACCTCTTGTTCCAATTTTTCACCTCTTACCCCCCCACCCCCTCTCCCAGATGGCAGGATGACCAGTAGATGTTAAATACATTAAAATATAAATTAGGTACACAATAAGTATACATGACCAAAACGTTATTTTGCTGTACAAAAAGAATCGGACTCTGAAATATTGTACAATTAGCCTGTGTAGGAAATCAAAAATGCAGGTGGGCAAAAATATAGGGATTGGGAATTCAATGTAATGGTTTTTAGTCATCTCCCAGAGTTCTTTCGCTGGGCATAGCTGGTTCAGTTCATTACTGCTCCATTGGAAATGATTTGGTTGATCTCGTTGCTGAGGATGGCCAGGTCCATCAGAACTGGTCATCATATAGTATTGTTGTTGAAGTATATAATAATATCCTGGTCCTGCTCATTTCACTCAGCATCAGTTTGTGTAAGTCTCTCCAGGCCTTTCTGAAATCATCCTGTTGGTTGTTTCTTACAGAACAATAATATTCCATATTATTCATATACCACAATTTATTCAGCCATTCTCCAACTGATGGACATTCATTCAGTTTCCAGTTTCTAGCCACTACAAAAAGGGCTGCCACAAACATTCGTGCACATACAGGTCCCTTTCCCTTCTTTATAATCTCTTTGGGATATAAGCCCAGTAGTAACACTGCTGGATCAAAGGGTATGCACAGTTTGATAACTTTTTGAGCATAATTCCAAATTACTCTCCAAAATGGTTGGATTCGTTCACAACTCCACCAACAATGAATCAATGTCCCAGTTTTCCCACATCCCCTCCAATCATCATTATTTTTTCCTGTCATCTTAGCCAATCTGACAGGTGTGTAGTGGTATCTTAGAGTTGTCTTAATTTGCATTTCTCTGATTAATAATGACTTGGAGCATCTTTTCATATGACTAGAAATAGTTTCAATTTCTTCATCTGAGAATTGTCTGTTCATATCCTTTGACCATTTTTCAATTGGAGAATGGCTTGATTTTTTATAAATTAGAGTTAATTCTCTATATATTTTGGAAATGAGGCCTTTATCAGAACCTTTGACTGTAAAAATATTTCCCCAGTTTATTGCTTCCCTTCTAATCTTGTCTGCATTAGTTTTGTTTGTAAAAAAACTTTTCAGTTTGGTATAATCGAAATTTTCTATTTTGTGATCAGTAATGATCTCTAGTTCTGCTTATGTATGTATTGATCAACTAGTCTATTTCTTAGCCAATACCAAATGGTTTTGGTGACTGCTGCTTTGTAATATAGTTTTAGATCAGGTACAGCTAGGCCACCTTCATTTGATTTTTTTTTTCATTAGTTGTCAAAAAACTATTTTAATGACCTAGAAAAAATAACAACAAAGTTCATATGGAAAAACAAAAGGTCAAGAATTTCAAGGGAACTAATGAAAAAAAAAATCAAATGAAGGTGGCCTAGCTGTACCTGATCTAAAACTATATTACAAAGCAGCAGTCACCAAAACCGTTTGGTATTGGCTAAGAAATAGACTAGTTGATCAGTTAAATAGGTTAGGTTCACAGGATAAAATAGTCAATAACTATAGAAATCTAGTGTTTGACAAACCCAAAGACCCCAGCTTTTGGGATAAAAATTTATTATTTGACAAAAACTGCTGGGAAAATTGGAAATTAGTATGGCAGAAACTAGGCATGGACCCACACCAAGATAAAATCAAAATGGGTTCATGATCTAGGCATAAAAAATGAAATTATAAATAGATTAGAAGAACATAGGATAGTTTACCTCTCAGACTTGTGGAGAAGGAAGGAATTTGTGACCAAAGAAGAACTAGAAATCATTATTGATCACAAAATGGAAAATTTTGATTATATTAAGTTAAAAAGCTTTTGTACAAATAAAACTAATGCGGACAGGATTAGAAAGGAAGCAACAAACTGGGAAAACATTTTTACAATTAAAGGTTCTGATAAAGGCCTCATTTCCAAAATATATAGAGAATTGACTCTAATTTATAAGAAATCAAGCCATTCTCCAATTGATAAATGGTCAAAGGATATGAACAGACAGTTTTCAGATGATGAAATCAAATCTATTTCCATTCATATGAAAGAGTGTTCCAAATCACTATCGATCAGAGAAAAGCAAATTAAGACAACTCTGAGATACCACTACACACCTGTCAGATTGGCTAAGATGACAGGAAAAAATAGTGACGAATGTCGGGGGGGAAGTGGGAAAACTGGGACATTGATGCATTGTTGGTGGAGTTGTGAATACATCCAGCCATTCTAGAGAGCAATTTGGAACTCTGCTCAAAAAGTTATGAAATTCTGCACACCCTTTGATCCAGCAGTGTTTCTATTGTGCTTATATCCCAAAGAGATCTGAAAGAAGGAAAGAGACCCACATGTGCAAAAATGTTTGTGGCAGCCCTCTTTGTAGTGGCCAGAATCTGGAAAATGAATGGATGCCCATCAGTTGTAGACTGGCTGAATAAGTTATGGTATATGAATATTATGGAATATTATTGTTCTGTAAGAAATGACCAGCAGGAAGATTTCAGAAAGGCCTGGAGAGACTTACATGAACTGATGCTGAGTGAAATGAGCAGGACCAAGAGATCATTATATACTTCAACAACAATACTATATAATGATCAATTCTGATGGACATGGCTCTCTTCAACAATGAGATGATTCAAACTATTTCCAATTGATCAGTGATGAACAGAACCAGCTACACCCAGAGATAGAACACTGGGAAATGAGTGTGGACCACGACATAGCATTTCTACTCTTTCTGTTATTGTATGCTTGCATTTTTGTTTTTTCTTCTCAGGTTATTTTTACCTTCTTTCTAAATCCAATTTTTCTTATGCAGCAAAATAACAATGGATATGTATACATATATTGTATTTAACATATACTTTAACATGTTTAACAGGTTTCTACCTGCCATCTAGGGGAGAGAGTGAAGGGAAGGAGGGGAAAAGTTGGAACAGAAGTTTTTGCAAGGGTCAATGTTGAAAAATTGCCCATACATATGTTTTGTATATAAAAAGTTATAATAAAAAAAAGTTCATAGAACCGTGGGACTAGAACTTTTCGCCTAATATTACACAGAGAACTGGTGATAGGACAGGGACTAGAGTCGAGTCTTCCAGACTAAATTAAGGAATGGGAAGCATCATGCCATGGATAATTCAAATATAATAAGTACATAATAGTTCTGAGTGAAGAGGACATGTCTGAAATATGAACATGTCACTGCATTTAAGATTTGTGTAACTGGCTCTCCAAAGACTACTGGAAGCTTGATGTTATCTGAATACAGCCTGAAGAATATTCTCTCTCTCTCTCTCTCTCTCTCTCTCTGTGTGTGTGTGTGTCTTTTTTAAAGTCTTGTACAAAATAGACTGACATGGGAAAGTATATCAGATTGCTTACTGTCTCAGGGAGAAGGAGGAGGGAAGGGAGAATGGAGGAATAGAATTTGGAACTCAAAACTTTTTTTAAAAAAAAGCAAAAACAAATTGTAAAAATTATTTTTACAAATAATTGGAGAAAAATAAAATATTATTTTTTTAAAAAAAGAATGCTGGCAGCTTGGTCTTTGGCTGTATTAAGAGACATATAGTATCCAAAACATGGGCACTGAGCATTCAATTATATTCTGCTTTGATCAGAACAAATCTGTGATCCTGCATTTGCTCATTCAAATTTCAGCTCAGCTTTTAGCTTTTAGATCCTGGACAAGTCACCTAAGCTCTTTGTTTCTGAGTTCTGTCATCTTTAAAATGAGAAGATTGCACTCAGTGGCCTCTAAGTCCCTTCCAGTTCTATATCTAAGCTCCTATGATATTCTAAATTCCTAGTGCCACATTTTTAATAGGATATTGACAAATTTAAGAACAACCAGAAGAAGGCATCCAGGATGCTGATGGATACAGACCATGCCATAAAAAAAAATGATTAATCTAAGATTTAAAAGGGCTATGTTAACATCTTCAAATATTTGATGGATTGTCATGAAAAAGGAAGATTAGATTTGTTCTGTTTGGGTCAGAAGTAGAAGAAATGGATAAAAGTTGCTAAGAAACAGTTTTAGGCTTAATGGCAGGAAGTACTTCCAAACAATTAAAGCTATCCAAAAGTAGAATGAGTTCGGAAGTGGTGGGTTTCCACTCAGTAGAAGACTTTAGATGAAGGCTGGATGACTAAGTATGTAGTTATAGAGGGTCACAGACAGTGGGGGAACTCTGGGTAAGGTATAAGGGCCTATATCCCAGAGGGAACCCACTGACAATGTCTGGTTCAGCTCCCCATCTCCCCTAAGGGCTCTCAATCTTCCTGAGAAGTCAGGGGGTGGTGACAACCTGTGTTGAGACTGAAGCAGAGTGACACCAGGTGGAAGTGATACAGGTGGCAAACTACGTACAATAGCAAGTTGTTTATGTGGCCTTACATGCCCAGTATATACTTGGCACATGCCAATGTTGCTTTGGTTATATAAGGGTATAGGGTATATAAGGGTGAAAGAACTGGAAATAAATGGACTCCATATTTTAACCATCCTCTGGAGCAATGGTCCTCAAACTTTTGTTCTCAATATCTTTATCCTATTAAAAATCATTGAGGATCTGTCCAAAGAGTTTTTGTTTATGTGGGTTATAATAATAGGTATCGATCACATTAAAAATAAAAACCAATTATGATTTTGTAGACTCTCTGAAAGGATTTCAGAGATTCCCAGGATGCTCTGGATCAGACTTTGAGAACCACTGCTCTGGAGTCTCACCTCATCACTTCTCCACTGGGATGGTATATTTTAATCACCCCAGCGTGGGGGCTCTAGAAAGTATGGTACATTTTGTCTCTCCAACTTGGGGACTCTAAAAAGCAGGACACAACATGTGGTAAACAGGATTTTTGTTCATGGAGTCCAATATACTCTATGACCTCTGGAGCTGACAGCTCTAAAATTCTCTGTGATTTTGTAGAGAAGTTTCCTTGAATGTCATAGATTCAGAAGAACAAGTTTAAGGGATGGGGAAATGAGAAAAATCCCCATAACCACAAAGAAAGCAGCTAGAATGTGTCAGAAGAGAGCATAGAGCATCCATGAGGGCCTTTGGGCTTGCAAGATTATCTAGTACTTTGGGTGGGGTGTAGAAAAGAGATAGTTTGTTGGGGCTGGAATGAGAAACATGCAATAGAGCCTTTGGTCTGGTATGCTGCATAATTGGAAATGATTTAGGTCTCAGATTTCAGGACAGAGGTCATGACTTAAGGTAGGGGGATTCAGGGACATTGGGTACAGGTAAAGGAAGCTGCTTATATAGGGAAGCCTGAACTCCAGGGAGAGACTGAAGAACAAATTATCTGTTCCTTCTTGAATAGGAAATCAGCTGCCTTCAGCATCTGATTGTGATATGAGACAAGATAAACAGCAATGCTGGCTTTTCATGGGTGGGAGAGTGGGATAGGGAGCAGTTTAGGTTCTGTACTGCCAGAATTTTTAGTCCTAGAGATTAATCTTTCCTCTTAATCTTTTTCTGACTCTTCTCTCTAACCCAGCTATTCTAACTTAGCAATTAACAAGGGGAAAGACAAGAGTTAAGAAGAATTCACAATCAAACAGGAGGAAGATGCTATTAAGGGGAAATACCCCTTTTCTTCAGTCTCCATTGATCCCATTTTCCCATATCATTCTATCTTATTCTTTCTAAAGCCAAACCATCCCATCTTATCTTTTCTTCTTCCGCTTTACTTTATCTCTTTTCAATTCAGTCCGATCCAAACCCTTTTTCTCCCTCAGGATATAGTATGCTGTATTAAAGGGGAAAGAGCATTGACCTTAGAATCAAAGGAACCAGATTCAAATCTCATGACTACTATTTGCTCCTTGTATGCCTTTGGGCAAGTGTTTCCATAACTGAGATTTAGTTTGCTCATGTATAAAATGAAAGGTTTAGAATAGATGTTCTCTAAGATCACTTTCAACTTTCAATCTATTATATATCTCATTGTTAATACTTCCCATACCTGATCACAGTATCATAGAACTCTGGAAAGGGATCAGACACTCCCTTAAAGCATGGTACAATGGGAAAATGGCTTGGTCTTCTTATCAAGAGACCTAGAGACTTGGATTTTAGACTGTACTATTAATAATCATGGGACCATGAAAAAGTCCTTTCCCTATCCTGAGCCTCAGTTTACTTATTTTGAAAATGGAATTATAATCTCTGTCCTGCTTAGTTGCCCAGTCATAAATCATGGCTCACAAAATGATGTGGAACCACATACAGTTGGACAAAGTCCCAGTGGCTGCTGGGATGATCCAGTAACAAAAATCATAGGATATATCAGCTTATTTGTTTGTCTGCTAAAAAGATCATTATCCCTTCCAAGTCATTTGATAAAGCAATGTCTAACATAGACACTCATTAATTCAGACTTCTCTAATTGACAATTTCCGGTAATCTAATGAAGAGATAGGCTGCTTTCTATGAAGAAAGCAAATCACAACCTGAAGTCATCCAGAGAGGCTTCAAAGCTGTTCCATTCAGGAATTGGATGAAGGACTTGAGAGTTAACAATGGACAGGGAGGACATGTGACAGAAATATTGTTAATATCTGCTATGTGCCACTTTTCTTAAAAATCCTTGTAATATTAGAAGTCTAGTAATGTCATGCATTCCTGCTCTTCAGATATTTGTTCTCCATTAGATTGAGCTGAACCACACCTGAGGTCCCCACCCTGAGATTTTACTTTCTAACTTGAGCTGAATCTTGCTCCTAATGCCCTTGCCCCCTTCTGTTGAAATTCCTGGCATGGATGAAGATGGAACACCAGAGTTTTGATAGGAGCAAGACTCCAGATTTGGGAAGATCCCATGTGAAGAAATTCCCTCTACCAATTCAGGATAGTTCCTTCTCTCTTGAATTTATAGTCTTAGAATTGCCTGGAGCAGAGTCGTCTGACTCACACATCTCACAAAACTCTCAGGTGCACAGAACCAGCTTAAGATGTAATTAGGAAATGACTAATAAAGTAGATAAAAACAATACAGCAAGGCAGTTTTCTCAGTCAGTATGTGTTTTTGGAAAATTTGTTTCTATTTGACACCATTGTCCTTGAGTACTGAGAAGTGAGGTAATTCATTCTACAGAGTCCTGCAACCTGTATGTGTCAGAGGCAGAAGTGGAACTCAGGTCTTTTTGTAGCTAAGGTCAGTTCTCTATCTACTGTCCCACACTACCTCCCCTAACACTTAACTATTTCTCAGCCTTTAAGTAAAGACTGGATAGTCACTTATTGGGGATGTCATAAAATGGGCTCTTGGATAGGTATAGATGAGATGTTCTCTGAGATCCCTTCCAGTGCTATGATTCTGTGAATTAAATAAATAACAGTATAGAGGATATATTTATCCTACTTTAAAGGAAAAATTTTGAAGGACTTTAACAATATGACTTTGTATAACAACACTGTTAGGGCCAAATGAGACTTAAGGAGGCAACAGAACATGCTAGTATTTCTCTCCCATCGTGCTACCTGGCCTTGAAAGGACAGATTCAGATTTTCTTTGCAAACATTCTTTAATTCAGATTTTTCACTGATTCCCACTAGCCTCTGGTCAGCTAACTGAGATCAGTGAGGTTTGCTTAGAAGGAGTTAAAAAGGCCTGCTGCCTCTGTGCTCTGGACACTGAAGGCTGGTACAGGCTGCCAGGGTTTTTAGATCCTGCCAAAATGGGTTTGCATGACTCAGTTGCTCTTTTCACGAGTCTCTGCAGCTGTGTATCATTATTTACTTGGGAAAGCATGAGAGTGAACTCTTACTTTGTTGGAGGAGGAAAAGGAGGTTCTGTTCTAAAAGTATGTTGCCTGGTCAGTTTTGGAAAGACCGAGGAGGGAGGGTTCGTTCATGATTTATATTATTTAAACCAAGTTAGAAATTCCCTTTAATTGTGTCTTCCTGAATTTATGAATAGTTTCTCCGGACTCTGCCTTCTGGGAATGTACAGAGAAGTGGAGGATGGGATGTTCATTGTTGTAGCTACTGCCCAAATAGTCACTAGCTGCTTGGAGAGGAGGAAGCTGACTAGAGACACAAATCAGGAAGTGACAGGCCCAGGGGTCAGGCTGGAAGTTACAAAGGGAAAGAATGCTGCTGGAGTGGCCAGTGACCCAAGAAATTTTGTCATCTGAGACCTCTACACTCACCTCTGAAGGGGTCTCACCTCTGCTGCCTCAGAAACTCTGCTAATTGTGCCCCCAGCATTGATGCTCTCCCTCAATGTGCAGAGAAGGGATTTTTTTTCTAAAGATAAATTAGCAATTAGTAAAATCTGAAGGAGAAATTAAATTATGATGACTAAGCTTGATCTCCAAGAAGAGAAATTAGAAGGCACATCCCTCACCTTCTTTTTAGAATGCAGCAATAAAAAGAGGGAATACTCAGATCACACTTTTTCCATATGTTGGCTAGTTTGACTGAATTAGCCTTTTGTGTCTATTATCATCTATTATGTTTGATAGGGAATGATTCTCTGAAAGAGAGAGGAGAGAAATGCAATGGGAAACAAAAGTGATCTAAAAACAAAATATATCCAAAAAAAACAACAACAACAAAAAAAAAAAAAAAAACCCTTTTAAATGTAAAAGACCAGAGTGAGCTAGTCAGAGCTGGAAAGACCTTAGAGATCACCTCTTCCATTTTTAGAGACAGAAGCTAAGATCCAGAAAGAAGGATGTTCCCGAGGTCAGAAAGCAGAGCCAAGGTAAGAATGCAAGGAGGTAAGAGAAGTTTGGACTCCTTGTGAGGATTCCCTTCTTGTATCCAGGCTATTAGCCTCTCCCAGCAAATCTACTATCATCAGTTGGGATGGGATAGTGAGGTAAGTTACTCTGAGACTTCTGCTAAAATGAAAAAAAAAAAAACAAAACCCAAAAGCCAACGTTTGTTTCACAGGACTTTTAATGCTTCTTTTTCTTACTAAAATACAAAATGTTACAGATACTGGCAATGAGTGATGAGAAGAGGAAAGGAGTCAGTGCCCTTCAAGTGCCTCTTTCCTCTGGAATGGACAGAATCTTTTTATTCACTGCTTATTGGTCCGGTGTAGTTGTGTGTGGATGGTCCCCAGAGAGGGGATTAGCTGCCCTTAGAATCTCCTTCTAATCCCAACTTCTCCCACCCTCTTACAAGGGAGGAAACCTCAATTCCCAGGTCTCTGCATGCTTCCCACAAAGCTGCTTTCCGAGAATCTGCAGTAAATCCATTAAAAATGACTTCTAACGCTCCTTTCCACCCCCTTCCCCAGATAGATTTGCCATCTTCCTTACTTGCTTTTCCCTGGAAGACTTTCTTTCATGAGGCTAAAACCAGGCGCATCAACTAGGGTTGGTCACTGGCTGTAGAACCATGGCGACCCCCCCAAATTGGATTTAAGACCGACATGTTTCATCTTCTGAGAATTAAATTGTATTCCAAATAAGGGAGCTTTGCCTCTGAAGCCCAAGAAGGGAGGACCAAGGGCCTTCTTGGAGGGCAAACACAGGGTAAGAGCTGCAGGCAAAGAAATTCAATGGAATTAATATTAGGGACCACTGTGAAAGAGGGCCATGGTTCCATTCCCTGTCTTTCAGGAGATGAAAACTGACCAGGACTGGGCCAGTTTAAGAAATGTATATATTATATATTACATATATATACACATGTGTTTGTGTGTGTGTGTAAATTTAGGCATCTCTTAGGTACTGTCTTGGAAAGTTAGTTTCCTGCTTAGGGCTTCCCCTACATCTGTCTGTCTCTCTCTACTTGGGCAAAGGAGATTCAGGGAAAAAAAGAAAACAGAACAAAAAACCCAGTTAGTTCAGACCTTTGCCCATCTAACTACATAACCACACGCTTTGGTTCTTCCAACAACCTTGTTTTGGGAGAGAGATTAGAGATTTTAGGGCATAATGATTGATGATCAGGGAGGGGAGTTGGGTGGAGTCACTCTGACCTTGAGGGACAAATGAAAAATGTTGATCCTTGACACCTTTTTCATCACTTCCATTAGGTCATTGGTCAGCTGTTTTTCAATATTGAGCTGGGGCAGACCCCTAATGAAATGTGGTGTTGTCAGACCTATAATTCTCTGGGTTAATGAAAGTATCCACCAAAGGCGTACCTGTCCAGGTCTAGCAGCACTGAAAGGTGGAGAGGTCATTGCCCTCAGCTTTCCCAGGACACAATACCTAGCTGGTGAGGAAGTGGCAAAGGCCAGGCCTATACATTTCTCTACCCTCTTCATATCAATGGTTTAAACGGCTCAGAGGAAGCAGGGGGACTGCAAATGCTGGGGTGTGAGGTTGAGGGGGAAGACTTCAGGAAGTTGATGAACAGGCCAGGGAAGTGGTGTCCCATACTCTGACCACTGGGACATTCCTCAAATCAAGGTCATGAGTTGCTGAAGTATCTGCTCACCTCTCTCCTTTCACTAGAATCATGACCAATTCTGCTTTGAGTAGGGAGAAGAGCCAGCCCCTAGGGCTAGCAGGGATTTCAAAATCAGAGACCAAATTAATTTCAGAGAAGCAAATAAAATAAAATCAACAAATAACCCCCCACCCCCCTCACAGACAACAAAAATCCCGATTCCACAGAAATCTTCTTTCCTTTCCTTTCCAAGTATGTCCCACTGGCTTTGAGGGGGCCGAAGCACCCTCAGGAAATACCACATTTACCTCATGCAAAGAAATGAGAACCCGGGCTAGGGCATTTGGTTTCTGTACAGGTGACTGAGTCGAATAGCACCTCGGCTAGCCAGGGAGGTGGGATGGGTGACATGGGATACACATAGCCAAAGGAGTACAGAGAAATGGTAAAATCTGAGAGCAAATCAGCCAACCCAAGAGCCCAGAGCTGGACCAGTGTGTGGTGGAGCTGGGTGGGGAGAGAGGGAGGCATTCAATAAATAGCTATCATGGAGGAAAGAATCTGAACAGAGGAACCACGGGCCGGCCAGCGGCATAGGAGGGATTTTCCAGCTTCGGGGCACCTTCCAGGGCAGAGACATGCCTCCTATAATGGAACTAGGACTGGGAGTGCCCCCCATGCCCTTTGTTGGTTTCTAGGGCAGCCCAGGTTCTTGCCTCGGGGTTGGGGCAGGGCCTTTGGCACTCCCAGCCAGGGCCAGAGCAGCAATGGGGTGGCTGACTCAGTCAAAGATGGGCGTCTGGACACAGACAGAAAAGGCTCATGGAGGGACTCAGGTTCACACGGGGACCAAGACATAAGAGTTACTCCCGCAGCTCCTGGGGATATAACGGAGCCCCTCCACCACTTCTCCAGCCATCCTACGGGGGCAGCTCTGGAGGCTCTGATAGGCAAACATGGCCACCCCGAGGCAAAAAAGGAAGCCCAGGAAGGCCAGCAGGCCGAAAGCCTGCCTTCGGGTTGCTGCCTGCGGAGAGTCCGGGATGGGCGTGATGGCCAGTTTTAGCTTTTGGGGATCAGCTGTGACGTGGGGAAGCGTCTCAGCTTTGGAAGGTAGGTTGGTTCTCCCAGACAACCCTGAACTCAGACTTTCTGAGGCAGGGAGAGAGGCAGGGGAATGGCCGTCTGTGTTGTCTACAGCCAGCTTGGAGAAGGGGTTTGTGAGAGTGAAAACAGTACTCATCTCCTCACTAATAATGGGATTTTCAGTCGAAAAATCCCTTTCCTCTCCGGGCTCAGAGGGGTCCTTCAGCCTTCCTGAGCCCTCCTCCCGGGGATGAGACATAGCCGGAGTCTCATCGGACATCCTCCCCGCAGCCAGGGAGCCCGAATCAGAACTCTCAGGAGGTGGAGTCATTGTGGCAGACAGAGCCTCTGTACTGGAAGTCTCAGTCCCCTGGGAGGCCAGCAGAGGATCTGGGCTGCTTCCCCCCACCATGGATGAGGTGGACCCCACCAGAAGAGGGCCGGGGAATGACTCTGAAGAACCAGCTGGGCTGGTTGGCAGCCCTGGGGAGGTCTCCAAGGCCGCCTCTTCCTCTGGGAAGGCAGGAGTTGGGCTTGGGCTGGGACTGGCGCTCGTCGGGACAGGGGCACTGGTGGCTCCTGGAACCAGGAGAGTAGCCGGACCCGTGCTCCCTCCACCAGGGACCTGGGTGGTTGGAGGCCCGTTCTCTCCCGTGAGTTTTTCAAACATGCCGCCATTCTCCTTGCCTGGGGCTTGTTTCTGAGTGGCGGCCGCGGCAGCAGAAACATTGTCCAGATACTGTATGGCTTCTCGGACCCATTTTTCATTTGGATCAGCACATAAGGTTCTGTTTTTTATAGTAATGAATCTGAAAGAGAAAAAGACAGCAACGTCGATTTCCAGGATGTCAGTATTTGGAGGGAGGCCCTTAATTGGGAACTCAGATGTCTCATTATAAATTATGCAGCACGGCCTGATACAAAATGCTAGACTTGGTGCCCAGAGATCTGGGGCCTACTCCTGCTTCCAATACTTATTAAGGAGAGGTATCATGGCAGCACGGAGGGAGGACCAACCTTGGTTCCATCCCCACCTTTGACACAAAAATGACTGTCACCCCGAGCAAGGGCCCTCGCAAACCTCCTAAGACTAACTGTAGAGAAATTCCTGTCTGTATGGGTTCAAGAACAGGGCTTTGTTATAGTAATGAAATCATAGTTCTTGTGCCAAAAAAAAGGTACTTGTTGTCTGTATGGCTCTGGGCAAATCACTTCCCCTCTTTAAACCTGTTTTCCCATCTGTAAAATGGGATCTCCTTTGCATCTCTGTCAGGACTGATGTGAGGAAAGCACTCAGAACAAGGAGTTGTCCCTACTTATTTTCACTATTGGAACGGCTGTGTTGGCATTTGAGTAGCTCAGACCACCGGAACCGGAGGTTTATGAGGTCGAGGCTTTGACTTAGTTTTGGCCCATGGGCCCAGAGGGTTCCTTTAACCTCCTCCAGCCATAATCACAAGCGCAAGCTCCTGGTCATAAGAAGTTCCAAAGGAAGGGGTGGCGGCCTATCCCCCCTGCCCCAGCCTCTCCGAGAGCTGGAGTCTGTGTGCACAGGGAGAGCCTCCCAGACACAGAGGCTGTGTGAGGCAGCAAGGTGGCAGCTGGAGGCTTCTGAAGGAAGGGGAAGAAGGGTTTGCTGTGCGCCAAATTCTGGTTTCAGCAATCCCATTTCCCTTCCCTTCCGTGGGAAAAAGAACGTAGTTGTGCAAGGCGGGAGTCCGCTCGGGCGCGTCCTCTCCGGGGGATCTGGGCTGGCTTGGGCCTCATCTTGGGACTCAGGCTTGGGATCACGAGTTGCTGTTGTTCCTCCCAGGCTGCAGGCCCTCAGGTAATAACGGGATAACCTACTTACTCTTGGGGGGGCCGAGCATCTCCCAACCCCTGGAATGGCCGTGTGAGACTTGACAAGGTATTCATTTTAACAAACATTTCCTAATAATAAAACAATTGTTCCAAGAATCCCCAAACTACTTCATACCGTTTTTTTTTAACCTACATTTGATCTAAGGGAGACATTCTAAATCTTAGAGATTTAAAAAATTTATTTTAAATTAAAAAAAAATTTAAATGACAGCTATTTCAACATTATTGGTTTCCTTAATAATCCTAAATGTGTTATTTAAAAGCAAGATTGCGAGGAGACCATCAGCTTCACCAGACTGCTAAATAGGGTCTGTACCCCTCCCCCCAAATGTTCAAGAATCCTTACTCTAAGACTATATATTACACATGGCTAACATGGAAACATGTTTTGCATGAATCACAAGTATAATTGACATCAAATTATTTACCTTTTCAAGAGGGGGTAGGGGTGGAACAGAAAGAGAGACATTGGAACTCAGAATTTTTTAAAAAATGATTGTTAGAAATTTTTTGTCACATAATTGGAAAATATCTAATGAAATAAATAAATAATTTTTAAGAAAAGTGATATGTTGCAGTTTTGGTGTTCACTTGCACTGGCAGCAGTTTCCTTACCTGGGAGTTCTCTATCTCAATTAAATCTAATCCCTATCCCTGGCTTTTATTTGATTTATGAATATAATAACCTTAGTCTGATGTTCTGTCTGGCTTTGGGCCCAGAATAAACAATCCTTGTCACTTTAGATGAGGCAGTAACAGTAGAATATTTTTGTTCAAACTATTAAATACTTACTTGAGATTTAAAAAGAAAAAATGGGTGTGGGAGGGAGGTCTAAAGCAACCACAGGCTGTAAGGTTTGGCCCCACGAGATTTGTTAGGGAACACTGGTAGATAAAGTGGGAATGAGCTGGAAATAGCTCAAGGCCCTATGACTCAGACCCACAGACCCTGACACTGAAACCTCCTATAAGTGTCGTCTCCTATTAAGCATGAGCTTCTGGAGACTAGACTGTTTGGTTTTGCTATTGCACCCACTGCATTTAGCATGGTGCTTTGCACATAGTAAGCTCTTAGTAGATTCTGTTTTATTCATTCTATCTTTTTCTAGTCTCTGGTGTTCTGCTGGTACATACTCTCAGTCTCTCTGTCTCTGACTCTCTGTCTCTGTCTCTCTTTCTCTTTTTTTATCTCTCTCTTTCTGATGCAATTGGGGTTAAGTGACTTGCCCAGGGTCACACAGCTAGGAAGTGTTTAGTGTCTGAGGTCAGATTTGAATTCAGGTCCTCCTGATTTTAGGGCTGGTGCTCTATCCACTGAGCCACCTCGCTGCCTTTCCCTTTTTAAAGAGAGACTTTTTTTGGTGGGGGAGGCAGTTGGCACAGTGATAAATTAGTGATTCTGGAGTCAGAAACTGAATTCAATCTGACCTTACTCGCTGTGTGACCCTAGGCATGTCAGTCAACCCTCATCATCTTCTCCCATTCCAACAATGAATGATTTGGGGAGATTTGGTGGGGAAAAAAATTAAAAAAACAAAGTTGGTGGGAGTAGGGAGAAGAGTATTGTGGGATGGGGGAGACACACAAAGATGTTTCTTTAAAGGTCAGTAGAAAGCTTAACACTCATTTTTATGTAGTTTGCCTAACTTTCTGTCAACACCCTCCAGGTTAATGATAATGACAATGAAAGGAAGCTTGAGATTCTTTTCCTTTTCCCAAGCCTGTAAGGCCTTCCCCACTCCTTATGAAAGCCTCTTCCAGTAAAAACATAGTGGGACACTTCTTAGACTAGTGAGGGATTCAAGATGAATATATATACTTTTTGTTCATGGTCAATGTGGGAATTTGTTTTGCTTGATTAAGAATATTTGTTAAGGGGTTTTCTTTTTTCTTTTTCCAAAATGAGGGGAGTGGGAGTACAAAGGAGACAAAATAAATGCTTTCAAATTGAAAAAATGAAATGCTTTTTAAAAGGTGGTTGGGGAGCTGACGGGAGAGAAGGTCCAGTTTCCTTGTCTATGAGGGCTGGACCAGTTGACTGCTTGCTCCCAGGTGTCTTGTACAAGACAAATGGCTCCTTCAGTTCTGTGGTGGGATAGAAACTTGGGAGAGTTTGTGGCTGATACCAACCCAAGACCCTTGAGGAGTCAGAGCCCAGGCTGGGCCCTGGGAATTGGGCCCGCTCTGGCACACACATGTAGCCCGGGATTCCATGCAGAAACCACCAGATCTCTCATTGTAAGCCGACCACACAGCATACATGATTTCTCCACGCTCACAGACAGAGCCAGCAGAGGCAGAATTTAAATCCTCATCCCTTACTCTTTTTACAAGAGGATGACTTCTAGTTTCTCCCACAATGCCTTGGGACAAACTCACAGGCCCCTGACAGAAGAGCATGCTGGGATAGTCAGGGACACCCCAAAGATTATTCAGCTGTACCAGGAGAGGTTCTTGGAGTTCCCTCCAATTCAGGTGCTCCATTTTCACTTTGGTAAGAGGCGCTCCTTTCACAGGTAACCCTAAGGGGGATGAGAGGTACTTACATGACTGCTTGTACTCGGCAGGACGGCGCTGTCTTGGTATAGGATTTTAACAAGCGGTTTTGTAACTGGCGTGTGCTTCTCAGTGGGGGGCACTCGTGGGTACACTTATTCATGCTAAAATGTTGTCCTAGGGCAATGAGAGTAACCAGAATCAGCAAAGTTTGCCCATACACCCATCTGGTGTTTCCTTTTCAGAATTTCAGCACATTTCCCAGCTCGCCTCTCCCCTTCCCAGCTCTCTCCCAGCACTAGGCCTGGAGTCCCAGACTTGGAAGAGACCAGCTAGATCAGCCTGGCACCCCCTATTTACTAGATGAGAAAAGAGACCCAAAGAGGCTTGCAGCTCAGTCACAAATAGGATAGACAGAAGGGCCAGGATTCCAACCCACTTACCCTGATTTTAGACCCAGGTTCTTCCCCCTCTACTAATTGTTTACTTTTTGTCCAGTGAAAGTTTTTATTTTTGATTTCTTGAAATATAGTTCTGAAGAGATAGCTTCAAAAAGCCCATCGTGTTTCAGATGAAGCTATTTGACTGTGCCTTTAAACCCAAATCAATTTGGCTTTCACTGAATGGCCCCAACCCTAGCCTCTGTGGCACATTGTTTGGATGGCTTAGAATGAGTATAAATAGATATTGTTTTCTGTTCTGGCATAAACCCTGCTGATCTTCCCTTCCCAGATGGATATCTTTCTGATGATAAATGGAGCCACCTTTCATCTCTTCTGTTATTTAGCCCTTAGTCATTGAACAGCCAGGTCTTTGACAAACTGAGACTTGGGGAAGACATATATTTAGAAAGGTCAAAGTCACCCACTGTGTCCCGGGTCATCACCAGTCCTCTTGACCTTTGTCTTGCCACTGGACTTTGATGACTCTGGAGAAGAGAGCGAGGCTGATGACTTTGCCCAGCTCATAAACCCAATTTATGTGTCAGGAAGACACCGCCCTTTTCAAGAATGAAGGATGAACAACAGCAACTCTTAGGAGGAGATCCCAGCTTAAAACCTAGCTCAGGTAAAAACACCTATATGACTGACACTGGGCAAGTCACTTCACTTCTAGATGCTTCTCTTCATATAATTTCCCAGCTTCTTAAATTATGGCTCATGACCTCATAGAGTCTCACAGCTGAATGTAGAGGTTGCAGAATTTTGATTTATCATCAGTAAATGTTAGGTTTGCGTGCCTATTTTATATAGCTATATATTTAGAGTCATGTAAAATTTTCTCAGGCAAAAAAGGGTTGAAAGTAGAAAAAGAAACCTTGCACTGGATGTCTAAGGCACTCTTTCTGGATCCTGTGATCTTTATTTCAATTCCTTCCCCCTCTTCTTGATAGTGTCATTTATCACAGTTGTCCAGAGTCCATAGGTTAGCCAAATATTCAAAATGCCCTCCTATTTTATTGCCCTACCTCTAGCCTCTTACTCCCACCCTCTGGATCCTTCTCTCCTCCTGGAATTCCCCTGATCTCTGCCCTTCTTTCCGAACTCCAGTCAGATAAGCTAGTTCACTCACCACCCCCTGTCCAAGTCCCTTCCCACACTGGGAGATCAGTTCTTACCTTGACTCAAAAGGCCTTTGGCAACATTCCCCTAGAGAGCTCCATTCTTATTCTCTGAGCCCTACTGTGTTCAGACTCACAGCATAAAGTCTGATGCTTCTATTCCTTAATATTTTTAATAAACATTTTAAAGCACCTGCTCTGTGCCAGAGGCTGTGTTAAGCTCCTTAAACATTATTATTTGATCCTCATAATAACTCAGTGGGGAAGGGGTGCTGTTTTATCCCCCTTTTATGTTTGAGGAAACTGAGGAAGACAACAAATGGCTTGTCCAGAATGGAGAAGGGAGTAAATGCCTGAGGTGGAATTTGAACTCAGGTCATCCCACCTCTGGGCTCAGGCTCTCTCCCCTGGGCTACCTGGCTGACAGTTTTCTCTTTCAATATTATTGTCTCTAAATCTGTCTCTAAATCTGACTTCAGCTCAAGCACTAGCTTCTGTCCCATCTGCCTGGCTCCTCGCTCCTTCCCTCCCAAAATGACCTTGTCTTTATCTCATACACTTCCATGTGGGTGCCGTCCCCCCTGACAGAATGGGAGCTCCTCGAAGGAAGAGACTATTTTACACCTGATTCTGAATCCCTGTTTCCCCGTAGCCCGCAGGGGCTGGGGCGCTGGCAGACCGATTGCCGGGCTGGGGGACAGACCACCTGCTCCTTTTAGCTCTCCATGCAGCCTCGGGCTTTGGAGGCAACTCACTGCGTCCCAGACCCCCCGGGGCCGCGTTTCCAGGCCTGCTCCTGCTCGTCGGACACCACTGATCAAACCGATCGCATGCACACATCTGTCTAAACAAGCACACGTACCGTGTACCCGCACATACATGAATGTGTACATGCACACACATGTGGCCAGAGAGAAGGCGCAGCCCTTATTGCTCGGGCAGGGGGAATGTCTGAGTGAGGAAGCTGCCATTCTACCCAACGGGTCGGAGGGTGCCCAGAGCACAGAGAGGCTGAGTGACTTGCTTATGCTGGGCCATACAACCAGTATGTGGCAGGAATGAGATTTGAACCCAGAGCTTGCTAATTCTCCACCCACTATGTCAGGCCAGAATTCTCAACAGGCAAACAACCATAAACACACAACACACAAAACCATACACGGCACCTCGGAATTGGAAGGGGCTCAGAGACCACCTCCCCCGGCGCTCCAACGGCTGCCTCCGATCCCCCCTCAGATCACACACATGACGTGCTACAATGGGGGGGGTGAAGGGAGCCACTCACCAGGAGGCCGCCACGGGTGGGCCAGGACCCCCGGGCATCCACAGCAAGAGCCGGGGCTCCCAGGGGTAGGAACCCCCTGCCCCCCTAGTCTCTAGATTCCCCTCAAGGACATGAGCCTAGGACAGAGGTCACCAAGCTGCATGCATTAATCAATAATACTTCATAAGTGTCGTTTACACAGTCTTCTGTGGCTTATAAAGCAATTGATAGCCACTCTCGTGGGAGCCAACTATTATTGTCCTCCCTTTACAGATTAGAAAACAAAGGGTTATAATTACTGCTGCTGGGCCACAGGAAGTGTTGGGGAAAGAATTCAGACCCGTTCCTGTCCTGATCCAGACCCTGTGCTTTCTAACTGCAGGCGCTGCATGGTTCTGCCTCGGCCCTCAGACAAAAGGAACGGCTGAACAGAAAAAGGCAGGCGGGTGAGGCCGGACCTTTCTCCTTAGGGAGAACACAGGGACGGAGGTGGAATGACCGCGGGGTATCGTGAGGAGCGCCCACAGTTTCTTATTAGCTGCTCAGAGCTTGAGGTCTCTTGTCCCAGATTAGAAAATATACAAATGCCTTTAACTGATTATCAGCTTCAGTTTTGAGAAAAATAATTGTTTCTCTCTAATATTAATAGCCAATTACTGACTCAGTACTAAGGTTTTCCCCCTTCCTTTTCCTTATTTAGAAATCAGCCTCATCGATTATTCAGGCAGCCTTTGAAGTAAGATTCATAATGAGATGAAATCTTGGGCAAAACAGACCCAACTGGAAAACTCATATTTGTTCAAAAGGTAAAGAAATTTTATTGTAGGCAAACTGATGGATTTGTGTTTTACTCAGACAGGGCTGAGTAAAAGTGGATTTCCCCTTTTGTCTTAGATAGGGTAATATGGTTATAGATAAGTCTCTGATCAAGACTGAGTCAACTGTCATGTCTCTCCCCTAGACCCTTATTAGAATAAGCCCTCCTCTCTATATAATGTTCATTCTCTTATTACTTGTTAACCAATCCTGTATACTCCATCATATGCACCCACTTATCCGATGATTTTATAAGTATTGAAGGCTCCATAGCTTAGCTCTTTTTGATCATTGAGAGGAACAAATGAGCCTGTTGAGTACTTGTTAGTCAACCAAAATGATTATAATTTACTCAGTAACTGTCTTTCAGAAACTTTCAATGGCCACAGTATTTAAAATACAACCACTTTGGCCATTTTGAGTCAAATTGGGTCTCAGACCTTACTAGGTATGTGAATCTGGGAAAATCACTTCAACCTGCATACCTCAGTTTCCTCATCTGTAAAATGAGCTCGGGAAGGAAATGGCAAACTACTCCAGTATCTCTGCCAAGAAAACCCCAAATAGAGTCATGAAGTGTAGGACATGACTAAAACAACTGAATAACAACAATATACAAAGTTATCTGTCATGTCTTTTGAGGATTTTTGCATCATTTTAACATAAGAATGGGAGACAGTTGTTGGAGAAGAGCCATTTATGGAGGCATTTTGTTTCCTGAATCAAAGGCTTAATTATAGCCAATAAATAATAAGAGTCATGGGATCTTGTATTCTTTGTAGCTTTCAAACAATTGTGGGATTGCAAAGATGCAGTTTGCTCCAGACTGTCAGTGGCCAGAGCTTATTTGTTCCATTTTTTCAAAGTTAGGAAGCTGTAGTTTCCAATTCTGCCTCTGACAGTTGCTAGCCCTGGGATTAAACCCTGGTTTAAACTTAAATCACTCAGCCCGTTTCCTAAGATGGGGACAATTATTGTGCTTATCTCTTTGAGCTAAATGAGATCATATATATAAAGTACTTTGAAAGCTTCAAGACTCTATAAATGGTAGCTATGCTTCCTCTCTCCTGCAAGACTGTAACAGGGAGAATTCTGTCTGGTTCTCTGTATTTTCAATTGCTACCTTAGTCACTGAATGGGCATGACCTTAGTCATCCTGAGACCTGTTGAAGACCTCAGCTTAAAAAGGCAAGGTCTCCCCCTGCATCTGGGGCCCTGGACCCAGGTGGCTCTATAGGGAAAGGTGAAGGAGGTGACCTTACTCAGCCTTCCCTTCCTCAAATCCAATTCACTTGCATGTCATGGCATCACCTCCCAGATATCATGGTCCTCTTTGAAAATGAAGGACAAACAACAATTTGTTCCATACTTCATCAAGGATGCTCTAGGTATGCATATGGAGTGTGTTCTTAAAATTTTGTAAAATTGTATGAAATTCTTTTTCTGTTCCTTTTTTGATATTCAAATATTCATGTTTGTTAACTTGACAGCAAAAAATTAAATTTATAGAAATGAGAAAGTAAAATTTGGTTTACATTTACAAATATTCTCTCAGTTGACTTTTTTTGAGGGGTAGAGGTGGGGATAATTAGGCTAAAGATTTTTTTCATTTTTTGGTTCCCTCCCTCTTTTACCTATATTCTGATAATCTATCTCTTACTCCCTCTAGCACAGGCTTCTGGTATATTTGGTCTAATTTGGGTATCTCCAATACCATTTCTACTTCTTCACATAGTACATCCATCGTTAGTGTGAGAGGTTGAATGTGATAGTTCTAACTTGGTGATAAAAGTTATAAAAAAATAAAACCTACACACACACACACACACACACATACACATTTTTCATTCCCCCCTTTTATTTGTTGTTCTTCCAATTTAATCTTTAAATGCCCTTGAGAAGATTTTGTTTAGTTGAGTCTCTTGTCAAGCTTTCTTTAAATTTGTTCTTTTTCCCTTTACTGCTTTTCACTATTTTATAAAATAATTCTGCTCAGAATCTTCCACTATGAAACACTGTAAGATTTTACAAACAAATTGATTTTCTAAACTGGTGTTATCCTTGAGTGCAATATTTCTCTCCTTGGCAAAGAGATCAAGGTACTTAACTTGCTGAAGCAGTTTCTAGAGACTATTGTCTCATTATGGCAACTGTTTTATACTTTTTAAAAATTCTGAACTTAAACACCCAAAAAGAATATTTTCAAATATACACTAGAGCACAAAAAGGTATGTGAAACTATGCATGAATCTGTTTCATGTCATTCACTTAAAAAAAAATAAAAGCATACAATGAATTCTATAATTTAAAAGATGCCTATAGTTCTATGTTTCTTTATGAACTTCCATTCCTTTCTATACATTTAAAAAATATATTTCTATGAACAACCAGCAGGATGATTTCAGAAAGGCCTGGAAAGACTTGCCATGAACAGATGTTGTGAAGTGAGTAGAACCAAGAGAACATTGTACATAGCAACAAGAAGATTATATAATGATCTTTTCTGATAGATGTGGCTCTTTTCAACAATGAGATGATTCAGGCCAATTCCAATGGTCTTGTGATGGATGGAGAGAGCTATCTGTACCCAGAGAGAACACTGTGGGGACTGAGTGTTGATCACAACATGGTATTTTCACCTTTTTTGTTGTTTGCTTGCATTTTGTTTTCTTTCTCATTTTTTCCCTTTTTGATCTGATTTTTCTTGCGCAGCATGATAATTGTGGAAATACATATAGAAGAACTGCACACATTTGACATATTGGATTATCTGCTGTCTAGGGAAAGGGGTGAGAGGAAGGGAAAGAGAAGATTTAGAACACAAGGTTTTGCAAGGGTGCATGTTGAAAACTATTTTTCCATATATTTTGAAAATGAAAAACTATTATTTTTTAAAAGGAAAAAACGTGTTTCAATGACTTTTTTTAGGGTACTATGATTATTAAAACTCTCTGTCTCCCCAAGAGCTACCTCTCCTCCAATAAAAAGAAAATAAAGAAGAGAAGGGGAAGTGGAGGGTAGGAATCCATCCAAGAAAATTATGTCTCCCCTCCCCTGGGGAGCTCTCTGTCTGGCCCAAGGCTTTTGGATGAGGAGATGAAGTAGGGTCAGCCCTGCTGGGTCAACCTGGATCACTGGGGTTTCTGTAGCTACTCCTATCTCCTAGAGTTAAGCCCATCTGGATCTTTGAGGTTCAAAGTCCTCAATCTCCAGGGCTTTCTATGATATCAGAGTGCCAGATGCCTGGGAGCCACTGAGAGTGGGGTGCTCTTAGTCTACACATCAAATACACTAGAAAGTTGTGGAAGATGGAAATTTTAGGTTTTTACTGGGGTAGCTATTTAGGAACTGGAGAGGATGCCTCAGTACCAGCCACCATCTTGGCCAGGAGTCTCCAAGAGTTCTTTAGGAAATAGGCATAATCTGCTGATGTTCATTTTTTTAAAATCCATTTCCCATCTTTTTATTATCAACGACTGGTTTAAATAGGCCAGCTGAACTTATTTTAAGTTCATGCCATTATTCTCGTTTTCAGTGTTTCTAGTTTTGTATCACTTTGATCTTCGCTTTAAGAAGTCTATTGCATAACCTTGAAGAACCAAGAGCTACTGCTACATCGTGAAAGGGATCAAAGTGGGATCTTGTGGTGGCCCAGAAACTTGCAGAGAGGATTTTTCCACCGGACAGTGGGACACAGATGTTACCGCTATTGGTCCAGCCAGTGCTGGATGTATATACATCTATGTGCATCTGTATATATATACCTGCATAGATATGCTGATCCATGTCCAAGCCTGTTCATGAACATCTTCCCTTAATCCCTTACCCATCCACCTCAGTGACTGACATTTATTTCAACCACTAGTTTAGTTCTCAAAAGTCTCCTCAAGGGCATAGGAGCATCCAGAGGCATCAATCACAGATCTGGGAAAGACCTTAGAGACCATCTAGCTTTACAAAGATGAAACTGAGGGCAAAAAACACTAAAGATCTGCTTAGGGCCACATAGTTAGTTAAGAAATGTCTGTGGTAGTGTTTGAGTTCTTATCTTCCCGATCCAGTGTGCAGCACTCTGTCCACTGCACCACACAGAAAGGAGCCAGTGGGGTGTGGCTAAGGGCCAAAGGAGAGGTACAAAGTGCTAAGGCTGGGTCAGAGATGGCAAGATAACATGTTCCTGCGTGGAAATCCCCTCTAAACCAACCTTAACTGGCACCCAGGCTCTCCTTAGACATCTCCTGTGAAAGGAGATTCACAGCCTACTGAGGCAGGCTCTTTCACTTTGGGATGGTTCTAATGCTTGAGAAGGAAGACAAAATCTGTCTCCCTACAGCTCCATTCATTAATGGTTCCCAGTTCTGTCCTCTGGGGCCTAGTGGAATGCCAGGGGCTCCCCCCGACCACCTGCTCTGGTGTTGTGACTGGAGTGCTCTGGGAACAAATAGATTATTAAATAAGATATTTATGGAGAGTTAAGCCAGTACTCTTGATTATTCTGTCTAGTGACAACAAATATTCCCATGGGAAAGAGAATTTCCTGTAGTCCTTCAGAGTTGCCATGAGTCAACAGATAAGAGTGCTAGATCTGGAGTTGGGGAAACCTAGATTCAAAACCTGCCACAGATACCAATGTATATGCAAGTCATTTGATCTCTTTGATCTTCAGCTCTTCATGTATAAAATGAGGGGTTTGGACTTATGACTGCTAAGGATTCTTTCAACTCTAAATCTACAATTCTGAAACCTGGGCACCCAAACCATCATCTCTGCCTCTGATCAAAGCAGAAAATTCACATCCAGTGGCATCCTTTGCAAATATGTTCCTATTTTCCTTACAGGCCGTCCTCATATCTCCTCCCTTTTTCTTAAAGGTTTCCAGAAACTCCGAGTTGGATCTGAAGTCACTACAATTGTCTACCTCTCTGGACCTTGAATCAGGGAGCCCTCCAATCCAGTCTCAGACATTTACTGGCTGTGTGACTCTGGATAAACAACTAACCTCTGTCTACCTCAGTTTGCTCAATTGGAAAATTAATTTAATAATAGTACCTATCTCCTAAGTTGTACTGAAGATCAAAAGAGATAAAGTATAAAGCATTTGACACATAGTAGATACATATTATGTGCTTTTCTATTTTTTCCTTTCCTTTCCTTTCTCTGTTATTCTTTCTTCTGTCTTACGGGGCCATAAAGACCACTAACTAGTTCTATATGGTAAAGAACCTCTGCCACTAACTCATCCCTTAACATTTCTGGGCTTTTATCTGCTGCATCTGTACAATGGAAGAGAGTGGATCAATGGCCCCCCTAAGGTCCATCTCAGCTTTAGTAGGCCACATTCCTGGAGACTTTAGGAGTGTTGTGGCCCCAGGGTAGCCTCAGACCACTCCAGGCCACCCAGGTCTCTGCACCATCCCCACCCCATCCCCTCTCCATCTCTCCATTGTGATTTTCCCCCTTCTTGGAAACAGACAAGAAGAGCTTACAAAAAAGAGAAAGAGAAAGAAACTAAGACTTTTTTCCCTTTCTTTCCAGGGGAGTGAGTGGGAGTGAATGCGTCAGTGCTTGGGAAAAAAAAGAACCCCTGTTCTGGACTTGTTTCTGCAGGTTTGTTATATAATGCAGTTGAGCCTCTAGCTCTACCATAGAGAAGGAAAAGCAACCATTTCGGGGAACTGACGACTCTCACTTGCATAAGCAGGATGTGACAGGCCCAGAGCCCAGAGTGGAAGACCACCCCCACCCCTCCCCTCATCCCAGCCCAGCCTCTCCCTCTGCACCTGAGCCTCTCACTGCCAGGCCACTGTGGTTTCAGGGCTCCCTCAGAGGCCTTGGCTGCCCCAGAGAAAAGATTCACAGAACAAGTGCTATAAACACCCTAAGGACCATCTAGCTTAGTCCTCTCAATGTGTGGTCGTGGGTAAAAAGTGCCGGATTTGGAGTCAGGTTTGACTGGGGTTGATTGTGACTCTGATTTTTAATTTTCTGTAAAATTAAAGGGGGGTGGGGTGGGGGACTATTAGATGACCCCTATGGTCATTTATGGTTATGATGGCCTGATCTATGGTCCTTAACTTACCCAAGAGGAAAGCAGAGGACCAGCTTTACTACCCTATGGGCACTGATTGAATTGGCAGCACAATCCTGACTCCTACTTTTGCCATCACATGAAAACACCAGCTCTCCCAGGTTTCCTCTGTCCAAATGATCACATTGGGTTATGGGATCCAGTTTTAAATGTAAAGAAATGAATTTCTGAGCATCTCAGTGCAGCACCCCCCCCCCCCAACTGTGGGTGATGCTCAGAGGCAGCTTCATTCTCCATCCAGCTTCCCTTAGCTTTAGATCTGGGAGGGGCGGGGAATCTCTACCTCTATCAGGAGATAGGAAGGAGAGCCCATAGGGACTCGACTCCTCCTTACTTTGAAACACAGGAAGAAAAGCATGTATCTTTTGCCATGTAGGCTCGATACCCTCTTGCTCTTGTCTACAACAACAATAAAATCCCTTTGCGGTTTTTCGTGGCATCTCCATTTGAATTTGATGAGATAGGTTTTGATAATTTATTCCCATTTTAGAGAAAGGGAAGCTGAGGGTCAGAAAGAGACGGGGCTTTGCCCCAGATGGAATAAGGAGTAAATGGCAGAGCCATGCCTTCAATTCCTACCTCTGAAAATGTACAACCACAGGTCAGCTGTCTAAACGTTAGCTTCCTCAACTGTGAAATGAGGGGACTGACCTCAATGGCCTCTAATATCCTTTCCAGCTTTGAATTTATGAACCTGTGATGAGAACCCAGGTCTTCTGACTTTCTGGCCTAACCTCTTTTCATATTACATTTTCTCCATGTTTCCATGGAGGAGAATTGGTCCAGAATTATCCTCAGTTTGGATTTTCTGGGTTTCTTCCATCCCTACTCACACAGATCTCTCCCACCCCCTCAGCAAGTTAAAAAAAAAAAAAAAAGCCCCAAGGTAATCTGAAAGATTTTGACACCAGAAATTATTATTTTAAAAAAAATTATTATTATTTTTTTACATACTTAAGTAGCACTCATTCTACAACCAGGAAGAAAAACCATCCTTTCTATAAAATGAATCCTCTTAGCTCCGATTACCAACAACTTCCTCCCTCTTCAAAAATAATAAAAATAAAAGGCAAAAAAAAAAAAAAAAAAAAATAGACCCAGACTGAGAGTAGAGCAGACTCATGATTCCCTCTAGCTTTCTAGTCCTTTCCATCTCAGCCTCTTTCTTTGTAAGGAAATAACCTGAATGGTGAGTTTTCTGAAGAAGGCTGTGCTGTATGTGTATGTTGCAGCTTTCCCTTTTAAGCATGGATCTCTCAGAAGGCCCTTTGGGTGAGCCTCTGTCTACTTGCAGGAGACCCTGGTTTTGAAGACTAAAGTATTGAAATTAATAGCACTATATAATTGAGGGAGGTGACCCTGGTCTCTTAGGAGTCCTTTGTTCGATACAATCAATATATTTTAATCATAGCAGCATAATTTATTGGATTTAGAACTGGAAGGACCTTAAGAAACAAAAAGAGGCCCAGCGTGGAGAAGTAACTTGCTTGAGATCACAAAGACAGTCAGTAGCAGTGTTACTATTTGAAATCAGGTCTTCTGTCTCCAAAGACAGGGCTACTATGTCCTGGCCTGAGGAAGGACATTTGTTAGAGTGCTTTCCTAGGCAGGTGTGAAGAATAGAGCCAATGGCATCCTAAAGGGTCAGAGGTTGGTGAGGGATGAGTTTACTCCAATTGATGGATTCCTGGCTCTGGTTATTTTTTGATGAAAAGGCCTAAAAATGGAATGGGCATCATATCAAAGACAAGAGCTGTCTAGTTCCAAAGCACCAAATCCAAAAATTACACAGATTTCAGGAAAACTTAAGCAGGAGCGGTTAGATATTAACCCAATTAACCTCTCTGGACTTCCCAGTGAATGCTATTTTACAAGAAATCCCTCCCTCTCCCAGCCCTCCTAGTCCCTCCAAGGAGCTGCCCCACCCCCCAGCTACCTTGCAATGCAGAAGCCATTGCCCTTCTCCTTTGCAGGTGTTGGTCACCTCTTCACAACTACCTGCCCCCGAAGTATTCAGACAACTAGGGTGGCCCACCTTGAACCCCCAACCTAATCTAATAAGCGCAGCATTGTCCTTCATCTGCCCTCCCCCCACCCTTAGTCTCTGCCCGTTCAGCTTTGTGGAAGGGATGGAAAGCTTCCTGGTTGGAGACCTGGGAGACCCGAGTTCTAGTCATCCCTGCCCCTGCCTTCCTTACCCGTGCCCTGTGACTTCCTTCCCCCCTCCTCAGGGTCTGTTTCCTCTCTGTAAATTGAGGAGGTTAGAACCAGATGCTCCCTGAGGTCCCTTACAGCTGCCATTCTGCGGGTGACATTCGCAGAGGACTCGTCCTAATGAATCCTCCATTCTGGGCAGCTAGGCCCCTCTTGGCTGCTCCCTCATGCATATTCCGAGAATTAGGGCAGTAGCACATTGCTTCCCTGCTCACGGGCTTCCCTGTGAAATAACCCCTCGTCCTAAGGGAGGCTATTTCTGAGGAGGGACGGGGAGGGGGAGGATGCCGAGCTCCCTGCCGCCACCCCGATCCCCAGCAGTCCCATCTCAGGGATAAACGGCTTGGGACCAACAAAGTTACTGATGTGGTGGGAGAGGGTCAGGATCCCGGGTCCGACGGTCCTCCTCCCATGGAAGGAGCCCCGCCGGGGAGCGCAGCCTCCAGGGAAGGAGGAGCGGGGCCGCACTCGCGGTTCCCGGCCTCTGGGAGTTCCCCCACTCACCTGCCAGCAGGGACATCAGGTGTCCGAGCACCATCAGGCGGAGCAGCATCGCGGGGAGCCAGGACCCCATGGTACCCAGCACTGCGGACGCGGAGGCTGCCGGGGAGGGCGAGCTAGGAGCGGGCTCCGACCACGTCCGTCTTCTGCTCTCCCGCAGCTTCCAAATGCCGCCCCCGAGCCTCTGGCGCAGCCTCTCCCGCGAATTCCGGGCTCCCCAGCTAGCTCCGACTTTTGTAATCGCTGTCACTGGAGTCTGCCTCTCTCCCCCTCTTTCCCTCTCTCCCTCCTCGCCCCCCAGCCTGGTGGGAGGAGAAAGGCAGGGAAATAGAGCGCCCCTCTTGCCAGAGATTTATCAGGATGTTGCCAAGTAACACTCGGGGAAGAGAGCTTCAGCTCAGCTCCCGCAGCATCGGAGGAGGGAGCCGAAGGTGAAACCGGGGATCATTCCCAGCCCACTGCTTTCCCCCTCCCGCTCACCCCTCCCAGTCCATTGGTTCTTTAAATAAACATTCCCTGCTGTCGAGAGTGAATTCCAACCACGTGCTCCTTCCTTCTCACCAACAGAATGATTTCTTTTCTTTTCCTATTCCTTGGTTCTTCGAGGATGTTCCATTCATTGCGTTTGCAAAGTAGTCACAAGTGGACCTCATCCCAGAGGTTTCGGATTCGATTTACAGAACATAGAAAGTCAGACTTGGAAACGATCCCAGAGCTTAGAATGTCAAATCTGGAAGGGGCCTTAAAACATGGAATAATGCCCCGCAAAGGACCTTAGAACACAGAATGGCAGAGCTGGGATTGTAAACTGGTAAAGAGGGAAGTGACTTCAAAGCTCACCTAGTCTGGCCTAGCCTTCTTATTTTACATTTGGAGAAACTGAGGCCTGGGAAAAGGAAAAGACTTATCCTTTGTGTGGAATACTAGTATTCTAACTAGTAGGAATAGTTGAGAGTTGAGCTGGAACTCCTCTGGAACACCACTCACTGTTCTTTTCATCATACCACATTGTATTGTATAGAAATAACCCCTAGGGTCTGGGGTTGAGAAGGGAAGAAAGGGCTCAGAAAGGAAGATGGAAGGGGCTAAAGATAGACTTCATTGACTTTCCAGTTTTGTGAGGGCGAAGGTCATCCATTGCTTTGGTCTTACAGAGGGGCCTCTAAGCTCATTATTGTTTTTGGCCCTCTCTTAACCCTTTTCTACTGAACACATTTCTTCCTTTTCTGTTTCCTTTTCTCATACCCTCCCATTCCTTTTTTTTCCCCTTCTTTTTTCTGGTGTACTGCTTTAACTTCCTCTTTGCCCCCCCATCCAATCAACAGATATATTTCTAGTTCAAAGGCCTCCAACCAAGCTAATGAGGTCACCCACCTCTGCACTGAACTATTTCACTTTGATCACAATCAAACTATCCTTATGGATTGATTGTAGTTATGGTAGTTTTTTAAATTTCCATTTACACCTTTTGTAACTTTTGGCTAATATTAACCTTACTTGGCCAAAGCAATGGGACTTTAAAATTTACTTACGGTTTTTTTCCCCTTTTTTATTATAGCCTTTTATTTACAAAATGTATGCATAGGTAATTTTTCAGCATTGACACTTGCAAATCCTTTTGTTCTAACTTTTTCCCTCCTTCCCCCCACCCCTTCCCCCAGATGGCAGGTTGACCAATACATATTAAATATGTTATAGTTTTAAATATTCCTTGGACAAGAAGCTAAAAGATGAATCTCATCTGTCCTTAATTCCTTTTGTTATTCAGTCATTTTTCAGTTATGTTCCACTTTTAATGACCTCATGTGGAGTTTTCTTATAAAAGAATTGGAGTGGTTTGCCATTTCTTTCTCTAGCTCAAGTTACAGATGAGGAAACTAAGGCAAACAGGATTAAATCTGAGGCCAAATTGAACAAATTGAGCTGTAGGCCCAGTGCTTTATCCACTGTGCTTCCTGGCCGATCTATCCTGACTCCTTTGGTGTCTTCCTCCTCAATCAGTCTATTTGTCGAACTTCTAACTCTAGTTTAATATGTAACTTGAATTAGTTTTACCTATAGAATTCATTTGATGAAGTTTATTTCCTTAGAGGATATATAAGATCATGACTATTTAAGTTTATTTAACTTTTATGACATTGAAGGAAGCATGGGATTATGGATCTATATTCTATCTAACTTTTATAGACTGACTGCGCAAGATAGCAAGCAATACGCAAAAGGATTATTTCTTTGTCCCTGACATTATTTTGCTTATAAGAAGCTTTGTCAGAATACTTTTTCTCTAAACCCTAACCTTCCTTGAGCACAAAAACAGCACCTTTGTCATTTCTACATTGTGGAAATATATTTTGGTAGCAATTACTCACCACATGAATTCAGAGAGGATCTATTTCTCCCATTATATTCTGTAGAAACTTTTGATCCACTTACCCTGAACAACTTTCCTAGAAGTCATAACAGCCCATCCCTTTCAGGATGAGGATCCTCCCCTACCACCTACAAGTTACCTAATCAGCCTATTCCTACCTGAGCTCCACAACCCTTCTCTCCGTCCCCACACGTTTCAGGTCTAGAACGCTTTTCCAGGAGCTCCAGGCTCCGCAGAGATTCTAGTCAGAACGGCACCGCGGCGAACGCGGAGAAGCGAACCCGTCTCCCTCGGCGTTATCCCCTAGCCGAACAGGCTTTTCATGCTACTGCTGCCCGTTAGTGGCTAGGCGGCCTCTGAGTGTTTTATTCCATTACCACTGCGAACTTGAACAACAATCGATGCTCGGACCTGACCCACAACGCGGGATAATCACCTCTGCCCTGTCGGGTGGTGCAAAATCTCGGGGGATGATGGGTGTGAAAGCCCCCGCTATGGGCTCTGAAGTGGAAACCACGTGGTGTGAACTCTTGTCTAAATCAGGCCCCGTATTGGAGCCGTGCTGGGGAGATGGAAGAGGGCGGGGGCAGAAGTTCTGCGGGAGAGCACGCGGCTCTGCGAGCAGGTGTTCCTCGAAGGGGGCCACGTGCACAGCCCAGCTGCGCTGACGGGCTGCCAGAAACCCCGTCTCAGGTCTTCTCGAGGCTAGAGCTTCCCACAAGAGCTGCCAACCTCAGCCTCGGCTGCAGGGCGGCGAGGGGATTCCCACCGGCTCAGACCGCGGGGCAGAAACCACGGGGGAAGGAGCGTCGTGCTCAGCTGCTGGCAGCCCTTGCCTCCACGGAGGGACGGTGTGCCGTGAGGAAGGACCCCGGGGGATGGGGGGATGAAGGACTGAATATCTCAGGCGGAGACTGCTTACGTGCGTGTCGCTGTTAGCTTCTGGGGTCGGGGGCTCCGGCTGTATACTCTGAATACGTCTAGAAAATTCTGCCAAACGAATTTCACAGCGGAACTGCCTGGGTGCAGGTGGCAAATTCCCGGCACCTATGCTCTGAATTCAGATTCCCAGGTGTGAACCCCCCCCCCAAAAAAAAAAAATCCCTGTCCCGGGTCCCTTCTGAGGTTGTGGGGAGGAAACAAGGTACGTGACCAGAGGATTTAGATCTGGGAGCGATCTAAAACCGTCAGATCCAGTTACTCACCCCTATTCTCCGTAAATCATTTTACGGAGAAGGAAATCAATCAACAGATATTTATTAATCGCTGACAAGGCAGGCTCTGCCTCTGGGGAGCTTACGTTCCGGGAGGAGACGGCGTGTGCAGAAACGCCTAGGTTCTTCTGTGGAAAAGTTACAGGGGACAACCCCTTACTGTGACAGTGTTAGGGGCAGCCAGATGGGGTAGGGGGCTGGAGGACCTGAGGTCCAATTCAACCTTAGACACTTAGCTATCACCTAGCTAGGCAAGTCACTTAACCCCAATTGCTCCAGGTATGTGAATAGGACTACTCTTCCTTTATAATAGAGCTGCACACATCAACATCCCTTAAAGGTCACTCCTTTGCCTGCTACTTGCCTCGTTTCTATATTTAATCTTATCATTCTGACTCTAGGATAAACCAGTTTATATATTCGATCATTAATTAATAACATTCCAGCATCTCTCAATTAATCAAACAAGCTCAGAACCCTTATTTTAGGAAATTATTTAACAAACCAGAGAAATTGCCTTTCTTAATAGTAGTTACTCACATAATCTATACATTAAATTCTTTAATCTTCTAGAAATAAATATGTATTAAAGCGATTAAGCATATTATTACCTTCTTTCTAAATTTGATTTCTTTTGTGTGTGTGTGTAACAAGACAACTGTAGAAATATGTGTACGCATAGTGTATTTAACATATTTAACATGTATGGAACTACCTGCCATCTGGGGAAGGGGTGGGGGGAAGGAGGGGAAAAGTTGGAACAGTTTTTGCAAAAGTTAATGTTGAAAAATTACCCAAGCATATGTTTTGTCAATAAAAAACTGTAATAAGCTAATAAAAAGCTATAATAAGTTACTAAGCATATAATTTATTAATAATGAAAATAATAATAAAACAAATATGTGGATAATTATTCATAATATTTTAACTGTGAGAATGATCATATCCCTTCACCTCAAATTCTCACTGTAACAGCCAGTAACTTCTCATCACTTCTAAAAATATAGTCCTATACAATTGAGTTCATATTACTTAAGAAAAAAACATTTGAGACAGTTCTAATAAGAAAGAAGTTTCTCTTACTTTCTTTTTTTCTATAATAATAGTTAGCATTTATATATACTCTAAAGTTTGAAAAGAACTTTGCAAATATTATCTCATTGTATCCTCACAACAACTCTGAGAGATATTGCTATTGTTATTTCCATTTTAAGGATGAGGAAACTTGAAGTAATTAGAGATTAAGTACCTGAGACTAGTTTTTAATTCAGGTATTTATTAGAGATATTAGATCTTTTGTCTCTAATACCTATATTTTTCTTAGTTTATCTACAAATTTTCATAAATCAGAGCCAAATTTAAACACATTCTCCCTGATTCCATAGGGAGAAGAAACATCTCATGAAATGACAGCACTACCCTTAATTCCTACTTTTTATTCTCATAAATATACAGAAATGGTTTCTATAGTTTCTATAAGAAAGGCTTTTGAAGGTTTGGCAATTGTCAATGCTGTAAAGTTACCCATACATATAACCTGTAAATAAAAGGCTATTAAATAAAAAAAAAAAGAAAAGAAAAAAGAAAGGCTTTTGAAAGAGGCCTAACACATTCAAGAGCAATTGGTTGTCGTGACCTATGTATAAAATAGACTTTTGGATAGATCTAGAATGTTCTGTTCCAAGTCTCAGGGAGATTGGAGTTTCTCTCTTTTGTGGCAATTAGGAAGACAGCTGTACCTGGGTAATTATTCCTTAGTTGTCCTATTGCCAAGAGTGTATTGGACTTATTCCAATTCTTATTCCACTTTAGGTATTTGACATCTAGGAGTATGATTCCTTTTGGAAGTTCAGGATAAAAACCACTTTCCCTGGTCATTGGGGGAAAGTAGTTCCACCCTATTTGTGGGACAATCTCACCAGGTTTAGTTTTTCTTCCCTACTTTATTAGAAAACGAGACTACTTGTTAAGAGTATAAGTAGAGGAACTCAATTGAGACTGAGAAGGTGGATTGGGGAAGGGTACTGTGGAAGGTTTGAGAAGAGACAAGAAGGTTAAAATGAACTTTGTGAACAATGGGATAGAGTCAGTTAGGAAGAAATAAGGGAATTAATTGCCTTGCTGCAATGAGCTCATACTATATACCATACATTTATAGTGGTCTCAGGCAGAATGGTTGTGTGGATGTGTGATTTACTTCCATTCTAGGTGGATTGTGAGATTAATCCATCAGATTTGCATCGGGAATTATTAGGATAGTGCTGAGTAGAGGTGTGATGTAAAATATTTAAATAGCAGCCTAGCAAACTGCTTTGTCCTAACAGATTATAGCAGTAGTTTTATTGTTACTGAACTATGTTCTAATAATTGCACTAATGTGTTCTGTGATTCTTTTGCCTTCATCATTCCTTTGTGTAGGGGGAATAAATTACTTGTCTCATAATCTGATTCATATGGTACATTGACTATTTCTCTTACTTAATCATTTGAGGAGACTTAGACATAAGCATAATCTAGTCCTTACATATTTTATCTCTGGGGACTGGACTAGGAAACTCAAACTAAAAAAAAAAAGATGAGAAAAGATAGCCCCTTCTCACCAGAGAACATGCTCCTCAGGAGCTGCATACTGGGTACAGAACAAGGAAGAATGAGTGCTTATGAGATCAGCTAATGGGACTCTTGCTTCTAAGTAGGAAAAGTAAATAGGTCTCATGCTACTGGTAATTAATAATAATGATGATGATGAGAATAATAATATTTATATACCACTTCAGAATTTGCAGAGTAGTTTATGGCAATGAAAGCTGAGTACAATAACATGTTTAATAGTTTCTTTTCCTTCTTTGTTAAAGGTGGGGAAGTAGATTGGCTGACCTCTAGCATCCCTTCCAGTTGTACACTATTTCAAAGTCCGATTCCCTTTGTACAGCAAAATGGACAAATCTGTTCTCTAAGGGGAGGGGCTGTGCCAAGCTAACAGTTATAAAGCTTTTCTCATTTCTGTGCTCAGTGCTCCCTCATCCAGAAGAGGAGCACAGCCAAAGAGGATTTCTTTTTTTCTTTTTTTAAAAATTTATTTATTTTAATAGCCTTTTATTTACAAGTTATATGTATGAGTAACTTTATAGCACTGACAAATGCCACACCTTTTGTTCCAATTTTTCCCCCTCCTTCCCTCCACTCCCTCCCTTAGATGGTAGGATGACCAATACATGTTAAATATATTAAAGGATAAATTAAATACAAAATAAGTATACATGTCCAAACTGTTATTTTGCTGTACAAAAAGAATCAGACTCTGAAATATTGTACAATTATTCTGCGAAGGAAATCAAAAATGCAGGTGGGCAAAAATATGGGGATTGGGAATTCAATGTAATGGTTCTTAGTCATCTCCCAGAGTTCTTTCTCTGGGCGTAGCTGGTTCAGTTCATTACTGCTCCATTAGAACTGATTTGGTTCGTCTCATTGCTGAGGATGGCCAGGTCCATCAGAACTGGTCATCATATAGTATTGTTGTTGAAGTATATAATGATCTCCTGATCCTGCTCATTTCACTCAGCATCAGTTTGTGTAAGTCTCTCCAGGCCTTTCTGAAATCATCCTGCTGGTCATTTCTTACTGAACAATAATATTCCATAATATTCATATCGTGTATACATATATTGTATTTAACTTATACTTTAACATATATAACATGTATTGGTCAACCTGCCATCTGGGGGAAGGGTAAAGGGAGAGAAGAGAAAAATTGTAACAAAAGGTTTTGCAATTGTCAATGCTGAAAAAATTACCCATGCATATATCTTGTAAATAAAAAGTGATAATAAAAATAAATAAAGAAATAAATTGTGTGGTCCAGGAAGTGAGGACAGCAGGAAAGATTGGGATAGGAAAAAAATTATTCGTTACCTAAATTCTTTCACTCTGTTTGTCTCTGTCTCTGTCTCTGTTTCTCTCTCTTTCCACCAGTCACCCCATTTATCACATTGGCTTTTAAGGTACTGATGTTTTACAAAGGCTTGTTGAACCGAATAAAATTAAGGCTGGTACCTATGAGGGAAGAAAAAATAAAGAGGATTGTTTGCTCTTATTTTGTGGGTGTAGCTTATCTCTACTTTTGTGTCTGTAACCAAAAAGAGAAGTTATTCCAAAGGAAATAACAATAGCAGAATGCCTTCCTTCCCGTTTTTCTAGTTCTACATTTCTTTCTTTCTTTTTTTTTTTTTTAAATAGCTTTTTATTTACAAGTTATATGCATGGGTAATTTTACAGCATTGACAATTGCCAAACCTTTTGTTCCAATTTTTCCCCTCCTTCTCCCCACACCCTTCCCTAGATGGCAGGATGACCAAAACATGTTTAATATGTTAAAGTATAAATTAAATACAAAATAAGTATACACTACATTTCTTTTTTAATATTTTTACTGATACCTTTTCTTTTCTTCATGCCTAAATTTTCCTCTGTAGCTCACTGTTTCTCTGTTTCGAGAGAGCCAAAGCAGATTACAATTTGTGACTGCTTTTTTTCAATTTATACTCAGCAGGAGAAACTTTCAAGACTCATGGGTATCTAGCAGGTAGTAAAGGGAGGAGTCTAAGATTTCTTTCTGTGTAGAGACTTAGACTCTTTTCACAGATCCTTACAGGTCTGGCTTCCAGCAAAGAGGCAGCAGGCAGTATTTCACTTAACCCTTATCTTTCTTTTTACTCTGTTATCATGGAAACGTCAAGACATTTCTTAAGAAGCAGGTTAAAGTCATGTACGCCAAAGGAATTTGACTCTTAATAGATAAGAGTGAGCCATTAAAGACTGGATTAGAAGAATAAAACATCTTAGAAATTAAAGGCAGTGTATTAAGGATAAACCAGATTAGCAAGAGAAGGATGTAAGGATTAGGAGGTAACTATTACAATTTAGTCCTGAAAAGGACTCTCCTGGAAAGGGAGAGGACGAATAGGTAAAGAAATTGGAGGGATAAAATTGACAAGATTTGGTCATAGATTAACTGAGACATAAGAAAGATGGCGAAGACAAACAAAACCCTGAAGTTATAAACTTGGTAGACTGGATTAATGAAGACATCACAAACAGAAATTATAAAGTCAGAGGAAACACAGTAAGTCCTTACAATCCTAGGGTGACCCACCGTGTGACTGTCAACCTTCATGAAAGGCCCCCTGCATAGAGGACAGACAGCTGGGTGTGCAATGGACGGAGCATGGGCTTGGAATCAGGAAGACTCATCTTCATCTAGCCCGAGATACTTACCAGCTGGAACCCAGGGCAAGTCACTTAGCTCTGTTCTCTACCCCAGTTCCTTATCTGTAAAGTGAGCTGGAGAAACAAATGGCAAACCTTCAGTATCTTTACCAAGAAAACCCGAAAATGGCATCACAAGAATTAGACATTATTGAACAACAAGCTTGGAGCAGAAGCAGATTGGACTCAATACTTCTGAGTTCTTTTTAACTGAAATTCTGAGATCCTTACTTTCTTCAGAACCACAGGATTATAGCCTTCAGTCAGGAAGGGATCTTAAGGATCATCTAAAATACCTTCATTTTACAGATGAGGAAACTGGAATCCATAGAGGGTAAATAACTTATGGGAGAGCTGGAATCCTGGGCCTCTGATTTCAAATCCAGTGACCAGTCCCCTCTGCCATTCTGCCTCCCAAACTTTTCTGGCTGGAACACACAGGGGGATTTGTTTTTTTCTCTTTTGAGAGCAAGGTCATAAATAAGAGAATTTTCTATTTTAATTGACACTTTTAACTCACAGTATAAGAGTTTGTTATAGATCATCAATGCTGGGCCTATGTTCCCTCATGTATAAATTGAGAACTTTGGATTAGTTGGTCATTAAGGGTTCCTCTCCTCAAGAGTCCAAGGTTTGATGTGTGAATATATAGTACTTATGGTTCTTATCTCACAAGGATAGCCACATTTTTGTTTACATTTATGAAATTAAGTGTTTGGAGATGATACTGTATTTATGTTGTAGACCCGTCCATCTCTTGGGAATGGAGATTGCTTACATTACACCCTTGATGGGAATACAACTGCACTGGGAGTCAACAGTGTGTTATGGGGAAAGTAGACATAGGCTCAAACATCCTAGGTTTGAATCCTAACTCTGATGTTCTCCATGTATGGGATGTCACTTAGACAATACTTGCCTCAATTTCTAAAGGAGGGGTTGAGCTAGATTCTTTAAGGATACTATGAGTCAGGAGCTCTAGATTCTAATCTCAGTTCAACCATTTTAATTGCATGACTTTAGACAATTCTCTTTACCTTGCTGAGCCTCAGGTTTATAGATTACTAGGGATGAAACAGTTCTTAGAGACAATGAGGAAACCAAGGCTACTCTATAAAAGGGTGGATTAAATGAGGGCAGCTGGGGAGCACAGTGGATAGAGCACTGGACCTGGAGTCAGGAGGATCTGACTTCAAATCTGGCCTCAGACACTTATTAGCTGTGTGACTCTGGGCAAGTCACTAAACCCAGTTTGCCTCAATTTCTCCTCTGTAAAATGAGCTGAAGAAGGAAATGGAGAACCATTCCATATCTTTGCCAAGAAAATGGGTCTATGAAGAACTGAACACAACTAAAATGGCTAAACAACAACAAAAACATGGTGATCTCGATGTCTCTTCCAGATGTAAGATTCTATGATTCTAAATCAGACATTAATTACTTCCCTTTTTGCTCCTGAACTTACTTTCTAAAACTTGAAGGGAAGCCCCCTAGTCCTAGCACATGAGGGTTTGGTGAATGTGCATCCATTCCACTCCAACCCCAACCAGGTTCAGAGCTATTAGGATTTCCAGAGAGAACAAAAATTACTTGGGTCAGAAGCCAAGGGCTTGGGAAATGGGTGGGGTCGAGATAAAGGATATTGAGTGGCTGTTCATAAATAAGGTGATTTCTATATTCTTTCCCCTATGTCCCTACCTCCTGACTTTTCTGTGTCCAAGAAGCAGAAAGACTCCTAAGGCCTCCAGACTAGAGCCTGAGAAAAATGCTTCACTGAACCTGACACTCCTTTGTTGACACAGAAAAAAGGGAGAGGTTTCAGAGGAAATCACATGTTTTCTTCTACTACTTGGCACTGACAGGTTCAGACTCTAGTCTTGGGGTGGGGGTGACGGAGCAATGACAGGGCATTGTACCCCTTTCATTCCACAACCATCCTTATCAAATTGTAAAAAATAAAAGGAAAAGCAAGCTTGAAGGAAAAATATAATGTCATTTAGAGTAAAAAATGCCCTATGATTTGATTTTGGGGAAAGGGGACAAAATGCTAATGGTAAGAAGAAGTTGGATGGTCCATTTTCTTTCTCTATTAAAATAAGGGGATTAGATTAGAATGATGTCTAGGGTCATTGTAGCTCTGGAATTTTATCTCCTATGTTCTAAGGTGCCTTTCAGCTCTGACATTGTGTTCTATATAGTCTAATGTTCCTTTCATGTCTATATCCTTCAGCCTGAGATTTCTTCCAAATTTGGTATGCTGTGTTATAATATCCCTTTCAGCTCCTATGTTCTATGTTCTAAGGTCCTTTTCAACTTTGACATTATGTGTTTTACATTGTAAGGCCCCTTTCATCTCAACATCCTTTGACATAAGGTCCCATCTAAATCTGATATTCCATGTTACAATATCTCTTTCAACTCTGAAATTCTGTGTTACTGTATAAGAGCTGTCACCTCATGGAGCATTTGTTGGCCCCCTTGCCCACTTACAGGAAAGGATTTGAGCTTTGGGATGGTGAAGTCCTTATTGGTCTTGGTCCAAACATATCAATGGTACTGGTGACCTTTTTCTTGTTTTTCTGCCAGAAAGGAAATTGCTGCTCTACTTCAAACATGATACCATTCTAAGTGAGGGCAAGAAAAATATATGACTTTCTAGGGGGGGAGGTGCATGGAGAGGTGGTGAAATAGAATGGGATCCACAGGAGGAAAGAGCTGATTTCTCAATCTATTAAAAGTATGCATTCTTCCTTATCTGGATTGTTTTATGGAAAATAGGGTATTTAAGCTGAATTTTAATGGCAAGGAAGGGAAGAGGGAAACTGAAAATGCTAAAGAAAGACTAATTGGGACTTTCAAGATTCCTAAAATTAGTGTGGTCAAAAGCTCAAGTGAGGAAACTGTATCTTTGGAGAGGAGGGATAAATTCCTGTACATGGGAATTTATAATTTAAATTCAAAAGTTCCATTTAACTCTAGCATTCTATGTTCTAAGCTCCCCACAAGATCTGATAATTTTTATTTTAAAGTCAATTGAAACTCATCTTTATTGTGGTGAGGCATTAGGTCTTCAACATCTCAGTGTGAGTGAGCTGAGTTATATTATTTGGTAAAAGAGGCTATGGAGCATTTTTGGTAGATATAATAAGGATTTCACAAGATAAAACTCCATGGGTAGGTGCATTAGTTAATATAAATAGTCACATTCTTGATCTCATGTTGAAATAATATATGGTAGAATTAATTCCAGTTATAAATAGATTGTTTTGTTGAATTCACTTACTAAATTATTATTTTAATTTATATATTTCTCCTCCATTTAATATTTCCTCTTTAAAAAAGACTTCAGCTTGAGATCAAATCTCAGTGCTAAGGACCAGAGGATCATAGATCTACAGTTGAAAAGGACATTAGAAGTCAAATGGCTTTATTTTACATATGAGAAAATTAAGGTGCAGAGAAATTAAATGTCTTCCTCAAGCAGAAAAACCTGGGAAGAATTATGTGAACTAATATATATCATATAATATGTATTATATATCATATCATATCATATATAATATAACTGAGAACCTTGGTCTTATCTCTGGGCCATAAAATTGGCATGTGTATAACATGAAGAACTAGATAAATGTGCTTCTTTGCTTCTGTTTCTTTGTTAAATTCTCTCAGAATTTAGACCACTTGTAATGGCATTACAATTACAATAAACTTTGCCCCTTGACCAGGAAATGGATCCCCAAACTTTTGGAGTCTCCTTTCCAATCTCAACATAATGATCAACCACAATTCCAGAAGATTCATGATGAACCATGATGCTCCCCTCAGATGGAGGAGGAATAGACTCAAAGTGCACCTTGAAGTGTATATACATACCCACAAACATATATGAATACATACACATGTGTGTATATTTATGTATATATGTATATCTCGTTATATATGTCTGTGTATATATTTAGACATAGCTTATGCACAAATTTGTTTTGCTCGACTATATGTTTTGTTAATCTTGCTTTTTCAGAGAGTGAAAGAGATGAGGAAGAAAATTTGAAATTCAAGTTTTTTTAAAAATTGAATTTTTAAGAAAAGTTTTCTGCCCAGAGTCATATGACCAGTAAGTGTTAAAGGCAGGACTTGAATTTGGGACTTTCAGGCTCCAAGTTCAGCATTCTTTTTATTATATGTAGTACTCAGATTCAAATCCCAGCTTTATCATTTACCTCCTATTTGACCTTAGGGAAATAATTTAGCCTTTGTGGGTTTCAATTTCCTCATCTGTAAATCAAAAGAGAATTGAGAGAATGTTGGATTTGAAGTCAAAGGACTTGGGTTCAAATTTGTATTCTGCACTTCATGGTCTGTGTGACTTTGGATAGGTCACTTCATCACTCAGACCTTGGTTTCCTCATATAGAAAATGAAGCAGTTGTATTAGATGATCTTTGAAATCTCTTCCAGGCCAGAAATTCTGTGATTCTAATTTACCCACTTTTCCCTAAAACACAATTCACAGAATACAAGTAAGGAACATAAAGTATCCATAAACTTTTTACTCCATCTCCGTGGGGAGTGTACAATTGGGTCTGGAACGGTGGGATTAGGGAAGGGAAACAAGGTGAGAAGACAAAAACACGGACATTCTAATATGAATTATAACATTATAAATGCATTATTAGGTCAGTCAAGAAAGGTATGGGAGATTCAAAAAAAAAGAATCTTTTTGCTGGGGAGATCCAATGTCTCATGAAGGAAATGGAAGCTGAATTAGGTCCTAAAGAGGGGATGGATTTCAAAAGGTGGGTGTGGGAGGAAGGGGAAACCATTTAAGGGAGGAGGGATAAGCTTTCCAAAAAAAAAAAAAAAAAAGCTTGGGGATGGGAGTGCCAGCTTCCTTATCCCCACTTCCATAGCTGAGGAAATGTGAGATTTGGAGGGACAACGGACTTTGCTCCTGGCCACATAGCTAGGAGCATTGGAGGTCTCCCGAGCCCAGCTGCAGGGTTTTTGACCTACAGAAGGTAGTCTCGGAGGGAGGAGGAAGGTAGGTCGGGGCCTGTGGGATCCACAAGCACCCGCGCAAGAATTGCCAGGGTATGACATCCCCGCTCACCCTTGGCGCAAAGCGCAGACTCAGAGGGCCTGGGTTTGAGGCCCTGCTTCTGCATTAGGTCCCTGGTCACTAGCTGGCTGTTAACAGAGCATGAATTACTGTAAACAATCGAGAAACCAGCAGAGAGGAACGCTGAAGTAATTATCTCTTTAAATGAACCTTTAGATTTTGATTAGGCCTTTTGTTATACTAAGTTGGCCTTTATTGCGGCAAGTCTAGGCCGAATTCCTCTCCTAGAGTTCTTTGCCTTGACAAAAGCATCCTAACTCCGCAGGTGCTGTATAAACAGAAAGCCAAGTTATAATGTCACCCAGAGAGGTTATTTTTCTTCCAAGAGGTTCCTGGGGATCCTGTGACTGAAGAGAGCGATTAAGAGAAATCTCATGATGGCCAGAAAGGGAAATTAGATTTGCTGCCTGACTCCCTGCTAAACTCCTTAGTTAGGAATCTAGCCCACCTTATGGCATGGTAGGTTCATTAGGAGACTGCCTTCTCCCCCCCCCCCCCCCCCAATGTCTTTTTCCTAGTTATAGCTAACTTATTAGCCTGCCAGTCAATGGAGTAATCCCACAATTCTTTACAGGTTCATTAGGAAATGTCCATCTTATGGCAGCAAATTCACCTGCCTTAGGTATCTTGCTCCTGATTAATTGTGAGTTCTGCTAGGGAACTTAGCTCTGGAGTTTCCCTCTCTGTTAATGGTTAACTCCTTTTTGGAACTTAGCATGCTAAACAATGACAACAATAAAATCTTTGCCTTTTGATTTGCAAATAGTCTAAACCTACATATTCTTTTGAGATATCTCGAGACAATAGCCTGAAATACCAAAATATTTTTTGGGATCCAAAACCTCCTCTACCTAACATTTGATGGTTGCATGGGGAGACCTGAAACCCCGATATATTTGGGGGAGTCAATGCTTCTGCACCCTACACCCCATCATTTGGTGGCTAACCCCTTCACTTCTATGATGTTGGGAAAATCACTTCACTTCTCTAGAAATCAATATCCTCACCTATAAAATGGACTGAATAATCTCCAAAGTTTTTTCAGATCTAAATCCTATAAAGCTATGAAAAGAGATCTCTCCCTTCTGAATAATTCTATTAGTTATTTTCAGAGTGCAGTCAGGATCTCAGTACTGGTCCTCTTTCAAGGATTGGGCAGCAAATCTAGTTTCCCTTTCTGACCATCATGTCCTAGAGGAACCTGGAGATTTCTCTTAATTCTCTCTTCAGTAATAGGAGGATTCCTAGGAACCTCTCAGAAGGTACTAGGATTTGTACCCTGGGACCCAAAAGTTCCCAGTCAAACCCTACTCTCATCCTGAGAAAATGAAATTCTCTTCCATTCAGGTGTCTAAGGTGCTTAAAATAAATTGGTCATTAGAGATTTTCTTCTTTGGGTTAGTTGTGTCCTCTTTTAAAATGCAATTGGCTGGAAGTGACAGGAGGGGTGAGATGATAGTACTGTAAACATATAAAGCCATTTTTAAGTAATTCACACTCATGCTTTAATTATTGGATCATTTGTTACAGGCCTTAACTAACCGAGGAAATGTTTTTGGAGAGGAAGGAAGGAATCATTTTATACTATAAGGGTTTGAGAATTAAAAAAAATTTTTTTTGGATAATTCTTTCAATATAATTGGTTTCCTTTGTAATCCTATGTATTTTATTTTATGCATTTTAAGCCACTATTCTGAGATGAATTCCATGACAAAAATTAAGGATCTTTGCCACAGGACATTGGAGGAGAAAGCAGGACTGGAGGTGGCTTGTAGGGGGAAAAGGATAGCAGTTATAGGGACACTGGACCTCCAGATTAGGGGAAGACCCGAGGAAGTGGAGTAAAAAAGAGAGAAAGAGGAATGGGAAATGGAAATGGCAGATATAATTGCCGGACTTTAAAACAGAGGTCACACTGGTTGATCTTAGCCTATTTCTTCTGGGCATGGCCCAACCCTGTACACAGCAACTATACTGATTCTTCCATATAGGATGGAGATCAAGGAGGCGGCATCTAGGAACAATATCTGGAAAAAGAGGTCTTTGGTACTTTCATAGCAGAGCTGGAATCCTCATGTTTTTTTCTTTTTGATAGTCTTGATGGCATGTTCTACCCAGGGCTTCTGAGAGTCTGCACAAATCTTAAGATTTCTTTTTGTTACCAGGCTAGAAAAAAGAAGAGTTAAAGAAATGTCATCAGTGAGTGAGATCTCAGCTTGTCCAGAATTCAGCATTTATTAAGTCCCTGTTGTATGCACAGTATTCTGTCGTCTCCTAGATACAAAGTGTGGTAGAGGGAACAGTGAGAGGGACAGGTTAGTTTTTAAAATACTTATTATTTGAAAAATAAAAATAACTTTCAAAAAAGAAAATAAAAACAAAGTGACTTTGTAGGTCCCCCTTCTCTCGCTCAATTTCTCCATCTGTAAAAGGAGGGAACTGGATTAGATAGGACCTTTTAGCTCTAACATTTGAAGTTGCAAAGTTTTTTTCATTCTAAAATTCTATATTCTATGTTAGAATTCTATATTAGAATTCATATAAATTCTGGGTCAGTCAGTCAATCAGCACTTGTTAAATGCCCACCATGTATCAGGCACTGTATCCTCAGAAATAAGGATACCAAGAAAGGTGAGGAAGTCCTTGCTCTCAAGGAGCTTATGGTCTAATGAGGGAGACCATGCAGACCATGTACGGACAGTAGCTTGTACAAGTGTGCACATATCTACAGCACCTTGGGGCTTACCAAGCATTTTCCTCACAACAATCCCAGAAGGTAGGTAGCATAAGTACTACTATCCCCACTTTACAGATGAAGAAACTGAGGGTCAGAGAACATCAGTAACTTATGTGCCCAAGATCATATCGCTACTAAATGGTAGACTCAATTCTCTTTCTCCAAATCTAGCCCTTGCTGTTTCTTTTTCTGTCTCTGTCTCTCCATTGCATCATTCCACATCTTAGATCACTTTCAGCTCTTATGTTCTAGGTTGAACTGTTTTTTTTTTTGTTTTCAAAGCCTCATTCTCTTCCTCTCTTATACTGAGAAAGAAAGAAAAACAAAACTATTACAAATACACATAGGCAAGACAAATTTCTGCTCAATCTAATGTTCTTGATATTAAGGTCTCTTCTCTGTTTTAAGTCTTAAATAAATAACTTTGTCACTTTTATTTTCTTACTTATGACGTAATATATACATACAATAGACGAAAATGCAAAATTTGTTTTAAAATAGTCACAATCTTATTGTAATGCTCTTAATTTTATGGGCTAAGGTTGCTTTCAGCTCTATTTTTTTTCTATTTCATGTTCTAAGATTTTTTTCATATTCTAAGGTCCCTTTTAATTCTGACATTCTGTGATTTTACAAAAACAGAAGCCTTAGGGCATGATCTCAAGGGTATTATCAATGATACAATAAGCATGAGAGAAGCCTTGAGGCAGTCCTCATACCTGTAGGAGGACATAGAAGTAAACTAGATCAAGAAGTACTGAGTGGCCATCAGATAAAGGAGCCATCCAGAGGAGGTCAGGGCTAATCTGGGAAGGCTTTCTAGAGGAGGTCACTTCAAAGCCTGACAATACCCACTTTCAGAATAAATTGATCCTGAGAAGGAGATGGGGATTCCTAGAATTTGTTATCAACTCCGTCTTGCCTCACTGACCAAACCCTCTTGTCTCCTCAGGTCATAGATTCATCAATTATTTTTACTTTAAATTGTTCAATTGGAAACTGAGGTAATTCCTATTAAATGGGGAATGGCTAGACAAGTTGTGGGACAGGAATGTAATGGAATACTATTGTGCTCTAAGAAATATTGAGCAGGCAGATTTCAGAAAAATCTAGAAAGACTCACATGAACTGATGTTGAGTGAAGTGAGCAAAACCATAACACTGTATACAACAGCAAATAACAGATGATCAACTACGACAGACTGAGCTCTTCTCAGCAGTACAACGATTCGAGACAATTCCAAAAGACTCATGATGGAAAATGCTTTCCACATCCAGAAAAAGAACTCTGGAATATGACTTCAGATTGAAGCATACTGTTTTCACTTTTTTTTTGTTCTGGGTTTTTTCCCCCATGGTTTTCCCCTTTTGTTCTGTTTCTTTTTTCATGACATGACTAATGTGGAAATATGCTTGACATGATAGCACATGTATAATCTGTCTCAGATTATTTGCCCTCTTGGATAGGGGGGAGGGAAAAGAAGGAGGAAGAATAAATTGAAACTTAAAACCTTAAAAAAAATGAATGTTGAAAACTATCTTTACATGCAACTGGAAAAAATAAAATACTATTTACCAAAAAAATTCTTCTTGAGTTCCAAATTCTTCTTCTACATTCCCACCCCCTCTCATTGAAAAGGCAAGGAATTTTATATTGGTCATACAACTGCAATCATGTGAAACATATTTCCATGTTAATCATGTGCCACTCCCTACTTATCTATCTACTTATCATAACCCACCCACTGGAATAATCTGTCAGTCAATAAATATTTATTAATTATTGCATTAAATTATTAATGTAATTATTATTAATTATGTCATTATATTACATTATAAATGCAATAATAATACAATATTATTATATTCCAGGCACTGTGTTGAATGCAAATACAAATAAATCAGCCAATCGTGCCCTGACTATATAGTGAGGGAAGATAACTCCCTAAAGCACAGTTGCTCTCCAGAGCAAGAACTGGGCTGCTTTCCATATTTGTATTCTTCCCTCCTCCCCTATCCAGCTTTACCCAGAACAATGCCCAGCACTTAAAAATGCTTCACGATGCTTATTAAGCTGCATGGCTTTGCCCCCTACTTCTCACAGCTCAGCCAGTGACCCAGAGGAGCCTTCTACCCCAGAAGGCGTCTTCATCACTGGCTGGGACACCTGTGGGCTGGGAGGCAAGCACACCACAGCACCTGCACCCCAGGAAGGGAATTCAGACCAAGCCAGATGGGACTGGGCTCCCTTGTGCTTGTCAGGCTTCAGACAAACCCTTGAGGGAGTCTGAATTTTAAGCTGGTCCTAGGATTCTCCATCCTAGTGCTGAAGGAACCTCAGGTATACCTCAACAAACTTATTTCTTCACAGTTTAGGAAGCTGAGGCCCAGGACCATCAGCACTTGCCTAGCTGAGTGAGTCCAGTGGTTGGTCACTCCATGACAAGGACTGGGGAACAAGACTGAAAAAGTGGTTAAGAGGTCTGGGTACTAGTCTGTTCTTGAAATCCAGCTGTGTTGTTGTGAGTGAATGAATTCTCCCTCTATATATCTCAGTTCCTTTATCTAAAAAATAGAAACTTGCAGAGCTGGCCTAGGCTGCATTCCTACCCCAGTCCCTCGGGGATTATTCCAAGTTTATTCCAAGATTATTCAAGAGAGAAACATCTTGGCCATTTGCCAGCTACAGATGTCCCCCAGCCTGTGGCCAAGGTCACCTCTGCCATGAACTTCTCCCAGTCCTCAATTGCTTCACAACTTCCCCTGGGAGAAGAAGTACTCACATCACTCCAGGTTTCTGACAGGTTTTAGAGGTGAAGTAGAAATAATTCAGGAACTTCAAAGGTATAGGAAATCCAACGAAGTTCTTGCAGCAAATAGTGTTTTCCATGTTTACTCCATAGGGGCCTGCCAGGAAAAAACCAGAGCTCTTATTTCTAGGTTATTTTCTGATTTACAAAGTGCTTTCCTCCTGATGACCTTGGGAGCAGATGTTATTAACCCCTTTTTGCACATGAAGAAACTAAAGGTTTCTAAAGAGGTGAAATGACATGAACTGGTAAGTGGTACCGACCAGGATTTGACTCCTAAGTCTATGAGTTTACCAGGGTGCCACTGCAGAAAATGCAAAGAAACAGTGACAAACCTGGAAGAGAGAGAAATTAGGTGAGAAGTTCATTTAATTTCTTAAAGTTAATTTTACTGGCATTTATCTGGCACTTTGCCTATGTTATTACTATTTCTTCTTTTTCTGCTCCTTTTTTTTTGAAGATGGTAAAACTTTCTTGTATTTTATCATCATGATCACCATTGTGATTTACTTCATACTTAATCTGCTTGCCTTGCTTAAACATTGAACATTAAACATTGAAGATTCAAAGATGAACAAGAAACCATCAGTTTCCAGAGGAGAGCTCACTATTTCTCAAATCAAGGAAATTCTATGTGGTCATGTGTCATTCCATAATGCTCTTCCACTTTTAGGGATATTTTGTTTTGCCCTGAGCAGTCCTCAAAGTCTTTGGTCTGGAAGGATGGATAAGATAGTTGTAGATACAAGGCAGGACACACTAAGAGCTCAGGTCTGATAGAGCTCAGAGGAGAAAGAGGTCACTCTTGGGTAGAAGGTGTCCAGAAAAGTTTCATAGAAGAGAGAACACTTGGATTGAAAAACAAATGGGATTTCAATATGAAGAAAAGGAGAGAGAATATTCACAGGAGAAGACACAAGTAAAGGTAAGAATCATTCGATGGCTCTATTGTTCTATGGTATATGAACAAATTTGAGAAGATTGGGAAACGAACAAAAAAAGAAAAAGAAAAGGACTAATCTATTGCTAAAGATCCATACCATCCAGACCTCCTCGATGGTCCCTCCTGAAAACAAATCATATTCTCCTAAACATTCAGGCTGAAAGTCCTTCGAGTCCTCCAGTATAACTCCTTCATGGAACTCAAAAAGCAGAAGGAACTTTAATCAAAGGGAGAGGATTAGCAGAAGCAGCAACAGAACCAGAACCAAGATCTCCACACTTGCAATGCAGCGTCCTTACTGCTAGGCAGTGAAAGCATTTCTCCTATTTCTAACCCTTGCCAGAAAGGGGAAAAGGGGGAATCTTTGTTCAGAGACTTTGAAGACCAAGAACCCCTTTCCCCAACATATCTCAGAAGCTTCTTTACCTGCTTGAGTGACTGGAAGAGCTGTGCCCAGGATCAGGGCCATCAGCAGGGCTGCTTGGAAGTGGAGCATCTTTCTCTGATATCTATCCTCCCCCTGAACCAGTTATCTCATTAAAGAAATGAAGAAGGTCTGTCTGATATTTAATGTCCCCAGCCTGACCACTACACCCACCGCCCACTTTAAAGTTTTTAGTCATCGAGGAGCCCAAAATATTTTTGACATATAAATTTCGAAAGGGGAACTCACTACTTCCTTCCAAATTAAGGAAATTCTTTGACCAGGTAGCCATCCCATAGAGACCTTTCTATGGTGATGGGGTTTTTCTTTGACTTTGTGTTACCAGTAACTCGAATGAAATAAGCATTGAATAAATGCTTGCTGAATGATTGAATGAATGGTAGTAGTCCTTTATACAGCCATCCCATTTCCAAGAGTCCTGTATAAAGGGAATTCTATCTTTCCATTGACATAATTATCTCCTCTGAGAAATATGATTGGGATAAGTCCCCAATTTCTCTGAATCTCTGAATGGGGTAATTCTTCAAATTATAAATGGGCTTTTTTTCTGTTGCCTATCAAATAGTTATTGATGTGTGAATGAATCTTTTTTTTATTTTATTTTTTTATTTAATAGCCTTTTATTTACAGGTTATATGCATGGGTAACTTTACAGCATTAACAATTGCCAAACCTCTTGTTCCAATTTTTCACTTCTTACTCCCCACCCCCTCCCCTAGATGGCAGGATGACCAGTAGATGTTAAATACATGAAAATATAAATTAGATACACAATAAGTATACATGACCAAAACGTTATTTTGCTGTACAAAAAGAATCAGACTCTGAAATATTGTACAATTAGCCTGTGAAGGAAATCAAAATTGCAGGTGGGCATAAATATAGGGATTGGGAATTCAATGTAATGGTTCTTAGTCATCTCCCAGAGTTCTTTCTCTGGGCGTAGCTGGTTCAGTTCATTACTGCTCCATTAGAAATGATTTGGTTGATCTCGTTGCTGAGGATGGCCTGATCCATCAGAACTGGTCATCATCTAGTATTGTTGTTGAAGTATATAATGATCTCCTGGTCCTGCTCATTTCACTCAGCATCAGTTCGTGTAAGTCTCTCCAGGCCTTTCTGAAATCATCCTGTTGGTCATTTCTTACAGAACAGTAATATTCCATAATATTCATATACCACAATTTATTCAGCCATTCTCCAACTGATGGACATCCATTCAGTTTCCAGTTTCTAGCCACTACAAAAAGGGCTGCCACAAACATTCGTGCACATACAGGTCCCTTTCCCTTCTTTATAATCTCTTTGGGATATAATCCCAGTAGTAACACTGCTGGATCAAAGGGTATGCACAGTTTGATAACTTTTTGAGCATAGTTCCAAACTACTCTCCAAAATGGTTGGATTAGTTGTGTGAATGAATCTTAATCAGATATATTAGGAAAGCTTCATAAGTAAAGGTAGACTATGGTGAATTTTTTTGTAAAGTGAACTTTTTTAAATTTTAAATTTTTTTTAAAGTGAACATTTTTTTAAGTGAATAGCCACTCTCATAATTTATCTGTTTGTGTTTATATTCTCTATGTATTACATATTTATTCCCTTGATCTTCATCAGGAAAAAGATAGGTGATAGCTTGATTTGGTCAATTCATGCCTTTCACAAGTATGAACACTCAATTCCTCCTCAGCAACCAATTAAATTAAATTAAATTTTGTCTAGGGGCAGCTAGATGGCTCAGTAGATAGAGTGCCAGTCCTAGAGTAAGGAGAACCTGAATTCAAAACTGATCCCTGACACACACTAGCTATTGTGACCTGGGCAAGTCACTTAATCCTGTTTTCCTCAGTTTCTACAGCTATAAAATGAGCTGCAGAAAGAAATGGCAAACCATTCCAGTATCTTAGCCAAGAAAATCCCAAATGGGGTCACAAAGAGTCAGACATGACTGAAAATGACTGAATAACACAAAAAACAATTAAAAGGCTTTTCTTTCCCTCAAATATGTAAGCAGGGAAGCCACAGAATGTCTGTGCATATCCTGAATGTCCTTCTAATATATATCATCTCATAATTCCAGAAGCAGGTTCAACAAGCCCCTTGCATGGGTTGGCAGTAGGTAAAGAATATTATGTGTACTATGAGGACTGGCCCTCCACTGGCCATTACAGAAATACTGGATTTTCTTAAATGTTATTCCTGAAATAGTAGCATGGTATAGTGTAAGAAACCCTAATAACTGAATAATGCAGGAGCTGAAGGACCTGGTTCTGATCTCAAGCCTCTTACTAATTTGCAGGGTTGTCAAAGTAAATCACTTCCTTTCTGGGCCTCTATTTCTTCCTCTGTAAAATGAAGGAATTGATCCCTTTCAGATCTGACAGTCTACATGAATGTTTTTTGGGTCTCTTTCCAGCTTTGACAGGGTTCTCAGGTCTCTTCTAGATTTTTAGATCTATTTTCCTAGGTCTTTCCCAGTGCTGATGTAAAATGTTCTGAGGTCATTGATATTATAATACTCAACAACTCTAGAAAAATCCAAAGTTATGTCCTTTGAAAGTATATATGGTAAAAATAAATAAATAAGTCAATTAATCAAAGAAAGTATGAATGTTGATCCTCTTCAAGCATTGTTCATGAGTCTAGAACTTCCTTCCTCTCCATTGTTCAGCTGACTGACACGGCCTCCTAATTTTCTTCTCATAAATCCTCATGTAGGTTTTTTCATTATTTATTTTCTGAAATAGATGTCATTGCTTTTCCTCTTCTCCTCTTCAGCCTGTCATGCTTCCTCTAGGGTAGGGAACTAGGTATTTTACCACCTATTTTATATTATAGTATAGTCTTAACTTCCAATATAATAGTTTAAATTCTTTGAGAGTTAGGTCATTGTCCTATTTACTTTTGGATCTCCTACAAGACTGAGGCAGCATAGCAAAATAGAGAAAGGATGATGAGGCCTTTATTAAGGGCTGACTATGTGCCAAGTAAGGCAGTTAGATGGTGAGGTGGATATGGAGCTTGAAATCAGAAAGACTCAGCCTTATGAGTTCAAATCTGGCCTCAGAGACTTAATAGCTTCGGGTCCAAGCCACTTGGGGTCACAAAGAGTGGGACATGACTGAAAAGACTCAATAACAACAATAAAATGTGCTAGAGCAGTTCTAAAGACTGGGAATACAAATACAAGCAAGCAAGACAGTTCCTACCCTCAAAAAGCTTACATTCTAATAATGGGAAAGACCACAAAAAGGGAGCCTAAAAATGAGCAAGGAAATGGGGTGGGATACCAGTCTGGGCAAGATAAAGAAACAATTTATTTATCAGAGCCCAGGGACCCAAGGACAGAATCCACATGGTCACTGGTTGGGGGAATCAAGAAGATGTAGATATCTGATATATATTTTTTCATACTGGCCTGTGCCCCAGGCAAATTACTTAGGCACCCAAAGCCCCTAAGTAAGCCCCTAAGATGCTAAATTGCAAAACATTTGTGATCTGCATCAAGAGAGGAACTTTTCTGATGTAGAATTACCCAGACTAGTGAAATTACAGATCCACTGAGAAGAAACAAAAACCAACTAAGGCCTGTACAAATTTAACAAATGTGTGCTGAATGAATTCCTCCATTGATTAGCTATAGATTTGGAATGACCAGTGGAGATGTGTCTATTTCCCTAGCAGTTTTTCTTCAAGAGAGCAAGGCTTTCTTTTGTAAACTTTGGATTTTCCCTAGTCACTAGCACAATACTTTGTATGTACTAGACCTTTGTGTTTGTTGAGTTGAATTGAATTGGCCTGGTGCCCAATAAGGAGTAAATTCCATATCAGAGAGATTAGGAGGTCAGCAGAAAACTTCAGCTGATCTTATTACTGCTTTTCTCTGTCCTGTATCCTTCCTCTCAATGGACATACACTGGGATTTTCCAGATTTATGTAAATAATAGGAGCAGTTTTTATGAAATCACAGTTAAGAACATCAGAATTGTACTCCTGGGTGATCATACTATATAATCAGAAAGACTCAAAAACAGTCTTTCAAGGAAAATTAAGGGGAAATAACTTTTCAGGGTCTAATTTGTCAAGCCACATCAAGAATTGGGGGAAAACCAGCATTATAAGATAATCTAGGGGGGTTTTCCCCTCCTCTGCTCACCCAGTCCATGTTACTCTGGTTAATACCACATCTGCTCAGTAGCACATGTGGAAGGTCCCTGTGACCAAATCCTATTTGCTTCCATCCCCTTTCTGTGGTATTTGGTTTCCACTGGAATGAAAAAGAAAAAAAACACCCACCACCATAACAATTTATAATCCAAAACTCCATTGTCCTTCTCTTTGGTTTTTTTATCTCATAGCCCAGGAAAATCCAAGAAAGGTTAAAGTGTTGGAGTTGAGTGGTAGCCAAGTTACCACCATACCCTGAATTCCTGGCAGTAGCACCTTGAAAAGATGGAAGAACTCCCCAGAAAAAGGATTACCCAAGAAAAGGCCAGCCTGGAATGAGTCAATCCCTTCTCTTCTAGGTCATAGTACTTGCATTGAAGAAATTCAGATTTTATATCCAAGGGTGCTGATAAAGGCCCGATTTCTAAAATATAGAGAGAATTGACTTAAATTTTTAAGAATAAAAGCAACTCTCCAAATGATAAATTGCCAAAGAATATGAACAGACAATTTTCAGCCAACGATATAACACGGCCATTTCTAGTCAAATGAAAAAAATGCTCTAAATCACTATTGATTAGAGAGATGCAAATTAAGACAATTCTGCAGTACCACTTCATACCTCTCAGATTGGCTCAGGAAAAAGATAATGATAAATGTTAGAAGGGATGTGGAAAAACTGGGACACTAATACATAGTTGGTGGAGTTGTAAACAGATCCAGCCATTCTGGAGAGCAATTTGGATAGCCAAAGGGCTATCAAACTGTGCATAACTTTTGATCCAACAGTATCTCTACTGGGCCTATATCCAAAGAAATAATTAAAAAAAGAAAAAGATCTACATGTGTAAAAATGTTTGTAGCAGCCCTTTTAAAAATTATTATTATAGCTTTTTATTTACAAGTTATATGTATGGGTAATTTTACAGCATTGACAATTGCCAAACCTTTTGTTTCAATTTTTCCCCTCCTTCCCCCTCCCCCCTCCCCCAGATGGCAGGTTGACCAATATATGTTAAATATGTTAGACTATAAGTTAAATACAATATATGTGTACATGTCCAAACAGTTATTTTGCTGTACAAAAATAATTGGATTTTGAAATAGTGTACAATTAGCCTGTGAAGGAAATAAAAAATGCAGATGGACAAAAATAGAGGGATTGGGAATTCTATGTAGTGGTTTATAGTCATCTCCCAGAATTCTTTCACTGGCTGTAGCTGGTTCAGTTCATTACTGCTCTATTGGAACTGATTTGGTTCATCTCATTGGTTCTTTTTGGGCCATGACCATCAGAATTGATCATTGTTGTTGTTGAAGTATATAATGATCTCCTGGCCCTGCTCATTTCATTCAGCATCAGTTCATGTAAGTCTCTCCAGGCCTTTCTGAAATCATCCTGCTGGTCATTTCTTACAGAACAATAATATTCCATAACATTCATATGCCACAATTTATTCAGCCATTCTCCAATTGATGGGCATCCACTCAGTTTCCAGTTTCTGTAGCAGCCCTTTTTGTAGCAAGGAATTGGAAACTGAGTGTTGTCCATCAATTGGGGAATGACTAGATAAATTAATAAGTTATGAATGTAATAAAGCATTATTGTTCTATAAAAAATGATGACCAAGCTGATTTCAGAAAAGCCTGTAAAGACTTCCATGAACTGATCCTGAGTGAAGTGAGTAGAATCAAGAGAACATTGTACACAACAACAACATTATGTGACAATCAACTCTGATGGATGGGGCTCTTTTCAACAATGAGGTGATTCAGACCAATTCTAATAGGCTTGTGATGGGAAAAGTCATTTGCATCCAGAGAGAGGACCATAGGGACTGAATGTGAATCACAACATAGTATTTTCACCTTTTTTGTTGTTTGCTTGATTTTTTTTCTTTCTCATTTTTTCCTTTTTGATCTGATTTTTCTCGTGTAGCATAATAAATGTGGAAATATAGATAGAAGAATTGCACATGTTTAACATATATCAGATTAGGGGAAAGAGAGGGAGAAAAATTTGGAACACAAGATTTTGCAGGGATGAATGTTGAAAACTATCTTTGCATATGTTTTGGAAATAAGAAAAAAAAAAAAAAAAGAAACTCAGAGTTGGGAAAATCAACTAGGATGCCTGAGGAATCATCTCCTTCACTCCTTGTCTTCAAAACAAGCACACAAAAATATTGCATCTGTCTTGATATTATCCATTCCCTGGAGTTTCAGGTAGCTTCAGAGAATGTTAGTTTCATTCATTTTATTAACTGGAAAAAGGTTATACTGATGTGGGGAATAGATAAGGTGAAGAACTTACAGGAATGTATGAATTCTTTTTCTGTATTTTATTATTTCTGTATTTCCCCTATGACCTGTATAATATGTGCAGGCTCATATCTACTTGAGCCTTGGCCAGTTAGAAACATATTTACTTAACTTGAGCTGATGACATTTATTGGTATTTGACATTTATTGATATTTAGTCTATTAGCTGGACCACTGTCTGCTTGATTAAGCCTGAAGGCCTGACTTTCTGTTTCCTTGAAATCAGGAGATTTCCAGGGAAACAGAAACCTTCCATTCCAATCTCCCCAAATAGCAACAATCAATTAGATGCCTCCCCCTCCCCTTCTCAATGCTCTCTTACTTGTGATGTAATTTCTTGTATAAAAGCCATGTATCTTTACTACTTCTTTAGCCCTCCTACCCCGAGCTTTCTCTTTCTTATCTCGCAATGGGACGACTCATCCTCCGGAGGTTTTTCAATAAACAACTTTTCTGCTTTCTACTGAATGATCTCTGAGTAGTCATTTTGGGTAAGGGTCTTCTACATCCCTCACACTGATAAGAGTGGGAAGGGGGAAAGATGTGAATTACATATATTACATTTAATTATAAAGGCAGATTAAAAAGTAAGAACCATTCAGGGGAGTCCAGTCTTCCTGTGACTCTTCCTGTTAGTTTCACTGCTCCTCTTGCTCCCCACCTTTATCGGCTCCATCTCACTGATCTTCAGCTGACTTTCCCAAGCCGCCTTATGAGTCAGCCATTGGCACCAGTTGCAGGACAATAAAAGCAAGAATTTATGCAACCTCGTTTGGAGGAAATATGATTCATTTTCCTCAAGCTTACTCCCCTCCTCTCAATCCTGCATCCTAGAATAATGGCCCTGGCCCTACATGATACACGGCAGACTCAATTTCAAAATCACAGTATGAAAATTTTAGAGGGAAATTTTATTGGTTCAAAGTTAGAAGCAGGTTCCCCCTCCCCCCCCCCACCTCCTAGAAACAATGTTTCCATGAAAAGTGGATTTTCAAGTTGTACAGGAGAGTAGTCAAAGAAGTGAGATTAGGGTGGGGATGTTGGAAGGGGCGAGGGAGATCTCAAATTTCCCAACAGACCCCTGGGAAAGTCCAGCTCCTGCTCAAGATTTCGTACAGGAGGGCTCCCCCAGGGATGGTAGAGTTCATGTCTCAGCCTGTGTCTGTGTGTGTGAGAGGGGTAGCTCAGGGTTTAAGTCAGAAGGAGAGATGGGAGCTGAGGGCCAGGTGTGGGTGCAGAAAGAACCAGGAAGCTGGTAGATTTTCAGTCCCCAGCTGTGGAAAAGCAAAGCTTAAAAAAAATGAGCAAACAGTCCAAGTGAAACAGGGGCTGTGGGGAGGGCCATTTGCATTAATCCCAATTTCAGGTGGGACAATCTGATCTGAAATAATGTGAAGGTTCCTGCAACATCTCTCTGAATCCTAGAGGTGGCTATATCGGGAGGAGGATTTTCTTCCTCACCCTTTCCATTACTCCCCAGCCCCTACCCCATCCTTCCCCATCAACCAAAAAAAGGGAAAGAGAGCCCCATCAGAACCACCTAAGTCTGAGTGCCAGAGCAACCCACTTGGTAGCTGTATGACTTTCCCTTACCTGTCTGAGTTTCAGTTCCTATAAAAAAAAAAAAAAAAAGAGGGGTAATGAGCAGATCTCTGCACTCCCTCCCTCTCTGGGTTTTTGTGGGGAAATGGCTTTTTAAATCTTTCTGTGTGAGCTAGAACTGGATGGGCCCAAAATGCAATGTGGTCCCTGGCTTTTCCCAGAAACATTTTAGGGGACAGTCTAAAGACAACTTTCATTTCATAATGAGGCTTTTTTATAAACTTAGCTGTGTACAAAACAATGGGATTTCAAACCATGTGTACAGTAGCGAAGGTAGGTCTACTGTAGTGCAGATTTCAGAGAACTAAAGTATAGATATATATATATACACCTATCTCTGAGATCTAGATAAAGAGGCACAGGCATTTCTAACCTTAAACAATAGGTGTTGAGCTCCCGGCATGGAGGTAGAAGATGGGGTGGGGTAAGGATACTGTTCCACTTCTGGTTCTATACTTAGAATTGTAGTTTGGATAGAGTTCAGACCTAGAGAGCTAAGACTCTAACAAGAAAATTTAAACTCCTTTTTGGAAGCCTCTTTCATTCCTTAAAATCCCAACCTGGGTATCATGGATGTTATTTTACTTCTAGTTCACATCTAGGGTTTCCCCAAGAAGAGAGGGACGGAAGGAGATGGTCAATATACATTATGAATGAGGAATGGGACAGTAATTTATTCCTAGCACACATTAATAGAAGGAATTAACAGAATATAGTAACTTCAGTTATAATTGTTGTTACAAACTGCTAGGAAGCTGATATTTAAATCTCATTAGAATGTAAAGCAGTTTGTACGACTGTTAATTGAGTATTTATTACTAGGCACATCCTAGCACCAAACCAGTCCTGGTCTAGGTTTGCTGGTAAAATACTCAAACTTGGATCAATTTTCTGAGTGTCTTTCTTCTCCCTAATACCTGTCACTCCTGCCAAAACCAACAGTTCTCATTGGACTAGAACCTCTGGGTTTTTCAGACTCACAAAGTTGCTTCCAAGCCTGAACATCTATACCTTGAGAATCATATTGAGTCAAGAAAGAAAACATAAAGTAGAAAAATAGAAAAAGATGTTAGACACAAACTTGTTTAATTGAGTCTATCTTCCTGTGGAAAGCAGTTAAGGAATGGAGGGAAGGAATGTCATATACTTTCTTAAAAACAGAGTGTGCTAATAATAAATAACAGAAAAATTATCATATCTGTAGCATTTTAAAGTTTGCAAAATGCTTTACAAATATTAACTCACTTTATCTCCATCACAACCCTGGGATGTAAATCATATAATTATCCTTATTTATAGATAGCTGAGGCAAAGGTGAAATGATTTGCTCATAGCCACAAAACTAATGGGTGGCCCTTCTTGCCATGAGGAAGTTATAAGAGAAAGTGCCAGTCATAACAAAGAAGTGGGAAGCTGTCTTTTCTTTTAACTGACAAAGTGTTCCATCCTCTTGCTACTGTCATAGGTCAAGGGACCAAGGAATTACTCAGAATTCACCATGTCATCCCCAAAGACAAAATCCTTTCACCAGTGGCCAGAAGCCATTCCTAAAATCTAGAACCGGGAATGCTCTATGGAATGGTTCCCAAAGGATTGTCACTTACCCTTTGCCCTCATTTTCCCAGGGTTGTAAAGATCAAATGAGATAACAATTTGTAAAGTTTTTAGTGCAGTATCTGGCACATAGTTAATGCTATATAAATGCTTATTCCCTTGCCTTCCCCATCACATGATTGATCATCCCTCCCCTCCCCTCTCCTGTGAAGTTTTGGTTTACTAATAAATCTAGACTTTTTTCAGATGAACCTCTATTTAACCATATTTCCTCCATCTGCCTCCAACTTGAGATGTTGATTTTTTGAACCAAAGTAAAATGCCTATTTTATATCTATCTAACTATAGATAATTTATCTATATGCTTATTATATCTCTGCCTATTAAATGTTGCCTTAATTAGATTGCGTCTAGCACCCTAACCTGTCAAGATTTTTCTGCACCCTGACACTATCATCAGTAATTGATACAGCTTGGTTTAGTACTGGAAAGGGAAATAGGAAAGTTGGAATAGATCCCTGATTTGGCTACGAGCTTATTGTGTGACCTAGGGAAATCACTTGGCATCAATTTTTTCATCTATTAAATGGGGATATTAAAACATGATCCTGCCTTTTTACTTATGAGAATCAAAGAAATGTGATGAATGAAAAAATATTTTTAAAAGGATACAGCACTGTTCACCTGAGAAAGACTGATATTAATATTACTTTGAATCATTAATTAACTTTAATTTTACTTAGCACTATTACTTTTTATCTCCAGTGGCCAGTACATGGTGAGTTCCTGTTATTTGTTGATTGATTGACTGATGATATTTAAATTTCTTGGCTATTCCAATAGTCTATGAGAATCTATCATCAAATGTGGTTTGTTATAATCCAGAGCTATGAATGTGAGAGTTCAGTATGAATGGAGGTACTGAAATTGTCTCAGATCTAGAAATATAAACCATTCAGATCTGGTCTTCATTTAGTAAATGTCTGTTAATATATTTAGGATTGAACACGTTTAACCTATCTCAGATTGCTTTCTGTCTTGGGGGAAGAGGAGGAGGGGAAAAAAATTGGAACACAAAATCTTATAGATATGAATGTTGAAATCTCTTTTGGAATATATTTGGGAAAAATAAAGTATTATTGAGAAACAAATTTTAAAATAGTAAATATTATGATGACTAGGGAGGAAGTTTCCAGCTGGGGCCCAGGTGACTCCAAAGATTCCAGTGAAGTTTCTACTGTGTCAAAGTCCAGAATCTAATTATTCTCTTGGCTAAGTTGAACTTCTGGCTTAGATAGGGAAAGAAGTAGGAGTTTAAAAGACAGGACATAGAGAGCTTACTTAGAAATGAAAGGCATTTCCTTAGTGGACCAGCCATCCCTCTGGACCCAGTTTCTTCCTACCATGGACATCCCTGGAGAAAAGACCCTGCTCTTAGAACATAGACACTTTCGAGACAAAAGCTCCCAAAGGGCAATTCTAGGAACCGTCTGACCCAGCACCTACACCCAGAGCAGGTTCAGATAAGGGCCAATCTCTTATTTACAGCTCTGGGTGTGGTCTCCATTCTAGGAACCCTGGCGGTCTCCCACTCTCCTCTGCCCGATGGCAAAGTCCTCCAGAGGTGAAGATGGCCAAGCCCTCTTAGGCTGGTTCGCTCTGGGGGGTGGGGCAGGGTGGGGCACTCAAACTGAGAGGATATCTGCAGGCAACCACTTCTTTGTGGTCTCGCCTGCCTTTCCATAGACTCCCAGAGATCTCTTGGTCAGACCTTCCCCCTCCTACCTTTACCCA